>NC_050458.1:5872130-6478334 GCF_903995425.1 Onychomys torridus | reverse complement strand
TGATGGTACACATGGCTCCAGACCCAGAGCTGTCGGTAAACTGTACCACCGCCATGTTGGGAAGCTGAATTGGGCGGAGCCAGCAGCCACAGAGGTGTTTCAGTCTTATAAAGATGGATATTACACAGAGAATCTGGTTTGTCTTGTCTTTGGGATTTTTAACTGCAAAAAAAGATTTGATTGTAAAAGCTGTTGAGTTAAACAAATATGTAAATTTTAAAGACACCTTGACTTCAAAATTTGGATGTAAGGATATGTTACTTTGGAAAAGAGTCTCTGCTTTTGTTTCCACAGAAAGCCAGAAGCTGTGGATTTGTTCCAGATTAAGATACATCAGGTTTGATCAGCCAAGACCACCTGAAAGGTCTCCAATGACACCATGGCCCAGATGATCCAACATCCAGAATGGTTTCAAGGCAACTGGCTCAGAGGTTCACCCTAATGGACTACTCCATAATCCTAAAATTTTCTTTGTGTCCCCATAAGATACAGCACCTGCCTCCAGCAGGAAGTAGTAAGAAAAACTATGCCCACATTCCCAAAATTATCAAGCTGGCTTTGGAGATGGAATTGGCTCACTCCTTCTCTAAACCCAGACATAGTACAAAAAAAAAAAAAAAAAAAAAAAAAAAGGTTAAGAGATTCTTGTGTCCCAAATCAGAAGAGCCCTCTGGTATGGGACAGAGAAAAACCAACATTTTTATTTAAATCAGGTTGATTATAAATGCAATCTCTTTCTAAAGAAGAAAAGGGGATATGATATAGATATAATAGGATAAAAGGGTAGTTTAAGGAACTTACTTCTAAAGAGCAACAACTTGTTCAAAATGTTTTACATTGGTATGGATTTTAGTCTATTGATACAAACTTAAAGTTAATTTTGTTATACTATGTATATATTTCTACTCGTGTTTAAGGTATTATGTTTGTATAGCTCATTTAAGTTGTAATGGATAATTAAAAATAGATTAATAAATAGTCATCTATGATAATCATACTCATATCCATGTTAGTTAAGTCTTCTACATATACATACAGATATTTCAGACAGATAGGTAATCTTCAAATACTTCAAAGACCTACAGAATATGGCATTTAAAATACTTTTAAAATTTAGACTTTCTGGACAGTGAGACATGTCTGCTCCTGGCAGCACCGATTTACTTCAGAGAAGAGGATGGGCATTGAAGACACTTCATATGGAGTTTATCTTCACCTTGGCAAAAATAGCCATTTGGGCAAGAAACTGTTCTTGCCTGGACTGCTTGATCAACTGGACATGCAGGACCCACACAAAGGTGACCACTGAACATTGCTTGACAAAATGGTCCTTCAGGTCCCTGCTTTGCAGAGGAAACTGCCAGACATTCTACAGGACACTGAGAGAAGTGATCAAGAGACTCTAGCCCTGTGGGCTGAAGATAGATGCCCCAACTTTACAAAGGAATATTAGGTGACTGTCCAGGCTGCTAGCTGTCTCTGTCTACTCTTGCAAGACTCCCGAAAAATGCTTGCATCCTTCTCCTGGTTCTCAGGTAATATTATATCCTTCTGAGGTCTTTGATGTGGTTGAAGACTAGATAGTTATAATTTCCTCAGTTATGATAAAAGATACGTTAGATATAAAACCTTAGACTCACAGATATAAGATAGATAGGATATCTTCTTTAATATTGTAACTGTAATTCTTGCTTGATAATTGTTTTGTTATATGTAATTGTACTATATAAAAGTTAAAACCTTCCTTAAAAAAAAAAAGAAAAGGGGAAGTGCTGTGGATATCGCTCTGTGTAAATAAAGTTCTGATTGGCCAGTGGCCAGGCAGGAAGTATAGGCGGGACAAGAGAAAAGAGAATTCTGGGAAGTAAAAAGCTGGGGAGAGACACCGCCAGTTGCCGCCATGAAAAGCAACATGTAAAGACACTGGTAAGCCACAAGCCACGTGGCAAAGTATAGACTAACAGAAATGGGTTAATTTAAGATAGAAGAAGTAGATAAGAAGAAGCCTGCCACGGCCATAGTTTCTAAACCATGTAAGTTTCTGTGTGCTTTCTTGGTTGGGTCTGAGCAACTGTGGGACTGGCAGGTAAGAGAGATTTGTCCTGACTGGGCCAGGCAGGGAAACTCTAACTACAGCTAACAACTGACCTGTCACTTACAGCTGCTGGGAGAGGGAAAAATCAGTTTTCTCCAATGGAGTGGCACTGGGTATATCAGCCACTCCAGGATAGGCCTCATGTTCAGTTGACAAACATGAAATTTGACTCCACAGGGGTGTGTGTGTGTGTGTGTGTGTGTGTGTGTGTGTGTGTGTGCGTGCTTTTATTTAGTTACAGTTTGGTGGGGTTTTGTTTGTTTATTAAGTGGTGTTTTATTTATCTTTCTTGGTGTTGGGGGCTTTTGTTGTATTGGGTTTATGTTTAATTTTTGAGTTGAGTGAGTAGGGAAGGGAAGTGGATCTAGAAGGACTTGGGGGAGGGGAAGAACATGGTCAAAATATATTTAAATTTAAAAATTTGTTTTAAATAATAAAAATATAGTAAAATTATATAATTTAATAAAAAAAAAGCTCTATCCATCTGTCCATTGTCAATGCTAGAAAAACAATCCTCCTTACAGGTCAGCTCAGAACAGGACTCCTTTGGAACATCAATGGCGGAATGAAGTTCTTGACACACCTATAGCAACAGCAGGGTGCTGCTGGATGGAAACAGTGGTGAAACCACATTCAACTAAGTAGAGGCCCATTAGAAAGCCAGTCAGGCACCCCCAGTCAGAGAGAGCCACAGCTAAGGAGCTGTGACTGAGGAACAGGCCCCCAGGTCTAGGACACCAATCCCAGGCTAGTTAGTGCCTTGCTGCAGGGAAGTTTCACTCCTGCTGGGCAGAAGCAGCCATCCATAGGCATTCGAAAGCTACTGCTATCGTTTGTGAATTGAAAATACACTGTCTTTTGTTGTTTTAAAAGACGGTGCTAGGAATTCTATGGCCTCAGCTCAGGTTTGACAGTGGAAGTCAGTACTGTAGCCAGAGCAGGGTTCTCACGCAGTGCAGCGGTGAAGGCAGAAACCCAGGACAAAGTGCCGAGAACAAATGATGATAGACTGCTCCGCCCTCAAAGGACAGCTGCACCATCACTTCCGAGGCCCAAGGAACACTGTAGAGACCTCAGAAAGAATGTAAAATCCAGAGGATGGGAGGATGTGTACCAAAAGGACATCTTCAGGACATGGTACGGATACTGCATTCATGAACACATCGCAGCTGCACAAGGCTGGGCCCATCAAACGTTCATCATGGAAGGGGGAGGGCCTCGTGGGGCTCCACCCCTCCCGAGAGTCGGATACTGAGAGTTAACTGTACTTAGGGGAGGAGGGTATCGTTTTCTTCAGTGGGATAGCCTCCGATTAATTGCACTTGCTCCATTAAATAATGCCCCATGAACACTGGGGCAAGAAACTAAACTCAGTGGGTCACATGCAAGAGAAGATGCAGAAGTACCAGGGGGCCGGGCTTGTCAGAAAGAAGGGTTTCAGCAGGAGAGGGCATGAGAAGGGGGAATAAGAGTTGAAAATGACTGAAATTTATTTTATAAATGTACGAAACTGTTGAACAATAAAAAATAGTAATAAAACTGTGTTTAAGAGCCAGGAATGGCAGCTCATGCCTGTAATCCATGCACACGGAAGACAGGAGGAAGGCTGGGATCCCAAAGCTAGCTTGGACTAGGTAGTAAGACCTTGTTGCAAGTGTGGGATCCCGTTGAAGTGCTCCACATTGTGTGACTGCATAGGTCCCATGCCCATGAACCCAACTGTCTTGTACAGCTGGATGAAGTCCCCATGGTAGCCCCTCTGTAGCCAAACTGCTGTAGTCATAGTAGTCTGGTGGCTGGAACGGAAGCAGAGACCCACCAGAGTCTCTCTTCAAACATTTCAGTTCCTACCGCTGGTCCCTTTCTATGTAAGCAAGAGTCCAGACTGGTCATTGAGTCAATAGCTAACCTTGGATTAACATCCAGATTAATGCTGGATTCACAGACACAATCCAATTACATTGTAAGGTAGGTGAGCTGAGTGTCATTGTCTGTATCTAAACATGTAATAAAGTGTAAGTGCTTTGATACATCAAAGGACTTTTGCAAATCCAATCTCTTGGGTCTTGAAATAAGCCCAAAGCACTAGCCCTCTGCTTCGTTCTGTAGGTCTGTGGGCTCACAAAAGCATTTATCTTTACCTCGAGTTTCTACCTTAGCCAGCTCAATTGTTCTGGTCTAATCCTCAGGCCTGTTCTACTCTTTTAGGCTTTCATTCCATTTAGAGCCAGAGGTTCTCAACCATCCTGATGCTGTGACCCTTTAATACAGCTCCTCATGTTGTGGGGACCCCAACCATAAAATTATTTTGTTGCTACTTCATATCTGTAATCTCTCTACTCTTATGAATTGTAATGCAGGATACCTGATATGTGACCTTCAAAGGGTCCCAACCACAGGTTGAAAACCACTGCCTTAGACATTATGAATGAGCTCTGGATTCTGAGTCCCATTTCAGAATGATGCTTCTCCAGTTCCAGTGGAACAAATGAGACTTTTCCAGATCTAATTTTTGCTTTTTTTTTTTTTTTTTGGAGACAGGGTTTCTCTGTGTAGTTTTGGTGCCTGTCCTGGATCTCACTCTGTAGACCAGGCTGGCCTCGAACTCACAAAGATCCACCTAGCTCTGTCTCCCCAGTGCTGGGATTAAAGGTGTGCACCACCACCACCCAGCTCCAGATCTAATTTTGAAGTCTAATGTCAGGAATAAGTCTTGTAACAGTTGTAATGACATGATTTAGTTAATTCTGAGTATATGTCATTCTTAAGAAAATTTAACAGTGGATAGTAATATTAATTCTAAATGAATAATCACATTTAGTCATATTTGTAAAGGTTTTAAATATTCAATAAGACCTAGTCACTACAATTATAATCCTGAAAATTAAAAGGTTTTTTTTTTTCTTTGAGTTCAGGGAGTTTAATACAAGGCCTTACTTTGCTACAGCCTCTCTGTCTCTGAGCCACACTGTCAGCCTCTTACTCTATTGGATTTAGAACAAGTGCTGGGGCGCTTTAAAAAAAATTTACTTACTATATTTTCAAGCTTTCCTTGACAGGAATTTTGCACATGAGAAAATCGGGTGCAATAAGCTTGTAAATGCAGCTTAAAATGTGTACAATAATTTATGTAACTTGGTTTCTAATTAGATCTGAGTTTTAGGACAATTAAACCTTGTAAATGGTTGAGCCAGTTGAATCTAAGGCTTTTATGTTGACCTTAAGAGAAACTTGGGCTGGGCGGTGGTGGCACATGCCTGTAATCCCAGCACTCGGGAGGCAGAGGAATGCGGATCTCTGTGAGTTTGAGGCCAGCCTGGGCTACCAAATGAGTTCCAGGAAAGGCGCAAAGCTACACAGAGAAACCCTGTCTCAGAAAAAAAAAACAAAAAACAAACAACAACAACAACAACAAAACCCAAAAAAAACCCCAGAAACTTGATTTTTCTATTTAAATATGTAAGGGCTGAAGCTCTGTGTGCGGCCCTGGGTTCAACCTCCACTACCGTGAAGGGAAAACCAAAAATATTTAAGTAGTTAATAAATAAGAGTAGCTGAAGGCTGTATTTTTTCCATGTACATGCAGTACCCATTCTCAAACCAACAAGAACAAACTCTGCTGATAGATTAGGAAGGGAAGCAAGTGGGTTAGAATTATTTAGAAGCGTTTATCTGTAATTCAAGTTCTGATACAACCCCACTGAATCAAAGAATTGCAGTGTTGAATTTTTAAGATCACCTAATTCAATCCATGTATCTAATGACTGAGATGCATAATCGAGAGCAATTTGTACCAGTCGTAATTTTAACATATTTAACTTTTGTCCACACGTTCATAGCCATATAACAGAGCGATTGTATCACACAGACATTACGTATGGAATAGAAGGTAAGAACTATAGACCCTGGCTGAATTCTGATCTAAGCACTTAATGAGCAAGCTACTAAAATCTATCTGAAGCTCAGTTTTGGCGAATGAAGGTCATGATAGTGTATCTTCATAGGATGGCATGAAGAGAAAAATAATTATAATTATTCTTATTAGATAAGTCAAAGTCAAGGATAGCACCTGATCTATGCAGCAATTGGCCAAGCCCAGCTGAAGCCTGGGAAGCAGGCTGTGGAGGGCAGAGCACAGCAGGAGAAGAATGGTCTGGGGGGCGGCACACAGCACCACGCAGCCCTGGAAGGAGAAGCTGAGCTCTGTCATACAGTCCCCTTTAAAATTCATCACTCTGGTGGCTTCCCCTCCAGCCATAAATACCTAGACTGCCAGACAGTTTGGCCCTTTCACAGTCTCACCTCGTAGATAGCCAGCACCAATGGTCAGGACTTTTAGAGAATACAAGTTGATGGAAAATTATAGAATCTAAATTATTGGTGAAAGATGACCCAAAGTCCCTGACCTGCAATTATGGTAAGCATACTCTACATTCTTCCTTTTTCATTTCTAGATGTTTATACAACTGGGACCTGGCGTCTGCTGCAGGGCTGCAGGGCGGAGAACACTGTGAGGCCTGCAAGAATTACATTTCATTTTCTCCGCATGCTACACACTTTCAACTTGGGTAGTCTTTCATTTCCTGTCAAATTTTCTCCCTTCTTATTAAGTTACCTGAAGCTGTGCCCAGTTTCCCTTCTCATTATGCTCCATGGACAGGAGGATTTTTTTTAAATCAGCATCCTCTGAACAGACTCTTCATTGTAAGAATTCCTCAGAAAATAATTCACTATGGAGATCTGGGTTTGAAAATGGCCAAGATTAAAGGCATTTCTGAGCAGTTCAGATGGCTCTTTGCAGCCTGTGTGTCTCTCGAGGTACAAAGAACTGCCTGTTTCATGATAAAAGGAAGCCAAAGTAAGTGGGATTTTTGGAATCACATCCCTAAACATGTAGGTTTACAAACTATATCCAGTTCTCCCATCTGCCCACCATAGACCGACGGCTCTCACTGCCATCAGTTTAGCTGTGGTTTCTTGTGATTCTTCCTTCAGCTCCATAAACTTGCATTTGCTTTGTGGATATAAAGTCGAGACACTGTAGTGGAAATTATAAAAGAAAAAACAAAACACACACACACACACACACACACAAAAAAAAAAAAACAACAAAAAACAAAAAACAAAAACAAAAACAAAAACAAAAACCCCTGAAACAACAATAAAACAAAACCCAGACTCACAATATTGTCTGCAATGTGACTTGCAAGGTTTTTAGCAAATGGCAGAGTAAACTGAATACAGATGTGCCGTGTCTTCTAAAGGTGTCCAATACAGAATGCTAAAAAGTGACAAGATGGGACTTGATTGGTGACGAGAAAAAAGAAGGTCAAGAGGTTTAGAGACAAAACAATAAATGTGTGACTATCTAAATAAGAACAACCAAGCATAACAAAATATTTTATTGTCAACTGTAACAATAACTACATTGCTATATGACTTACTAACTACTGTAAAGAAAATTAAGTCTTGACAAATTTCCTTCCCATATTTCTTACAATAATTTGAAAAAAGTCTCTTAGCAATATTATTAGATATTGTAATTGGGTGGTATTATCAAAATTATCAGAGAAACCTTACTGCCTCTTCCAATTCCCAATTAAATAAATGATCCATATGTTTATGGACACTGTTGGCCCCTAATTTCTTTATTGATGCTGCAGAAAGTATGATTTGAATGCATAAGTAGACCAGAGCTGGAAGAGATGTTAATTTGGTGTTCAAGCTGCTTGCACCAAAGCCAGAAAAAGATGAGGTGGGTGGATGTGTGAGGCTGAGGAGGAAACCTCTTGGTCTTCGGAGTGAACCGACGTGGTGGAAACACCGCCGTTGTTCTATTCCTTCTGCGTCCTCGCCCTTATCCTCTGCCCACAGCACCTTCCTGACTGTTCCCAAATGTGGAATGACCCTGTTAAATCCTCCCTTTCAAGACCTCTAAAATTCTTTCCAGAATCCTCTTGGTAGACTTCCCCCCTGTCTCATTGGTCAAGACTGTCTCACATGTCTATTGCCGAAACAAGTCACTGAGCAAGTCAATTTCCAAGGACATGGCTGTTTGGAAAATGATCAATATTCAGGTTCTTCAAGAAGAAGGACACTTCTTTGGAAGTTAGTTGTTGGGGCGACAACTTGGAGTGTCTGCCACAGGATGCAGTCTTACTGGGGTGAATGGGTGAATATCTTATCAATTCCCCCTCCTGTAACCAGAAATGTGATTTGTTTTTATAATCTCCCCATTAATTTCTGTCTAGGAACCTTGTGGAAATAGGAAACCTCTAGAGGGCAGGCTTAGGATAAAGTACCAGGGTAACTAACCCCAGGTTCAAAAGATGTGTCACAAGGTGCCATTTATCCATGTCAACCTGAGATACCTATCTCTTCTTGTCCCAGTGGTTTCTCTAGGACACAAAAGCAATTGGAAATTCCAGTTTTGTTCTTAAGGGAGTGGCTTTGCTTATTTCTGCTTGCAATGGCATGTTCCGGAAATCATTTTGTGTGAATGCTTTATATAGAATCCCCAAAACTTGTACAAATTTCCTTGCACACTGGGGGTCATTCTGTAAAATGTTTGTTTTCTACTTCCCAAAGGATTCTAGTCTCAATAGTCATCATTTAGGGATGACACCCATTTACTGAAGTCCCGAGTAGGTCTGGAAAATGTCACCAACCGGCCAGATTTTCTGGTCAGTCTCTTTCCTGTAGTGTTTGGTTATCTCTTGATGGTTCTCCAGACAGAGTTTAGGCTGTCTCCCAAACTCATGCTCTTCTCCGTATTCCCCACAGTCTTCAAGTCCCTGGGGGTATTAGTCATTGGTAGAAAGTTAATGATTAGACATTTAATTTCCAAGTTGCTATTTCAGATTCCTTTCCTGCCTCTACTACAGCAAACACAACTCACTTTAGCTCCAAGGCTGTTTGTTTCCATGCTGATCTTTTTGTATTTTTGCCTCAAAAAACCAATCTGAATCCTTTGATAAAGCTCAAATAACATAGTCTTCCTCTGGTCTTTGTGCTTGAAGCAATGCGAGATCACCGTCATCGTCGCAACCCTCTGTCCGCTGTCACTCAGACACCAACCCTCTTCTGTCCTGCTCTAGTTCACTACATGGTGACAGAGAGATGAGTAGGCCGTTTGTACCTTTACATATTTCTCAAGAATGTCTTAGCAGTTTATCTAATGTTACAAAATAACTTTCAAACGTATATAGAGAGGAGATTCGGGTTTTGATTGACACTAAAAGAGTTTTATGATAAATGCTTACAAGAAATGCCGCACTTTACCAACATGCTTTTGATGCCTTTCTGTGTTACCTAATTTTTTATTGCCAAAACTATTGTCCCCAAACACAGCTAAGATGAGTATTATATCTTTCCTAATATTTAAAACAATGAGGTGGCACTTAGATGTTAAATAACTAGCATCAAATTGACCTGAAATTGTGGCCCTTGTCTCCATACAAGTAACAGAGCATCTCGAACAGATGGGTGGAGTCAGGTTGGGAAGGGGCCAATCTCTTGAAATCTGTCACTAAAATGAAGTTAAAAGTTTGACTCAACAGTAGGAAAATAACTAACTTAAAAATGGGCAAATAAAACCTTAAAAGGTACCTCACCAAAAAGGATAAGCAGATGGCAAGTAAACACATGAAGAGGATGCCCAGCATCCCAGTCATTGTGTAATCAAAAATTAGGAAAGCAGTATGATGCCATTGTGTGCCTTTTAGAACCAGGATACCAATGGTGCATACCTTTACTCCAGCCCTTGGGAGGCAAAGGCAGGCCAATCTTGGTGAGTTTGAGGCCAGCCTGGTCTACAAAGTGAGTTCCAGGACAGCCAAGGCTATATAGAGGAACTCTGTCTTCAAAACACAACAAAAACAAACAAACAAAATAAGGACACTCAGTCACTACTGGTGAAACTGCAAAATGGCTCACTTGGGAACAGTCTGGCTGTTGTCTTCAGACTAAACATACTCTTACCACGTGACCCAGCAATTACACTCCTTTGTATTTACTCAAAGAAGTTAAAAAGTTATGTCTACACAAAATTCTTCACATGTATGCTTACAGCAGTTTTATTCATAGTTACAAAAACTTGGAAGCAACCATGAGCCATCAATAGGTGAATGAATAAGCTGTGGTGCATTCAGACAATGAAACCCTGAAACCAGCTGGCGTTAACCCAAGAAAAGACGCACAGGAACTTTAAATGCATGTTCCTCAGTAAAAGACGCCAATCTGATAAGGCTACATGCATATAATTCTAACCAGAGGGCACTCTAGAAAATGCAACATGTGGAGGAGATGTGGGGAAGGCATTTTAGGCCAGGGACACCTCCTTGGGGGATGCCATGACGGTAGACACCTGGCTGTGATGCATTTGTCTAAACCCTTAGAACCACTGGGAATGAACCCTGGTGTAAATCACAGGTTATCAGTAACATGCTCACCAGTGGCCACAAATACACCACTTTGGTGGGAACTTTGATTGAACAAAAGCTTTGTGTGTCTGAGGCAGGGTGCATGAGAAAGCTTGGCACCATCCACTAATTTTCTTATCTGTAAATCTAAAACTGTTCTAAAAAAAAAAAAAAAAAACCTCTTTTTAAAAATGGATATGGCTGGGTAGATAGTTCAGTATTGACAAAGGAACCCATCCATGGCTCTGGGTCATATGTGGGGCCAGGGCTGGGGATAAAACCCAAGGGCCGTATGAATACCAGGACGCACTTACTGCTGAGCTGAACCCTCGGTCTGAGGTCATGCTTTTAGCAAACACTCCCCAGGACTGCCATTGCTCCGCTGCAAAAGTCCCTTCAGCTGTGGCAATTGTCAAAGCATCCCCACTTGGAGTGGTACTTCTCTGACGCTGAAGGGAGTAGACTCTCAGGGTACGGCAAAAACCGTCTCATCAGATATAATACTGAGAAAAGCTGCCCCTCATCGCTGAACATTCCACTACTCTTCCCTCACGCTGACAGCGGAATTTTCAATGATTTCATCTTTCAGGTTGAAGTCCCGGTATGCATGAAGCGTATTTCCCCAGCCAGATGGGAACGGCTGCTTTCCCTGTTACTCCTGCAGTGTGGCAGTGATGATTCCCAGACATCCTCGATCTACATAAATCCTACCATGCCATCTTAATTTATTTCTACCTTTTACGTGTGTGTGTGCGTGTGCACATGACACAATATTGTCGTTTTAACTGCTGCACAGTGGCTGCACCTTACCCTACTGCTGTTTTGGCTAGCAATTACAACTCTACAGTTGCTGGTCTGCTTTTCTAGCAGCAACCCGGCCACTTAGGTCACAGCCTGGTGGGAATTCTGTTCCCCCAGCCACCAGCCCTGTCATTGCTGCTAACGGGAGCTTTAACTAAACCTCTATCGTTCTATTTATAAGTAAGGCTCGAGGTCCAAAGGCTGCAGTGAAAACCTGTGAGCTCATGGAGGCTGGGTAAGCAACTACTTACCCTGTCTTCTTGCTGGTGTCTCCAAAAAGACCCGTGGTACCAACCCCTGCCAAACCAGAAAAAGCTTCACGGCTCCAAACCCCACCCTACCACTTCCTGTGTCTGTCTATCTCTCTTGGATGACCTCTGATGCTCTATGATTACTTTCTGTCAACTAATTGCTAACTCAGCCTCCTGACCCAAGGTTAATTTTATTTAATCAACGCAAATGCAAACTTGAGGTTCACCATGCGATTGACTATCCCCCCAATACAATATATTTTTGGAGTCTGTATGTCCCTTCCACCATGAGTTCAAGGGGTCAAACTCAGGTTGTTAGGGTGGCAAGCACGTTTACTAGCTTAGATATCTCACCTGACTGCCCTCTCTAACTTTGGCATGAAAGCATAAAAAAGCTGAAATTCAGGCTCCTTAGTTGGAATGACACACCTCTATTTGAAATCATCACAGGTTCTGATGGATAGTCTTAGAATGTTTCAATAGACGTTGATTGTCTTTCATGTGACAGGCCCTCTCTATTGGGGTATAAGTATCACTTCCGAGGAGCTGATTGTTAAATTGATCAATATGCTTCTAGCAACAGTAATAGAAACTCAGGGCTGGGGAGATGGCGCAGCTGGTAAAATGTCTGCCATGAAAGCCTATGAGGGTCTGAGTTCAGATCCCCAGCATCAACAAAAAAAACCAGGCACAGTAGTGTGCGTCTGTAAGGCAGAGTTGGGGGAGGCAGAGAGGTGAGGGGTGAGAATAGGTGGATCCTTGGAGTGCCCTGGCCAGCCAACCTAGCAGAATCAGTGAACTCCAGGTTTAGCGAGAGACCTTGTCTCAAAAAGAGAGAACAATTGAGTAAGGCACCCAGCATCTACCTCTGGCCCCCACATGCGTTTACACACACATGCACACATAGACACACACGGAGAAATTGCACTCAACACAACTTCAACTAATAAGACAGTCTTTCCTCTTAAAAAGGTGTTCAGCAGGAGGGTAGATCTGGAGTTGGGTGAGTAACTCAGTGGCTCAAATGCATCATCAAGGACTTTCTCCTCTTCCTGTTTCGCCATTGTCTTCATGCCGTCTTCCTTTGGTAACATTTGGTCCAGATGCCTCTGCCAGGTGCAGCAGCACCTAGAGGAAGAAGGCAATGACTTCTTGCATTCCCTTCTTGAGAGGAAGGGACACCTTCCGAGAGGAGACCCACTCACTTCTCCCCTCAGTGACCAGGAGCTGGTCACACATTCAACCAAATGCAGTGTTGAGCCAGTGAACGTGACAACCATGACAGACTAAGGCAAATCAAGAAGCAACTTGTAGATCCTTTTCCCACCCAGAGTAGAGCTGCTGGCGACAGGGTTTCTGCATTGAACAGGAATGGCAGATGAAGGCTGGGTTGGCAACAAAAGCTTTTGGTAGAGGACACAGATGGGTTAATTTTTTGTCAGAACTTTGGATAAGGCTTAAGTAGAAGACATTTACCTGGACATTTGATAGAAAGGTGTTAGACACACCAATACAACCTTGTGACCCTAACCATCACTAACCTCATTCTAGGCCACTTATTCTTAGTGTATACAGTTGTATCCTGGTATCCTGCACTCGGCATCAATCATCATATGAGTCAGTAACCCTGAGTAAAATTGCATTACTTGATTGCTTTTTATCTGAGATCACATCCTTTGTGAACATTTATATTTTAAGGTGAACATGTGTATTAACTCCTTTCTAAAGGGTTGGGTTTGGCCGTAGGAGCCTAGAGAACCCCAAAGTCCTAGTGCTGCAGCTCTGTGATGCACAAGGAGAAAGATGTACTTAAGACAAGCGGACAGTGTCCCCATGACCAGCTCTCTCCTTCTCTGACTGATGGAGGAAGTCCAGACACAGTGGGGCTCCTGGGGACCCCCAAAAGATTTCCCTTCCTTCACAATTCATCACCAGAACTCTTTTCATTCTGAGATTGTTAGACATTCCACTAGTAGTGAGGATGCAAGTCACACCCCAGGCTGCCTCCAAGACGTTTCTGCCTTCCTGCCTGACAGAGACATGGAACTCAGGCGACTGAGGGAGACAGGGACGTTCCTCTCATTTCTGAGCCTAACAGGGTGCATTATTAGCCAATTCTTGGCCTTGAGGTTAGGAATCAGGTCCAGTATCTCTAATTCAATCCCAATTTTCTTTTGGAGTTATAATAATTTTAGACCTCAGCACATCCAGAACTATGAGCTAAACACTTAATTCTTCAGTATATTTAACTCATGTGGCTGTGAGTCATTGCTAATATGTTCAACAGATACCCTGGTTTCCAAGTTGCATATCCAAAGACCGGGTTTTAATTATTTTTCTTAGTGATTTGCTCATGTCTGCATACCAAGAGTCAGGCTTGGCTGACCAAAGGCATCTTGAAATATTTAACTTAGAATTCAGCATAGGACTGAGACATGGCAAATATTTCTAAGCATTTTATCCAGAGACACAGGTCACTTATCTAAGTTAACTTTTAAACCAAGCTACAGTAGGAAGAAGGATCAACTACATCAGTCATATAGTTCCTATATTAGTCTCCATATGCAGAATGAATGAATAAAATTGTGTGTCATGTTCCAGAAAGAAATGTGCTGTATCTTCTGAAAAATGGGGACAAGGAGGAAAAGATTTTTTTTTTGAGCTGAGGATTGAACCCAGGGCCCTGTGCTTGCTAGGCAAGTGCTCTACCACTGAGCTAAATCCCCAACCCAAGGAAAAATATTTTTATCTAGTGAATAATTCTAGAATTATTGTAAAATACTGAATATCATTAAACCAATTATCTTCACATCCATCTAGATAAACACATACAAAAAATAGACACAGAAAATGCAATGTGCCTTGATTTAATAGTAGTGTCAAATTAAGCACACAATAGAAGTTTGCTAAACTTATATGTAACCATAGTAAACTTTAAAATATCATTCCCTGGGACTGCTCACACACGCTGTTATTTATAAGCATATAAGCATAACTCAGTTACTAGTTTGTCCCTGGAGATATTTATATTGAGGCACATACATTTCTGTTCATTTCTTTTAACTGGCAATTCTTTATCTATTCTTATCTCTTGCATGCACAAATGCAGTTTTCTCCTCACTGTATACTTGTTGAGTGGAGACTTGGTCTCTAGAGCATTTTGTGAGCGTTGAGGTTCTGTCTGGCTTTGGTAGCCAGGAGCTCCCTCATCTCATGAAAACACCTCTGGGGAGCCAGGTGTGTAGGGAGAGCAATCACGGAGCGTGCTCGACGCCCCCAGCTTCACCTCTAGGCCCTGGACTGCAACACTAACAAAACAAAACACCTCGGGGCCATAGGATGTCCAGGAAGCCTACCCATGAGATGGGCAGAGGGACCTAGCTCTGTCCAGGGTGTCTGGCTAGTTATTAGGTGCTGTAGTGTTAAGAATGCTAATGTTTAGCCAGGTGATGGTGGCATACACCTTTAATCCCAGCACTAGAAAAGGAGAGGCAGGCATCTCTCTGTGAGTTGAAGGCCAGCCTGGTCTACATAGTGAGTTCCTGGTCAGCTAGGGTCACATAGTAAGAAACTATTTCAAAACAACAACAACAACAACAACAGAAGAACGTTGATGTTTAAATATACCACATTTTCGTTATCCATTTGTTGGTTGACCGACATCTAGGCTGTTTCCATTTCCTGGCTATTGTGAATAGGGAGGCAGTGAACATGGATGAACAGGTATCTCTCTGCACACACTGGAGGAGGAAAGTAATCATCAGTCTTACCCAGCTGTGAGCTTTGCAAGCTACAATAATGATAGGCCTGGCAAGACATGCCCATTGGTGCACTAATAACACAAACATCACTTTCTGCTTGGATTAAGTCCCACCCCAAGATGAAACCCACACCCAACACCACTGTCAGCCCAAGAATCTGTTACTAGATAGGTCCTAGGATGCCGTGGATATTGCTTTGTGTAAATAAAGTTCTGATTGGCCAGTGGCCAGGCAGGAAGTATAGGCGGGACAAGAGAATAGAGAATTCTGGGAAGTAGAAGACTAGAGAGAGACACCGCCAGCCACCACCATGAAAAGCAACATGTAAAGACACTGGTAAGCCACAAGCCATGTGGCAAAGTCTAGACTAACAGAAATAGGTTAATTTAAGAGAGAAGAAGTAGATAACAAGCAGCCTGCCACGGCCATACAGTTTCTAAAAATGTAAGTCTCTGTGTGCTTTCTTGGTTGGGTCTGAGCGACTGTGGGACTGGCGGGTAAGAGAGATTTGTCCTGACTGGGCCAGGCAGGAAAACTCTAACTACAAATGGCGCCCAACGTGGGGCAAGAGTTTCCACCTAAAACCTGAAAAAAAGAGATTCTAAGACGGAGCTAAAAACAGCTTCCTAGTTGTCTCCCTCAAGTTAGCAACAGCTGCCGGTTTGAGCTACTATGGCGGGTTCCTGGAGTGTGCGTCTGACCTGCAGTGTGGTGGGAATGAGGAGTCTACAAGCGGCACTTTACTCTGCTGCATGGTGGATTAAGCCTTTGCTAGTATAAAAAAAAGAAAAAAAGTTTCTGAGCTATGCGCTGCTTTGATAGAATTGCTTCTGATAGTTGATGGTACACATGGCTCCAGACCCAGAGCTGGTGGTAAACTGTACCACCGCCATGTTGGGAAGCTGAATTGGGCGGAGCCAGCAGCCACAGAGGTGTTTCAGTCTTACAAAGACGGATATTACACAGAGAATCTGGTTTGTCTTGTCTTTGGGATTTTTAACTGCAGAAAAAGATTTGATCATAAAAGCTGTTGAATTAAACAAATATGTAAATTTTAAAGGCAGCTTGACTTCAAAATTTGGATATAAGGATATGTTGTTTTGAAAAGGAGTCTCTGCTTTTGTTTCCACAGAAAGCCAGAAGCTGTGGATTTGTTCCAGATTAAGATACATCAGGTTTGATCAGCCAAGACCACCTGAAAGGTCTCCAATGACACCATGGCCCAGATGATCCAACATCCAAAATGGTTTCAAGGCAACTGGCTCAGAGGTTTACCCTCACGGACTACTCCATAATCCTAAAAATTTCTTTGTGTCCCCATAAGATACAGCACCTGCCTCCAGCAGGAAGTAGTAAGAAAAACTACGCCCACATTCCCAAAATTATCAAGCTGGCTTTGGAGATGGAATTGGCTCACTCCTTCTCTAAACCCAGACATATTGCTAAAAGAAAAGGTTAAGAGATTCTTGTGTCCCAAATCAGAAGAGCCCTCTGGTGTGGGACAGAGAAAAACCAATATTTTATTTAAAACAGGTTAATTATAAATGCAATCTCTTTCTAAAGATAAAAAGGGGATATGATATAGATACAGTAGGATAAAAGGGTAGATTAAGGAACTTACTTCTAAAGAGCAACAACTTGTTTAAAATGTTTTACATTGGTATAGACTTTACTCTATTGTTACAAACTTAATTTTGTTATACTGTGTGCATATTTCCACTCATGTTTAAGGTATTATGTTTGTATAGCTCATTTTAAATTGTAATGGATAATTAAAAATAGATTAATAATTAGTCATCTATGATAATCATACTCGTAGCCATATTACTTAAGTCTTCTACATATACATACAGATATTTCAGATAAATAGGTAATCTTCAAATACTTCAAAGACCTACAGAATATGGCATTTAAAATACTTTTAAAATTTAGACTTTCTGGACAGTGAGACATGTCTGCTCCTGGCAGCACCATTTTACTTCAGAGAGGAGGATGGGCACTGAAGACACTTCATATGGAGTTTATCTTCACCTTGACAAAAATAGCCATTTGGACAAGAAACTGTTCTTGCCTGGACTGCTTGATCAACTGGACATGCAGGACCCATAGAAAGGTGACCACTGAACTTTGCTTGACAGAATGGTCCTTCAGGTTCCTGCTTTGCAGAGGAAACTGCCAGACATTCTACAGGACACTGAGAGAAGTGATCGAGAGACTCTAGCCCTGTGGGTTGAAGACAAATGCCCCAACTTTACAAAGGAATATTAGGTGACTGTCCAGGCTGCTAGCTGTCTCTGTCTACTCTTGCAAGACTCCCGAAAAATGCTTGCATCCTTCTCCCAGTTCTCAGGTAATATTATATCCTTCTGAGGTCTTTGATGTGGTTGAAGACTAGATAGTTATAATTTCCTCAATTATGATAAAAGATAAGTTAGATATAAAACCTTAGACTCACAAATATAAGATAGATAGGATATCTTCTTTAATATTGTAACTGTAATTCTTGCTTGATAATTGTTTTGTTATATGTAATTGTACTATGTAAAAGTTAAAACCTTCCTTAAAAAAAAAAAAAGAAAAGGGGAAGTGCTGTGGATATTGCTTTGTGTAAATAAAGTTCTGATTGGCCAGTGGCCAGGCAGGAAGTATAGGCGGGACAAGAGAATAGAGAATTCTGGGAAGTAGAAGACTAGAGAGAGACACCGCCAGCTGCCGCCATGAAAAGCAACATGTAAAGACACTGGTAAGCCACAAGCCATGTGGCAAAGTCTAGACTAACAGAAATAGGTTAATTTAAGAGAGAAGAAGTAGATAACAAGCAGCCTGCCACGGCCATACAGTTTCTAAAAATGTAAGTCTCTGTGTGCTTTCTTGGTTGGGTCTGAGCGACTGTGGGACTGGCGGGTAAGAGAGATTTGTCCTGACTGGGCCAGGCAGGAAAACTCTAACTACACTAGGATCTAGGCAAGAAACTATTACTATTATTCTACTGAAGGACAAAGTATTAAACTGAGCCCTAATGGCTTACGATTACAGTCACAGATTAATGCATCCATGAACTCTCATTAGTGAAGATTCTATTCCTAGTAGGTGGTAATTAACAAAGAGACCCATAACTGGCTAAGGTTTAGAGAATAAGAGACTGTAGACTGTTCAGTCTTGACTAGGATGTATACTGATCACGTCCTTTCTCCCAAAGCCCGGGCATCATCTCATGAGAGAATGCAGACAGTATAAGAGGCAGAGGCAGTTGATGATCACAAGGAACCAGTGTCTTCCGCACACACAGGGTAGAGTCACATATGAACTCCAGTGGCTGTGACAGCATGTGCGGGATCTGTGTGACCTCAAGCCAGCCCGAATTCCAGCATGGGGATGGGACGTGGCCAAGAAGTCCCTTCCACCCCTAGCCAAGGAACTATTGGAAATTGACAGCTGCCAGGAGAGGGGGTGTCCGTTTGTTTGTTTGTTTGTTTGTTTGTTGATAGTGTTGCTCCTGGTGAGCCAACCATGCTCCAGTGGAAGGCCACACATACAAGAACATAGAGACAGCACAAATTGCACTTAATGAGTATTTAAAGAAAAAAGACATAGTTGGCTGGGAAGGGAAGAGGTGGATCTGGGAGCAGTAAGTTACAGGATCAAAAACAAAATATGATAAAAACACACTGCATGAAATCCTCAAAGAACTAACTTTTTTGAGAAAAAAGAGAATGTTACTATTACCAATAAGTCTAGAGAATGAGGACGCAGCTGCTGCTGCTGTGTTTGTCTTGCATGTATGAATCCCTAGACTCAGTCCCCAGCACTATAAAAACAGAACATGGAGACACATGTCTGTCATCACAGAACTAGGAGGACAAGGCTGGAGGATCAAAACTTCAAGGTCAGCCTCAGCTACACAGCAAGACTCCGTTTCAAGTGATAGTAATAATAATAGGTCTATATTATGAACTTCAATATTACTTTTCCTTCAAATAAGTAGGCTAAGCTGTTGGAGACCCTGGCAATTTGACATTCAGATCAACACATCAGGCCCTTCTCTTGCATCTGCTGTGCCTGGCTGCCTTGAGTGGCAAGATATTGCCCAAGCCGCTGACTGACCGTCATCATGGCATCTCTTCTGCCTCAGTAATTTCATGGATGGAAACTCCACGTCGGCTGCAGGAAACACTACAGTTGTGGTTGTTGCTGAACACACAAACTAGGCCTTGCCCTAGCTACAGGGTTTTAGTCTACAGTGGGACAGAAAACTTCCTAGCAGTTATAACCTCCCAGTTACCATGGCTGCAGAAGGCCCCACCCTTGACGGTGCTTGAGCTTAGAACTGTGGTCCTCAGCAATGTCTGGGATGAAGAAGGGCTGCTCTAGCGAAACGCGTGTGAGGAGTTGAAGGTTTGTGACTGGTGGAACTGGAAGTGGGCGTGGGGCAGGCTGTGACTGGTGGATTTACAATTCCTGTACAAGCGTGCCACACCCTTCTTCTGGCTGGATAAACAGGCTGCTTGCCCCTCTTCTGGGGTTAGTCTGGGAGGCTTCTCGATGGCACACTGACACCTGTCCTCTGACCCAGACATCTGTGTTTTAACATTAGGCCCTGTACAGGCTTCTACTCTGCATATTGTGTGTAGTTGTTATTGTGTGTAGAGTGGGCTGAGATGATTGCATGAAGAGCGGAAAGAAACTGTGGGCTTTCAGAACTAGGGTGGGAGCAGCAACAAGGAGGTATCTGAGGTAGCTAGAGAACCCCTAGAGGGTGGGAACCCGGACAGTTCCGGCTCAGGGCTGCAACACCCAAGTGGAGGCCTTGTCCCCAGGCTCAGAGCTGTAACGCTCTCCCTGAGTGCAGTCAACGAAACCCTGGCTTTAAAGCTTGCAACCAAAAGGCCCTAGTGCCCAGTGCTTGGGGCTAAACGCTTCTGGCTTTGGAAGGCGAGCTCGTGAGCTGCTGGAACCGTCAGTGCAGCCTCTGTCCGTCTGTGATTTCTATCCAGATAGATCAATCAATTGGAAGCTCAGGTTCGGCTCCAAACTTAAGTCATCTCCGCACCACACATCTCGATTCTTCTGCAGTGGCCCCAGCCCCCCCCTCTCCCCCGCCTCCAGCAATGACTCCCATGAACTCTGCTGTGGCATTTCCCACCGCCAACCGGCTCTGGAGCTCAGGGTGTTTGGTCGTCCAAGACCAGCCTTCTAAGCTCCCCACCTTCTTTCTGGACACAATGCTGTGGTGAGTTAACAGCAGTTCGGTTCCTCTGCACATGACAGGTCACAGTGGCGGCCTTTGCTACCTGGAATCAGACTCTTGGACTTCGACTATGGGCAGAGAGTTATTGAAGATTATGCTTTCCTAGCAGAAAGGAAGCAGCAGGGCTCCGTGTGGTTATTACAAATTACATCTTTCATTTCCTGGTGGGTGTGTCCACTAACTGTTACCTTGGCAACGCTGTGCTTTGCAGAGGCAGCGAGTGGACACACCCAGCAGTGGCACATTTCTGGATGGAGCAGAGGCAGCAGGAAAACTGATTTTGATGATGGCTGGAAATTCCAGACTGGTTTTACCTGGAAAGTTTAAGAAGGCTTTCTTCAGAACATGAGTAGTGTAGCAGTTGTGGATTTCCGTGGTGCTCTTGGTCATTAAAATGTCATTCTGTTCCGTATAATTTTTGTTGAGGATCTCTGAGACTATCTCACCCTGTCTTGGATGCCTGTGAGTATAGTTGTACACTGTTCATGCAAACTTTATTGCTGTAAGTGTAAATCCAATGGTCTTATGCATTTTAATACAAATTTCTTTAATTAAAAATGCTATGTAATCACATTTAAAATTTTACCTATTTATTTTATTCATATGGGTATTTTGTCTGTATGTACGTCTGTGCACCATATGTATCCCTTATTGTGATATTTTATTTGTGCTGAAATGTGATTTTATTTGTATGTTAATAAATAAAATTGCCTAGGGGTCAGAGCTAATAGCAAGCCATTTAGCAGAAGTCTGGCAGTGGTAGCACACACCCTTAATCCAATCACATGGCAGGCAGAGTCTGTGTGTTTAAGGACATGACCAGCTTGGTGACACATGCCTTTAATCCAAGTACCAACCATAGAGACCTGGAGGTCTGTATAGACAGGCAGTGACAAAGAAGTCATGTGGTTGGGCTTAGAACCAATGAGAAGGCAGAACAGAAAGTCAATAAAAAAATACAGACATACAGAAGTAGATCTTTTTTCTCAGGGGAAGGATGGCAGCGGCTGGTAAGCTAAAGGCTATTCACTAGTGCTCTGACCTCTTGGGCTTTTAACTCTTTATTTGACTCTGTGTTTCTTATTTAATAAGACTGTTTAGAATTACATCTATAATCCCTGGTGCCTGTGGAGGCTAAAATGGTGTCAGATCTCCCCTGGGATGGTTGTGAGCCATCCTGTGGGTTCTGGGAACCCAACCTGGGTTCTCTGGAAAGTCAACCAGTACTCTTCACTGCTGAGCCATCTCTCCAGTTTCAAAATGCTATGTAAGTCTTATAAATTAATGTCACCTCTAAGTTACTGGGCCCTTTTCAAGTTAAAGACTGATTTAATAAAACACACACACACACACACACACACACACACACACACCTGTTTTATTTCAAATTAAATAATGCTTTAGAGGTTTCTTCAAAGTATTCACAGTGAATGTCTTTAAAATTCAAGCTGTCTATTTATAAGTACTAAGCCAATATGTGGATGTGTATACATATTTTTTACTTTAAATAATTCAATAACATTCAAATTCAGTTATATATTAAATGATACATTGTGACCAAGGAAGGCTATTAAAAGAACTGAAGGATATCATTGCATTAGTAGACTTATCAAACACATTGAATTACCCTTTTGAAATGTTGGCTGGTTGTAGGCAGAGTTTTCTTGTGCCACAGCTGCTCCCAAATAACCACTCAGAAACTTAATATTAATTGTAAATGCTCAGCCAATAGCCCAGGCTTGTTACTAGCTAACTCTTACATTAACCCATAATTTTTATCTATGCTTTGCCACATGGCTGGTTACTCTTTCTCAATATGGCATGCCCATCTTGCTTCTCTCAGGGTCTGCTGGTGACTTCAGACTCTGCCCTTCCTCTTCTTAGCATTCTCTCTGTGTCTGGCTCTTACCCAATCTCTTCCTGACCAGCTATTGGCAATCAGCTTTTTATTAACAATGAGAGCAATACATATTTACAGTGTACAAAGATTATTCCACAGCAGCTGGTGGCTTGCCAAACCTGATTCTTCTGACAAGCAAGCATCCCTGAACACATTTCTGAGCCCCTCTGGCTGCCAGGTATGAATTTGTGCCCACATTCTGGCAAATGGAATAGTGATGGGAGTTTGTATTTCTCCAAGGGAAAGATGATGCAGCCACGGATGGGTGTGGTCAAGAGCAGGGCTGAATAATATCAAGAACATCTGTACCTGCTAGGTACAGGTAAGATTTATACTTCTAAGATTTGGAGGCTTACTAACTACAGCAGTTAGTTTAATGTTAACTAATATTGATAGAAAAATACATTTAGTAACACTTTACACCCATCATTAGTTTTTTGAAAATTTTTGTAAGATAGATTACTATTTTAAAAAATGGATTTATTTTGGTCAGTCATGCCTGATTTATTATAGAATAGACACTGTTTTTTTTACTTTTTGAGATAGGGTCTCTCTACATAGGTCTGGCTGAACTTGAACTCACAGAGTGCTGGGATTAAAAATGTGTGCCACCACACCTGGCCTAATAGACACTATTTAAAAAAATTTTTCCACTTATGTATTTTATATGTATGTGTTTTGCCTGTATGTCTATGCACCACCTGCATATCAAGTGCCCACAAAGGACAGAAAACAGCATCAGATCCCCTGGAATTGGAGTTAGGAATGGTTGTGGGTGCTGGGAATTGAACCTAGGTCCCTCTAAGAACAAGTGCTCCTAACTGCTCAACCATCTCTCCAGTCCCCTAGATACTATCGTTAAAAAGGGGTTGTGGAAGGCCAAGCATGGTGGTGTAGGCCTGTAATCCCAGCATTCAGGAGGTATAGGCAGGATTGCAATCCAGAGGCTAGCCTGGAGTACATAATGCTTACTATGTAGGCTACCTTAGGCCAGTGAACCTGTCTCAAAACAAACAAATTCATGGAGTAAAAACAATAACTCTCTTCCTCCAAAGGATTTTCATCTGCTGCTGTCTGTTATGTGAGGGTTCCTCAGGCATATCCACCTTAACCTAGTGTCAGAGTCTGAGTTTTTTCTCCCCTAACCAGAGAGTGTGAAGTAGTTGTTTTCAGCCCTAGGAGGTCACAATCCTAAATTTATGGCAGGTACTAGCCCTTTTCTCCTCGTTACAACTTCAATCTCTGAGGCTTTTTCCACTTCTCAGCAACACTTCTTATCAGCTAATTGCCCCAGACAAAAGAAGCTGCAAACACTGGGGCTGGCGACGGGAATGCCCCTTCTCCCAGATCTTACCCTGACATTTCCTCACTACTTTATCAGCTTTTCACTATCCGGAAAGCAATATTGCTTCACTGCCTTGATTTACTGGGGAGGTTTGTTCAAATGACCCAGTCCATTCTTGGAAACAGACACACAGGATCCTGGCTCCCTTTGCCTTACCTAGCAGGTCTCCCATTGGCTCTAACATATTATAGAAAATATGGCTACATAATTTATACTTTGGGAAGGAACTGTTGTGGAATATTACTTTAGGCAAAGTTGTGTTACATTTGTTTTTGATACATTTGTTTAACAATGTAAAGATGGGTTACATTTGTTTATGTTGTATTTGTTTAACAATGTAAAGATGTGTTACATTTGTTTTATGTTGTATTTGTTTAATGATGTAAAGATGTGCAGCGTTTGTTTCACCTTGCCTGCTTAAGGCACCTGATTGATCTAATAAAAAGCTAAATGACCAATAGCTAAACAGTAGAGGGATAGGCAGGGCTGGTGGGCAGAGAGAAGAGAGATGGAGAGAACAGAAAGGAGAGAACAAGGTTGAAGGAGAGGGAGGAACCCAAGGCCAGCCAATCAGGAAGCCACCATCCCGCCAGACACAGAGTAGGACTTACCTAATGAAGGTAAAAAGCGCCAACGCAAAACATAGATGAAGAGAAACATGTTGATTTAGTTAATAAAACTAGCCCAAAACAAGCCTAAACTAAGGCTGAGCATTCATCACTAATAATAATCCTCTGTGTCGTTATTTGGAAGCTGGTTGGTAGCCCAAAAGAAAGCCTGCTACATTCCAACATGGGGCCCAAATTTCACACAAGGCCTGAGAGAGCTGAAAACAAACCAAACCAAAACAAAAAACAAAGAGACCCCAGATGGATACGGCTCCTTTAAGAGGCTCTGCCATACAGCCGGCACTTGAGTAGTTGGCATGTCAGTAGAAACAACAAGCTAAGTAAAAACACCTGCCACAGTGGGGGCGTTAGCTTCCTGGAGCTGGGATGCGGGTTAAAAGCAGGTGCCAGTTAAATGCTGAAATGGGCCTAAGGCTCAGCGCTGACGGACCTAAGGAGGGGCAGAGCCATGGTGGAGGGCCTTAGCAGTTTAAGGTTTGGCTCACATGAGACACTCAATAAAGACAGGTCCAGATGGAAAAAAAAAAATCCTCTAAACAGGTTACAATGTGTTTAAAAATGTGTGTAGACAAGTCTGGAGAGATGGCTCAGTGGTTAAGAGCACTGGCTGCTCTTCCAGAGAACCAGATTTGATTCTCAGCACCCACATGGAAGCTCACAATTGTCTGTAACTCCAGTGCCAGGATATCTGACACATTCACACCAATGCACATCAAATACATTTTAATAAAAATATGCGTCGGCTTAAGAAAGAAAACGGGAATAGACAATCATAGGAAAAATAGTTTAAAAATAATAAAGTCTTTAAAGAGAGAGTAAAGCAATATAAAGAAGAAAAGCCAGTAAAGATGGGAAATACTCAGGGAGTCTGGATCCTGTATGGTGTTGTGTTGACTCTGATTTTTTTTTGAATGCAGATGAGTGAACAACAGGTGCTGAGAGACATGGGATTGTAAAAGGAACTGCTGAATAAAACCAACCTAGATACTTCAGGAATATCTTAACTTTAAAATGCAATTCAGAAACTGTATTGTGTTGGGGAAGAGTTTATACTTTTGTTTTCACAGGAAATGAAAACCTGTGGATTCCTCCACGGTGATAGAGATCAGGTTTGATTATGGAAGTCCTCCTGAAAATCTTGGCTACAGACAAAGAAATTAACCAAGAAAAACCATAAGACAGATGCCATATATACTGACCCCTCTGCATGGAAACAACTAGTTTTCTCAGGACTTAACCATTATCTCAATTTTCTCAGGGTCTCCTGGAGATTCGGTAGCCCTCAGACAACAGGAAGCAGTCTGGAGAACACAATGCCCACGTTCTCAAGAGGTGGGGTGAGTGGTTTTGGTCATTTGGTGGGTTATGGATGCTTTTCATCCTTTAGTGGGGACACAGGAATATGGGATAAAAAGACAACTATTCCCCTCACATATTTCACATTGGTACAGATTTTTGTATACTGATACAAATTTAAGGTCATTTTTGTTAGAATATACTCTATATGTTTCTACTTGTTTCAGACATTTTGGTATATTGATACAAAGTTATTTTTGTTATACCTTATGCATGTTTGGGGTATTGTGCTTATGCAGCTTATTTAAAAATGTAATGTAATTAAGAAACGCAGGTAGTAGCTAGTCATCTATAATAATCAATCAAATAATAATTAGGTGTTTTCAAAGTTAAACAGATACGTTTTAGATAGACAGGTGATCTTCAAATGCTTCAAAGACCTACAGAATATGGCATTTAAAATGTTTTGTTAACATAGGACTTTTCATGACAGTGAGACATGTCTGCTCCTGGTAAAATCAGTCTAATTTTTGAAAGGAAGATGGGCATCAAAGAACCTCCACACGAAGTTTGCTTTCATTGTGGCAAAGCTAGTCATTTGGGCAAGAAACTGCCCTTGCCTTGACTGCTGACAGCATGCCATACAAACTGGACATGCAGGACACAAAGAAAAGCGACTGCCAAACTTTAAAAAAAAAAAAAAAAAGTCTGTCAGATATTCTAGTCCTGCAGGCCAAAGACCAATGTCCCCAAATTGAAGAGGAATCCTGGGTGACTGTCCAGGCAGCCAGTTGTCTCTGTTGTTTGTATAGTTTTGGAAGTTGCTTGTTCTTCACTTTCTGTTTACTTAGGTAATATTATATCCTTCTGGGGTCTTTGATGGAGAGGAAGACTGCATAGTTATAGTTACAGTTTTCCTTATTTATGATAGAAGTAAATTAAGTACAGCGCTTTGGACTCATCAAGATAGGATAGATAATAGAGTGATTTCTCCAAATTTGCCAAATGCAAAGGAACTGAATATTGTAAATGTAATTCTTACTTGATAACTGTTTTATTGTATATAATTTTACTATGTTAAAGTTAAAACCTTCCTTTTTATTTAGAGAAAAGGGGAAATGTGGAATATTACCTGAACTATGTAAAGATGTGTTACATTTGTTTATGCTGCATTTGTTTAACAATGTAAATGCGTTGCTTTGCCTGCCTAAGGCACCGTATTGGTCTAATGAAAGCTGAATAACAATAGCTAGGCAGTAGAGGGATAGATGGGGCTGACAGGCAAAGAAAATAAGTAGGAGGAGAAATCTAGGCTCAAGAGAGAATGAGGGAGAAAAGGAGGGAGACACCTGGAGCCAGCCAGCCAGGGAGTAGGACATACAGAATGAGAGGTAAAAGGCCCTGAGGCACAGCACAGGTGAAGAGAAACAGGTTAACTTAAGTTTAAAAACCTATCCTAAAACAAGCCTAGGACCCAATCTGGTGTTGGGGTGGGCCCGGGGTTCTGCTTATGTCTTTCCTCAGGACAATAAAATTCCTCATTGGGTTTCTGAGTGCTGAGAGCGCCCTGTGGCTGTAGCTAAAGCCCAACACGGCAGAGACCTATTGGGCCTTCATGAAAAACTCTCCCCTCCCGATGCCAATGGGGATTGAAAGCCCAATATGGCCAGCTTTGGCAAGCATTAATAATGTAAGCCTAGGAACTGCAGCCATGCAGTTGGATTCTCCAGAAGGTAATGTATGGTAACTGGTTTTTCAAGTATGTTTGAGAATGTGTCACCCAGGCACCTAGGAGATAAGGATAACACTGAAGATCACTGACCTCCATTTATTAACAGCAGCATGCCAGCTAAGCATTTTCATTCTCACAACCCTATTCAAGCTGGAGCAGTACCTACTTCTCAGGAGTGGCTCTGTGCAACAGTTTTTGGCCTCCTGAAATTTATTTAGCCCACTTTGAAGACACCTTAAAATTTGTGAGTCTGAATGTAGTCATTATAAGACCATTAGTTCAACTCCTTGTGAGCTCCCTGTTTTTTCTTTATGGTTCTTAGTTGTTCTTTTGCAGAGCTGCCAGCTTCAGTCATGCTGGGATCAAGAATAATGGGCCTCGGCAGTTTGTGTTCCTGGAGTTGTGTCCATGCCAATGGATACCCACAGGCTCCAGAAGAGAATTTGACATCGCTGCTGCCATTGTTGCTGTCATAACAGCAATGACCACCACTGCTACTGTTTCTGGGATTGCCATTTCATAACTGGTTACTACAGCTAGCACAGTGGAGACCCTGGCAGCAAAAGTAGCTACCACAGTTAATTAATCTTTCATTCCATTGGGCATGACAAATTTAAATCAATAGTTATATACATTTCGATTGGCTTTGAAAGTTATAAATTTACAAACTCAAGTTCCATTTGCTTTTGGGATACCATCTTACAAGGACTCCAATTGGCAGTAAGGCTCGTTAAGGAAGGGAATGGCTCAGTTGTAGTTAGAGTTTTCCTGCCAGTCCCACAGTCGCTCAGACCCAACCAAAAAAGCATACAGAAACTTACATTGTTTACAAACTGTATGGTTGTGGCAGGCTTCTTGTTATCTACTTTTTCTATCTTAAATTAACCCATTTCTGTTAGTCTATACTTTGCCCCATGGCTTGTGGCTTACCAGTACCTTTACATGTTGCTTTTCATGGCGGCTGCTGGTGGTGTCTCTCCCCAGCCTTCTACTTCCCAGAGTTCTCTTCTCTCTTGTCCCGCCTATACTTCCTGCCTAGCCACTGGCCAAACAGCATTTTATTTGTACAGAGCGATATCCACAGCACTCAGTCGCCTTTAGCCTACTGGCTATGGGTGGGTTAAGACTTCTGTTGGTCTTTTCTGTGTCGAACACACAGATTGCAAGCCCAGCAACACTTAGAGATCTTTGGCAACAGTTAACTCTGCAGCTCTCACACAATTGAGCCTGTATGATAATGAGTATTCAGAGACGGGTAATACCTGGGGGGCACTCACCAACCTAAGACAGAGCGCCTGTGTGGCCTGGGCAGGTGTCTCCATGACAGGTAAGGTGACCTGCTGACGTCCCACACAACCTAAGTCAGAAGCTCATTTTTAGTAAAAGGGGGCGGGGACTGTAGGGCCCTGGCCCCTGTTTTGGGTTACTGTTGCCTTGCTTGCTGACCTTGACCTTGATATCCTCCCTATGCTAATTTCCCGCAAGATTCCACCCTCCTGAATGCTTAAGGGAAGCTCCTTGTCTGTGTATCCAGCATATTGGGTGTTAATAGCTTAGATGCAAGATTGTAAAACATCAGAATCGGGGTTGGGGACTTAGATCAGTGGTAGAGCACTTGCCTAGCAAGCGCAAGGCCCAGGTTTCGATCCTCAGCTCCCCCCGCCCCCCCAAAAAAAGAAAAATCAGAAGCGAACTTCTGCCATCCAGGGTTCTCCCATTGTGCTGTAAGCCTGTATTTAAGACCTCCTCCCTCCTTCAATAAACGGCATTTAAAAAAAAAAAGGAAGAAGAAAAAGAAGAGGGGGTCGAGATCATGATGGGGAAACCCACAGAGACAGCTGACTGGTGCTAGTTGGAGCTCACTGACTCTGGACTGACAGCTTGGGAACCTGCATGGGACCTGCTGAATATGGTTGACAATTGTGTGGTTTGATCTGTTTGTGGGGTCCCCAAACAGCAGCAGGACCAGGACTTATCCCAGGTGCATGAACTGACTTTTTGGAGCCCATTCCCTGTGGTGGGATACCTTGCTCAGCCTTAACACAATGGGGAGGGCTAGGCTCTCCTTCAACTTGGTATGCCTGACATTGTTGACTACCATGGGAGGCCTTACCCACTCTGAGGAGTGGATGGGGGTAGAGTGGGAGGGAGGTGAGGAGGCAGGAGAAGGGGAGGGAGGGGGAACTGGGGTTGGTATGTAAAACGAAAAAAATTTTAATAAATAAATATATTTTTTTAAAAAGCCTAAACTAAGGCCAAGCAGTCAAAACTAATAATACGTCTCTATGTCATGATTTGGGAGCTGGTTGGTGGCCCAAAAGAAATTGTGACAGAAAGTATCCTTCCTCAGCTGAAAAGGAGCTTCTGGTTTATTAGTTATGCCGTCATTAACCTGAAAAAGTTACACTATTTCCTGTGTCGGTACTATACATCTCAGCATACCACACAGTCCTTTATACAAAGAAAACTTTATTGATGAAAAGATCACACACAAAAGTTCTGTGTACAAAGTTTACAAATGTGGAAAAGTTAGTATTTACAACATTTTCCATACAGTACATGATAATTTTAATTTAAACTTTAGCAGAAGGTCTGACAGGCCCAAAGCATCCAAGAAAATGTTGCTCATGAAATAATATTTAATGAGAAACAAAACTAAGGAAGTTCATTATTGTTTTCAAGCGTGTTGTTCAAGCTACATTTGTGTATCATTTGCTTCATTTCCCCCATGTCTCACTGCTATGGTTAGCACACTTTCTTTTGTATGTTCAGTTGTGAACACGAACTTTACATAGTATCTGAGAAAGATACAACACAATGTGTCTGTAGTAGTATAAAAAGTTTTATGTTTAAATTAAAAAAAAAAAGAAATCTGGGTGTGGTGGTTCAAGTCTTTAATCCTAGCACTTGGGAGACAGAGGTAGGTGGCACTCTGTGAGTTTAAGGCCAGCCTGGTCTACATACTGAGTTCCAGGACAATTGGAGAGAGCTACATAGTAAGACCCTGTCTCAAAAAGCTAAAAAATCATAAAATAAGAAAGTATGAGCAACTATAAATGGCCATAATTCAATCCTGACTGGTCATGAAACCTTGACAACAACAAAGGAACTCAGTAGCTTGGTGTAATTTATGAAAATTTACAAGTGAAAACTTGCCAATTTCAGCTGCAGACAGCAGGAGACAGGACAACAAGGAGGGCACTGTCTCCACAGCATCTCCTTCAGAGACCTTGAAACGCTTCACGTCGACAACGCTCACCAAACTCACAGGTAAGACAAGGAGGCGTGGTTTTGAAGTTGAATGTTTCTTACAAGCCTTCCAGTGTAAAACCTATTCTTCACACTAGAACGACTGCTGTTTTGTAAGGTTTTTTTTTTTTTTTTTTGAGCTGAGGACTGAACCCAGGGCCTTGTGCTTGCTAGGCAAGCGCTCTACCACTGAGCTAAATCCCCAACCCTGTAAGTTTCTTAAAAAGTCAGTGTAACAGCTACCATTATAGCAAAGTAGCTAAAATATTAGAATAACATCATAAAAATATTTGAATCAATTCTCCAGGATTTTCAAAAAAGTTCAAATACATATAAGTGTGTTTTCAAATGTGTGTGCACACACACACATATAAAGAATCAATGATAAGTTTTAAATACTTCAGCAAAGAAAAATCCTGGTTTTATATCAAAAGAATGAAACAGCATAAAATATCTTAAAATACTTTAATGAAAGAATCTTCATAAATAGAAGGAAGATTCCTCTAATGCCCTCCCCACCCCTACAGTTTGAAAATATTATTAACCTGGATATTTTTGTTTTTTTTCCAGGTATGAATACATTGTATTATTCTTGAAATATGCCCCCCCCCCCCCAGTATAACAGCAGACAAACAGCCAGCATGCTGGTACATGCCTTTAATCCCAGCAGAGGCAGGCGGGGCTTTGAGTGTGAGGCCAGCCTGGTCTACAGAGTGAGTTCCAGGACAGCCAGGGCTACGCAGATTTGCCCAGTCTTGAAACAACCGAACAAACCAACAGCTGGACAGTAGACAAAGCTGGTTTAAGTGCAAAAGAAGAATGTAACAGTGAATTTTCTTTTTGCAGGGCTGGAAGATGAACCCAGGACCTCAAGTATTCTGGGTGAATGTTCTCCCACTGAACTACTCTCCCAGCTCAACAGTGGTTTTAAAAAGACAAATGCATTGTCGTCTCCAGTAAAATAAGAACTGACTTCCGGGGTAAGGAGAGAAAAGTTTCTTCAAGTGTCTGAATGCCCGGCAGCACCCTGCTCTTTTCTAACTGCAGAAGCTGAGTGAACAAGCAGAGATGTGGAACCTTTGAGGCTGCTTGGTTCTGGAGAACTGGGGACCTGCAAATTGCTGCTCTTCATTAGGGCAGTTTCAGTGATGTCACTCTTCGGACTTACCCTAGAAAAGAAGGAAGTTGATACGCATATATGTGGAAGCACAAGAGGATGTCAATCATCCGCCTGACTGCGGCTCATTTACCCCCAAGCAGCTCCGACCTCTATCAGAAGACAATCCACTACAGCTTTTGGGTAACACTTCAAATTACAGACCATTTTTCTCAGATACAACCTTTGCTGACTTCAGAAACTTTACCCAGTGCTGTCCTGTATGACCGAGCACAATACATTCTCAGGGAACACAATTCCGAAGGCAGATTCCTGCTGCCAGTTTACTGATTCCCTAGCAGTGTTAAACACAGTGTGAGAGTTTAGGAATACAATGATGACCGAGACCTCAGCTCCAATTCAGTGGAGGATAAAGCATCTAGCTAGTTCCGGCCAGGTATACGGAAGCATTATGGGAACACAGTATATTCAGCCCTGTCTGAGAGGGCTTAGGACAACCTTAAGAGTTTGCTATAGTTAGCTGTGAACATTCTGAGAAAAAACAAAAACCAAAACCATTACCAACCCTGTGCTTTGGTTACTTTTGACCACTGGGAAAAATCCACCATATTTTTTCACATTCAGAAACTAAAAACTTACAACCATCTTTGTATCCAATAGCACCTTAGATACAGAATGAAATAATGTGTTTTGTTTCCTTGAGATGTTTCTTTCTTGCTACTAGTATAGCTCAGGCTGGCCGTGAACTTGCTTGTGTGTAACCTGGGTTGGCCTCAAATTCATGACCCTCGTAACTCCAGCTTCAGAGCACTGGGATTACAGGCATGTACCACCACGCTCACCTATGATGTCTGATGATAGTGTGGTCTGTACTTCAGATGTACTTTAAACACTTACCTAAATGTCAAATAACTCTTAACAATTATCATGAGAAATGAACACTTTCCAACTTGAACTCTTAATTAAGACTCTTCTTAAAGCTAAGAACTGAACTATTAAGTAGCATATTTATTGGTTGAAACCAAGCTTCCTTGAATTAAAAGTAAAGGTATCTCATCATAAAATGCTTTTGTTCCAGATGCAGTACATGCCAATGAAGAAAGAACTATGTTGAATCCCGACAACTTCCCACAGCACAGCTGACCTCACCTTCCTTCACTCGGAGCCCCTTCCGACACACTGCTTTTTTCCTTCACGCTGCCCGCTCGGCCTTTCCTGTCGTTCTGTTCCCCAGACAGCTTGCAGCTGGACACTGCAGGGGAAGCAGGCTCTCCACAGTCCCGGTCCTTTGCTCTGTCTGCTCTCACCTCCTTCACGGACACTTCGGGGGAGGTCTGGACTTCTGTGGAAGTTTCTCGTCCTAAGTAGTCGTGGTCGGCGATTGCCATGGCAGAGGTGCCGTGGTCTGCCGTCACACCTGTGCTGGTCCCCATGGACTTGGAAATGACCTTCAGCTTGTGTGACCCTGGCTTGTAGTGTTTCTGCTTGTGTTTCACTTTGGAATTGTGCTTCAGGAAAAACTCACAGGACTCCTGCAGCACTCTCCGGCTTTCACTGATGGGGCTGCGGGGAACCCAGGGGAGAATTTGCTCAGTCCATCTCAAGTGTTACAGACATACTTGTTAGTTAGAAGCTCTGTTTGGTCTGTAGCATTTATAAAACCAGGGATTCTGCTGTGAGTTCGAGGCCAGCCTGGTCTCCAAAGTGAGTTCCAGGAACCAAAAAAGAAAAAACAAAAACCTGGGATTCCTAGATCCTGAAATCTTTTGTGCAAACACCTTTTTTGCTTTTGCTAACAGAAGCAGCACACTGGTGAGAAATTAAACAGTCAAAAACCAAAGACTGAAGGCAAGGAAATACAATCATCCCAATGAGACTGACTGTGTTTGTACCACACAGAAATATGCTAAACATAGGGGCAAGCCAGAAGAAAGAGGACACAGTATAATCAATGACCCCATTTCCTAAAATTGAAGTTGGCAAGTTATAGTAAAGTTAGTATGGATACATAAATATGAGATACACACGGATAACAATGAAAATAATAAAGCCCAGTTAAACGAAAATTTCAGTTTTCAAAAATTATTAGTGGAAAAGCATATAGTTCTGAATTAAAACATTTTGGAGACAGGGTCTTGCTATCCCAGTGAGCCTCAAATTTGCCATCTTCCTGCCTCTAGCCACCAAGTGTGGAGGCTGCAGGCAGGCCCCACTTGTCCCTCTATAGTTATGAAGTCTGTAACATGAAGAGTGTGATAATAAAATCAGTGGGAAATAAAAGAAATCTACAGCACATTATATACAGTATATATAAAGAACCAAAATGAACTATTTACTCCTAAGTATGTATTGATATTACAGAGTATCAATATTTTGAACTGTTATCATTTTAGGTAAAAACATCGGTATTTGTTCCGTTTACTTTAGACCAATCTGAGGATAAACAGTCTGCACTTACTCTCGCTTGCGGTTCCGTTTAAAGAACCCGGCCCACTCTGCGCATGTCTTTTTACTTCCAACCCAGAAGACCGCAGAGATACCAACAATTAATGTCATCAGGTACTTTATCATAAATAAAGCCAATTCTGGTCGAGCTTCTGTGTTTGCCTACAAAAACAAAATAAATAAGAACATATTTAAAATATCAAGAAAATCTGCATTGTCAAAGTAAAGTTCAAGCAAACTATAAATCTTCAGTCTGTTTTACGGCAAAAGGTTTGAATAAATGATATAAGGAACAATATTTTAAGTTCAATACATTTTTATGAAGTTCTGAACAAGGAACTTATATGTATATCAAAATATGGCTCTCACAGAGAAAAATACTTATGATTTTCAGAATCTTGGCATGACCTGTTAACCTTTTCCTCTCCTATTAGTAGAGTGGCCTCTCATAATTGCTAAGGTATTTGTCCATAAGTATTTACCTACTTTCCTTCACTATAATCTACATTTAAAATATATTTAGGGCTAGAAGGACGGCTCAGCAGCTGGGAACACTGGCTTCTCTGGCAGAGAACTCAGGTTCAGGCCCTAGCATCATACGGTTACTGTGGATATCACTCTGTATAAATAAAATTCTGTTTGGCCAGTGGCCAGGCAGGAAGTATAGGCGGGACAAGAGAGAAGAGAATTCTGGGAGGTGGAAGGCTGGGTGGAGAGAGACACCGCCAGCCGCCACCATGAAAAGCAACATGTAAAGACTCTGGTAAGCCACAAGCCATGTGGCAAAGTATAGACTAAGAAAAATGGGTTAATTTAAGATAGAAGAAGTAGATAACAAGAAGCCTGCCACGGCCATACAGTTTCTAAACAATGTAATTTCTGTGTGCTTTCTTGGTTGGGTCTGAGCGACTGTGGGACTGGTGGGTAAGAGAGATTTGTCCTGACTCTGGGCCAGGCAGGAAAACTCTAACTACATAAGGTGTGTCACGACCCTCCACAGCTCCGCTCCAGCGCCCTCTCCCGTCCTTTGTGGCACCAAATGTTCATGTGCATATATATATGCAGACAAACACTCCTATACACACATGCGGCCATATACACACATACAGGCCAACACTCATATGCATAAAAAGGAAAAACTAAAAACTAATCAAACTCCTGTTTTCTAGTCCTTCTGCACCGATGAACATTATATTAAAATTTGTTTGGCTGCCACAAAACAAATATTAGTAAGATGTGAAAATGTAGAAATTTCATAAAAAGTAGAATCACACTTTTGTTTAAAGCATACATTTTCAAATACTATAGTAAGTGTTCAAGTATAAAAGTATTGTGCAGATTGCATTAATCTTGTTTTTTGTGCTAATTAATATGCCTAGCCCCACGCACACCAGCACTAACAGAGCTTTGCTTTTCAAGGCTCGTGAGTTCTACCTCACTCAATCAGACCCTATTTCAACATCCTTAGATTACTTCCCGCATAGCTCCAACGGCAAGTAATGCTGTAGTGCTCCTCCTTAGATATTTAAAGTGATTCTTCAGAAGCCAAAGAATAGGAGGAATAGGGAGGGGTGGAGGGAGGGAGGGAGGGAGGGAGGGAGGGAGGGAAGGAGGGAGGGAAGCTGTCTGGTACATCCCAGGACCTTACTCACACTATGCGAGGACTCTGCCACTAAGCTACATCCCAGCCAGACAGAACCCTAAAATGTTGCTTTAATTAATTTATTGGAGAGAGTCTTACTATATTGCCCAGGCTGACTTCAAACTCAACAACTCTTCTACCCCAGCCTGCTAAGTATATAGGCACACTGCACACTACTAACATTTACCCCAGCCTGCTAAGTATATAGGCACACTGCACACTACTAACATTTACCCCAGCCTGCTAAGTATATAGGCACACTGCACACTACTAACATTTACCCCAGCCTGCTAAGTATATAGGCACACTGCACACTACTAACATCTACCCCAGCCTGCTAAGTATATAGGCACACTGCACACTACTAACATTTACCCCAGCCTGCTAAGTATATAGGCACACTGCACACTACTAACATTTACCCCAGCCTGCTAAGTATATAGGCACACTGCACACTACTAACATTTACCCCAGCCTGCTAAGTATATAGGCACACTGCACACTACTAACATTTACCCCAGCCTCCTAAGTATATAGGCATACTGCACACTACTAACATTTACCCCAGCCTGCTAAGTATATAGGCACACTGCACACTAGTAACATTTACCCCAGCACTTAAAAACTCAACTTTAAGAAATTATATATTTTCAGGAATTTACAATTTTTCATTTTAAAAACAGCACTTTATACTAATCATAAGCATCAGAGACACATGAAACCCATTTTCAATTGTGTGTTCTTTCTCAGTTAAGAATGACAGGATGGGCTGGGCTGAATCAGTTCTGTTTTTAGAAGCACACACTGCACAAAAGGTTAAACCCAAACATGGGGGTTTCCTACCAAAGGAAGAGTTGGGAAAAAACAGTAAACCCTCTCCAATTCAGTAGAATTTACTTTTCCTTTTATCCCTCTGGTGAGGCCTATTCTTCATAATTGTTAATCTGCTTTTATAACCCAATTTAATTGTTGTTTTCAATTCAGTGCTTAAAATAACTACGGGAGACTTGCTGTATCATAACTGTAATTAGAATTACTGCTTGAGGAGTGAACTCTTAGACTGTCGCCCAGCCTGACTGGCGCTCAGGGAAGGACTGACTCCCTGTATCTGTTAGGTCTTCTCAAACTGAAGTCTAATTTTCTGACCACGACTAATACAAGAGCATTTCCAGGAACACGAAAAATAAATAGAGGCATAATCCAAATGATGGCTCCTACCTGATAAGGACATGGGATGCGGTACTGGCGACAGTGATCGGAGAACCAAGTTATCTCCCAGGTGATCCTGTTCACTAGCTCATAGACATAGCAACCAAGAAGCGTCACTAAGGGCACAAGATACAGCCCACTGAAGACTCCAATTCGAATCATGAATTTCTTCAGTTTCTCTTGGTTTCGGCCATCATGTTGTATAACTTGTCGAACATGATTTAAGGAAATGATGCCAGCTAAAAGGAGAGACAGCCCAACAAACACACAGAGGCACAGAGGCAAGAGGACAAAGTACCGAGAGGCATCCAGGTCATAAAGGCCCACGAAGCAAACTCCGCTAATATTGTCCCCCTCGACTTTGTTCATAGCGAGCAGCGTGACAGTCAGGAAGCCAGGCATTCCCCAGGCAACCGCGTGGAACCACACCGCCTTCTGTTCAATGGCTTCACAACTCCACTTTCTTCCTGCAGCTAAGAACCAAGTAATGGTGAGAATCACCCACCACACAGTGCCAGCCATTGTGAAAAAATACAAAAACATAAACACCACACTGCAAGCCTTATTCTTCGAGCCCAAAACGACTGTGTTCCCGAGCTCCAGCTTCTCGTCTGCCTTATTACAAGCTGTGCTATTGCCCAGCAAAAACCCAACAAAGTACATGAGAGAGACAATGCTGTAGCAGACAGAGTAATATATAATTGGTCTCTCTGGGTATCTGAATCTTCTAACATCAATTAAAAATGTAAGAAATGTGAACAGAGTTGCACAAAGACAAAATATGGAAACTATTCCTATAAAACTTTTGGCAAAGTCCAGCTCATCACTTTTAAAATACATGTTGGGGCACGGAGGGGCACACTGGTCAATTCCCAGGAACTTATAGCCTTGCTCTCCTGAAGCCTTCAGATGCTTTGGGCACCAAAAGCCAATGTTTCTTGGGATTTGTTCTGTTTTCCTCTGAGGACCAAGGAGCTCTGTGTGTGGATCAGGAGTTACGGGACCAGTGTCATCACAGTGTGGCAATCTGTAAAGATCACAAAAACTCAATATATGAGGTCACCAGTCTTTAAATACTATTTTTCATTAATTCTTTAGAATTTCATACATGCATACAAGGTATTCTGATCATATTTACCTCTCTGTCCCCCAGACCCCCCCACCCCAACACACACTTTATCTTACCCTATCCCAGTATAAACAAACCATGGTCTTGTTGCATTCACAGTTGATGGGAGACATGCAAGGCTGAGTGATTTAGGGTTGGGTAGAGTTTTGAAACTGACTTAAAACTGTGGTTGTTCAAAAAGCCTCAGCTCACTTAAATATATCAACATGAAGACAGAAAATCATAAAAATCTAATTCCTTGGAAAATAATTAGTCAAGTCATAATTTTCAATATTTTCGGCCTTTAAGACTGAATATTTAAGAGAACGTATAATTTACCTATTTCGGTAATCTCCAGACAAAACACTGGCTTGCCTAATAACGGCGAATGAAATATAAAACCCAAGGAAACTGGCTTTCTTCACCTGAGTGAGACACAGCAGCACCTGCTGGACCAGTGCTCTTTCCACGGAGCGCCAGCCCTACGCGACTTTCTTTCTCTAATGTTCAGAGCAAGTCCTGGCCAACCACGTGACCAAGGGGACTAAAGCTAGGATGGCTGAGGAGAGTGACAGGGTAGAGCTTACATTCTTAAAAGAAGACACAGGTTGAGGACCAGCTTGACTGATATCGCTGGTTTGACTGGCTGTTAGCCTCTTCGCTTGTGGACAAATTTGAGCGACACACGGATATTTCTCTTCTATGTAGAACTTTACACTGAGCTGAATTTGTGCACACTGATATTACTTTGAAGGGTCTATATGGTTTAAAAGCAATGAGAACGCATCCAAAATAAAACAGACTAAGATTAAAATAGAGAATAAGAGGGTGGAGAGGTAGCTCAGTGGTTAAAAGCACTGGATCCTCTTCCAGAGGACCTGAATTTGATTTCCAGCACCTTCATGGCAGTTAGGGGCTTTGTGTAAGTCCAGTCCTAGAGGATTATACACCCTCTTTTGGCATCTGTGGGCACTGTACACTCATGCTGTGCAGACATACATGCAGGCAAAACACTCATAAATATCACTAAAGTACTTTAAAAAATTTATGTATTTTATATGTGCATTGATGCTTTGCTTACATGTATGTCTGTGTGAGGGTGCCAGATCCCCTGGAACTGGAGTTACAGACAGTTGTGAGCTGCCATGTGGGTGCTGGGAATGAAACCGAGTCCTCTGGAAGAGCAGTCCGTGCTCTTAACTGCTGAGCTATCTCTCCAGCCCCAAGAAAATACTTTTTGAGGGAGAAAGAGATAAAGAGAGGGGAGAGAGAGAGAGAGAGAGAGAGAGAGAGAGAGAGAGAGAGAGAGAGAGAGAGAATGAGAATGAGTGAATGATGTGGTGGTGAACACCTTGATCTCAGCATTGAGGAGGCAGAGGCAGGCTGATCTCTGTGAACTGGAGACCAGCCTGGTCTACAGAGTGAGATCCAGGATAGTCAGGGCTACACAGTGTGACAGAAATATATTCCTATACAACGAATACTCAAAATCTTGCAACTTTATTGACATGTAACATCATTCAATTTAGTTCTGCTTAGTGTCTTTTCCCCCCTTTGGTTTTTTTGAGACAGGGTTTCTCTGTGTAGCTTTGGAGCCTTTCCTGGAGGCCCAGGCCGGCCTCAAACTCACAGAGATCCGCCTGTCTCTGTCTCCTGAGTGCTGGGATTAAAGGCGTGCGCCACCGCCGCCCATCATGCTAGTGTCTTTGAAGTAAAGCAATGTAACATCACAGACATGGCCAGGACTTCTTCCTGCTGTCACGTCTTACTCCCCTTTTCTGTCTTCTCAAGAGCATTCATTACCAGAAACTTGGTTTTTATTCTCCTCAAGCATTTGAAGAGATTTTACTGTATTATTTACAAGCCATAACCTTGTACAGTAGTTCCACAGGTTCTGAACTGTATATAATTGGCATCATGCCATAACTTCGCTTTCTACGTGCAACACAATTTTTTCAGCTTATTAATAGACAGGTGTGAGTCAGCTGTGTTCACTTTATCAACCTTATAGTAGTAGTTCAGTGTGTAAGTACATCACAACTTGCTGAATGTTCTTCTGTGATGGATATTCAGATACTTTTCTACTTTAAAAAATGAGGGGCCAGCTGGGTGGTGGTGGCAGTGGCAGAGGCAGGCGGATCTCTGTGAGTTGGAGGCCAGCCTGGGCTACCACGAGAGTTCCAGGAAAGGTGCAAAGCAACACAGAGAAATCCTGTCTCAGAAAAAAAAAATGAGGGGCCATAAATGGCTCAACAGGTAAAGATGCTAGGGCCCAACCCTGACAATCTGAGTTCAATCTCCAGGACCCCCATGGTGGAAGGACAGACTTGACACCACAGTATCCTCTGACCTCCACCTATACACTGTGGCATGCACAAATCACCCATCACAATAGGGTTTTTAGAAGGAATAACCGATATTCTTGTTGATGGCTCAGAATTTGTTAGGAGTTTCTATAGACAATTTCTCAAATTTAGGATATGGACATTTACAATTTACCAATTATTAAATTATTCTGGAAAATGATTGTGCATTTACCAGAATGTGTGAATTCCACAAAGGTTCTATACTTTCTTCAGCCTGGCAATAAACAACACAAAACAAAAAACCAGGCTTCCCCAACTTACTGTGTGAGATTTCACTATATAAACAAAATATTTAAAATTCTAACCCCCTAATGTCTACAGAATAGGAAACAAAATAATAAAGATTAAAGTGTATAGTTCAATGAATTGATAAGGATCATTTATAAGTTAACTGTGCTTACAACCCCCTCTAGGCTGTCACTGTGTAGACCAGGCTGGCCTAAGCCTAAACCTAGTATACACCCCAGGCTGGCCTTCAACTTGAGATCCACCTACCCTGGCGTCATGAGTGCTGTATTACATGGGTGCACCACTGTGCCTAGCTTTAAATCCTGTTTTCTTACTATGAACTATAAGTGCGGTTGGTCAGACCTACACAATATTAATCACATTAATCACACTTATTCACTGTCACAGAAAGGCCTAGAAGGAATTTATTTAGGTGGAAAAATGTATTCCTGAGACTCATATCTAATAAAGACAATTTTACCTTGCCAAAATATATTACATTAGTACTGTGTAACGGTATATATATGAAATACAAGCAGCATTTTGATCCTGACACAGTAGGATAGTTCATATTATAAAAACACACTAAGTGAGCACTTTTGCACCATTTTTATTCTGGAATGCAAGCAATGATCTCAAACTCCATCACAGTATTCTGGGCGGTGGAGGCACCTGCTGCTGGCGGGTTTTCTCTCACGGTGAGTCCATGCGTCTGTGCATGTGACTGCAGTGCCATGAAGGTGAAGCCCCTCCAGAAGGCTGCATTTCGAGTGGTTGTGAGGCACCTGATACGGGTGCTGGGAACCAAACTCCAGTTCTCTGAAAGAGCAACACAAGCCCTCTTTGAGGCCCAAGTATGCTGTCTTGAAAACAGGACAGCCACACAGTTATGGAGGCAGTGTGGCTGTCAAAGACTGAGAATGAGGGAAAGAAAGCGAAGTAAGACCTAAGACTCCCCACTGTGTACTGGATAGGCCATGCTGCGGGGGAGACAGGAGAGAGGACAGGAGGAGGTGCAGCTAGGAGACACACTGACCACTGGCAACACAGTCCTGCATAAGAAGCATGTCTGGCCGTGACAAGCTGGGAACCTGGGCCTCCAAGGACTGAGGTGCTTCCCCCACCTGTTCCAAAGCAAAGGCACTTGGAAGGGCAGAGGCATTGTCCTGGGAACCCAGAGCCTGAGTGTGCCATTCTTCCAGAGTCCCAGAGTCGAACAGAAGCTGCCTGTGTGGATGTGTGAAAGCTTCCAGCGGGTGAGGACAAGAGCTCTAGCCAGAAATTCTCCTGCTTTTGTATTTGCGAAATAAGATGCCATAAAACCTTAAAGACTGTTCTAACATCCAGGGAGAAATTAGAGTATTTCTAGTGATCAAATCATCAGTAGTTTAGAAAGAGAGGTTTGTCAGCTTTATATTAGTGATATATATGGTTTGACATTGGGTTTACACACTTTTTTTAAAAAATGGAGATTCTATTTCCCAATGCAATGTATCAGGTATTTCAAACACAAAGCAAATTTGATTTGGTATAAGAAAACAATGTTTCTCAACAAAATCAAACTTTATGGATTAAAACTCCAAAAGAGGGGGAAATGTCAGCTTCAATACCACACACGTTTTTGTGATTCGTGACTTTATGCTTTAAAACTGTGCAGGCAATCCCAGAAAGAGCAAGCGTCTTCCCCGACATTACCTCTGAGTACACCTAGAACTGATTTATGTCGTCCTCCTGACGCTAGGTTGTAAGATCCAGGAGGACGGAATTCTTCCCTGCTGTATCTTAGCTCAGGCCCGGAGGGCATACAGTGAGAAGGCAGTGAGGACCAGGAAGACCTCTCCTCCTGCCGGCACATCCTGAGGGACTTGACCTCTTTGTGGACAACTCATTAAACTCCAGCTTCTTAACTTCCTTCTCTCCAAAGATAATCCCGAGCCACTTCAGCTACCTTTAGTTATGGTGACCTAGGAATCGGGCCGTTTTCTGAAGGGGCACACTAGCTTCAAAAATCAGCTCAGGCATCTTGTCAGTGGCCTGCCAGCTCCAATCTTGCAGTGTGTTTATAAACTGTCTACAATGCCTTTTTAAACCTCACAGGGACATCCTGTTTCCACCGCAGTCCTCATATATTTAGGCAGTCACAGACTAACTAATGTTGAATATCCTTTTCATTATTCTTTCACTTTATTCTTTCTTTCTTTCTATTATTCATTTTATGTACGCGAGTGTTTTGTGTCCATGTGGGTATGTGGATCCTAGTGCCCTTAGAGGCTAAAAGAACAAGAGTAATGGACAGTTGTGAGCTGTCATGTGGGTGTGGGTGCTTGGGAGTCGAACCCGGGTTGTTTATATGAACAACCAACGCTCTTAACCGCTGAGCCATCTCTGCAGCCTCTCATGTTACCCTTTCTCATCTTTGCATTGTATCTACTTGATAGAACTTCAACCACAGATTAAACCCAAATATCTGCTCCCCAGGTAATAGGGCCCAGCATCCCACCACTGCTGCAGAATGTCTCAACAGACCAGAGTATCCACTACAAATTCAGAATTACCCACAGTGCCTCGACAGTCGCTTCTCAAATTTATAAACACCGCCCCGACTCAACAGGACCCCGACACCAGCTACTTCCAAGGGATGCTAGCAGGCAGGAGCCCTCCAAGCACCTTGGTAACCATACAAGCCTACCATTCAGGGCCACCCTGACCCCATCCACCACTAGGATGGAGGCACCTCCTGTCACATTGGTGCTTGAGATCCTGTCTCCTCCTCAGAAGACTCTATTGATTGTTTCTTCTTGTTGTATATGGCTGCCTTTCCCTTGATCTGAAGTTCTTACAGTAGTCATTGATTGCTCCTTTATCTTGTACTAAATCTGTCCAATAAAACTCTCACCACAGATAAAGTCCACTGTTTACTTTGTCTGTGCTTTCTCCCCACTTATCTCATTAGGGAAATCTTCTGAGTCCTTCTGGCGGCCACACCCTCTTTCTGTTTCAACACCAGGTTTCCTGAAGCCCGTTCACATCTCACTTTATTCTCCATCCTCTCCATCACTCTTAGCCCCACAGTCTAGCCTCTGCCCCCACCTCTCCAGCAAAGGAGTGACTGCTCCTCCACAGTGGCTGAACCCTCATCCCCGGATCCTCCCTCCCTTCTGGACACACATTCACACTTCCCTTATTAGTCCAGTGTGACCAAATGGTTGACATCTGGACAAACAAACAAAACAAAACACCTGATGTAAAGGCTACTCTCAGAGGCCGCTGAGGTGAACTCCCTACTCATCAACGCTGGGAAAGGGAGGTAGCCTGGAGTCCTGAGGTGAACTGCCAAGGGAAGTTTTCCAACATCCCTCATGGGACTGCGGCAGGAGCGCCCTGATCTGCACAGAGGCCATTCCTACCCTAGCACACCTGGCGACCCCTGCCCTTGGCAGGAGACCGTGTTATGCACGGGGAAGGGCCTGACTGCTGCTGCTCTCTTTTTATCTTGTACCACAGCAGTCCTTCTCATCACTGCAGCAGCTTGCTTTTGGATTTGTTTTTCAAGACAGGGTCTCACAAGAGCCTTGAAGTCTCGATCCCCTGGCACACTCAGATTATAGGCACGTGCCAGCATGCTCAGCTCCTCACAGCATTTCAACGCCCTACTGTGCCGAGCGCTTTCCCTTGACAAGGAATCTGGACAAGCCGCTCCTGTTGTCTGGAAGCTCGTCCCCTCTCCTGTCACTGAAGTAACGCAGCTGCGTCTGTCCCAGTTTAGGTGACAGTCAACTCCTTCTTGACCCTCCCCAGCCCAGCACCTGTCCTAATTACGCTCCCACCTTTGTTGTGTCTCGGTCATGACCGCATTTACTAGCACAACTGCTTGGTTATTAGCTGCCCCTTCTCCTCCCGCAGCGTAGGCAGCGTAGGCTCCGAGAGCTGCCCCTTCTCCCGCAGCCCAGGCTCCGAGAGCTGCCCCTTCTCCTCCCGCAGCCCAGGCTCCGAGAGCTGCCCCTTCTCCCGCAGCCCAGGCTCCGAGAGGGGCAGCGTAGGCTCCGAGAGCAAGAACTAAGTGTTTATGGCTGACCAGTAGGTCTACAGTGCTTACCACCATTGTGCCCAATCATGGAGAGTTAACAATGTAACATGCCGTTAGTCTTCAGCATTTGTATTTTTCATTGTCAGTGAAAAACATAACTTACCTGTTACATTCAAGTTCTTCAGGCCACTGGACCCCAAAAGTGTCAATTAAGTCTTTGCAGTCAGAATATACTGTCTTACATAGTTTACGACAAGGTGGAACCACATGAATTTGCTCTGTGCATGTTGGTATGAAAGCTTGGCAAAGGAATATTTCAACATTTGGTGAACATTCCAGATTTGCAAGAGGCAGAAAGTGCTATTAAGAAAAAAAACAAAAACAAAAACAGAAAGACCCAGTTAGAAAAATGTTAATCACAAATGCTTAAAGCATATACCTTTTTACTTATCTTCTAGATGAGTCTTTAACTCTTTCTTTCAATATGGTTACATTTTGAGGTAGGAACTTTTTAGTCTGTTAGATTTATGTATGAGTTCTTCATACAAGGTGGAAATTATCATTTTATAGGTTATACCTTTTTATTTTTAGAAGAAATGCTTTATCATTGTTCATTCATCCATCTGCACAGGCATTCATCACACACACACACACACACACACACACACACACACACACACACACACACACACACGGTAGCAGACACCACTGTAGACTCTGGGGATACAGCAGTGCCTGGAACAGACTTCCTTCCCTCCTTGAATTTCAGCTAGTGGTCAAGGCAAACGTTAAGAAACAACAGTATAGAACAACTCCTTAGACAGGTAAGGACAAGCTGCAGGAAGGGTGGACAGACAGACTGTTTAGATTGGTGGGTAGAAGATGTCTCCAGGAGACAGGCCAGCAGACTCTAGCGAGGTCAGAAGTAAGGACTGGCAGAAGGAAAGAATCAGAATGTGAAACCCCTTGTGACAGCCGTCACACCAATCCAATGGCAAACGCCGAGTCTTTATTCTGTTTACATCAAAACCAACACAATTCCTCTTTGTGAACATCTTCTCCTTTTGTCTTACAGAATACCAATTTTCTGGATTCCTACCCACCTCACTGCCATTAGGTCTTCTATTTGTTGATTCTAAGTAAAGAAAAGCTCTGGAGCTCAGATCCTGAGCCTCTTGTGCCAGAACACAGTCCCAGGGAAACCCACCACACAACTCAGACCCACTGTCCTCCAAACAGTGCCCCAATCGTCCAGATCTCATGATGCTCAAGCTGTTCAGGCCAAGAATCTTGAAAAGAATGAAAGAATTCATTCTTTTTATACCCAGTCTGTCAACAAATCCTACAATTCTTCCTTCAAAATATATTTCAAATTCAGCCACTTTCCATCATTACCACCCAGTGGAAGTCACGGTGCCCTTCCTAGCCCACTGCAGAGGCCCTATGGGCCTCACTATCCCATGCTTGCTGATCTTACATCCATAGCAAGCCATGTTCCCCAGAACGTGATTCTTCAAGATCTAAGTCTGTCCTTGTTCAAGGACTCCAACAGAACCGTCGGTCTTTACTGTGCCCTGCTGGCCTCAACTGCTGGTTCTGTTCATCTCCTCCATCCCCTTCCTTGGCTTGTCTTCATGGTGCTTCCGCCGCCGTCTACACTGTGCCACAGTTGTGCCTTCTGACCTCGCTAGAGTCTGCTGGCCTGTCTCCTGGAGACATCTTCTACCCACCAATCTAAACAGTCTGTCTGTCCACCCTTCCTGCGCTTGTCCTTACCTGCCTAAGGAGTTGTTCTATACTGTTGTTTCTTAACGTTTGCCTTGACCACTAGCTGAAATTCAAGGAGGGAAGGAAGTCTGTTCCAGGCACTGCTGTATCCCGAGTCTACAGTGGTGTCTGCTACCCTATGATGTCATATACACACATATATAGTGAATGCCTGTGCAGAGGATGAATGGACAATGGCAAAGCATGCCTAAAACAAAACATTAGGCCAGCAAAGAAAGGATCACAACTGTGTCCAAAGGAGGACATATGCAAATGGATTAGATTCTAAATATCTATCAGGCGCTAGAAGGCAATGAAGCAATAATTCTAAAGTTCAGATGGAAAGTCACTTTCAATACAGAATTCTATATCTAGCCAAATATTTAGGTTAGGGCAAAATATTGACATTTTTGGCCCTGGAAGGAATTCTTAAAATTAACTTTCAAATTAAAAAGTACAGTGTGTCCAGAGAAACTCCTCCTGTAGCAGATGGGAACAAATACAAAAACGCACAGCCAGACATTATGAGGAGAGAGATTTTGGGACACTCAGTCCTAAAAGGGATGTCTCTATCAAGTCCCTCCTGTCAGGGATCAGGGACCCCGGCAGAAAAGGAGGCTGAAAGAGTGTACCAGCCAGAAGGGATGGAGGCCACCAAGAAAACAAGGTCCTCTAAGCCAACGATCTAGGCACCTATGAATGCACAGAGACAACTTGCACAGGTCTGCACCAGATGGCATCCTAGACTGGAAAGGGAGAGTGGGCAGGTGTCCCATTCCTAACCCAGAGACATCTCCAGCAGACTACCACCTGCAAATGAAAATTTTGTCTACTCCAAAGGAGTCTCACTGGGACAACACCTACTCTCAGGGTGGGCCGCACGCCCAGCAGCAGACGGCCAGCAGGAAGTGGACTCGGCAGCTTCAGAGGTTGCTTGTCTCATATTGTCCTGTCAGGGCTTTCCGTTTTTATTTTATTTACATATACTTTTTCTTCTCTACTTTTACCCTACAGGTCCTTTGCAGATGCATTATGGTTTCCAGTTCACTGTTTTTATGGGATTCCTGAGTATACGATACGAACAGTGAGTCTGTCTCTTGTGCTTTCTCTTGGGATCTTTTCCTTCTGTTTTGTTCTGTTCGGAAGTGTTAGTTTTGGTTATATTATATAATATTATACTTGTTTTTATTATATAATATAATATATTAGTTTTTATAATATATAATATATTAGTTTTTATTATATTATATTAGTTTATCTTATCTTATATTATATATATTATATTATACTCTCCTAGAAGCCTGTTTGTTCTCTAAGGAGAGACAGAAAGGAGGTGGATCTAGATGGGAGGGAGGTGGAGAGGAACTGGGAGGAGATGAGGGAGGGAAACCATAACCAGGATATATTATGTGAGGGAAAAATCAATAAGAGGGGTGGAAAAGTTAAGTACGTAGCATTCCTGAAGAAGAAACTGACGGGAAAAATGAAGAAGGAAAGTGGTGGAGGGCGCAGGACTGAGGTGGCCCGGCACTGAGGAGTAGAAGGCCCTGGGCAGCACAGCTCTGAGTCTAGAGCACAAAGCCGTCAGAGCATAGGGAGGCAGATGCGTGAAGGAAGAGCCGAGGAAGGGGAATGGGGTACTGGAACCAACAGAAAGCAGGGGCTGCGGGTGTAGATCAGTTGGCTGAGTGCTTGCCTAGCACGCATAAGGTCCCAGTACTGTGTAACCCAGGTATGGTGGCTTCCAAACCCAGCGCTCAAGAGTGGAGGGAGAAGGGTCGGAAGTTCAAGATGGTCCTTGGCAACACACGGAGTCTGAAGCCAGCTTGGGCTACATGAAGCTCTGTCTCAAAAATAAAACTCCAAGAAGAAATAAAAGGAAACACACACAGAAAACAGGTTGTACAGTACCTGAAACACCTCGAGAAATTGATGCTAGGTGTGTGAGAAGACCATTAAGACATCAGAAAGAACCAGCCACACGTACAGACAGCAAAGGAACTGGGGAAGTACAGCTATTGCATTAACTGTGGGAGACAGAGACCATCCTCTATCCAGGTGACTATAACTAGTCCCTGTCACCATCCCTCTATCCAGGTGACTACAACTAGTCCCCCATCACCATCCTTCTATCCAGGTGACTACAACCTAGTCCCCCATCACTCTATCAAGGTGACTATAACTAGTCCCCCGTCACCATCCCTCTATCCAGGTGACTACAACCTAGTCCCCCATCACTCTATCAAGGTGACTATAACTAGTCCCCCGTCACCATCCCTCTATCCAGGTGACTACAACCTAGTCCCCCATCACTCTATCAAGGTGACTATAACTAGTCCCCTGTCACCATCCCTCTATCAAGGTGACTACAACCTTGTCCCCCGTCACATCCCTCTATCCAGGTGACTACAACCTTGTCCCCCATCACTATCCCTCTATCCAGGTGACTACAACCTCGTCCCCCATCACCATCCCTCTATCCAGGTGACTACAACCTTGTCCCCCATCACCATCCCTCTATCCAGGTGACTACAACCTTGTCCCCCATCACTATCCCTCTATCCAGGTGACTACAACCTCGTCCCCCATCACCATCCCTCTATCCAGGTGACTACAACCTAGTCCCCTGTCACATCCCTCTATCCAGGTGACTACAACTAGTCCCCCATCCCTCTATCCAGGTGACTATAACTAGTCCCTGTCACCATCCCTCTATCCAGGTGACTACAACGTAGTCCCCCGTCACCATCCCTCTATCAAGGTGACTATAACTAGTCCCCTGTCACCATCCCTCTATCAAGGTGACTATAACTAGTCCCCTGTCACCATCCCTCTATCAAGGTGACTATAACTAGTCCCCTGTCACCATCCCTCTATCAAGGTGACTATAACCTAGTCCCCTGTCACCATCCCTCTATCAAGGTGACTATAACTAGTCCCCCGTCACCATCCCTCTATCAAGGTGACTATAACTAGTCCCCCGTCACCATCCCTCTATCAAGGTGACTATAACTAGTCCCCTGTCACCATCCCTTTATCCAGGTGACTACAACCTAGTCCCCTGTCACCATCCCTCTATCCAGGTGACTACAACCTAGTCCCCCGTCACCATCCCTCTATCAAGGTGACTATAACTAGTCCCCCGTCACCATCCCTCTATCAAGGTGACTATAACTAGTCCCCTGTCACCATCCCTTTATCCAGGTGACTACAACCTAGTCCCCTGTCACCATCCCTCTATCCAGGTGACTACAACCTAGTCCCCCGTCACCATCCCTCTATCCAGGTGACTATAACTAGTCCCCCGTCACCATCCCTCTATCAAGGTGACTATAACTAGTCCCCCGTCACCATCCCTCTATCAAGGTGACTATAACTAGCCCCCTGTCGCCATCCCTCTATCCAGGTGACTACAACCTAGTCCCCTGTCACCATCCCTCTATCAAGGTGACTATAACTAGTCCCCCATCACTCTATCAAGGTGACTATAACTAGTCCCCCATCCCTCTATCAAGGTGACTATAACTAGTCCCCCATCACCATCCCTCTATCAAGGTGACTATAACTAGTCCCCCATCACTCTATCAAGGTGACTATAACTAGTCCCCCATCACTCTATCAAGGTGACTATATCCTAGTCCCCCGTCACTCTATCAAGGTGACTATAACTAGTACCCCATCCCTCTATCAAGGTGACTATAACCTAGTCCCCTGTCACCCTCACTCTATCAAGGTGACTATAACCTTGTCCCCCGTCACCATCCCTCTATCAAGGTGACTATAATCTAGTCCCCCGTCACCATCCCTCTATCAAGGTGACTACAACCCAGTCCCCCATCCCTCTATCAAGGTGACTATAACTAGTCCCCCATCCCTCTATCAAGGTGACTATAACTAGTCCCCCATCACTCTATCAAGGTGACTATATCCTAGTCCCCCGTCACTCTATCAAGGTGACTATAACTAGTCCCCCATCCCTCTATCAAGGTGACTATAACCTAGTCCCCTGTCACCCTCACTCTATCAAGGTGACTATAACCTTGTCCCCCGTCACCATCCCTCTATCAAGGTGACTATAATCTAGTCCCCCGTCACCATCCCTCTATCAAGGTGACTATAACTAGTCCCCCGTCACCATCCCTCTATCAAGGTGACTATAACTAGTCCCCTGTCACCATCCCTCTATCAAGGTGACTATAACTAGCCCCCTGTCGCCATCCCTCTATCCAGGTGACTACAACCTAGTCCCCTGTCACCATCCCTCTATCCAGGTGACTACAACCTAGTCCCCTGTCACCATCCCTCTATCAAGGTGACTATAACTAGTCCCCCATCACTCTATCAAGGTGACTATAACTAGTCCCCCATCACTCTATCAAGGTGACTATATCCTAGTCCCCCATCACTCTATCAAGGTGACTATAACTAGTCCCCCATCCCTCTATCAAGGTGACTATAACTAGTCCCCCATCACCATCCCTCTATCAAGGTGACTATAACTAGTCCCCCATCACTCTATCAAGGTGACTATAACTAGTCCCCCATCCCTCTATCAAGGTGACTATAACCTAGTCCCCTGTCACCCTCACTCTATCAAGGTGACTATAACCTAGTCCCGTGTCACCCTCACTCTATCAAGGTGACTATAACTAGTCCCCCGTCACCATCCCTCTATCAAGGTGACTATAATCTAGTCCCCCGTCACCATCCCTCTATCAAGGTGACTACAACCTAGTCCCCCATCCCTCTATCAAGGTGACTATAACTAGTCCCCCGTCTCCATCATTCCTCACCTCATGCCTCAGTAACTCCCATTCCTGCAACCACTTCTCTATTTTCTACAGTGGAACCACACAGTATGGGTGCTTTTCTGTTGTTTAGCTTCTGTAACCCAGAATCATCAGTGTTTAAAGATTTATTTTTGGATTTTAGCGATGTGTGCCTGAGTGAGTTTACGTGCACCTTGTGTGTATGCAGGTGTCCCAGGAGGCCAGAGGTCATCTGATTCCCTGGCACTGCAGTCACAAGTGGCTGTGAGCCATTTGATATGGGGACCCGAAACCACCCTCCCCATCCTCATTACTGTGAGATGCATCCACTTTGTTCCGTGGAGCCATAGTCCCTTCCTCCTGCTGCTGTAGGATCTACTGCACTGCTGCCCCATCTGCTGCCCCTCCACTCGACTGCTGACAGTGTCCATGGGACATTTCAGGGCAGAGGAACTGCCACAGGCAGCTACACAAACAGCAGTGCAGGCAAGATGCTTTAAACACATAGACTTGGGCAGGAGAGACGGCTCAGCAGGGGAGAACACGCCTGCTCCTCAGAGGACCTGAGTTCAGATCCCAGCACCCATGCTGGGCAGCTCACAACTGACTGTAACTCCAGCTCCAGAAGACATGGACACACACACACACACACACACACACACACACACACACACACACACGAATAAATAATAAATGTATCTTTAAAAAGAATACATGGGTTGGGGATTTAGCTCAGTGGTAGAGTGCTTGCCTAGCAAGTGCAAGGCCCTGGGTTCGGTCCTCAGCTCTGTAAAAAGAAAAAAAAAAAGAACACATACTCTCTGTTTTGGTTTTTCACACAGGGTTTCTCTGTGTAGCTTTGTGCCTTTCCTGGAACTCACTTGGTAGCCCAGGCTGCCTCAAACTCATGCCTGGCTCTGCCTCCCGAGTGCTGGGACTAAAGGCATGCGCCACCACTGCCCAGCTAGAATACATACTCTTAAAGTCATCAGTATAAAAACTGACATTATACAGAGAGAATGTGTAGTAGGAGTGGACATTCTGATTTGAGAGGAATGTACTGAACCTATATTTTAGCATCATTTCTCCATCCTCTTAATGCCACTGAAAAGAGATGTTTTTATTTAAACATTCAAAAAATCCTAAAAGCATAGCTGTATTAACAAACAAGTGGAAAAAAACCTCGGAAAATCTCTCATTAGTGAATTATAAGGTTTGAGAAGTTTCTGGAAGATAAAAAGGAATAGGGATGATGTTTTCTTCAGTATGGCCAACTAAATAGCTTCTGATGTGCAAATACACTTTAAAATACATTGCTGAATACTTCTTATACCTAATCCATTTTTCTTAAAATATACACCGCTAGCTGTGCGGGGATGGCGCATGCCTTTAATTCCAGCACTCAGGAGGCAGAGGCAGGTGGATTTCCATGAGTTTGAGGCCAGCCTAGTCAACAGAATGAGTTCCAGGATGGACAGGGCTACACAGAGAAACCTTGTGTCAAAAAACAAAATAAAATTGTGTGTGTGTGTGTGTGTGTGTGTGTGTGTGTGTGTGTGTGTGTGTGTGTGATGGACTGATGGACAATTTCATGATAATAAAGAGGCTGAGACAAAAGTATAGAATGTTGTTCACTGACAGGTATCTCAAAACTTAGAAGATCCACACTCAACAATAATTTTAGAGAATGTTGGACCCATAGAAAGTTCACCCGACCTGATGGGGCAAAGTGACTAAGGAAAAACAGGGCCACCACAGTTGGAATTCTGGCATTCTGGTTGTGGGCCAAGCCTTTGAGAATGGCAAAGCCATCTTCCCAGCCCACAGCTGGTATTCTATATTTCTCTTCCAGCCTTTGCCAGTAAAAAGGCACTCAACGGGGCTGGAGAGATGGCTCAGAGGTTAAGAGCACTGGCTGTTCTTCCAGAGGTCCTGAGTTCAATTCCCAGCAACCACATGGTGGCTCACAACCATCTACAATGACTTCTGGCCTACAGGCCCAACACTCACTGTATATATAATAATTAAAAAAACAAACAAACAAACAAACAAAACAAACAAACAAAAAAACCTTGAAAAAAAAAGGCACTCAATGGTCAACCTTTCACCTGGCCAGGAAATTGCTGAGGCCCTGTGAGAATCCTCTTCTGGTGAGGAGGCATGAACAGCTGACCAATTTATTTCTTTGTTTATACTGTCCTCAACAAGTCTAATTCTAATATAATAGTTTTGAGTGTCTGGCCAGGGAAGCAGGTAGGCTGACTGCGACCTTGGCCTCACCTTCTGCTCCTCCAAATCAAATCTCCCAGTCTCACCCCCAGCTCTGCATAGAACACCTCCTGCAGCCCTCCCCCATCTCCAGTGGATCCAACAGGTCTTCCCCTCCTAACTCCCATGCCCCACTCATTGACTTTTTCCAGCCCCCAACTCCAGAAGGCACCCTCTGGGAACCCACAGGCCACTCCTGCCGGAGCAGCAAGTAAGCTAACTGCAGATCTTCACCTCTCCCTCCATCCCTCAAAGTCCAATCCCCAGTCTCATCCCTAGCTCTTTAGCAAACGTTCTGCTGTAGCACCCCCCACTTTCTGCCTGCATACCCAGTGGACTAATTGAGCAGATCCTGGTGGAACACCCTGCCTTTCTCTCTCTTGTGAAACCCCTCTATTGCCCCCAGCCCCTCCCCATTCCTCAGCCCCAGGTCCCAATATCCAGAAACACATTTTACCTGGAACCCCCAGTGCCCATACCAATCAGGACCCCAGATTTTTCCTACAGGTAACACACAGTCTACCACACTCTCTTAAGAACTAGAAAGGAAACCAAGGAACAAAACTTCCACCCAACAAAGACAAGATACCAACACTTAGAATTACAGTCTTTCCAATCCCAGGTGTCCAGACACCAGCATATAAAGCACAATAACAGCCAGAACAACACATCTCCATAGAGCCCAGCAACCCCACCATTGCTGGCCCTAGACAGTCCAACACAGCTGGAGCAAAAGACTTCAAAACAGTTGTTATGAAAATGACAGGGTCCTTAAGTAAAGTCTGATAACCAGATTCTTCAGTAGGAAGAACGCAAGGGTACAGTATTGTGTTCCAACAGAGAAACCACTTCACAACTGCCACAATGAGCTGATGGCCAACATTTAAAAACTGATGCCCAGCTCAATGGCAAGATGAAAGTCTCTCTCTCTCACACACACACACACACACACACACACACACACACACACACACACGTTTGCTCTACAACTTTCTTTTTTTGTTTTTGTTTTTTGTTTTGTTTTCCGAGACAGGGTTTCTCTGTGTAGTTTTGGTGCCTGTCCTTGATCTGGCTCTGTAGACCAGGCTGACCTCAAACTCACAGAGATCTGCCTGGCTCTACCTCTGTGCCACCACCGCCTGGCCGCTCTACAACTTTCTTACAGGACAACCATAGCAAGATGTGTGTACTGAGCAGCTTCTGGTCTCTCAGCCTCTCCAGCATCCAGCTAGCCAATGTTGGACTACCCAGTATGCCATATGTAAGCCAACCTAATGAATCTACTTTTAATACATATTCATTCTATGAGTTCTATTCCTCTAGAGAGCCCTGACACAAATAGTTTGCCTACCACAGCAACACTGATATTTATATACAGAAAAGAGACTAAGTCAGACACTGAAAACGGAAATTCTGTCTGAAGGTCAGGCTCATCAGTTAAAGGTGTGTGAGACAGGGGAATGGCTGACAGCGGCTGCCACCTAGATCCAGCAGACCTTTCCTTGGAGATATGAGCACAGAATTGTCAGACACATCAGTTTTGCATATACAAAAAGAGAACCTCAGTTTTTAGGTGAGAAATCTCCCAAATCTTGACTCTTGGCACTTTAATTTACACTGTGCAGGACAAAGAGAACACATCTTTGGATCAGATCTAATAGAGCCACCAACTTGCAAATTGATCAGACTAACAGATAAAGGACTTAGTCTTGGGGGCCTGCAAGGATCTTTGAGTCAGTGATTCTCAAAACATCTATGTACACCTCAACTAGCCAATAAACGGTTAAGTGGGAAGTACAAAAAGCCTGACCTACCAAACAAACAAAGGCTCAGCTGCTCTGGCCCAGAAGGAAACCCTCCCCGCTGAGAAGCTTCTCTGGGCTTCCTTCTACAGTGACCTCACAGCACCCCGACATCACAGACCCACAACCACTGAGCTGGGCCAAGCCTTCGGATCACAAAGAGAATGTGCCAACTTCTTAGTGCAAATTATTTTGGAAATTCCCAAATCTATGCTGGATTAGAGTCTAAATGTTCTTATTCCAGACTCACTGCTACTGTTACTATAATATTATAAATCTTATAATTATCAAATCTTATAGTGATCTTTTTCAGGCACCACAATAACCCTGTGAAACAGCCTTGCAGATGAAGGGTCTGGCTCTGAAAGGTGACGTAACCTTGGGTAGTGACAGAGTTGTGAGCAACAGGAGGGATTGTAGCCCATGTGACCCAGAGTCTTTCCTCTGGATCATGACCCCAGTTTTTGCTGAAAATCACACTCTCAAGCCACAAGACAAGTAAAAAATGCCTCAATCCAACAAGGAAGGAGGAGGAATATCTTAGAAGAGGACTGGAAATCTACAACAACACAAATTCATAGGTCACACATCAAAAACCTCAAGTTATGTTTATCACTACAAATATTGTGCAGACTTCCTGAATGTGCACAGGTAATTTTGGAACAAATAATTTAGAAACAAGCACTACTTCAAACAATGGGTCAGCCTGCTAGTGAACTCAACAGAGCAGTCACTTGACAGCATGAACAGGATGAGAGTATTTTCTCAGGCTTTTGAAGTAAAAATCTCATTAGGAATCAACATTTTTCATGCTCCATTTTTGGAAACCAAACCTTTAGATGCAAATACTAAAAACCTGACCTGTGATATTCCACATGTCCTTCAGTTTTATACTCTGAATTCCATGCTGTAATTATGTGTACTTGCACAGGAAGTGCCATGTAAACTTCTGAACTGAGGAAACAGTCAAACTCCACAGCCTCGTTAATTTGTTTTTCCTGCTTGGTGAAATACCCATCTCTGCCAGCCATCCTGTGTCTTCATGGTCTCTCTCATGCATTTTTCATTTCTCTACTGCATTCTTAAAGAAAGTCACACAGTAACAAAGAGTATCACCGATACTTCTGAGGGTCTAGCATTTAATAACAATTAAAACAGTCCAGCTGAGCAGTGGTGGCACACACCTTTAACCTGAGAACACTTGAGAGGCAGAGGCAGGCAGATCTCTGTGAGTTTGAGGCCAGCCTGGTCTACAAAGAGAGTTCTGGGACAACCAGGGCTACACAGAGAAACCCTGGCTCAAAAAACCAAGAAATACATAAGTAGTCCTGATAACTGAAGTTTTAACGCTCAGAGAAATGAAAAGTACAATCCTCAGCTGAAACCCTGGACAGAGCTGCTACTATTAACACTGGCAGAAACCAGGAAGGAGAGGGCAAGCGAAAGGGAATTCACCTCTATTCCGTTCTGAAAAAACAAAAATAAAACCAGCTAAAATAAAATAAAGCCTTCTGAGAACAAGAACAGAGGACTGCTTTATATGATCTTTTAACAGATAGGATATACTACCAGTACTTTAATTCTTACTAAATTCTACATACTGTTTAACTACCTGTTGTCACCTTCCTGGACAATTTTCTGTCTCTGAGTCTCAAGGTATTCTCAGAGTGAAATGAGAGAAGATTCCTAGATGACCTCTAAGGACATTCATGATAGCTCAAGAGTTTATGAAAAGCAACAGAGACATGAGCAGCAAAGCTAAACTCTGAAACAACTACATGGGCTTTTGGTAGGCAACTCTGTCTAGCATGAGCTCTAGTCTCCACACTTACTCTCCAACTATTCAGCAGCTCCACTCTGGGGACCTCAAAGCAGGGGAGATGTTAGGGAAGCTAAGGAGGGTGCAGAGAGGCATTCTGGCAACAAACTCACAGGCCTGGCCATTTGGGTGCCTTAGGTCTATGACTCTTGGGAAGGAACTGGGCAAAAGAGAGGAACAGATGAGGTGAGATCAACCATCGCTGTCGTGCCAAAAGCCTGGCATGGTGACAAACATCCTCTGGCATGATCTTACCTATGTTCTGGCTCCTTTCGCTCCCTGACCCCAAAAATCTGAATCTGACTTGCCAGCAGCCTCATGGAATCTATACGGTGTTGAAGCTCCATCCATTTTCCCCCCTAAAACCAGCCAAAATGACTAACTAGAATGGAAATTCCGCAAAGAATGGACTATAAATGATCTCAGTAAATGGAACAAATTCTAGAAATGATTTTCCAGCCTAACTGGAGGCCAAAAGCAGTAAGCATCCTATTACCATTTAGAGATGAAAATCTGGCAACATATGGGGCATAAATGACAAACCGAATTAGTCTTGCAATCTCTTGGATCCTGAGTCACCTGAGAAAGATCCATCCGATGGAGGAAAGATATTAGATCTTTCTGAATCAACGGACTAGTTGCCATCAGAGAACTAAACATCGGAATGAAGACCATGAAGATGGTGGTGTGGAGTACAGGCTCTAAGGGCGCGTTTAGTTAGAGAACAGCAGGATAGCACTCTCATTTCTTGACTCTAAACACGAAACTAATAAAGTACTGAGAGCTGAAGAGGCTGGAAACGGAATACACAGTTGATCCTGCAGGGTGTCAAGTTCTGTCAGTTGGGTGTGCCTTTCTTTCACAGAAATCACATAGTGATAGGGTTAGGAAGCAGTGAGACCCAGAGTTCCAATGAGGATGGTGACAAGGCCAGACTGCTTTCCATGCAGTACTCTAAACCCACAGCCTCTGAGGTACGATCTTCTTTCTTGGCAAGTTTTACTTTGTAAGAAGAAAGTAAACTGCCTCTGCTCCATCCCCATCACTCTTTAATGCTTCAACCAAGAGTTCCACTCTGGCATAATCTGTGAGGGTCAAATCAAAACAAAATCTGAAAACAAAAAGCTAAAATTAGTTGCAAAACACTGTTTACCTCTGAGGGTCCAGAGAAAGGTAGAAAAAAGGAACACAATTTTATATACCAATATGTGTTGTGGAATATTAATTGAAGAAGTGTTACATTTGTTTATGCTGTGGAACATTTGTTAAATGATGCAAAGATGTTGCATTCTTTTATGTTGCATTTGTTTAACTCTGTGAAGTTGTTTTACTTTGCCTGCCTAGAACACCGAAGGTCTGATAAAGAGCTGAATGGCCAATAGCAAGGCAGGAGAAAGGAATGGTAGGTGGGGCTGGCAGGTAGAGAGGATAAATAGGAGGAGAAATCTGGGAGGAGAAAGATCAAAGAATGAAAAAAGGAGGAGAGGAGGACTCCAGGGAACAGCCACCCAGCTACACAGCCAGCCACAGAGAAAGAAGTAAAGAAAGGTATATAGAATAGAGTAAGATAAAAGCTTAGAGGCAAAAGGTAGATAGGGTAATTTAAGTTAAGAAAAGCTGTCTAGAAACAAGCCAAGGTAAGGCTGGGCATTCATAAATAAGAATAAGACTTTGTGTGGTTTATTTGGGAGCTGGGTGGTGGGCTCCCAAAAGAGCCAAAAAGTAACAACAATAATATGGGCTTGTTTCTCAGAGAATCTAGATTTGGCATGGTAGCTTCTGAAACAGGGTTTTTGAAGGCTGGACAAAGCCAGCCCACTGTCACCTGTAAAACCTCTATGTGTATGCCTTAAATAGCTGTATCTAGCAAAAGTACAATCAATATCTTGGTTTTCTACAAACAATACCATGGGAAGAAGAGCCAAACACAAGCTAGTAAGAGGTCTTTTCTCTATCGTGATAGAAAATTAAAAGAAAAAAATCAATAATGTAGATCAATAGGGCTTTCTGAGATTAGTGACACCATAAAACTAGTATTTCCTACTACTTGCCCATTTTAACATCCTAGTGAAACTAGATGTGTTCTTAGTAAGTTATCTTAAGCAACCCTAAGTGCATGGGTAAGGTTCTTTTCCTGATGTAGTTTCCTCACTACAACAAATCAGGGTTGCCATGGTACTTGTATGCAGCTCTAACCTGGCCAGTGCTCTTGAGCACATACAGAAGGGAGGGCCAGTGGTGCATCCAGGCTAACTTGCCTTAGAAAGGAATTCTCAAAGAGTAGATCAATGGCACCAGCAACTCCCATGAACTTCTTAGAAATGCAGATTTGCCATCCATCTCAGATCTACTGATTAGGGAACTGGGGTTGGGACCAGAGATCTATTGATAACCTCTTCAGATGAGAACCACTGCCTTAAGTCAGTTCTTCAGTCTGCATCTCAATTTCCCTGCCAGAGACAAGCCGGCCCAGCCAAGAGTGAACTACTATATCCGACAGAGCCCTAAGTAAAGAGAATTTTAACTGTTGTGTCTTATCCATATTACCGAAGGTAGTCTGAGGGGAGAAGGTACAGTAACAGAATGACGAATAGCATAACCAGATAGGGGTAGTTTTAAAAGAGAATTTGTTTTAATTTAGCGTGTGTGTGTGTGTGTGTGTGTGTGTGTGTGTGTGTGTGAGACAAATGCCACTGCGCACATGTGGAGGCCAGAGGACAACTTCTGAGTTGGTTTTCTCCTTGTACCATGTAGGTCCCAGGGACCCGCTCTGATCAGGCTGAGTGGCAGTCACCTTTACTTGCTGAGCCCTCTCGCTGGCCCCACATAGTTATTTTAAAGAGGAAGATAGGAGAACTTGTGACTAGAAATCTGGAAAAGCAGTATGTAAGCACATTTTTCCAAAAGGAACCTATAATATCCAGTGGTTTGACAGTGTGTGAATAGAAGCCAAAAGGTTTCAATGCAGAGGAAACTCTTAGCCATGTAGACTAAATATCCACTCTGGATGAGAATCGGGTCTTTGTTTTGTTTTGTTTTTTCTCATTATTTCAAGATTTGATTGTCAGGCTCTGGAACAACGGGGTCATAGTGGCAGGCAGGGGTATCTAAATTCAATAGTATGACTTCCTCTTGAGGTTGACCTGGCTATTGCTGAGTGGTCAAGATGCCAAAAGCAGAGAAGCAAAGAGTCGTAGGCCCTTAATATGGCACTACATCCAGATGGACCACGCAGCTATGTACTGTCAGGTAAGCCTTCCAGTAAGCATCTGCCCTCAATGAACTCGATGTGCAGTTCTTCTGGTAGACTCCTCCTCCACCAGCGACTCGGGTGAAGCTTATTTTATTGGAGCTTGGGCTCCACTTCTCATCTGTCTGTTAAATAAGTTGCTCACCACTATACTAGTCAATTCCTTCCTGCCTCACTAGTCCAGATGCCTTATCTTAGGAAGAGAGAGAAAAAAACCCAAGGAAGCCCCTTTACAGAGTGCAAATAATTGGGTTGGGGATTTAGCTCAGTGGTAGAGTGCTTGCCTAGCAAGTGCAAGGCCCTTGGTTCAGTCCTCAGCTCTGGCAAAAAACAAAAACAAAAACAAAAACAAAACAACAACAACAAAAAAACAGAGTGCAAATAATCAAAATCATATAACAGAAATGAATCAATGATCAGATCAAAATAATATTAAAATAGTTCTAGCCGGGCGGTGGTGGCGCATGCCTTTAATCCCAGCACTCGGGAGGCAGAGGCAGGTGGATCTCTGTGAGTTCGAGGCCAGCCTGGTCTACAAAGTTCCAGGCCAGAGAAACCCTGTCTCGAAAAACCAAAATAAAATAAAATAGTTCTAAATGTGTATTTTGCTTAATGAGCAGCTGTGGGCAGAAAGCAATCTAAGAATATAAACCTTTACTGAAAACTATAATGGAAAATAGTAAGACAAAACCAGGTAGATTGTTTTATATTTCTTTGATGCTCCATGAGAGCACAGAGATCACTCTGATTTATTATTGTATGACTGGTGTCTCTGGTTATTTACTGATCTATGTACTCAATTTGTTGAATGGATGGATACCTGCTAGTCACCGTGAAGTATACAAGGAAAGGGCCTGGAGTTCAGTACTAGAAGTTCTGAACAGTGTGGGCTAGAAGTTTTAACTGAGGTGCCTAGCGAAAGGAAGTGTCTGACTTCCTTGAAGCCTAGGCAGGCAGTCCTGAGGCACTGCTTTGCCTGGCTGTCGCGGTCAGTGCTGAAGAATACCTTGTCCTTTTACTGACGCACGGATCAGCATCCTGTTGGCAGCAGCCAAGCATCTGATCTTCATTTCAGAAGGTATGCTCTCTACTCCTGGTCACACTCGGAGCGCCCACAGAATGAAGAAGGCTTCACTTCTGCTTTAAAGGGCGCCAGAAAGAAAGCTGATGTCTAGGGATGGTGATGGGAACTGAGGGACAATCAAGAAATCTGCAGAGAGACTGATAAAGAAAGTGACAGACCTTAGTGAGAAAAGGAACAATGGACTCTTGAAGGTCCCAAAATGCTAATTAAATGGAAACACTGTCAAGGTGGTTATAAAAGTCACAGAAAATTCTTGTGGTTTGTTTTGTTTGTTTTTCGAGACAGGGTTTCTCTGTGTAGCTCTGGCTGTCCTGGAACTTGATTTGTAGACCAGGCTGACCTCGAACTCAAATCCTCCTGCTTCTGCATCCCCTGTGCTAGTATTAAAGGTGTGTACCAGCATGCCTGGCCTAGAGTGAATTCTTTAAGACAATCAATCTATTACGTATTGCTGTGTTACAAATGCTTTACTTGCTTTTATCAAAGAGTTCAATCTCAGGCTAGTCAGCTTCTTTAAAAATTGTAAAGTGAAGCTTTAAAACAATAGAAATTAAAAATGCATAATGTTTCCATACGGATCTGAAAAATATTTCTTGGCAGGGAGCATTATACCATTTAATGTATTTCCTTTGGAAAACTGGAAAAATGTACATACTACTGGCTGATATTGGAGAGGTAATATCCAACATGGAAAGCTAATTCTGAGAAAACCATGCATTCAGGTATATAATCAATAAATATTAACGAATACATTATAAATACACAAAATGGAGAAATAAAACATATTATTACCTGCATTCTCCATTCTCAAGGAAAGAAAATAATCACCATAGTCTTCCCTTTGTGCACGGGCTCTTCAGAGGCATGACTGACAGCAGCCTAGGCTCAGGGGGCCAAGAAACAAAAAGGAGCTCTGTGCCTAGTCACCGAGCCTTCTGTTCACACTGGGTCTACCCTTACTCAGTAAACCCAGAAGCAGTCGGGGGACTTTCCCTGTGTCTACAACATCCCAAGGAAGGTGAGCTGTGGGTCTCTGCTTAAAACAGCAGCTACGACACTTCTGACAGAGAAACTCTCAGGTGTTTATTTATTTCCCCTCTATGACCCTATAGTACTCGAGGGAGAGCCACAGTTGTTTTACCTCGTACACCCTAAAGCAAAGTAGTGGGGCCACACTAAACATCTGCTCTCCTTTACAGACTTGGGTATAAGAATGAAGGAAGGTGGTAAATGATATCAGGACAGAGTCCACTGGATTCCTCTAAAAGCACAAAAAAGCAAAAGTCTGAAAAAGTCCCTCTACACAGAAACATTTTTTTCCTAGAAGTCTGTTGATCCAGTATCTGTGCATTCTTTTTATTTTTAATTGAATATCGACACTTTAATAGTACATACTAACAAATTGAAAGGATGGTTTTTTGTGGCTTACTTCCTTTAAACTGTTTAAAAGCAGAATGGCCACATGCTGGTCTAAACACAACACATGACTCGGCTTCACACTGGACTTCAACAAAGAATAATACAATATTCCTGTTTCCATTTTCCCTAGACCAACCTCAGTCCTAGCGTATGAAATCAGCTTCTCACAGGATGTCAACCTCCTAAGTTCTGAAACGATGCTCTTGATAGAAAACAAGAGAAGCATAATGGAAAACCAACCGCCATTTGTTTTCCCACCAGGGAGAGTTTAATTGCACAACATCCTTTTATTACAAAGCCAAGTTACTATTCAGAGTCATAACTTAACTCTTTGAAATACACATCATTTTATGCTTAGCTAATAAAATGAGGAAGAAAAACTGAAATCTCTTATTTCAAGCAATTTCTGAAGCAAAATTGAAGAGCCATGATATCCCTGTAAGATCATTTTGACTTGTGATAAATTTGACTAAAATTTCATATAGAGTGGGGTATGGTGGTCCACGCCTTCAATACCAGCACTCCAGAGGCAGAGGTGGGTGGATCTCTATGAGTTAGAGGCTAGCCTGGTCAACATAGCAAGTTCTAAAACAGAAAAAGCCATGTAGTGTCAAAAACAACAACAAAATCTACATGATGGGGTAGGGTGGAGCTGGAGAGATAGCTCAGTAGTAAAAAGTGTTTACTGCCTCTCCTAGAGGACCGCAGCTCAGTTCCCAGGACCCATGGCTAGTAGCTCACCACTGCCTGTAATTCCAACTCCAGGGGATCTGATGTCTTCTTCTGGTCTCTGGGGGTACCTACCCTCACATGCAATACTTTCACACAAACATATGCACATACACATAGTTCAAAAATAGTAATTTTTTTTTAATAAATTTTTTTTACAGGGTTTCTCTGTGTAGTTTTGGTGCCTGTCCTGGATCTCGCTCTGTAGACCAGGCTGGCCTCGATCTCACAGAGATCCGCCTGGCTCTGCCTCCCAAGTCCTGGGATTAAAGGCTTGCACCACCACTGCCGGGCCATGAAAAATATTTTAATTCACATTCAGAGTCTGGCGAGATGGCGCAAGGAGTGTCTTAGATATTTTTTTATTGCTGTGATAAAACACCATGACCAAGGCAACTAATAGAAGAAACAGTTTATTTGGGGCTAATGGTTAGAGGTTAGAGTCCATGACCATTATGGTGGGAGCATGATGACAGGCAGGCAGGCAAGGCAGTAGCTGAGAGCCAACATACTGATCCACGAGATACTGAGAAAGGTGCCAGTTTTCTGAAACCTCAAAGCCCACCCACAGTGACATACCTCCTCCAAGCAAGGCCACACCTCCTAATCCTTCCCAAATAGTTTTACCAACTGGGGACCAAGTATTCACACATATAAGCCTATCTCTTAAAAAACAAACAAACAAACAAACAAACAAACAAAAAAACCTTTCTCTTTCAAACCACCACAAGCAGTAAGAGTTGCGAGCATGGAAACCTAAGTTCTAATTCCCAGCACCCAAATAAAAAGCTGAGCATGGCTGTACATGCCTGTAATGCCAGCAATAGGGGCAGAGACAGGTAGATCCCAAAGGCCTGCTGGCCAGACAGCCTAACCAAAATATTAAGATTCCAGTACAGTCACAGACCGTATCTCAAGACAATATGATAGGAAGCAATAAAGACACCCAATATACTCCTCTGTCTGGCCTCTTCATGCCACACACAAATATATAAGTAATTCACATGGAAAGTGAGTAAGATACAGCCTAGGTAACATATTACTAAAAATGTAATATATATATACACCGTGCATATACACACATATAATAATAAATTAATTTTTAAAAGAGAGAAATAAAATAGATCTCTTAACTGAACATGGAATTCTTGGGAGCTAAGAAAGTACATCTGAGGTAGGCATGGTGATAAGTGCCTATATCCCAGAATTCAGAACATGGAGGCAGGAGGATCACGAACTCAAAACCAGCCCAGGATAGACAGCAAGTTCTAGGCCAGTGTGGAAAACACAAGAACACCCTGTTCACTAAAAACAAAAGAAACCCTGTCCTAGTGGCAGACTTCTAACCTCTGCCACTGGGAGGAGAAGGGAGCAGGGTTTTTAAGTTTAAGGCCTGCCTGGCCTACAGAGACGGTTCAAGACCAGACTGGGCAACGAAGCAAGATTCTGTCTCAAAATAAAGTCTTTGCAAAAAGGTGAGAAAAGAAGGAAGGAACAAGAGGCTACCATGAAATTCTTCAGTCCATATCTTAAAACTAATTCACTGGAAATGTAACAGGAAACCTGGACAGCCCCAAAGCCAGGAATGCTTGGTATTGTGGAGAGCATACAGGAAGAGACCATAATGTCAGTACTCGAATAAAGAGCAAAAACCCTTCTTGAGGCGGTCCAGACTAAAACTATCTGGGAAAGAAGTTAGGTGAGGAAAACAACAACTTTTTAAGGTAGAAAACAAACACTTGTTTTTATAAAAGTGCATGTAACAGAAACCACTTGTTACTGTCTTCAAAAGGCCTTTAAAATAGCAGTGTGTCCTTCTGGCCTTCCCTGGCATCCAACATGAAAGAACTCAGGGTAAATGTTAGGAATTTATAAGTCACTGTCAGCATTCAGACTTAAAATGTACATAGCTAAACACAGAGAAGAAGCCAGATTAAAATAAAGGCTTGAAACAACTCACTGAAAAATGGGTTGTAAAACATTATCATCAGAGAAAGCAAGAACAAAGGCTGTAATTATCGCTTGATGGTATTCCCACTACACACTCATGGCTCTGATTAACCAATGGAAGTGTCCCCGAGTCCTTTGGGGAGTGTTCAAAAGAACACCTCACAGGGTGGAGAATGTAGCTGAGTGGGAGAACATTTGAGATGTTTTGAGGATGCATTTGGGAGGGGCAGCAATCAGTCCTCAGCGACCCCTCCACATCTGGCGAACGGGAAGGAGAGTTAGCATCGGTTTGGAAACCCCTGAAAGATCACAATACTGTAACTTGTAAATCTTTTAAAATGCTATCTTAGTATTTAAAAAGTGTCCTACCCAGACAGGACTCTGGAATGAGGCAATCAGATAACAATGGAAGACCTTCAAAGCTGCAAGAGCAAAACGCAGCCACTTCAAAAAGTCCTATCTAGATGACATTTCTAGGGGTCCGTCTCTCAGAGACAGCCTGAGGAAAACCCTTTACTGCCTTCAGCTTTTCCAGAGAGATTACAAAAACAACACACTTGTCTCTTTTTTCCTTCATGAAACTTATCAACCTCACAGATCTGTGTGGCAGGGCAGGTTCCTGCCTCCACAGGTAGCTCTTTCTTCCCACACCTCCTGAGACATCTGCATATCTCTAAACCAGAGACAGGCAGGTAACTGAGGCACCTAAGGCCATCTTTCCTGTCACTGTGTTCTTAACCATGACCAGTAGGGTTTCTTCTCACAAGGAACTTAAGGAAGGAAAAAAAAAAAAAAAAACAACCCAAAAAGCACATACTCAAATGCCGTGCCTGAAAAAGTCACTTTTCAGTAAAACATTATCTTTAATGCCAAAGCGTCCCAATAATTTATTTGCTTTGGAAAAAACTAAACCAAATGGCAAGTACTTTTTAAAAGACACGCAAATTTCTTCAGTTTTAGCTCAAGCAATACAGATTATACACTCAGTTAACCATTAAAAGAATTCACCATTTTAGAGACGCAACCATTCAAAACTCAGAAAAGCAAACTATTTTAATCATCTGTAATCACTGTTTATTGTGAACTAACTTTCTTTTAAGCGAATTAACTTGAAGCCCCAATTGTACACAAAATATGACAGTGGGGTGGGATTCAATTTTCAAAAGCAATTTTAAAAACATGATTTGTTTTTTTAAAAAAAAGAAAAGATAAAATAATAGTTGGAAAAAAAAAAAACCTATGTATAAAGCAATTTTCGATAAAGGCCTAAGAACCACTGACCTCCATTTTCTCAGCGGCGATTCCCTGGTCGTAATGGCCCATCAGGTTAGGGAAGAAGGTCATGTTGTAGGCCATTTTCATACATCTGGGCACAGTGATCGGCTCACAGGTGAACAGGCTGTGTCCTCTTACCATGGGTAGGAAAAGGCACAGCCACAGAAACGGGGGCATTTCCATTTTCTTCAGATCCCCGACTTTACCACATGGCTTGGATTAAATCTTCAACTCCCTGCATCATCAGAAGACTCTCGCTCAGAGAGAAAACGTCCAAATGCCTCATTCCATTATTTTGACCATTCTGAAGGAAGCCGTTTCCTGAAAATGAGTTCTGGGTCAACTGCTGTAAAAACAACCCCCAAGTGTGTTATCAGCCACATTTGCCACACACTGAAATTTACGCCAAACTTCATTCTAGGTGACCGACGCTGGGGGAAATGACGGGAAATTTCCACCCTCGCAAGCTCCGTTCCCACCTGCCTTGGCATGGAATGTTATCATTTCGCTAAGGAGGCTTCAATTCTGGAGAAGTGCTGTTGGGAGGTTTAGGATGAAACGCCGGGCAAGAGACGTGGGATGAGCAGGTTGGAGGTGAGAAAGGGGACGTGGGTGGTTAGAAGTAAGGCAGAGAGGCGTGCAGACTCGGTCATCTCGCTGTATGGGGGAAACTGAAGCCCAGTGGCAGCCCTAAGCCCCAGAGCTCTTCAACTCAGCACCCTGCAATAGCAGTCTTCTGCGGATACGCTTTTCCTGTTTCCCCAAAAGGCCCATCTGCCTGGCGGGGTTGACCCGGGTCCCCGAGGAAGGGTGGAGACTCCACAATGCCACCCATCCCCTTGGGCTGGTTCACCTCGGCGCGGTCCCTGCGGTGCGCCCACCCCGTGCCCTCCCCACGCCGCCTTCCACCCAGTGCAAACCTTCCGTCGGCAGCTCCCGGGGTGGGGACTCCCCTGAACCCGCTGCCCCGTGCCCGGGCACCTGTCCCCGGCCTGCAGCGGAGCAGCGGCGTCCCGGGGCCTGCGGGGACCGGAGGGGACGCACCTGCGGCGCCAGCCGCCGCTCGCCCGCTCGCCCCGTCGGGCCCGGAGCGCCTCACCTCGGGCGGCTCTCCCTCGGCGTCGCGCGGCCCCGCCACCTCACGCGACCCGGGCGGGGTGAAGTGGGGTGGGGAGGGGGGCAGCCTCCGGGCCTCGACCGCCTCCGGGGCCGCGCGGGGAGCGAGAGCTGGGCGATCCCGCGAGACTGCGCCGCCAGGTCGGCCGGGCAGGTTGGGGCTCGCGGCGGCGGCGGAGGCAGCAGCGGCGGCGGGACCGGCCCCGCCCCGCCCCGCCCCGCCCCGCCCCGCTCGCCCGCCGCCCGGGCCGGTCCCCGCCACCCCGGCCAGCCCGCAGCCGCAGCGCTGACCCCAAGCCCCGCTCCGAACCCACTTCCCGTTCCACCGCGTGGGGCGGCTCCCCGGCGACTTGTTGCGGAGACCGGAGTTGGCCCGGGTGTCGCTTTCCCGGGGAACTTGCCTTAAACGCCCCTGAACTCCGGCAGTCTGGCAGCCACCCGGAAAGGCAGGTGCCGGTGCAATTGCAGCCCCGGCGGGTTCCACAGCTTTCCTGCCGGGAAAAGCCCCGGAAACTCGACTGCTTTAGTCAACGCGGTGTTTAGTACCAGCTCTGCCACCAGCACTTCGGATAAATTAATTTATCCCTAGAAGGGACTGGGAGTGTTGAGAGCCCTCCCTATGTAGACAGGATAACTGGGTACACCGATGGTTACTTAATTTTAGTCTTTCACATCCATTTAAATCTAATCTGCAGGACTCTGAGGTGAGGTCCAAACTCACTTGAAGAAACGCTTTGACAAATGCAAAATGACTTTTGTTGTTGTTGCTGCCCCTAATGGGGAGGGAACCCAGGGCTTTGTGCATACTAGTAAAAGAATGCCTGCTATGATTAACTACATTTCCAGCCTGTAAAATAACTTGGGGCTGCTATTAGCTGAATTGCTGTGCTATAGAAAAATGTCGCATTTCAGCATCTGGAATAAAGGACACCACTGAATAACCAGGATTTAAGATCGGCAAAACATTAAAATGGAGATGAATTTGGAGAAGAGAATTCTTTCCCAGCTTTATCAAAAGTTTAGGACAAGCCGGACATGGTGGCACACGCCTTTCATCGCAGCACTCGGGTGGCAGAGACAAGCAGATCTCTGAGTTCCTGGACAGCCAGGGTATACAAAGAAACACTGTCAGAGATCCATAGCAGGGAGCCAGGCCGAGCTCCAGGAGTCCAATCGATGAGAGAGAGGAGGGATTCTATGAGCAAGGGACATGGAGATCATGGAGATCACGACGGGAAACCGTACAGAGATCATGATGGGAAAATGTACAGAGATGGCCAGCCAAACTAGTGGAAACCCACGAACTGTGGACCAATAGCCGTGGAGCCCCCAATAGGATTGGACTAGGCCCTCTGGATAGCCGAGAGAGTTGATGAACTGTATAGGAGGCCCCAGGCAGGGGAATCTGGACTCCCTAGTCCACGAGCTGGCTTTTTGGAGCCCACTGCCTATGGTGGGACACCTTTGCACAGCCGTGGTTGTGGGAGGGACTTGGACCTGCCTCATCTGAATGTACCAACCTGTGCTGATTCCCCATGGGAGACCTTGCCTTAGAGGAGGTGGGAATGGGGGGTGGGTTGGGGAGGAGGGAGGAGAGGGGATCTGTGATTGGTACGTAAAATGAATAGAAATTTTTTTAATAATAAAAAGAAAAAAACCAAAAGAAAACTAAAACAACAACAAAATCATAGGACAACTGTAAACACTGAGGCAGTGTTAAAGAAAATTTAATATTATCTTAATCTTAATATTATTAAAAGCCAGACAGTTTATATACTGCAGAATGGGTTTCTATTCAGGATGTTTCTGTGTGGAAAATTAACCTTCTACATGGGAAGAGTATTTCTCATAAAAAATTTAAGGTTCTATATAGAAGAAATATTTCTCAGCTGGGTGTGGTGTCACAGGACTCAGGAGGCTGACACAGGATCTCAAATTCAATGCCAGCCTAGGTGACAGAGAAAGTTGAGGGTCACCCCAGGATACATAGTGAGCCCCTCGATCAAAATACAGAAGGGAAAATTATCTGTAGCTCCCTTATTCTTACAAGCGTTGTGAACATCTCTCTGATCAGGCTAGAATACCTGATCAGGTCGGGGCATTTTAATGTGGTACATTTGAAATCCATAAACATACTATGTGATTTGGAGGAGAAATGTCATGAGTTTTTTTTTTTAAACAGAAATGCGATCTATTTTTATCCTTAATTGCATTTAATTATATAGTGAGTAGTGATACACTAAAATGATTGGGGACATTCGAGGGTGGATGTGGAACATTCAGGCAATTATCTGTATCATCCTTGTCTTTCAATATAAAAAGCTCATTTCAATGGCATCAGATTAAGAGGGCAAACTTGGGAGTTCAGAATTACTGGCTTCCAAGCCTAGCTCTGGGACTAAGTGTGAACTTAGACATCATCATATTAACACACAGATTTTTTTCTGACAGTGATGGCTTTGCTCATCTTTTCCTTCTTGTTTTCTTCATGTTTCTCTGAGCCAATGCTGGGGGTGTGGCCACTAAAAGTTGAAGCAGACTTTCACTTGTAACTTGAAGCATAGTTTTTCCAAGGTAGATGTTTTCTTCTTTCTTAGCATGTAAAGTATTCCACCCACTCTCCTTTCTGCACTGTTTCTGATCTGTTCTTCTCTGTGAATTTTCTCTCTCACATCTGCTAGCTGTATGTTCTTTACAGACACTCTTTAGCGAATTGAAGAAGTTCTCCTCTGGTCTGACTTTGCTGAGAGTCAAATGTTGTCAAATGCTTCTCTGGATCCATGGATGTGATCCTGTGACTTTCCTTCTTTAGCCTGTTCATATGAGGAACTGTACATTGATTCTAATCCGTTGAACCAGAGGAAGAATGAATGGTGGTTGTGACGTACGATGTTTAACTGCTGAGACTTAAAGCAGTTGTGACTGAGTGCGAGGTCAACTTGGAGAATGCTCCAAGAGGTGCTGAGAAGAAGGGGTATTCTTTTGTGTTTGGGTGAAATGTTTTCTAGGTATTTTTTAGATCCATTTGATTCATAATGTCTGTTAGCTCTATTATTTCTCTGTTTAGCTTTTGTCCGGATGACCTGTCCACTGGTTAGAGGGGGGTGCTGAAATCTCCCACCATTAGTGTGTGAGGTCTGGTGTGTGGTTTAAGCTTTAGTAATGTTTCTTTTACAAATGTGGGTGCCCTTGCATTTGGGGCATAGTTATTGAAATGTCATCTTGGTGGGTTTTTCTTTTGATGAGTATGAAATGTCCTTCTCCATTTCTTGTAGGCAGACTTTTCTTGGATTGGCAGCCCCCAAAATAATGACACAGAGACTTCTTATTAATTATAAAAACTTGGCCTTAGCTTAGGCTTTCCTCCAACTAACTCATAACTTAAATTAACCTATTTCTATTAATCTATGTTCTACTATGTGGCATTTACCTTTTTTCAGTACAGCACATCTGACTTGCTCTGAGTCGGCTGGTGAAAGTCCACGGGCATAGATTCATCCTCCTCTTCCTCTCTCTTCCTGGGAATTCCAAAATTCCTGTGTAGCTATTGGCCATTCAGCTCTTTATTAAACCAATCGGAAGGCGCCTTAGGCAGAGACACATCTTTACAGTTCCACAACATTTCCCCCTTTTTGTCTAAAAAAAAAAGAAAGGGTTCAATTCTAACACAGTAAAACTATATATAATAAGAATAATTACCAAGTAAGAATTACAATCACATTGTCCAGTCCATTTTGTATTTGACAATTTCAGAGAAAATACTGTATTATCTATCCTATCTTGATGAGTCCAAAGTTTTATACCTAAACCATCTTCTATTATATCTTGTATTACCAACCTAAAAATATCCTTTTAGACCTTAAAATGTTTTCTTAAATAAATAAATAAATAATTTAAGCTTTTTTTTTGTCTCTCACTCCTGTAAACTTCACATCTCTTTTGTAAGTTTCTTTTTTGCTTTTATCTCATTCAGGATCTAAGAAGGAGGCAGCAAAGGAGCATAGCTCTGATTGGCACTGCCTGTGATACCATGCCGTAAGTCACTCCACACGATGCACCCCCCAAAAAAAACATAAAAAGGGGCCAATAGGATTTGCTCCCAAGATGCCGTGTGTCAGGCCCATCACAGGGTGATTCCTTGGGGAAAGAAAAGAGTTAACTCATGAAATGCTTATGGGTCTGGGAAATGGCTTGGAAGGGCTGCTTGGCTGACATTAACAAGAAAGACTTGCTGACAGTGTCTATGGTGCTATGACAGCCCCCGACACTAAACTGGAAATTCCAGTGGATGATCCCCAAGCCCTACTTTAATCCCAGCACTTGGGACAATTTTACTGATTCATCTCTCCAGCTTTTTCCTCCCTTCCTGCTCTAACCACTTGTCTCTCCCTTGTACACCCTGGTTTGTTTACTTTTACTTATGAAAGCCATACTGGTATTCCAGATGGAGACCTTATACAAGGTCTAAAGATATAAACATAAGCTATATGGATCTAAAAACTGTTTGAGGTAAAAAAAAAAAAAAAAAAAAAAAAAAAAACTTAGTATGTAGATACAAGTTATGGAGATCTAAGGACATGAAGGCTTGGGTGGTGAAGGTCTAAAAAGGTGTTTGAGGTATATGACTATAATTTATAAGGATATAACAAGATGGCTTAAGGTGTATAAAAATGTTTTAGATTTCTTTCTCTCACTATGCTACTGTTATATTAAAACTTCAAAAGTTCAGTGTTTTAACATTAGCCAATAAATTCTGGTAATCTATTAATCTAACTCTGGCAAACACTGACTACTTCTTATTAGAGTCACAAGCTTAATATTTTAAATTTCCCTTTGGTTGTTTTCTAAATATGGAGTTAAAAATGCTTCTCAATGTACTAAAAACATTTGTCTGATCTATATACACACCCAGTCTTCTAGAAAAAAATGTTAAAGCTTTTAACCAAAATTATTTTACGTTCACAAACTTTTGCTGATTCAAAGACATGAATCTACTGCCTTCTCTACAATGTGAATTTCAGTACAGACTGCAAACAATGATAATGCTAATATGCTAAAACTTTTGCCTTTTTTTTTAAAAAAAGAAAGGAAAAGGTTCTTATGAGTTTCAGGAAATCGACTTGGATCCGTCTCCTGGGGGTCAAAATGGACTCCAGATAAGTATTGCCAATCAACAAACTGTCCCCACCTGCCTACCCCTGGGAGGATAGAACCTCTTTTCCCTTCCCTGATTTTGAGACACCCTCTCCCCCAGGTACCAGGACTGTGGACCTGGAAATTTCAAATGTACACCTGAGGAAAATTTCCCCCCCCAAAGTCTTTCCAAACAAAACTTTGTTTCCTGCCCTTAACATACATCTGTTCCAGCAGACTTCCAATTAAAAACAAAAGATTGTTGCCTGCTTGTTCCCTAGCCCCAGACGGCCTTGATCAAGGTGGTGAAGTCACTCCTCCCTCTCCGATTTTGGCTATGATTACTCTACTCTGCATGCAGATACTACTGTCTTTATTACCAATATGTGCTGCTCAGGGACAGTTCTGGACACGTATGTCACAGGGTTACCTCTGTTTCACCCTGCAACTTGGGATTTTGAGGAAATGAGAGTGATGGTTAATGACTCTAGGTTGATGAGGGGAGATATAAGTGTTTTTGTTCATTGTAAGATTTCTGGTCTTCTAAACTATACAGGACATGCAGATGCCTTGCCTGTCTACTTCTCAACAGATATCACTCCTGAGTCAAGATGCGTTTCCTAATTGTTAGACAACCTCTTTTTGTTTTGCTGCCTGTAAACTTATCTTTGCCTTGGTTTGATGTACTGGAGACTATTTCTCAAGCTTTTTCTCTTCCAAAGCGACTTGTTGCAGCTTTGATTTGGGGCATTACTGCCCTGATATCTATGTGGCTTCTGGGGCAGCATCTACTACTGCTCTGGTACAGCAAGTACATACAGTGATTATATTAATACTTTATCAACATTGATGCTTGTGACACAGGAAGGTATAGATAAAGATTTATGGGTAGGGTTAATGTTTTAGAAGAGGCCACATTATGCATGGGCACTCAAATTCAAAATATAAAAGTCAGACTCATGGTCTCTTGTCATGTAGCATATAAATGGATTTATGTTACTCTTGCAATATAATGACACTGATTTTACTTGGAAGTAGATTTAGGCACATATTAAGGGAATTTGAAATAGTTCTGATTAGATATTAATAGTCATGATTAACACCATCAGATGTCTACTATATCACACGCTCACTCTGCGGCCTCTTTCCCTTCCTCTATCCAGTCTTGTGTTTCTGCTGAGGATTTTAGGACTTTTGTTGTTAATCTGGACATTACAGTAGGATTATGTTGATCCTTGTTATTCTTTTTCTAGTCATCAGCAAACATTTGAATTCTGCCTTGTGTGACGTGACCTGTAACGTCTGCTTCATTATTTAAAAAATAAAAAAGGGAGAGATGTTGGGAGCCTTGCAGCTTAGTCTCAGGTCAGCATATGACGTCACCTGCCCAATGGGTGTCCTCAGGGCAAGGCACCTGTGGAAATGGATTCTCACTTGGCAAGGACTGGTCGTCCATAGGACAGCAAAGGAATTTGCAGTTTACAGACTCTTTTCTCTCTCATTATATTGATGATTCTTTGGGCGGTTTTCTTAGTTTTACTTTTTCAGTTGAACATGCAACAGCTGTAATTTTCCCTGGAAATTCTGTTCCTTTTCAAATATTTTCCCATAAGATCCAGCAGGGTGTGAATGCTTCTTAAATCTTTTATCTGGAATTACTAACTACAACTCCCAGCCCTGGAAATTTTTCTGACTCAATAGAGATAGTTAGGTACATATGAGAACACAACACTTGGAACATTAACCATGTCTCACAGTTTGGGAAAGGAGAGCAGGGCATGCATACACAGACTAGGGAGAAAGCCTCGGGAATACTTGTGGTGCCACCTGTTGAGAGTAACTTCCCTGGACACCAAGCATAGAATCATTGGCAGGATCTGGTATGTTCCAAGAGGGAAAAATACAATACAAAATAGGGGATGGATAGTTTATATTGATGGAAGAAATATGGTAAAATGAGATGAAAAATGAATGCTTTGTCCAAGTCTGCCTTTTACAGAGAAATTGAGACATTGGACCCTCTTGTAGAAAAGGGAACTGTCTAAAAATATATCTTGCAGACATGAAAGACTTGTCTGGCTTTGAATATTGTCCTTAAAGCATTGTACCCATGTCCATTACCTTTTAACTTTGTAACCGCAAGTAGCTGACAGCTGACATAAGTGTTGTCAGAGCAGGATGTGTCTAGCTTGATAGTTAACTAAGCCTGAAAAAATACTGAACTCTAAGTCTAGAATAAGGTTACTTGGGGGTGGGAAGCATAAAGGGGAACAATGGGGTTTTTTTTTATAATGATTACCATGTATTCCTTAAATTGTGATGTATTTATTAAAGTAAAAAATAGAAGCCAATAATAGAGCTGTTTGTGTAGCCCTGGTAGGAAAAACCCTGTTAAGTATAAATAAAGATGGCCTGACCTATTCGGGGCCACTTGAGTGCAACCCACTTGGCGGTGAGAAGTTTTCCTTGTGCCGAAGCCCCTTCCCAGTCTCAGGACCTGAACTCAAGCTGAGGCTGGACTCCAGCATTGTGGCCTGGATTTCTGGTGGCAGTATGACCTCTGATCCAGTAGGAAGTCTCTGTCCAAACTGGGGGCTGGCTTTCTGGCACCTAGCTTGGCCTTTGGTGCAGCAGGGGGTCTCTGCCCCAGTTGGGCAATGGGATATGGTGATGAGGAGGGGAGTGGGGACTGAGGGCACTGAGTGAGTCGAAGAGGTCCTCTGGTGTGCTGCCTATCTGTGATTCTGGGTGGCTGATGGGTCTCTGGTCCAGCAAGGAGTCTCTGCCTGACTTCACCTATCTGTTTTTCTGGCTTGCTTGGCCTGTGCCAGTTCTTCTGACTGGTGTGGGCTATGACTGAGCAGCTGAAGTCCCCAGGAGTTGGGGCCAGGGGCACATCAGAAGGGTGGTCGATGAGGCAGGATGCAGGGGCTGGGACAGTAGAGTGGATCTTTGGTAACCAAATCTAGGATCCAGGGAGCGCGGGAGTCCCGAGGGCATTACAGGCCATTGTGTGCTTCTTGGTGAGGGTGCAAGGAACCAAACATGGGTCCTCTGAAGCAAGTGCTCTTAACCTCTGAGCCACCTCTCCATACCTTTAATTTATTTCTAATTATATGTATATGTGTAGTCAGACTTTTTCTTTGGGAGTGTTGGCTCCCCAGTAATGACATGGAGACTTATTATTAACTATGAAAACTTGGCCGACAGCTTAGGCTTGTTTCTCTAGCTCTTACAATTTGAACTAGCCAATTTCTATTAATTCACTTTCTGCCTTGTGGCTTTATCACCTCATCTCTGTACTGCCCATCCTGCTCCCTCCTTATCTGGCTGGCAACTCTGCCGTCCTTCCCAGAGCTCTCTGTCCAGAAGTCCCTGCTGTGCCTCCCGCTTAGCTATTGGTCGATTAGCTTTAAATTAACCTGATCACAGTGACATATCTTTACACAGTGTAATCAAATATTGTCACGACCGCCTCGACCAGCAAGGAAGACACAACACCGAGCTCTTCTTTCAGCAGTTTACTCAGGAACCTTGAACAATCTTCTGACCCTGGGGAAAGCCCGCTCACGACCTAAATAGTCCCTGGGTGGCCAACCCCAGCCTGCCACGTGGCACTGCGGATAGGTCCAGGTTCACGGAAGCAAGCCAGATCCTAGGACCAAGCCAAATATGGAGTTGTTTATTCCTGAGAGCACTCACCATCGGGAAGGTGGGGGCAGAAGCCAGCACCATCTTATGGGTGCGGCTGTGCGCAGCTCTCTACAGTTCCCCCTTTTTTATTATAGCAACATGTAAGAGTAGAGGCCTGATCTCTGTAAGAACGAATCAGGGACAATATACTGACTCTCACTTAGGTGTCAGCCACCCAAGGAGCATCAGACCCGTCCGATACCCTTTTCACAGAGGTGGGACTTGACATGCAATCAGGCGTGCTCTCCTTAGAATCCAATGTGCAATGGACCCCAAGTGCAGTGCTCAAGCCTTGCATCCTGTGCTAAGGAACTTAGTACTTCATGGTGGCTAGCCATGCCTGGGGGGACCGTCCTGCCTCAACAGCTGTAAGGGCCTGAAAGATCATGGCTGCATTGTGATGCTGGGAAACCTTAATCTGACAAATACACTACAGACAAACTAAGGACACCAACACCAGAAGGCCCGTCAAGGCTCCTAGACCCGCCCACTCCTTGAGATGATTCATGGCATTAGAGATCCATGAAGACAATCCCTCCACCAATCCAGCATCCACCCGGGTCGAGTTCACCGTGACAATAGCCACCCTCAGCTGTTCCATCAGGTTGTCAAACTCTCCGGTCCAATTACAACGCCAAATAACCGTGGAAACAACTTGGCATCATGGCGAACTGGCATCGGTCTCGGGAACACGGACAGTATCCCCATCTTTTTTCCAGCATTCCCGGCTGCATTATCACGAGGAAGAGCAGGAGAATCGTCATTTCGACCATCATGGATTTCCCCACACTGGACTCTTCTAGTGAGGCGTTCGGGCACCCACACCGGATCTTGTTGATCCTGAGGGAAAACACAAACAGAACCTCGTGCCCATGTCAGCACGGGATCGGGCCCGTGCCAGAGCCCTGTCAACACATCTTTCCATTTTACCATTCCTTTAGCTGTACCATGAGACTCATGATGCTTCTCCGCTGCGGAATGGCCCTGAGCATCCAAATTTAAAAAATTGATGGTAAATAAAGCAAGAGAAAGTCTTTCCTTTGGGGTATGGCCGCGGCCTATTCCCCCTTTTTGTTTTTGCAGGCATTCTTTTAATGTGCGGTGAGCACGTTCCACAATGCCTTGACCTTGGGGATTGTAGGGCAAGCCATGTACAAGTTGCACCTCCATCTGATGACAAAAGGAGGCAAACTGTTGTCCCGTGTAAGCAGGTCCATTGTCAGTCTTAAGTTGATGAGGTTTTCCCCAGGCCACCCAGGCCTCCAAACAAGGGGCAATAACATTGTGTGCCTTTTCTCCAGTCAAAAGTGTGGCATGCATGACGCCTGAGCAGGTGTCCACAGACACGTGCACATATTTTATGTGTCCAAATTCAGAGATGTGTGTCACATCCATTTGTCAAACCTTAAGCGGGAGTAGACCCCGGGGATTTACCCCAATACTGGGCAGATGTTGATAAACTACACATTGAGGGCAATCTAAAATCACTTGTCGAGCATGAGCTCGAGAAAGTTGAAACTTTTGTTATAACGTTTTTGCATTGACATGAAATGTTTCATGAAAGGTTCTGGCTCTGTCTAAGGCAGAGCTAATGAATATCCATTCCTTTCAAGTCCATTGATCTACTATATCATTACTTTTGCTCAGGGGCCCTAGCAGGCCTGTAGGAGCTCTAATATGTTGGGGGATAAAAGCAAGACTTCCTATGCCAAATCAATTGTTGCAGTTGTTGAAACAAAATGCAGACTGGACTGGAGCTTTTAACAGGTCCAGCTACTTCCAAAATTTTGAGGGCATTAATAACGTAGGCAGAGTCTGATATCAAATTAAAAGGAAAAGGACAAGCCTTAAAGGCTTCAATCACTATCTTCAATTCTACAATCTGAGGGGAGCCAGGTTGAAATTGGTGTTGTACAGGCTCTTGTATATCTATCATGTATATGCCACATCCAGTCTTAGATCCATCTGTAAACACATTTAGGGCATTAGGGATGGGCTGCGATGACGTTATCCTAGGGAATACCACTGGGTGTTCCTTAAAGAACCCTAATAGTGGGTGTTTGGGGTAATGGTTACCCATGCATCCAGTAAAGCTACATTGCAAAATGGCCCAATCATCTATTGTAGCACGCAATGTTTGAACTTGATGACTAGTATAAGGCACTATAATGGTAACCGGAGCAACCCCAAAATACTGTAGGCATTGTTGGATTCCAATCATGGCAAGGTTTGCCACGGCAGTAGGGTAATGTTCAATGGATTTAGTTGGCGAAATCTTGGAATAAATCCAGAATAATGGCCCATCCTGCCATAACAAACCAGTGGGCTGGTAATAGGTAGGAAGGATGCACAGGATAATGTCTTTACCTTCCTGTAACCACTGTAAGAAGGCACCCTGTAACCTCTCTTCCACCTTTTGTAAAGCCTTCCGTGCCTCTTCAGTTAATTGTCTTGGAGAATCTAATGCAGAATCCCCATTTAAGATGTTGTAAGGGGCTTTAAGTCATAAGTTGGTAACTTTAAATAACATCTAATCCAATTTATATCTCCTAACAATTTTTGAAAATCATTTAGGGTTTGTAAATTATCTTTTCTCAATTCCACCTTCTGTGGGATGATACATCTCTCATTAACCTTTGCTCCTAAATAACTAATAATTTTGTCCTTTTGTACCTTTTCAGGGGCTATAAACAGCCCCCTCCCTTCAAGCATTTTGACCAGATCTGCATAGGCTTGTTCCAGCATTTGTGTTTTTTCTTAACCTTTAGGTCTTTAGATCTAAGCAGCTCATTAAGATCCAAAAAAATTGGGTGCGAAGTAGAAGCGCCCATGTCTAAAACTTTTCAACCTTTTAAACAATGTTTCACTTTTACTCTTGGCAACCTTTTAAACAATGTTTCACTTTCACTCTCTCTTTGTCTACAGAGAAGAGCAAAAACCTCCCCGCTTTTGTCGCGGGTTCCCAATTCACTCCGGAATTCCTTTAACCCTGCTTTTGTCGCAGGTTCCCGGCAGGTTCCCGATTTACCTGGGATTTCCTTTAACCCCGCTTTTGTTGCGGGTTCCCATCTTACCTGGGAACTTACCAGTGCACTGCCCTGACTGCAGAAAGTTCTGAGACCTCGTTGAAAGTAGTGAAGTTCCCGGTAAGGGTCACCACTTGTCACGCCCGCCTCGACCAGCAAGGAAGACACAGCACCAAGCTCTTCTTTCAGCAGTTTACTCAGGAACCTTGAACAATCTTCTGACCCCGGGGAAAGCCCGCCCACGACCTAAATAGTCCCTGGGTGGCCAACCCCAGCCTGCCACGTGGCACTGTGGATAGGTCCAGGTTCACGGAAGCAAGCCAGATCCTAGGACTAAGCCAAATATGGAGTTGTTTACTCCCGAGAGCACTCACCGTCGGGAAGGTGGGGGCGGAAGCCAGCGCCATCTTATGGGTGCGGCTGTGTGCAGCTCTCTACAAAATATCTCACAACATGTATGTGTGTGACTCTGCATGGGGGTCCATGCAGGAGAGTGCAGAGGCCAGAAGCATTGGATGCCCTGGAGCTCTGACATGGGTGCTGGAAAAGCTGGACTCAAGCCGTCTACAAGAGCAGTGTATGTTCTCAATGGTTAAGCCATGTCTCCAGCTCCAACAGTTATTTTTATCTACTGTTGAAGTATATCTGATAATTAAGGTATTTTACATCTACATTCATGAGAGATACTTGTCTGCCTGATGTTTTTGTCCAGATTTGATATTGGGTAATGCTGCTTTCATAAAATGTGCTAGAAAATATTCCCTCTATTTTCAGGGAATTAGTCTTGACATTATTGATGCCTAACATTAATCTTGGAAATTCTCGAAGATGTGCCTTTTTTTTTTTTTTTCTGTTCCTTTTTGTTTTTACCTTTCTGCTATTCCCATCACATAAATGTTACTTTTTAGCTGAGCCAGTTTTGGATATTACATTCCATTGCTTTTCTCTTTTTGGTTTTACAAATTTCTATTGATTTATCTTGAGCTTAGAGCTTCTCTGTTCAACCATGTCCAATCTACTGATATTAATGAACCTATCCTAGGAATTCTTTATTTTTATTACAGTAGTTCTCTTTAAAAAGATTCATTTACTTTTATTTTGTCTTGCCTGCATGTATGTACATGCCCCTTGTATGTGCCTAGTGCCCACAGAGGCAAGAAGAGGGTGTCTAATCTCCTGCAACTGGAGTTATAGGCAGTTTTGAGTCACCACGTGGGTGCTAGGAACTGAACCCAGGTCCTCTGAGAGAGCAGTGGGTGTCCTTAGCTGCTGAGCCAACTCCAGTACCTGCAGTGTTTTTATATCCAGGAAATCATAATTCTTTCTTCCTTCAATTTTTTTGTGTCTTTGCTACTGTTTTTCTTTCATCCTTTGGCACAGTAACTGTGGTTATTTGAAGGTGCCAGTCTAATAAGTCCAGTGTTACTGCCGAATCTGAAACTCGTGCTGACGCTTCCTCTGTCTCTGGCTGGCTTTCCAGTGTGTGGTGACAATGTGTGAAGGGGGGGATGCTGCTGTCCAGACCGAGGATTCCTTCTAGCTTTAGTGATCCCGAGACTCTGGGCTGGGAATTCCCAGGACCATCTTCATTTTCCAACCCCCTTTGACAGGTCAGGTGGCTAGAAGGGTGGGGTTGAATCTTTTACGCCCTCCAGTTGGTTTAGGCTCCCAGTAGTCTAGGCCCTAGTAAAGTGGTTTCTCTCTCTCTCTCTCTCTCTCTCTCACTCTCTTTTTTCTGTTTTTGATTTTCCGAGATAGGGTTTCTCTATGTAGCTTTGCACCTTTCCCGGAAATCACTTTGTAGCCCAGGCTGGCCTCGAACTCACAGAGATGCGCCTGCCTCTGCCTCCCGAATGCTGGGATTAAAGGTGTGTGCCACCACCCCGGCCAGTGGTTTCTCTTGAGAGGATGTTGCCATAAGAAGAACAGTGCTCTGGCGTTGTGTTTATCTTTCTGTCATGTGACCATACTGATTTGGGGTCATGGTTTCTGTCCATGGTCACTTAGCCCTGTTGCTTTGGGGCCTGTGGCAAGGCAGTCAAGGCTGCAAAGTGTGGTTGGACAGCTCCTCACCTCCTGGAAGCTGGGAGCCAGGAGGTAGGAGGGGGTACACTCCCACGGTCCTTTTGGGCGCACCCCAGGACATCACTAGGACCTTCCAGTGGGCCCATCGTACATGCTATAAGGAGGATGTGGGAGTCAGAAGACTGCTTCCAGGAGTGAGCTCCCTCCTTCTGCTGTGAGTTCTAGGGAATTGAACTCAAGCACTTTTATCCACAAATCATCTCTCAGCCACCCTGCCTCTTCCAGATCCTGCCACCTCTCAGAAGCGCTCAAGGCTGGGGACCAAGTCTTTAACATTGGGCCTTGGAGGAGCAATCACGATCGAATTATAGCAGTCATATTTCAAAGTGGCTGCTTCCCCTCTCCTCCCTCCTGGATGCAGAGGGGATGTTTCTTTGACTCCCAGGGAGAAACCCCCGAGAGTAAAGCACACAGTAATGCGGGTGGTCCCCAAAACTAGACCCCTTGGGACTTTGGACTCTCAGATGGTGCACAGGAGCCTATAGAAACTCCACGGTGACTGCTCTGGTGTTCCCTCCTCGACCCGTTTCTCTGGAGGATTCTGCTGGTGGATTCTGCTGTGCTATGCGGTCATTCTCTCTGTCCATCTGCTTGTTTCACGGTCTTACTTCTCTGCCAGATCTAAGAAGAGTTGTTGATTTGTATCTGCTCAAGTTTTTATTTATTGCTAGGACAAAGGGACAATCTCTAAGTTCTTTACATGTCAGATTGGAAGCCCCAGTGTTTCATTTATAAAGAAATATGTATTACTTTAGGAATTGTATTGGTAATTCCAGCCTTAAGAAAGCAAGTCTCTCAGGCTGGAGAGATGGCTCAGAGATTAAGAGCACCGACTGCTCTTCCAGAGGTCCTGAGTTCAATTCCCAGCAACCACACGATGGCTCACAACCATCTGTAATGAGATCTGGTGCCCTCTTCTGGCCTGCAGTCATACATGCTATGTACATAATAAACAAACAAACAAACAAACAAACAAACAAATAAATAAATATTTTTTAAAAAAAAAGAAAGAAAGTTTCTCAAAACTAAAAATACCAAGGGCGGGGTCAGAGGTGCAGTTCAATGGAACAACACTTGCCTACTCTGCATGAGGCCCTGGGTTCAGCCCCTGAAATACAAAATAAAACCTACAATGTTGGGAGTTAGACTCAGTTAGGAAGGTTACGTGGCCTGATTGTTAGCAGAACACTGCTCTATAAAACTTTTTTCATAGGTAGGCTTGGTGGGTCATAGATACACTCCCGGCATTTGGGAGGTGAAAGCAGGGGACTTGCCATGGGCTTTCGGCCAATGTATACAAAGTAATACCCTGTTTCAAAAAAAGATTTTTTTAACACAACATTAAGTGATTTTTGCTGAAATGAATGTGTAGTGGTTGGAATGCGAAGTGTCCTCCATAGTCTTGGCCTTTGAACTCTTAGTCCCAGGCCGATGGCTCAATTTGAGGCCTTGCTGGAGGAAGTATGTCAGTGGGGGCAGGCTTTGAGAATGAGAGTCTGTCCTGTTTCCACTCAGCGTCCTCACCAGTTCTCTCTCTGCCGTTGCTTGCAGTTCAAGATGTGAGCATCCGCTCCCTGCTCCAGCCTGCTGCTCGGTGACGGACTCTGACTCCGGCACCCGAAGCCCCGATGAACTCTTCCTTCATACGCTGCCTTGGTCAGGATGTTTTACCACAGAAATAGCAACATAACTTGCTGCGGGATGCCTTTCTGGATGCTGTGAATGTGTGTTGCTTTGATTGGCTAATAAAGAAGCTGCTTTGGCCTATGGCAAGGCAGCTTAGAGGCAGGCGGGAAATCCAAGGAGAGACAGGAAGGAGAAAGGCGGAGTCAGGGAGACACCAGCACCGCCAGGAGAAGCCAGATGTGAAAGTACCGGTAAGCCACGGCCACATGGCAACTTACAGATAAATGGAAATGGGTTAAGTTGTAAGAAGCCTGAGCCATTAGGCCATACAGTTGTAAATAATATCAGCCTCTGTGCGTTTACTTGGGGCCAAGTGGCTGTGGGATGCAGGTGGAAGAGATTTGTCCCATCCACAGGGCCAGGCAGGACTGGAGAAACATCGGACTATAGTAACTAATACAGAATGTAATAAATATTTGAAGTAAATATATAATTTGTAAACTGTACAAGTTTTCATTTCTCCACTTATCCAGACATCTGCAACCCATCACTAGGCTTTGGAGATACATGCAATAATAAATTCCTTCATCTCTGATATTTTACCAAGGCTCATTTAGGAAAGCGGAGTGCTTGCATGGGTCCCTTCTCTTCTGAAATTCTCAGCTCCTCCTTCCCCATGGCTCAGGTCCCTGCAAGTGGTATCTGTGAATTTGCATTGACTTAAGGGTGTCTGTGAACATGACCTAGAGAATAGTGTTTACTTGAAAATGGACTTTCACATGCATTGCTTGTTGCTTTCAGCTCTCAAATCTGAATGGGGCAGTGTTTGCAGCCTGGCAGTCCACCTTTGTTTGCATCTGTATACCTTCTATCTACTCCCTCCAGTGTGACTGGAAAAGTAGTAACACGACACTGTGGGATAGAGCCACATATTTTAATGACAGTTTGATGCATAAGATTGCCTCTGTGGAGCTCTGGGATTGTCATTTGCAAATAAAGAGATTTATAACGCTGAAGAAAAATGGCCTCCGCCCTACATTATGGCTTTGAGTCACGCTTTTGTCTCTATGAGGTTACTTGCTGGGTTTTGTTTCCAGTGGCTCAGTGCCTGCCATCTGGTCATCTTTAATGTTTAATATCTGTCTTTTTATTTTCATCTACCAAAGCAGCCACGTTAAGTCAAGTAGCAGAAATAGAATTTCCCCTCCAGCTAGTAGCTAACATCTAGGGTTTCTTGCCACAAGCTTAGTGATTTAGATAATAACTAAGTTCCTTTGATGTGAAAACCTAAATTTATACCTGATTGTATTTCACAGGCTGCTAATGACTCTGTGTGGCTTTGAAAATTGCCCTAGATTGTAATAACTAATATTGTTTATATGTTTATACTTTCCAAGTGATCTAGATTCAATGCTATTCATACCAAAATCTGAGTGGGCTTTCTTACAGAAATTGAAAAATTTGTATTGTACCACACAAGACCCTGAAAAATATATAGAAAGAGATAGAGATAGAGATAGAGATTGAGACAGAGAGAGAGAGAGAGAGAGAGAGAGAGAGAGAGCTACAAGCATCATGCTTCCCAATTTTAGACTGAATTGCAAAGTTATAGTAATCAAAACAATATGTTACTGGTCTAAAAATAAATCTACAGACCAATGGACCAGAACAGAGAGCTCATAAATTAACCTATGTTTATATAATCAACTGCCTTTTCACACAGGCACCAAGAATACACATGGGGAGAGAAGAGCCTGTCAAGAGACATTTAGGAAAGCCACATGGCCACACACAGAAGAATGAAATAGAACACTGATCCTTTTCTTGGCGGAGACAGGGTTTCTCTGTGTAGCCCTCACTGTCCTGGATCTTGCTCTGTAGACCAGGCTGGACTCAAACTCAGAGGTCCGCCTGCCTCTGCCTCCCGAGTGCTGGGGTTGAAGACGTGTGTCACAGTCGCCTGGCTTGCACCGTGTCTTAACGAGATGAAAAATGAGCTTGAAATGAATTGGACCTAAGTGTAAGACCTGAGACAGTAAAACTTCCAGAAAACCCTTGACATTGGTCTTAATAACGGGTTTTGGGTGCAGAAAACAAATACAAAGAAATGGAAGAGATTTTATGTCAAAGTTATATCTGACAAATGTTAGTGTTTTATTTTTCCTGTTGGTGGTACGCATACATGCATGCAGGCAGAACATTCATGCACATAAAAAATATGAACTTTAAGAAAGAAAATAATTCTGAAAACTTCCCAGAATAAGACTAGCATCTTGCTTTTGGAGTGTCCCATGGCTAATTTAAAGGGACTGGGGGGGCGGGTAGGAGGTCCTGATTGGGGCCTTTAGAAACTATAGGCAGATGGAGTTAATCCTATAGGAGTGTCCTAGAACATTAGATTGTGAGGGAGAGCTAACGGAAGCCTCTTTACAATCACAGTGCCAGGTTGGGGTGGAGTGGTGGAGGATCCCCACTGTTCTGCATTCAGCCAGTGATTATTGAGTCCTAATGTATTATATATGGAAAGGCACCTTGCCTAGGTCCTAAGAGGCAACCAAAAAAAAAAATGCAGAAAAATGAGTGGTATTTCCTAATTGAATAGGAAAATTAGACAGCCAAAGACATTCCTGGAGAAGCATATGTCTTGGTCACATTTCACCCAGCTTGTCAAATGAAGTTCTCACTTAAGAAATCTTATAGCACAAAGCTGTATACTGTTGTACTGGGTAGAAAATATTGAAGGACACATTCCTTGGCTTTTCTCCTGGTTGGACTGGTTTAACTATAGTTGAAAATGTTGGCAGCTATATTCAGCAAGAAAAATAGCAATTTGAGACATTTTCTAACTACCGCGAGCTCTGGAGAAGCTGTATTTAAGGGAGAAAACCCAAATTACCTTGGATCTTAGGCATGACTATTAGGTCTGCCTTGATCAATTTGCCCAGCATTTGAATCCCTGCCATAGCATTTTGTGAAAGGCCATCTTATGTTTTCCTAAACTTGATTTGCAGACATTCCATTTCTAAGGATGTCGTAAACTCTCATGTTGGGAAGCTGATTCCTTTGGGAAAGGAACATTCCTCCTACTTGCTCCCATGCTTTTGGTAACGAGTCACTTGGTGGCTTGAAAGAGAAAAATGGCCTGTGTAGGCTCCTTTGCTTAAATGCTTGGTCCCTGGTGGTGGACGTGTTTGGGAAGGACTAGGAGGTGTGGCCTTTGGGTAGGAGCTGTGTCACTGGGGATGGGATTTGAGGTTTGAAAAGATTCATGCCTTTCCTAGTATCTCTGCCTCCAAATATCAGATCAAGATGTGAACTCTCAGCTGCTCCTGCTACCGGGCCTTTGATCCATGGTCATGGACTTGAAGCTTCTTAAAATATAATCCCAATTAAACATTTTCTTTTACAAGTTGTTTTGGTGTTTTATCACATGTAGAGTCTCACAGTTTGAATAAACGGTCTTTGTGGTTTAGCAGGTATCTGGGATTGAATCACGGTTCAGCCACTTGCTGATTCTGATTTGAGTCTCAGTTTATAAGCATACAAAATAAAGAACATAACCAGCCCTAGCTTCGGTGTGAGAATTGTACGAGAGAAGGCGCTTAAGCCCTTTTCACAGTGCCTGACATTTAGAGAGTTCTTGAACTTTCCAACAGGTGGAATCTGGAACTTCGTGCCCGGCACTTTCCCTAGGTACAACATGCTGTCATGAAAAGAACCAAAAGAAAACTTGGGCCAAGCTGCTGCAGCTCTTGGAGTCTGTACCAAAATGTGTCAGGAAAGAGGCAAAGTCTGCGTCCTCAAATGACATTGCAGTTATAGCAGGTCATGGTTCACTTCCACCCTGATGTCCCAGTATTCCTCTATCAGAATCCCAGTATTCCTCTATCAGAAATAGAACTAAGGGTGTCCCCTGGAAAGTCCACTGAAACGGGGCCCAAAGCTCATACAATGCTCTGCAATAAAAGCTCTCTCTAAGAACATGCCAAGTCCCTCTAACTTTGGCGATCAAGTATGACTATTTGGAAAGTTGAGTTTTGGAGGAAATTGCTGTCCTCTGTCTGGTCATTGTGCCAGAGTCCTGTGTGGTCTTAAGCAGAGCACAGGAGCAGTAACTGAAAAGACACCTGGGAACCATGATTTGGGCAAAGCACCAACTACCAGCAGCTAATGTCCTTCTGCTCACTTAAATATTGTTCAGAGGTAGAAAAGAAGATCAGAGAAAGTTGGGGCTAGAAGGTGATGGCTCAGAGGTTAAGAGCACTGGCCCCTTCCAGAGGACCTGAGTTCAGTTCCCAGCACCCATGGTGGCTCACAACCATCTGTAACTGCAGTTCCAGGGCATCTGATGCCCTCCTCCAACCTCCACAGCAGGAAAGCACATAGTACATAGATATACATGCAGACAAACACCCATACATAATTTACAGAAAATAATGTAAATTAAAATAAAAAAAAAATTTAAAAGAAAATAAAAAACTATCAGAGAAAATTATCCACTTCCACTTTCTAAATCCATTAGAATGCCTTTTTAAAAAACAAAAATGGAGTCCCAGCCTGGTTTGGCGGCACATGCTATTATTCCTAGCACTTTGGAGGCAGAGGTAGGTGGATCTCTGTGAGTTCCAGGCCAGCCTGGTCTATAGAGTGAGTTCTATGATATCCAGGGCTATACACAGAGAAACCCTGTCTCAAACAAAACAAAACAAAACAAAACAAAACAAAACAAAACAAAATAAACAAACAAAAAACCCAACAAGCAAGCAAAAACAGTCTTAGCAAATGATTGCACTAAAGATAACCCCCAGACTTGATGTGGGTTGGGGGGGCTGTGGGCCCTGGGTTTTTTGTTTTTGTTCTAGCTGAATATAGGGAGCTCCCATCAATGTTAACTAAGTACCCATGGGGAAACACATGACCTTTCCTGGCTTTGCTAGAGGACCTGCTGTACTTATGGCCACACCACCACACATTACTAACAGCAGCCAGTGGAGCTGAATGCTGGCCAATCTTGCTATTCTTGGATGACATTTAGAACCCAACATTCCTTTTATGTTTACCATTATATGTTATCTACAAAAATGTTACACATTTAATAATATAGTTGAGCAATGAAAACGCAGTTAGTTTTCTTACCCTGGTGAGAGAATCACTTCATTTCTCAGTGTGTCTCATTAACAGTGTGACCCGTGATGAGGCTCGCCTTCAACACAGTTACAAGGATGGATCTGTCTTGTGAAATTTCTAAGATTTCCTCTGGGATATTCTTCTTTAAGCAGCTGCCAACATATAGGCCTCATCAACATTGTTTGTGTAAGAGATAAGTCTCCAGAGCATAGTCTTGCAAGCGCAGACGAGACTGTGGGAGAGATGGCTAGGTTTGGCACAAAACGTTGCATTTCATAACAAGTTAAATCTCTACAATATATTAGAACCACACTACAAACACATCTGCAAGTATTTCTACATTTCTTATCTAACAACTTGATAAGGAAGAGTTAAGCATAAACACACAGCCACTGTGTTATGACTAAGGCCACTTCACATGTTATAAGAGTGTCATCAAAACACTCAAAACCAGTCTTGGGAGCAGAACAGCAAACAGCAAGAAAACTTCAGGCCCAACAAACATTTGACATCATTGTGAACTTCCACAGCTTATGCTAATTAAGTAAAGCATTCATAACATTATGGCTGTAACACTATGAAAATGAAGAGGGAAAATATAATACCTATTATAAGCATAAAAGAGACTGAAGTTGATTGCTAGACAAAAAGACAAAGAATACTACAAAAAAGGGAAAAGAAACAGATACCAAGTACATCACAGATATAAAGCTAAAAGAAGCTCTTGGAGACATATTCCTGCATTTTATCACTCCTCCTCCCTAAGACCAAAGTTCTGGAAATAATTATCCTTTTATTATTGAATTTTATTATCATTAAAAATGATGATGATAATGTGCACTCATTGGGCAGTTACCGTGAGCCAGGCATTTGTTGAGTAGTTCCAGCTTTCTGTTAGTTCTGACAGTGGCTCTGTAATCCTAGGAGATGGGCTTGAGCTTGTTTGTTTTATCATGGGGATTTGGTACAGAGACTCACCATGTGGTGGGAACTGGCCTGGAATTCACTATGTAACCTGGTCTCCAACCTGTGACACCCCTCCCCCCTCCACTGCAGCCTCACAAGACCTGGGACTGCAGGAAAGCAACACCATACATAGCTCTGTCGTTACTGTCTTAATTGATGGCTTCCAGAAACACAGTATCTTGTTTTACCCAGCTAGTGAGTGGCAGACACAGGGTAGCTTCCTGAGCACTATTGTCCACCAGTCACTTGTTTTCATTCAAGGACAGCCCTTCTACAATCTGGGGTACATCACAGGTGCTGGATCTGTGTAGTCAACCTGATACCCACTAGCCACACCAACTTAAAAAAAAAAATCAGTTCCTCAGTCACACCAGGTACATTTCAATCACTCCATCTTCCCCAGGTGACTTGTGGCTGCTGAACTATGTCACACAGTTTAAAAGTCATTTACATCACCATAGAAAGTTCTACTGCAAAGAACTGAATTCTAGGGATCATTTCCTATCAATAACCTCCCGAGTGCCGCCAGAGCCTTCCGGAGGTAAGAGGAGCCACTGCTCCACTGCTCTTTTTCCGGCAACGGAAGGCAGCGGCAGACTAAGCGTCCTTTGGTGACTGAGGGTAAGGCCACAGCTGCTGGTGGGCAGTGGGAGGCAGCAGCAGTGAGGCTCAGCAGGACAGTGACCAAGGCTTGATGGGCCCACATCACTTCCTTCTCCTCTAGCCCTGGGCTAACAGCAGAGTCCCAGTCACTGATCTCTCAACGTCCACCATCCAGCCTTTTCTGCCTTGCAGCCCTTCCGGAAGCAGTGTAGCTTTTCTTCCTGGTGAATCCTCTATTTGCAATGCCTAGAGTATTCCTGACTAGACGACATAGTTAACTAGGAAACTATGGAAGTGAAAAGAGCTCCAATTTGACAGGGTCAGGTGGTTATCGTGAACTAACTACAGTGACTGCCTAAACAATTAAAATATTTGGGGAAGGGACGATACAATGCTTTCATTCGATAAACATTTATGATTTATAGAATTAAAAAATGTTTAGAGGTCTGAAGCTACAGGTCTGCCCCCAAAGTTTACTCTCATGATAGATAGTTGCATTATTACCTTTCTTGTTGATGACAAGTACCTGACCGACTCAACTCAAGGGAAGAAGGGGTTCTTGGCCTCACAGTCTGAAGGTCAATCCATTGTGGAAGTCAAAGACCTGAGCACAAAGCAGCTGGCCCCACTGCATCCACCGTGACGAAGCCGAGGGTGATGAACACTGGTGCTCAGCTGGCTTTCTCTTTTTCATTCAGTCCAAGCCCCTAGCCCAGGGGATGACATCACCTACATTTATGTCAAGTCCTCCCACCCAAACTAGCCTAATCCAGAAACTCCCTCACTGATACGCTCTGAGGTTGGTGCAATGATACGGTGCGGGGAAGCCTTGGTGGATTGGGCCAAGGTGCCCCCGTGGGTGAGGGAGACACGCCGTGCAGACTTGGTGGGCAACAGTGTGGCACAGTGAAAAGTCACTCATATCATGCAGACACAGCATCCATGTGGAGAGTTTATTATAATAGAGAAAGAGAGAGGAAGAGAAGGAAAGAGGGAGAGAGAGAAAGAGAGAAAGGAAGGGACAGAGGGAAAACAGAGATGTGCACACCTCATGGCAAGAAAGGGAGGAAGGGGAAGAGGAAGTGGGGGGGGGGGTTTCCTTAAAGGAGGCTTTACGTCAGGATGCAGGGTGGGTCCCCAAAGGCAGGGCCAGAATGCCAACAGTTGGTCTCCTAGGTGATTTTAGATCAGCTTGGCAATAATATCGGCCATCATGTTTCTTTACTTACAGATTTCTTGTGAAACAGTGTCAGGACTGCTAGCACAATTACCTGGGCTAGTTCCATGCTCAATTGGCTACTCTTAGCCCTAACCAAAGCTGCCATGAAGCAAACTCTTAATGCATTCCAAGTTAGTACTGTTCACTCACAGTGGAAGGGGCTGAGGATACAGAGGCTGTGGGAAGAGCCTAGGCTGTGATCATTCCTAGTATTTGCTTGAGAGCCTTTCCGCAAAAGGGGGATATTTGATCATTGACTTCCTACTTGTTCATACTTCTTCCATCCCCTCCTGAGCTGGAGAGGAAAAGAAAAGAGAGCAAGGAAGTCTTCCAGACAGAGAGAAAGGAGCTCAGCCAAGCCTCTTTCATGTATTTATTAGGTAGGGAAGTAGTCCCTATGTGTATATGTAGATGTATGTGGATACACACACCTGTGTCCAGGTGTGTGGAGGCCAGAGATGTCAGATTCCCATGGAGCTGGAGTCATGATCATCAGCGCCTAATTGTGGATGCTGAGAGCTGAATTTGGATCCTCTGTAACCACTGAGCCATCCCTCCAGCCCCCTCAGTTAATACTTTCACCAATTAAAAAAAAAACCCATAGCTGGTGAAAATATTTTTAAAAATCAAAGTTGCTGAAAACTGTTAAGGTGTGGATGTGAAGTAACGCTCCCCCCCCCCCAAATAATAATAAAAATAAAAGGTTCATATGTTAAAGGCTCAGTTCCCAGAGGGTGTAACTACGGAGAAATGATTGGATAACAAGGATGCTAAATTCACTGAGAGGTTCACAGCTAATTGTGAATAGACTGTTCATGTGACATTGAAGGGTTTACCTTTTCCCTGGCGTCCTTTCTTTGCTTCCCAAGTGACATTAGGTGAGCACAGCATCCCACCACCATGGTGTCCTCCTGCCTCACCTCGGGCACAGAACCGTGACAGCGGAGTGAAACATCTGAAAGCGTTGGCCAGAGCAAATCTTCCCTCCCCCACGTTTTCAATCCCAGATACTTCATACAGGGATGAAAACTAGCGCGTTGTATAAAGGGCATAGGACAACGGAGAAACATCCGCTCTGGAAAGTCAGTTTGGTGATGGAGTGACGGCTCAGGAATGGAGAGAACTTACTGCAGAGGTCCCAGGTGTGGTTGTAGTGCCCAGGTGCCTGTAAGAGGACTGTATATATGTTGTGCTGGCTAGATTTATGTCATGGAGGCATAAGCTATTGTCATCAGAGAGGAGGATAAAACATCTATTGATAAAACACCTATAGACTATCAGGCTGTAGGCAAGCCTGGAGGGCATTTTCTTAATTAGTGATTGAAAGGGGAGGGCCCAGCTCGTGGTGGGTGTGGCCATCCCTCTGCTGGTGGTCCTGGGTTCTATAAGGAAGCAGGCTGAGCAAATCATGGAAAGCAAGCCAGTAAACTGCACTCCTCTATGGCCTCGGCATCGGCTCCTGCCTCCAGGTTCCTGCCCTGTTTGAGTTTCTTCCTGACTTCCTTCAATGATGAACAGCGATATGGAAGCATTAACCCTCTCCTCCCCAAGTTGCTTTTGGTCATGGGTGGTGTTTCATCACAGCGATATAAACCCTCACTAAGGCAGATGTGCTTCCCAGTCCCGCCTTGGGAGGTTCCATACTCACTCCTGATTTATTGCTGGAGTAGATGCTTTTGGTTCCACCCTGTTTCAAGCACTGGGCAGCTAGCAAAGCAGGAGAACTCATGTCCTGGAATACAGCTCTACTACTGACAAGCAGGGACTGTGCAGTGAAGACCCCAGCTTCCCTGTTCCTCCAGCGTCTGCTCTGGCAGGTTCCATTTGTTTTCAAGAAATCTCCAAAGCCTGGCGGTGGTGTGCATGCCTTTAATCCCAGCACTCAGGAGACAGAGGCAGGCGGATCTCTGAATCTGAGGCCAGCCTGGTCTACAGAGCAAGTTCCAGGACAGCCAGAATTACACAGAGAAATCCTGTCTCAAAGACCAAAAAAAAAAAAAAAGAGAACTCCCTGTGATCTAAGCCCTTAGTTGCTCAGGGGAATAACCCGATCACTGTACTCTGTGCTGGCTAGTTTATAAATAATATTCTTGATATAATAAACAAAGGGGGAAATTGAAAAATTGAATATATATGGCATGATTATATACACAGACATACATACCCAGCAAGAGAAATGTGGAAAGAAATATACCAAATTTTAATAGCGGTTATTTCTTGGTGTTGAGATTTAAAGTAAAATATTCTTCCTTACAATTGCCCATATTTTTCAATATAAATATGTGTTACTTTTTAAAAAAATGTTTATTCATTTGTTTGCTTATTTAGTGTGTGAGTGCCTCTGTGTGTACGGGCGTGCATGTGCACACTAACCTTTGGGAGCTTCTGTGCATGTTATGGAACACATACGGAGGTCAAAGGGCAACTTATGGAAGTCATTTCTGTCCTTCAACCATATGAGTACCAGGATTGAACTCAGGTTGGCGGCAAGTGCCTTTGCCCACTGGGCCATCTCACTTGCAGCCCTGGGTTTTTAAAATCAGAATAAATCAATTTAAATGCTGGTAAGTCTGATGACTATTTTGTCTTTATCACCTTTAAATTTATGCTGTCAATATGAATCAGAAGCACTCAGGTACAGTCCTCAGCAGCAGCAGCAGGTAACTTACAAGACTCCATGTTCTCAGCCCCTCCCTGCACCCTCTGAATGAGAAAGCTGGGGTGGGTGTGGCAGCCTGTGTTTTAAAAAGCCCTTCAGGCAATTGGAAGCAGACTTAGAGTTTGAGAACCACTGATAACTTTCACATACCTGTAAATCCTCAGTAACATATTGTTGACTGAATCCACAAATTTCAGTCACGTAAAATGCAAGATTGCATTGTCGCAGGGTCAATGACCTAACCGGGTGGATCTTCTAAGTAAGGAGGCAGCCCACTGCACTCGTCCTGGTCCGAGTTCATTGGAGGGAAGGTTAGGTCTAGCTTTTATGATTATTATATTTGTCTCAGGGTGTAGACGTTTATGTTGAAATCTATGGTCCATTTCATAGACAGAAGACTACCCTGATTTGGGTCTAGCCCAGCAGTCCATCAGGACTGGGTGACATGTGGTATTCATGGGACGAGAGCTTGGTTTCCTGTAGTCCTGCCTCTACCTGCTGGTGGCTGCATTTCCTCAAACGGGTCTCTCCTTAGTAATTCTCTTTGCCTGTCTACAAAAATGGTAGAATTTCAGGACATTTTGGAGAAGGTCACCACCTGTTGAGCTTACAAGGCCCCTTCCTTAGCTCCTCTCCGGAGTTTTTGTTTACTCCAGTGCACAACACTTGGGCAGTCTACTAACCCTCAAGCCCTTACAAGCTGGCTCCCAGTCACCTCCTCACATGTCTGCTTCACGGCCCAGGGCTGGCAGACAATTCAAAATTCTCTTTGAATGAGTGAGTGAGCAAAGACTGCATTTCAGGAAACACGTTCATTTAGTTGGCACCGAATATTTTACACAGCAAAATCAAATCTAGGAAGTGCACCCGAGGAACGTCACCCACACAAGTTTGCGTGTGCAGAGAAGGAACGCAGGGCCATGTGCTCTTCTGCTGGCCATGCGGTTCATCCTGTCATCAGTTTTTCAGGAACTTCCAGCAGATGGCACCAATAAATACTGCCTTGGGACAGAATTGGAAACTGGTTGGCATTTTTCAACATGAACTTAAATGTCCAACTGAATAAGTCGTCCTTAGTTCAGCTAATAATAATAATGACTGGCATTTACTTGGCACTTTCCCATTTACAAAGTGCTTTTAAATCCCTGCCTTGATTTCATGTCAGGCTCTGCCAGCTTTCAGGAGCTTTTTTGCACTTTGGACCCTCCCTCTGTTGACATGCCACATGGTCACAATAGCAGCATAATTTGTGTTAGTGACAATATTTTTATATTAGTAATAACACCAGTCTTTCAAAGAGCAAACTGTGGATAATTTAGGCATGATCCTTCATGTAGAGACAGAGCAGAGCACTAATAATTTCATTAGCTCTTTCTCTCTTATTAAACAGTCCTGACTCCTCTTGTTTGGATGTTTCTCTGTGGATACAGAGCCATTGAACAGGCCCAGCACCCTCTGATCTTGGAATAGCCTTAAGATGTGGGCCAAACAAGTATCATGCTATTGAGAAAGAGAATGTGGTTCCTCTCTCCTCATTCCATGCCTCAGCCCTGCTCTTGGACCTTCACTTCCTTCTTCAGGGTAGCTGGTCGAGGCTTCTCTTTTTTTCTTTTAGTGTTACGTATATAGGTGTCTCACCTGCATGTATGTATGTGCACATGTGTGCTGGCACCTGCAGAGGCTGGGAGAAGGCATCAGATCCCTTAGAACTGGAATTATCGATGTTGGTGAGCCACCATGTGGGTGCTGGGAATTGAACCTGGGTCTTCTGGAAGAGCAGCTGGTGCTCTTAACCACTGAGCCATTGCTCCAGTCCTCTCAGATTACGCTTTAATGGGACTCCCGGACAAATGTCTAGGTCTGGACTGAATTTGGAAATTGCGACAGATAGGTCTGGTTCATGTAGTCTTGAGTGCCTGAAACCAAGCTCAACAGAAATTGGCCAGGTTTTAAGGCTAGAACTGGGGCTTGTAGGGGGACCTCAGGTGCCTCCCTAGGTTAGACAATAACAAAAACCTGCACTGGGCTCAGTGGGTAGGTCAGGTTGCTAAAAGACAAGTAATCAAGCATTCATGGGGTCTACATTGCGGTTAGGTGGTGAAGGCAGTCACAACCATGGGAGAGGCCAAAGGGTCAGTGTGTGGCGTGGGGGTACAGGGTCAGTGTGTGGTGTGGGGGTACAAGGGTCAGTGTGGTGTGGGGGTACAAGGGTCAGTGTGTGGTGTGGAGGTACAAGGGTCAGTGTGTGGTGTGGAGGTACAGGGGCAGTGTGGTGTGGGGATACAAGGGTCAGTGTGTGGTGTGGGGGTACAGGGTCAGTGTGTGGTGTGGAGGTACAAGGGTCAGTGTGTGGTGTGGAGGTACAAGGGTCAGTGTGTGGTGTGGAGGTACAGGGTCAGTGTGTGGTGTGGGGGTACAAGGGTCAGTATGGCGTGGGGGTATAGGGTCAGTGTGTGGCGTGGGGGTACAGGGTCAGTGTGTGGTGTGGGGGTACAAGGGTCAGTGTGTGGTGTCAGGGTACATATGACCTAAAAAATATAGGAGACATAAGTGGCCTACAGCAAGCTAATTATATGAGGGACTAACACTGGTTCCTTGCACATGCAGAATCCAATTTCAAAAGACTAATTGTTGAAGTTAACAGCAAAAGCTGATTCCTTTTATTGTTTATTAAAGAATAAAACTTGGGTACAAATATTAGGTAATAAACCTGAGAGATCCACAGAATGAATGAAACATGACCCTGCCCTTCTTCATTTCTCTGACTGAAAAGGCTGCACCCCCCCCCCCTCGGCTCCTTCTCTTCCTTCCCCATGTGGCCTTCTATCCCCCACTGAGTCCACTAGGAAACTCTTTGGTCCATCCTGGCTCTCTGACCTGAGGTCAGACTGTATTGGTGGTCTCAGAGCCATCAACCTGAACCGATCTCCCCCAGTGTCTATGGTGAAATTTCATGGTTTATTTTCCTCCATTCCATGCTTGGTTTTGCACATCTGTGACCTTGCAGTGGGGAGTGTCTTCTCTTGCTCTGTCTCGATGATGAAAGAATTTCTTTAGTCTTAAATCAAAATTCAAAAGCAATGGCTTTGAAGTTGATTCTTTTGGGTGTGTGAGAGAATTGGTAGATTACCATTTATTGGACTGTATTAAATTGCTTAGCATGCCAGGATCTGAGTCTCTGGTCTTCATGTGGCTCAGGAGATTTCACGTGTTTAGCTGAGCTCATATTTGTGTTTCTCTTAGGTAAGATGGTTTGTACTGGGGGAGGCTCCTGAGAACACAAAACCGTCACCACAGACCTTGTCAGTTTCCATCTGTAAGAAGGCATTCTGCTTTTGTTTAGGGGTGGAGCTAAGGGAAGCTTATTGTTCTGATGTGAGGGGATGAGGTCAGGCTCTGTGGTCTGCAGTAATTCTTCAGGAATGTATTGATAGGTTGCTGTACAGCTGGGCCTGCCCTGTAAACTGCTGAGGTGCGCAGGGGCATCTTTGCCCAGACATGCCTTGCCCTCGCAGGAAGCCTGGCTTTTCCTTCTCTTTCTTCAATGTGTCCTGACATCTCTCTGCTCTACTTCTTCTCAAAGGCTGAGGTACAGTTCCCCATCGACAAGTTGATCAATTTCAGATAAAGATACAAACTGGTTTTCGTGGTTTTAGCAGAAGGATATTTAATAATATGTGAAAATTTGAAAACTTAAACTCTTGAGACTACAGAGACAGTTCAGCAGGGAAGAGCATGGGCTGCTCCTCAAGAGGGCAGGTTTGATTACCAGCACCCACATGGTGGCTACAATCACCTGTAACTCCAGTTCCAGGGGATCTAACACCTTTTTCTGGCCTCTTCTGGTAATACTCATTCACATGGTACATAGACATACAAGCAATCAAAACATCCACACACTAAAAAAAAAAAAAGAAAGAAAAATGAAAATTAAGTGCCCATGATTCTAGAAGAGTTGGAGGGGTTCTTCCAGCAAGAAGACCATCATTAGATGAGGGTCCTAAACCTTATTCTCTATCATGAGCACACCATGCTAGAAACAAGATGAACACGTTTGTGTCTGTCTGCAATGTCAGATTTTATTGAATAACAATAAATGCACAAGGTTCAGTGGTTTCAATAGAAGAAATTTGCCAAATAATCCTGCCTATGTTGCCATCTGTTATTGGTGAAATTATTAAGGCCACTCTACGTAGTTAAAAGGGAGGTTTATTTTGTGGGCTAACTTACAAATGAAGGGATAAGTAGGTTGTAGGGTCTGGCAAAGGTGTGGCGCAGTCTGGCAGTGTTCTCTGGAGATCTCTGCTCAGTCACCTCCAGCGTCCAGGATCCGGGCACCAAGAGATCCCTCTCCTTTGGATCCTGGGTCTTCAGCGTCCTCTCTCAGCCCGGCCTTGTAGGCATGACCATTACTGAAGCCTCAATGGGGGTTGAAACTTCCAGGCCAAGGCTGGAATGGCTACCCACTACTACCCATGTCCAAGGTAAATGCAGGTTCTTTTATGGCAATCTTAATTACCAGTATTAATGCTCGTATAGCAGAGCTCACCACACACAGTAAATATATCTGTGTAACTATATGGAGTCAGGGTCGAGAGTGAAGCTATGGTGTTGAGCTGTACAGTAAGAGAGCAGCCCTGGGTCTGCAGGTCAAGACTGGTGAACAGGTAGGTAGGTGGACAGTAAAACAGGCCTGGACAACGATTGGGGACTGAACCAAGCTGGAGCTCCAGGGACAACTGGGGACTCCTCTGCTTGTGGGTCCTTGATGCATACATCAGGTGCCAGATGGAGGTTGGTGTGGGGCCACACCATCACAGTGTGAGGTGTCCATCACTTCATAGGGTCCAGGCAAGCATATTACATCTGTTCCTCAGACTGGTGTGTGATACGTTCTTGGGCCTGATTTCCCTGACATGATTTTAATACACTCATGTATTGTCACAGTTTTTAAACTCACCTGGATAAATTTCTTGGGCAGCCTCTTTTCTACTCCTGAGAAAGTCGTCTCTCAGTCTAACGGATGGGTGGGGCCTGATAGATGGTGCTGTGTGTATAGGCCCGCCTAGGGCCTTCAGCCTCCTCCCTTCGCCCTCAAAATGAAGTAAAAAGATGCTTCTAAAATGTAATCTCTTAAGACAGTGCACAATCTGAAAATTAAAAATAACCTGCAACACTGCTCTCCATAGAATCCCAACACTTAGAGAAGAGCAGAGGCTGGTCTCAACAACCCCAGAACCACAAACCAAGATAAGCCCTTTTCTTTACAACATAACCCCTGTCAAGTATTTACGGTAATGCAAAATGAGCCATATATATAGTGTGTGTGATGCGTGTGGTATGAGGCTAACATTAGTATTGAAGATTGAAATAACAGAACGTGCATTTGCTTTACCAGGTTACCAAGGGAGGTGGATTTACACATCAGTTGCTGACATTGAAAACCACTAAGCTTTGTGAGTTCATTGTTAGGACACTTTGGACATACACAGATGTGCTCATCTATGTTTCTGGCATAGCACACTCATGGCAGTTATGATTCTGGAAGTATCAGGTTTAGGGCACTCCTCTGGTAATGGTCTTCCTGCTGCAGAGTCCTAAGGTGGTGCAGAGCACAGTGTGGGAAGAGCCAGGGCATGCTGTTGTGCAGACCTCTCTTCTACTTTATTTTATTTCTTGTGTGTATGGGTGTTTTGCCTACATGTACGTCTGTGTGCCTGGTCCCCATGGAGGCCAGAAGAGGGAGTCAGATACCCTGGAACTGGAGTTACAGATAGTTGTTAGCCATTATGTGTGTGCTGGGAATTGAACCCATGTCCTCTGGAAGAGCAGTCAGTGCTCTTAACTGAGCCTGTTAGCAGCCTGTGTGTAGATTCTTTCATTCTCTTCACTCTTGTGAAGCCAGTCAGGATTCAAACATGGCATCTCCACCTTTCTGAGCTTATCTCACCTGTACACCTCAGTAAGGTTAAGTTTCCACCTCTTACTACATCATAATAGGGATTAAATTTTAACACCCAAGGCCTTAGGACCCTCAAACCATATGCAAACCACACAGCAAACAATAATCCTGGTTTGCCCCGAACATTTGAACACGACTTCTGGGATACAGACCTATTTTTATGAGCTAGAAGAGTTGTAGACAAGCCAGGACAAAGTGGCCACCTTAGACAGAGCCTGTGGTTGATATATTGTGCACCCCAATAAACTTATCAGAGAACAGAACAGCCATAACATTAAACATAGAAGTTAGGTAGTGGAAGCACATGCCTTTAATCCTAGCATTCCAGAGGTAGAGATCCATCCAGATCTCTATAAGTTCAAAGCCACACTGGAAACAGCCAGGCATGGTGACTCATACCTTTAATCCCAGGAAGTGTTGGTAGGAAGCAGAAAAGTATTTAAGGTGTGAGGACAAGGAACTAGAGCTGGTTAAGCTTTTAGGCTTTTGAACAGCAGTTCAGCTCAGATATATTTGGATGAGGACTCAAAGGCTTCCAGTCTGAGGAAACAGCTGAGGAATTGGCAAGGTGAGGTAGGTGTGGCTTGTTCTGCTTTTCTGATCTTCCATCTTTAACCCAATCCCTGGCTCCGGGTTTGATTTTATTAATAAGACCTTGTAACAATTCGTGCTACAAGGTCTGTCTGGGAAACAGCCTTAGACCATCTTGTTTGGTGTAGAGAATGTATGAGTCATGGTATGAGGTGCAGTACTATTGAAGCAATGTGATGGTGGAGTTCTGTTTGTTCAAAATGACTTCAGTAGAAATAGCAAAATGCTCATGTGTCACCACTGTTCATGTCCATTAAAGACAAGGCAGAAGAGTTCTTAGCTGGATGACTTTCAGTAGCATGATCTGAAAAATCACAAGTGATGTTTTGTAGTTGAAAATTTTTCTGTGTCCTGCCTAGTCCTGCAGCCGCTCAGACCCAAGTAAACACACAGAGGTTTACATTACTTATAAACTGTATGGCCTATTTGCTCAGGCTTCTTGCTAGCTAGCTCTTATAATTTAATCCATTTCTATCAATCTGTAAGTTGCCATGTGGAAGGCTAATCAGTACTCTCACATCTTGCTTCTCCTGGCAGGGGCTGGCGTCTCCCCTCTCTCCTCTCTTCTTCTTGTCTGTCTGCTTGGATTTCCCACCTGCATCTAAGCTGCCTTGCCATAGGCCAACACAGCTTTATTTATTAACCAATCAGAGCAACGCATATTCATAGCATACAGAAAGATATCCCACAGTAATGTTTCACGAATCACACTAATTATTCAAAATTTTTTCTACAGCCAAAGTTTGACCTTAAAATTCTCATTATGCCTGGTGTCATTGTTCAATCTTAGACATTTTAAAGTAAGATTAGTCAAATCAGAATTTTTGGTCAAATCATAGTTTAATTTTTCTCTTCAATGCAGGGTTACCACTCTACTTCTATCCCCTGTACCCCAAATCTAACAATAATAGATCCACAGCACTGGTAGGGAGCAGGATCTGTCCCTGCTGGCATCCATGAAGATGTTCATCATCCCAGTAGGAATATTCTAGGACATCTGAATGTTCCATCTGGTCTCCAGGAGCTGGTCCATGAAGGTTACCCTGAATCTCAATCTCAACCTCCACATCCAATAGCTTCTCTCAATGACTTTTGAGCCCCCCCACCCCATGGATAAGGAAAGGCTTGGGGCCCTCTGATGCTCTTCCATACTAGTGTAAGGTTTGAGGCAGTGTGTGTTGGTTCAGGCTCTGTCTAGTTATAAAAGCTACTGGGCCTATTTTGTGACCTCACCAGATAGATCTGAGGAATTATCACGAGACTTATCACCTCCTGGGTAGTTATCAGAGAACAAGGGACTTCTCTGCCTTGGGGTGCCTTCAATATGTCTGAGGTTTCTGTCTCCCTTCTCGAGGATCTGGTGATAAATCTGGGTGCAGCAATCTGCCTGGGGACCCATAACATCCATTCCCCACCCCATTTTCTTTCTGTTCCTCTCCTTTTCCGACTTAGTCCAAAGGTTGCTTATCTCACCAGGGTGAGAACTTGCTTTGCACAGTAAATTTAGATTTGTGGTACCAACTTTGGCAGTTGGGTTCTTTAAAGGTGTCACAGAGCCTGGTGTTTTCTGCCACACATGCATTCTCCTGTTCTACTCTAACGGGGTGTGGATCCCATGTATATCAGCTGTATGTCCTATTAAAAGGTCACATGTTCCCAGATATCTCCATGTTAGCTATGGCCACGTGACTACAGTCTGGTAAGGAAAGTGGAAGTAAGGATTTGTGGAATGGCCGTGGAATGGCCGGAACCGATGGAGAGGACACTCCTTCCCCATCCCCACCCCCCCCCCCACCGTTCTTTTTCTTCTTATTTTAGTTCCTGTTGCTGCAGATGTGGATAGAACGGCTGGAACTCAAAGGCTTTAATCCAGACTGAAGTATAAATGGTGCCTGAATCCCTGGCACACCAGCTCTAGCCGGTGTTTGACCTCATACACTGTTGTTTCATTCTTTCTTGTAGGTGGCCTGCCTCTAATAAGTATTCCCCCCTCTACCCTCCACCCGCACTCTTTGCCATAGTAACTTTCAAAGGTCTGCAGGGAGACCCGGCAGCTAACACCAGGCTCTGTTTGTTTTTTGAATTCCGTTAGTCTATATTTGGCAGGCTCTTCAATGATTGGCACAGCTCACCAACTTCCCGAATGATTTGCTGCTCTTCTGTGTTGACAGTTTTACCAAATTCTGTCTTTTCTTTTTCTTCCTCCTCCTCCAGGGTTTCAGTCTATAGACCAGCCTTAACTCATACTTGAACTTGTATTCCTCAGCTTCCCACGAGTATCAACACACATAGCATCAAATTCTGCTTCTTAAGGAAGGGATGGTTAGTCAAACTTGGTTAATTAAATTAAATTTCCCAAGAGCTGTGTCTAGCATAGGGCATGCCTTTATTTCTTACAAGGATGTGCGTGGTTTTATTACTGCTTTTGATAGTGTAGACGTGGATTTAGCTTTGCAATCTAAGAAGTAGATTCCAATAGAATTTTATAAAAGGCATTTATATACAAGAATGTCCTCTATTTGAAGATCCTTGCCTCCCTTTTGATGCCCACAAGCTATAATTTTATATTTTATACTATTTATTTTTAAAAGCTGATTATTTGATACCAAAGGCATTCCCATGATAACACAGAGGCCACATGACTTATGTTTTCCACATCAGGCTTGATTTGTTTACTTTGTTCATATTCAATTCCACAAATAATATAATACCACTCATAAGAATGTAAAGAATAACTCAAATAATAATAATAATTTTAAAACTCCAAGTAAAACTTAAGTACAAAAAAAAGAACAAGGAGAATCAAGATCATGATCTTTTTTTTTAAAGAAAATGCATAAGAGAGAAGAACATGACTTGACAGTGTCTCCACTTGTGATCCCAACATGCTGACAAAAAAAGGATGCACAATGAGTCACAAACCAGAAAAGGAAGCAGACTACTTCCTTGGGAGGTACGAGTTTCATCCTCGCACCAAATTCTCAAAGACGTTTTATAATTTAAAGCTTTGAAGGGCTCCTGAGTTACCAAATGGATAAAATGGCTAGTGAGTCACTTTCACTTTAAACCAACTCTGAGGAAGCAATACTTAAAATTCAGTGAGCAATTTCTCAAGCTGGTATTATTCTGAAAAACATTAATAGAAATGTCATTCTTAGCAATGTGCTCCATGTTTAGATGAGGTTGGGAACCACTGAATTGGCCATGTTAGCCCTTGAGACCCCCTCAGTCTTGAGGGTTAAGGGTAAAGATGAGAGAGCCCCCATGGTGCCCGGCACTGGCTATTGCTCAGGGGTGGTGTTTACATGTGCATATAGTGTTGGATTCAGTGGGATACAGTCTAGCATTCTGAATACATATAGGGCTTAGAAGATGTACATTCTTCAGCCTGTGGTGAGTAAATCATTCCCTTTTCTGTGGGGATCCGGAGAATAGCATATCCGATTGTGTGATGCTGCCCTCTCTTGAAAGGCTCTGAGATGTGAAGATGCAGAGTGAGAACAGCTGCTCCGGAAACCAGACAAGTTGGAGGGACAGTAGCATCTCATCGAACCACGAGCAACATGCCGGAGGAGGGACCCATCCCATTGCCACAATGGAGATATGCCATGGGCTCCCCAGGCCAGAACTGAACTAGGAAGCAATTCAATGACAAAACTCAGTTGAGCTCAATATATTTCTATGTTATAGAATAGAGTCAAGATAATTTGGGGAGGTCTCAATTCTAAACACTCTGTCCATTGTCAGACTATGAGTATAAGGAAGTTTCCTGGCTTTGAGATTATAAAATACAGTACCTGTATAGAGAAAACATTTTGAAGTATCGATTAACAGGTACTTGTTATTTACCATGAATCCAATATTGTGGTCATGTGGAGATGATTTTTAAGCATTATTTTAGGAAATACTGGGATAATTATATCTTGGTTAGGAGAAGTTTATTGAGAAGAGAAAGATATCTCTAAAACAACTTGTACCGAAGGTTATCACAGTTGACTTCGGGGAGAAAGAAGAAGCAACTTCATGGACAGTGGCTCAGGGTTCATCAGCCCCTGCTGAGAACCACACACTGTCCCAAACCCACATCCTTCCACTGTGCTATCATCTCGCAATACGTGGCCCTCGGATTGCAAGCATCAGTTGCTCCCTTGGTAGGATCCCTGGGTGCCCGGCAGCAGCCCCGCACACCCCCATCAGATCTGTGAGGGCTCTTATCTCATCTCATGCCCAGGGAAGCTGTGTCCTAACAGGACTGCTACGCAGCTAAGAGCCGGGGAATTGGAGTTTGAATCAACATGTCCTTCTCCCAAGTCCAAGTTCTTAGACCACACCATGTAGCATAAAACATGCTTATATCAAATAACTTCTAAAAGAAAGCTTTAACCTACTTTCTCCGTGTGCATGAACTGGGGGTTATTAGCTGAGCACTGATGGCTGAATAGTGCTGTCAGGCTAAATGGCTCAGGTTCCCTGCGAGCTGCGTGAGTTCTTTTCCTTTTTTTATTATAGCACCTATATCTCTGTCCTTGAAGGAGGGGAGACAGCAGTGTGGCCATGAGTCACTTTCTGTGTGAGGCTAGCCCTTTATTCTTTAGCGCTAAGAGAAAAAAGAAAAGAGCTGACCCAGAATCACCAAACTGTCAGGCTCCTGCTCAGCTGGCGCCCAGCTGTTTCTTTGGGATCTCACAAAGCCAGGAGCATGACCTGTCCACACTACCTGTCTGATCTCCACAAGGAAGCGCTTCTGCCTTCTTTTCTCCACACAGGTAGCCTTAGTCCTCTGCCCTTTTGCATTCTTTGCTCCCACTGCCCTCAGCCTATCCAGGGGCTCTTCTGGCACCAGATTTATTTCCAGAGACGTCCCCATGAGCCCTCTAAGGTGTAATGTAACTTGTGACTCATGTTCTCACTCAGACTTTGTTGTTTCCTGATGACCTGGATACCATCTCCCCCAGCAGCTTGCTTTCATCTTGAGACACTGACAGCCCAACCCAGGGCTGTCTCCACAGGTAGACAGACCTATCTAGCCCTTCCTCCCAAGTCAGGGAAGAAGAGATGGGATATCTTAGATAAACTAGTTTGTCAGAACAAAAGAATTCAAGTTTGCTTATTTGACAGGACCTTTTTGAGTATCACTGTAAAGACTATAAAAGTTATAAAATTCTTACTTATGGTCACCATTAGTGAACCAGCAAATAAAGTATGTGGAACAGAACAGCCGCATAAGTTCTGATGTCTAAAAATATCTTAGAAAAAGTTCTAAATACTTACTGTGTAGATTCTGTAGTATGAGGTCACAACTTTAGTTAAACCATATTATAAGAGATGGTTCTGTAATTAAGAGCACGTACTGTTCTTGCAGAGGACTCAAATTTGATTTCTAGCACCCACACTGGGCAGCTCAGAACTGCCTGTGACACTACCTCTAGGGACCTGAAGCCCTCTTCTGGTTTCCATGGACACCTGCACTCAGTGTGCATACACCCTCACACATAATTAAAATTAAAATAAACCGTATCACCATGTCCTTAGGAATTGTGTTTTACATTCTCTATGATTAAACATGACAGAAAATTGTCATGTGACCTCATGCCCTTTTCTCCCCACTCCATTGAACACCAAGCCGGCCTTCAGTTCTGTCCTAAGTGAGGGGGCTGTAGAGCTTGCCCCTTTCCTCAGAAGAATACCAGTCGCCTGAGTCTCCAGAACCGTCCACTCTATAAGGGACAGGCACTGCCTGTCCTGTGCCTGGCGGCTCCGTGTATTGTATGCACTAGTTCCCTTGTTCGTCTGTAACCTGGGCCCCTTCAGCTCTGCCCCACCCTCTGTTTCCCGTTGGGGGCGTAGACTTGAAGCCATTGCGTGATCCATTCCAGTCACACAAGTAGTAATTGGTCGGACCAGGATTTCAGCTGACATCTGCCCAGCTCCAGGACCCGCTTTCCTTCTCGCTCAGTGCCCCTCCCCTGCAGTGTGGCCCACTTTATTTGCTGCTGCCTTTGGAGATGGGGTCAGTGTTTGTTTTCTCCAACAGGGATCTAAGGAGGAGACTGAGCAGAGACTCAGCCTGTTGTCCCTGGGTTGCCTCAGTTGTAAACGGGGAAGTTGGAGGGTAAAGCTTGAATCATGGCATCCCCTCCCAATCTCCGCAGTTGTTAAGTGTGAGATACAGTGTTTAGAGGAGCGGGATTTGGAGGCAGGTTTTTAACCCTTGCCTTCTAAACCAAAGTAACTCTGAAACTAAGATTCCTCAAGGGAAGGGAGGGCTGCCCCACCCCGACCCCAAGCCCCGCAGAGGCTGGGTGGGGCGGAGGTGTCGGAGCAGGGCGGGCCTGGGAAATGCCGTCACCTCCGAGCTTCCTGCAGCTGGTCTGTCCTCTGGTTAGTTCTCTGGCTGCCAGACTCCCTTCCTGTGGGAAGCCTGACCAGGACAGGACAGGACAGGACAGGACTGACAGAGAGACAAGAGAGATTGATGATATTTTCTGTTAGAGAGCAAGGACAATGGCCCCAGGTTTGTATTCCCACGTGACAAATGCCCCGCCTCTTAATGTCTCAATACAATCACAGTGACTCGGAGTCACAATTCGCTTTGCAAAGTGAGATGAGCTGTGATTTTTTAAAAATTATTTTGTGTTGAAGCATTTTTTTAACGTGTCAGATCCTGGAGTTACAGACAGTTGTGAGTTGCCATGTGGGTGCTGGGAATTGAACCCGAGTCTTCTGAGACATCTCTCCAGCTCCTGAAGAGTCATTTTTTAAAAGCATCTCTGTATTTTTCTATAAGGGTCATATATTTCAAAAACTTTTATTTCCTAAAAATTGATGCAGAGAATTGGAAAGCTCCAGTCATCCTGCTGGAGTAGACCTCAGGAGAACCACACAAAGGAACTGTTTCTGAAAATGAAGTCTCTGTGCAGCTTCTACTTTACTAATTCATGTTAATACTTTAACAAAAATTTTACCTAAGCACTATGCAATTGGCTTTCTGCATCCATATATTCAATCAACCAGAAATGTATTACTGTATTTGAGACTTTTAGAAAAGTGCCAATAAATAATGTGGAAAAAACAATAAATAAACACACAAATTAAGACAGAAAAGATAAACAAAAACAAAAACAAAAAAACCCAAGCCTCTGAGAAGATATATATTTGTAATACATGAGAGATCATGAAAGGTAAACGCATTGGACTGTCAACATTTTGAAATATGTCTATTTTTAAGTTTTTTTCAAGCCGGGCGGCAAGTGGCTCACGCCTTTAATCCTAGCACTTGGAAATGCAGAGGCAGGTGGATCTCTATGAGTTCGAGGCCAGCCTGGTCTACAGAACAAGATCCAGGACAGATAGCACTGTTACACAGAGAAACCCTGTCTCGAAAAAGCAAAACAAAACAAAAACAAAAAAATTTGGGGGTTGGGGACTTAGCTCAGTGGTAGAGCGCTTGCCTAGCAAGCACAAGGCCCTGGGTTCGATCCTCAGCTCTGGGAAAAAAAAAAAAAGTTTTTTTTTCTCCTCTTTTTTTTTTTTTTTTTTTTTTTTTTTTTGGGGTTTTTTTGTTGTTGTTTTTAGAATAAAACTGTTACTTAGGCCCAATAACAAACAAAACTATGAGTTTGGTGTCTGTTCATTTGGGACAAAAACCTCCCTAGCCATCTTCTTCAGGGTTTTCTGCTACCCTGACCTTCCATTCCCTTCAGTCCCGTCGGAGTTAGGGGACTGGGGCAGAGGGTAAGGGGTCCACATGGAACTCCAACCCCCCCCCCCCAAGAAAAGAGGGAATCTAGTGATGGAGAAGAGATGGTGTGGTCTGGAGGTCCAGAGCAGCCTGACTTGCAACTTGCCTTTGAGCAGAGCAATGCCCAGAAGCAGTCAAGTCACCAAGCTGCTTTCCTGTGTGGCTCCAAAGCCACACGGTGTCTCCTGTGCCAGAACACAGTGTCTCCTGTGCCTGTACAAGACTCTAAGACGTCGCTGGTTCAGAGACCCTGTGGATCAGAATGACCGCACATCTCAAAGACATCAGTGTGGGTAGACAGAGATCTGAATCTGTCACTCTGCCCCCACACCTTGTGGCACTTTTGGTGGGCTAATGTAACTTTTAGGAGATGTGGAAAGCTAAGTAGATCTTTTCTTTGGTGTGGGAGGCAGAAGACTTTAGAATAACGTGTGTTTACAGAACTAAAGAGGGCTTTGTTCTGTCTCTGTGACTGTCCAAAGTCAGTGGCCAAGAATAAGCTGAACTCAGAGCAAGCCCCACCCTGTTACTGCTGTTCTTTTTTTGCCTTGGGAAGCATGCTCTTCTATGGAATTCAGGAGTCTGGGGGAGGGGAGATAGAAAACACCTGTAAGACAGTCTATTTTTAACACCTCAGAGCAAACTTTGAAAACGTTCTCACGTCATATAAAGCGATTCTACTTCATGGCAGGAGTTCTGTGTTCACTGAAGAAAGCTAACATCACAATCTTTCCACAGAGTCTAGGGATGTTTAGCTTCTTTTTTTTCCCCCACATTCTTGGATATCCTAACAGGGTGTCTCTCTCACATATTCCCAGTTCCCCATCTTGTTCTGAAGTCTCCCTGCATCCTGTAGCTCTGGAGAGATGGCTGAGTGGAAGCTAGGTTGCTAGATAAAAACTTAGGCCACCATGGTGTGGTGACACAGGCTTCTAATCTCAGCATTTGGGAGGCTGAGGCAGGAATATCTCTGGGAGCTTAGAGCCAGCCTGGTCTACACAGACCCTATCTCACCCCCAACACACACAGACACACACACACAGACACACACAGACACACACACACACAGACACACACACACACACACACACACACACACACACACAAAACTTCTTACGAACCGTTAAGATCAGCTGCCACTTGTCTACAGGACCCTGGTTCAATTCCTAGCACTTACATTAGTCAGTTTGAAAACACAAGAACTCCAGCTCCAGGACATCCGAAACCCTTGTCTGGCCTCTGTGGGCACCCAAACATGTGTGGCATACCCTATACAGACACACGGACATAGACATGTGAACACACCAACAACAAAAGCAAAAACTTTTTGGGCCAAGAATGACCTCTTTCTCCGGCCCTGGATGGAGGTGGGGTGGTATTTTCAAGAGCAAGACTTCAGAAAGAACTGTCTTCAGGCTTCAAAACGGACACTTTCTCCTTGCTTGTCCCTGAGGCTATCTCCCCCTATCTCTCGGTTGTAGGATCCTGTATCTTATCTCTTCCAGGCCAAATGTCGCTGATTTCTTTGACACTTGAGCCTTTTGGCTGCGATAAAGTTCACAGAGCTCCAGATAACTGGCTCCATTTCCTACAACAGATGCATCTGCAGGGGACAAGTGACCTGCAGCCTCAAGTGCTACCTGATTGTGTCTAGAAATTTGATACTTTGGGCCAGTCAACTGGCTCACAACTTCTAAGTACTTGGTATGACATTATGCAACACATGACAATTCAAGCTTCCCATCATAATGTGGGGATTGTAATCTAAATAACCTGAGACTGTGATGTACTGTGTATACATTGCTTGACACTTAGGATGCATGCATTCAACAAGTAGTGTTTCCTTGACCCCTTATTAAGTTAACATGGCTGGGTTTATCTATCTATATGGTAGGGTTTTCCAAAAATTTGAATGGACTCTTCCAAGGAACATCACTGCAGTGATACAGTATTTGGCTCATGTTTGCTTTTTTGTTGAGTTCTTATTGTCTTTACCACATTGTACTTCAGCTGTCTATGATATTCAAGGGGGGGACTCTGTTCAAGTCTATATGTCCCCAGTCCCTAAAACACCCAGTAAGAGCTTGGTTAATGAGCAAATGAGTTGATACAGTCCAAAGTAAGCGTTTAGGCCATACACTCTGTATCATTATATATATATATATATCATAAGGACCTTCAATTTAATAAGCATCTGTTGAACAGATAGACATTTCAACATAGTGTTTCCCACAGGACATGGCTTTCCACACAGTGTATGATAAGGTGAGGCCTGCTAATTCCTTAGAAGACAACTCTAAGCACTTCTGTAGCACAACACATGGGTTTCACAAGCACTATGTAGAAAGAGAGCAGGGCCTTCCATAATGGGGGAGACTGCACTTGACCAGAGAGTAGAAGAGGTTCTGCTGAGGATTGGGGTAGCCTGAGCTAACCAGTAGCAGTGAAGACACAGATGTTCCAGGGGACTTTGTGCCTGACACAGAGCGTGTGATGGGTAGCAAGCAGCATGGGAGATGACTGGTGTGTCTCCAAAGGTGTGCAAATTTGGTGAGAGCCATAGAGACAGGGGTGGGGGGGGGGTGGGGGTGGGGGGAGGGGGGCGTTGAAAACCTGCTCTGTTGAGAAACTGGTTATTTCAGGCCGTGAGAATGGGGTTGGGGGTTTAGTTCAGTGGTAGAGCACTTGCCTAGCAAGCACAAGGCCCTGGGTTTGGTCCTCAGCTCTGGAAAAAAGAAAAATTGCTCAGGCTGTGAGAACTATTGAAAATGAAGTGGAAGTTGAGGTTTGGTTAGTTGGCTGGTTAGTTTTTTCTTTTTTCTTTTTGCTAACTTAACACAAGCTAAAGTTATCTGGAAGGAGAAGCCTCAATAAGGCTATGCCTCCATCCAGATTGTCTGTAGGGCATTTCTTGATTAATGATTATTGTAGGTGGGCCCAGCCCATGGGAGGGGTGCCACCCCTGGGCAGGTAGTTCCTGCCTCCAGATTCCCACCCTGATTTCCTTTTAAAGAGACCCAAGAGTTCTAGGCGGAAATAAACCCTTTCCTTCCCAAGTTGCTTCTGGTCATGGTGTTAACCACAGCAACAGATACTTCACTAAGACAGTGTATATTGAGTATTTCCAGTTTCTAGATGAGGCAACGGAGGTTCAGATACTAAAAGTGGCAGAGCCAGATTCTATCTCTTTGTTCTCAAGGGAACACTCCCACCACACCCCACCTTTCCCTTGGCAGACTCCGTGTGCTACAGGCTGAACTGAGCTGGGCTGGATTTAGCTGCAGAGACGGATGCTGCAGGTGGGGATCCCAAGTGAGAGGAAGTGAGACTTTCCTTCAGATTATGCTCACCACTGAATCACTTCCACAAACAAAACCTTTTCAGACATGAGGTAAGCTCTCACTTCCCTGAAAGGACCTGCTCTACACACAGAAGGGACCGAAGGTGATGGAACAAGCCAGCATTTGAAGCAATCATGAAGCCAGCTATATGTGAGCCTAAAACTTGAGGGTTACCAGTACGACCGTAACATCTGCATTGCATAAAGATAATTTTGTCAGCAGTGTGGTGCCCAAATTAGGCGTGGAGTGAGTGGTAGAGAGGGGAGAAGACTTTTGTAGAAACTTGGGAACTAAGGTGGTGGTTGAGAGACACAAGGACAGAATACAGAAGCAAGAGACAGCTGGAACCTCGAGACAAGACACAAAGCAAAAGAGACCATCAAAGGGGCCTCCATAGTTTGTTTTGGACAATTTGGAGGATAGGTGAGCTCCTGTCAATATACAAAGCGTCTTGATGAGTGTGAGGAAAATGAGGGGCCCAGAGAATGAGAATAGTACACAGTGAGAAAAGACATGTAGTGTAGCCTACCGTCTAGAAAGCAAACGGTACTCCAGAGGAGAGAGGGAGAGCCAGCCAGGGCAGTAGCTAAGTTGGGGTGATGCTGAACTTGGTTTGGGTCACGTTATTCCTTCCATCCCTTCTTCTACCTCATTCCTGCCATAGCAACTTGGATTGTTACTTCATCTTGAGGGTTACTGGTGTGGATCCATAAGAAAGATGGTTTTTCCTGTCCTGGAGCAGAAAACACAGCAACTCCTACTCTGTCTTCTCAGGGAAAACTGGATCTTCAGAATGAATGTTTTCATGGACATGCAAAAATAAACAGAATGGGAAAATTGTCTTCCTTTGAAGATGAGAATAATGCCATTCATCGTAATCACTTCTCCGCTGTCCATCCACTGTCACCAAGGAGAAGCTAGTCATTGGTCTTAGAAAGGGGTGACCAAGGCATCCCTGGTTGCCTAGGACTCTTACAGTTTTAGCACTGACAGCTCGGCCATCCTGCCATCCCTCAATACTTACTCTTTCCAAGAGTTATATTTGGATTCTAATCTTGATTCTATGACTGATTAAGCAAAACCATGTGACACAGCTTTTTCCGAGCAGTTTCTCACATAGAATGAGGAAGGAAAATATATTCCTTGTATATTCTTTCCTGAAATGAGCTCAGGCAGTCCCATGAATTTAAATACCACGTAATACAAATCATCTGTCTTTAGGCCTGTCCATGCCTTCGATGTCAGAGTGATGGACTTGCATTCCCACCTGCCTACTTCCCATTTCTGCTCAGATGGTTAAGAAACACCTACACCTTAATGCCCAGACAAAGATCTTGAGTTTTTCTTCTCAAACCTGTCCTTCCTATGTGTCTGCTTTTTCCCAGTGGGTGACACTATTGACCATCTAACTATTTTTTTTACCAAAAATCCAGGAACTTGCTTTGATTTCTTCTGTCTCTGTACAAATTCCAGGCAGAATCCAAAAGTTCTGTAGACTCTAGAATGTCTCAGATCCATCTGCTAGCACTTCCAATAATATCCAGAAGGACCTTTCAGAAACAAAACCTACCTCTTTGCCATGGCACATGGAATGCTCCAGATCTGGCCTCTGCCTTTTTCTCCCATCACCTCCCCCCAGCCCTTCTCTCTGTGGAATCCATGTCCAGAGTCTCTGCACTTGTCCTAGCCTGGACTGCTTTCTTCCCAGGTCCTTGTGCATTTGGCTCTTGGCCACTAAGGTTTCAGCTGGAATTTTCCTTCTGCAGAGGCCTGTTGCAATCCGCCCCACCTCCCCCCCCCCCCCCCCCCCCCCCGTGTGCCAGGGTGTCCATTTTTTTTTTTTTTTTTTTTTTTTTGGACTGCAGCCAGGGGAACAGACTGGGAGGGTCACAGGCTTCTGCTGAGGTAGTACATGTGGAGTGGACCACTAGGCCACAGAAAAGAAGAGGGCCTCATTCCTCCCACCACAGGAGTAGAGGTGGGCAGGAAAGCCTAGTAGGGAAGTTATGCAGCCAAGAAGAATGCCAGGGAAAAAAACTCCAAAGGAACAAAAATGTAAAGTACCCTGAGGAGGGTCAGTGAGCTTCCATTGAGTGGCAGCTCTGAAGTCCCTCTATCCTGTGTCAAACTTCAAAAGAAAAGAAAGGGTGAGCCACCAAACAAAGAACAGAAAGAAGCTAGCTATAACCTTCCCTACAATAGGATGGCCACCACGTGCTGGCCCTGACAAGGACAGGTGGGGAGAAACTTCACCTTTGGGTAAAGTTTTACACACAGAATAGTGAGTCTTAGAAATTCATCAAATTTCTCAATGGAGGCATTTGCAACTCAGAGAGTATGTGGTTTTCTGTTGCCCAAGAGGGTTCAGAAAGGTCCCAGAGCCACTGGAGGTCAGGGAAAGCCTTGCCTTCTAGACTACATTGCTGAAACCCAGATGTGTTTATGGGGATGTTTTCCCACTCATTTCCATCCAGGGGGCCTTAGGAGGGAACATCTCTGCTTTTCTGCCTGTAGGCTAAGAGAACATCAGCTGACACATGAGATGCCCATTTGTATGGCTCAAGGCCATGGGCTTTTGCAGTCTCCTGGGTATTGCACAGGAAGTAGGGACTGAGGAAGAAAGGAGATCCTTTGTAAGGAGAGTGTGCTCATGAGGAAGTCATCTTGGCTAGAGAGCTCTGGATTGCATCTTGAAGGCACAGTTAGAAAGTTCTGTGACAGCTGTATGTAAAAGTAGCCAAGCTGGGAGCTGAGCCTGAATCCATCTGAACCCCAGGTTCTTAGCTGATACTGGGTAGTATGCTAAAGTATCTTTGGAAGGCTAAGGCCACACCACACCACAGCCCATTCATCTTGTCATCTTTGCTCAGAGTTTGTCTGTCTCAAAAATGGACCTTGATTTTGTTTGTGAACTAGTAGGAGAATTGTCTTTATTCTTCCCCTCGAAGGGAACTCAAAGCTGTTTTAGAAGGATCTTTTGTTTGAGGGGAATTAATGTTCCATGCCCACTGAAGTGCTTGCTTTGAATATTCATATTCTTCCATCTTTCTTGAACCCATAGTGGAGTTGCTGATGTCATACTATTGAGACAGACTTTTCTACTCTTCTGGAGAAGAGCACTGTGATTTAATGCTCCATTCTGGGCAATTCACTGGTACAAAGGAACACTATGAAACCTTAGCACACAGTATTCTTTTATGTCCCAAACTGTGCCTCACTTGCTAGCTGCCAATTGAGGGAAAGTACCCTCCAGTGCCCAAAACCAACTAGAAAACTTCCTTTGTCTAGGTCACCCTGAATCAGTGCTTCTGCACAGAGCTGAGTCCATGTACCCAAAATAATTATGTTTATCTTGAAGCACTTGTCTTGAAAATCAGTCCATTTTGTGGTCTTCAAGAACAAAGTACTTATTAAAGAGAGAGCCAGCTTTCTGTACATTTTCCTCTGAAAGCTGGAACATTCATAACTAAATTGAGTTCAGAATAAGTTTTGTATTTATCTGCAAGAAGATAAGGCTCAAGCCAGTTGCCAAGGCATGCACATAATATGCTTCCTTATGAGCCAACCTGGAGTCTGCCTGAGGGCCTAGCAACAGACCCTGATCATGCCTAGCCAATGATGGGCACCCACACAATATCACAGGATTGGGATGCAGCCTGGGTGCTGGGAGGAGGGTATATAAGGCTTTCTCCATTACTGAATAAATGAGTCTGCTGTTGGCCTTTCACCTGACTCCCAGTGTCTGTGTTGTTGATGCCATGCCTTCTCACCCCCTCCCCCAAGGTAGCTGTTAGGACCCAGCAACAGGTTTATTTTCATGTGCTAATAAACAGTGTAAAGTACTTTATCTGTACCCTTACTAAGTCCTCCCCAAACCAGGGGTACTGTGAGCCCAATGTATACACAGGCAAACAGGTGCTAAGACGATTTACACATGGCTGCCAAGGAGAGGCTGCTTCAAACCCAGAGCCTGATTCTAGATGTCCTCCTGGTGGCTTGTTTGGCTGGGGTAGTCTCAGGTTGCCCAGGCTGTTTTTGAGCAATTCAACCCAAGTGATCCTCCTGCCTCACCCTCTAAGTAGCTTTCACTGCAGTCCAGTATTTCATTTCTCCTTGGGGACCCATGTAGCTCCAGCTTCCACTTCCTCTGGAACAGCAGAGCAATTACTATGACAGCTCCCTAAGGCTTAGATTCACAATGTACCTTAAGTGTCCCCTAAATTTATTAGTATTAGCATCAGAGGACTAATGCCATGGCACAGCTCAGAGGACTGCTGGGGCTCTATTGCTGAGGAGAGTCAAGAGAAACAAAGACAAAATTCTGCAGGCTTGGACATAGGCTGCCATGCTTCCTCCGTGATCAGCCCTGGCAAGCTGGAAGTGCTGTGAGGGTGACACTATCAAGAGAGCTGTAAAGTCACTTGCCTTCCCCAGGACACACAGGCAATGGGCTTTACTGAGCCCAGTAGACAGATCATGGGTTTCTATAGACGGACAAACGCAAGTTCAAACCCCAGCCTCTGTGGATCACTCACTGTATGGCTGTGAGCCTTTCAGTTTTTTCTCCTATGAAAAGGGGAGCTGGTAAGGCTTACCTGGGCAGGGCTGTTTGATGATCAGAGATAGAGTGTGCAAGGCACCTGGAAAGGTACCTGACATGCAGAGCAATGATTATCCTGTGGCAGAAGTCATATTATCTACATTTGTTATCTCACTTAATCCTCACAATACACCTTCAAAAAGATGATGTTATTTCATTAAAGGGAAGTGATCTCTGAAGCTCCCTTGTGTGCCCCAGGACACACAGCTGGAGACTTCAAGCTTGGATTTGTCTTCTGCAGGCAAAGCTTGTGTTATCTCTGTTTTTACAGGCTCTCTGGCTACCTCTCTTTGCCTCCCAGGTCATCCAACAGTCGCTTTGTCTTTTAGAGCATAAGCACATAACCTTTGGATAATTAAATAAAATTTAAAAGGCAAACACAATTTGAGCTATCTTCTCAGCATATGGCAATGTTACAGAAAGGGCAATATTTAGTTCATATTTAGATATTTAGTTCATAAAGGGCAGTCTTATTTTTCAAACATACTTAGGCATGTGAGAGGGTTTAAGTAAGTGCAAGTGTGTGTGTGTGTGTGTGTGTGTGTGTGTGTGTGTGTGTGACAGTAGCAAAGTATATTGGTTTGTTCCTCAGAAGCCATCTTCTTTTTTTAAAAGGAATTATTTATTTCAATGCTTGTGGATGTTTTGCCTGTATGTCTGGTGCCCTTGACAACCAAAAGAGGGTGCTGGATCTGCTGGGAATGGAGTTTACAGACAGTTGTGCACTGCTGTGTGGGTCCTGGGAATCAAACCTGGGTCATCTGTAAGAGCAGCAAGTGCTCCTAACTGCTGAGCCATTCCTTCAGGTCCTTCCTTGTTTTTTTTTTTTGTTTTGTTTTGTTTTTTGTTTTTTGTTTTTTTTGTTTTGAGGCAAAGTCTCTCCCTAACCTGGGGCTTAGCAGTCATGTTGGGCTGTCTGGTCAGCAAGTCTGCCTGTTTTGCCTTCTCAGCACTAGGATTACAAGCACAGGCCACCATGCCCAGTTTTTGTTGTTGTTGTTGTTGTTGTTTGTTTGTTTGTTTGTTTTGTTTTTCAAGACAGGGTTTCTCTGTGTAGCTTTGTGCCTTTCCTGGAACTCACTTGGTAGCCCAGGCTGGCCTTGAACTCACAGAGATCCACCTGGCTCTGCCTGGCTCTGCCTCCTGAGTGCTGGGATTAAAGGCATGCACCACCACTGCCCGGCTTCATGCCCAGTTTTTTAACATAGGTGCTGGGGATGGAACGCAGGTCCCCCTGCTTTCAGAGCAGGCACTTTCCCAAATGATCAGTCTCCCTAGCTCCCAAGGTTTTGTTGTTGTTAAAAACAGTGTCTCAGTATCCTAAACTGGCCTTAAATTTACTATGTAGCTGAGGATGACTTTGAACTTCTGATCCTCCAGAGTGCTTGATTTATGTAGAGCTAGAGATAAGCAACAGGGCCTTATGCATGCTGGGTAAGAACTCTATCCACTTGGCTACATTCCCCCCAATCCTTTAATATATTAAATGGAATTCTACCAGGAGAATGTTGATCTGAAAAGTGAAGCTGTAAAACTTATCCTGGCAATAAATTCCTAGACATTGCTGAGTGATCCAGCAGGGAAATTGCACTGGATCCTTTATTATATCCACATTCCCCAGATAATTCAGCATAAATCCCCTCCGGTGCTGTCTTTTATGGTCTCCCAGGGGCAATGGTTGTGGGAATAATTTGAAGTAAGTTAAAACTCAGTGTCATATGGTATAGGAATGGAGAGGCCAGGAGATGCAGCCTTGCTTAGTGCTTAGGACTGAGGTTTCCTGGCCCCAGAGGCCACTCAAATGACTGTGTCCAGTGACTGCCCCGACACACACCACAGGAGCTTGGGGTGCACAGGATCTGGGATGTAAATCACTCAGGCCATGGGATCAGATGAAATTGTTCAGAGGCAAAAACTAAATGGAATAAATGAAACATGGGTAGAGTCTAAAGAGGGGACTCTGAGGAGGAATCCCTAAGGACTATGACACTCCAGGGACAGGTATGAACAGGAGTTGGCAAAGGGAGAGCATGGGGGTTGAATAGGTATGGTGCCCACAGACTCATGTGTTTGAATGCTTGGTCACCAGGGAATGGCACTATTTGGAGGTGTGGCCTTGTTGGAGTAGGTTTTGGAGTCATTGGAAGAAGTGTGTCACTCGGAGTGGGCTTCTAGGTCTCAGATGTCAAGCCAAGTCTAGTGTACCTTAGACTCTTCCTGCTGCCTGTGGATCCGGATGTAGAACTCTCAGCTCCTTCTCCAGCACCATGACTGCCTGCATGCTGCCATGCTTCCTGCCATGACAAAAATGGCCAAACCTCTGAAACTATATGCCAGCTCCAAGGAAATGTTTTCCTTCATAAGAGTTGCCGTGGTCATGGTGTCTCTTCACAGCAATGGAACCTAACAGAGAGTAACAAGTGATAAAATCAGAAAAGTTAGAGGGACCCACAGAGGGAGAGCTTGTGAAGAAAGGCCAAGAAGAAACTGAAGCAGAGAGGCCAAGCAAGATGAGGAGTCAGACCATCACTGGACTTGGCAATTAGAGTATTGTTGACCCTATTGTTGACATTAGAGAAGAAAGTTTTGGTCACAATAACAGAATCCACAGGTAGAAGCTTGAAAAGGAAATGGAAACGGTAAAATGGACTTAGGATCCCCTCCACACTTACCTAACCGCTCAGTGACAACGACCTTGCTGATACTTCACATAACAGCGAAGCAGGATTTTAACCAGCAGACACATGCTGGATAACATGATTCCTGAAGTGATCACTTAAGAGCTTTAGTTGAGTTCACTGGCACAAACACCTTTCTTCTCTGGGGAGACTGAGGCTTGGTCTTAAGCATCTCACAATATGGTGTATTTTCTTTGGACTCCTTTTTTTACCTGAGCTTGTGATGGAGTCTTCAGAGATTAGTGTGTGGTACACACACTCACGTAAAGAGGTTTGGTCCATGGGCAGAATGAGTTCAAAGAGCAAATACATTTGTCAAAAGCAAGTAAAAGCCGTTATCAAATGTTATCAGTTGTGAATCTGATCCAACACTAATCTGTAGTATGGAGTTCAAAATCCGGGTCCAGTTGTTTACCTTAGCGAATGGTTTTCTGTCGTTACTATTGTTTTGTGTTGTTTTAACATCCAGGGCTCTTAAAGGCAAATGCAGGTCTTACTGCTCCTAATGGTCTACAAACTCATTTCTATTACCTGCCTGTTTTATGAACTCATGTAGCCACTGACTTCTGCCAAGGTGTGTTTGGGGGAATTTTCATGACATGTCTTATATCTCTGATATAATATATCAGGTATAATATATCTCTGGTTTCTTTTTTGCCATAAAATTCACTTGCGGTGCCATATTCAAGCAACACATTGAGAGATTCAAGGAAACCCTGGATTGCACACAGACAACTGAGAGCTTTTCTGATATTCCAAGCATGCTCGGGAGAAAGTGGGGGAAGAAACCGAGTCTTTGAAATGGTGTTTGGGTGTGGTAATAAAAGAGACAGGAGAAAGAATGGTGTTCATATTGAAGCCTGCAGCTGCAGCAGTGTGCCTAGCCTGGAGACCAATCCAAGAAGCGTGCAATAAAGGAGTATGTTTTTAAACTAGCTACCTGCTGGGTAACTGGAATTAACACATCTGGGGAAATTCTAGGAGCTCATATAAAACACATATTTTAGCATTACCAACCCAAAGCTGAGTGACTTCCATTCAGTGAAGGATGCTGGGATGGGGGAAGGAAGTGAATAAGTACCAATAGCACCAATGTCCTGGCCATTCATGCCCTGGAAGGGGTAAGAGAAAGTCCCCCAGCCAAGGAAGGCAGGTGGCCCAGGTGGAAGGTCACTGGGGAGCACTTAAAGGGTTAAAGGGGAATAGATGTAGCAGTGTCCCCATGGAACTGTGTTCTGCCCCATCATTCTTCCTTCGAAGCCCAGAAGACTGAGTAGCAGCCCACATACCCAGCTTATAAAAATGTCCAAGTAACCTGCCTCAACTGATATACCAGGCTCTGCTGACTCCCCATGGGAGGCCTTGCCTGGGAGGAGGTAGGAATGGGGGTGGGTTGGGGAGGAAGCCTGGGAGATGGGAGGAGGGAGGAGAGGGGGTCTGTAGCTGGTATATAAAAGGAATAGAAATTTTCTTAGTAATTAAAAAAAAAGGAAAAAAAAATGTCCAAGTATTTTTCTAGGGTGTTGTTGTAATGATATGACATGCAGGAAGCCTTGATGGGTTGGACAAGGTGCCCTGGTGGGTGAGGCAGACATGCCATGCAGATGCAGTGAAGGATGGCGTGGCATGTTGGAAAATCACTCACACCCCAGGCACGGCATTCATGTGGAGAGAATTTATTATAATAGAGAGAGAAAGCAAGAGAGGGAGAAAGAGAAAGGAAGGGACAGAGGGAAATCAGAGGTGTGCACACCTCTGTCGGGAAAGGGAGGAAGGGGAAAGAGAAAGAAGAAGGGAGGGGTCTTTCCTTAAGGGAGGATTTATGTCAGGACACAGGGTGGGTCCCCAAGGGGCGGGACAGAATGCCAACAATTGTACCAGTTTGCTAAGGATGCCTTCACAAAGTGCCACACCCCTGGTGACTTCACAGACATTGCTTTTCTCATAACTGGAAGTCTAAGTTCTGAGACCAAGGGCTCAGCAGGATGTTTAACTTCTGAGTCCTTTCTCTTTGGTCTGTAGGTAGACATCGTCCTCTGCTATCTCACAGGTGTTAGGATTCTGCCCTCCCTCCGGCTGCCTGGCCGCACATGCGCACTTCAACAGTTAAGCAAAGGGTCTTGCGTCTTAGGCCATCAGTGTGTGCTGGTGACTACATGCTGGTGGAGTGGTCAGCAATGAGCGCATGCATGGTGTAGCTCTGAAGGCCCACCTGCACCTTAAAGAGCCGTGACTCAGACCCCACCCTCTCTCTCTGTTCTGTTCTGACTCCCCCCACCCTCTTCCTCCTAATAAATCTCTACTACTAACCCTAACCCTAGGCTGTGCCTGGGGACCTTTCCCTGAGGTAACCAGTGCTCCCACCACTGCCCTCTCTGTGTCTGTCTGTCCTAATCTCTCCTTTGTAGAAGTACCAAGGTTACATCTGTTGGGGAATATTATTTTAAAGTGTGGTGCATTTTTTCCTACTGCTTTTGTTAACAAGATGTGTTTGATTAAATAAAATTAGCCTGCAAGCAGGAGGCTGAGTCAGCACGTAGTTGACCAGAAGTGGTAAGGAGGAACCACATGTAGCAAGGGTTTTTGTTTGTTTGTTTGTTTGTTTTTCGAGACAGGGTTTCTCTGTGTAGCTTTGTGCCTTTCCTGGATCTCACTCTGTAGACCAGGCTGGCCTCGAACTGACAAGAGATCTGCCTGCCTCTGCCTCCTGAGTGCTGGGATTAAAGGCATGCACCGCTCAGCTCAAGGGTTTTTAAATAGGGACTGAGAGAAGGACGCTGAGATTTTTTTAAGACGCCAGCAAAGGAAGAAGGTGAGCTACTAGCTATTCAGCCTCTCTGAGCGAGCAGAATTCCACCTAAACCATTGAATGGTGAGTTCTTTAGATTTAGATAAGTTCTCTTTAGCAGCTTTGAAAGAGTCCGGTGCCGAGGGAACAAAATCCCCTCAGGCCACGGCCCCTGCCGCAGGAGCCCTTGCTTAAGGGGCAGCCACTGTAGATAATAAAAGCAGATAACAATGTACACTAGATCAGGGCCCACCCGGATGACCCCAATTTGTCTCAGTTGACTCTTTAAGCACCCATGTTCAAATACCACCACATTCTGTACACATGGGGTTAGGACTTCAGTTCAGTCTGTAGCACAAATAGTTCAGAATGGAATTGTTGAAAGAGTGTTTTAAAAAGTTAGACAAATTGTCACTGAAGAGTCATGGAGCACGCAACCACAAAGATGTCACTCTGGCATAAGAGTCATTTGGAGCTAAGGGCACTTTAGAAAATGTCCCGAGAGGAAAGCTCTGGCTATTTTTCCTTCTGAGAGCCGGAGATAAAGATGGTGGTGGGGAGGGGACATACAAAGAATCTCGCTAAAATAATGTTTCAATGCAAATCTAGGAGGAGGACTGGGGTGTGTGAAAAGGGATCCAAGGGGGGGGGGTGAATAAGATCAAAATGCAGTCTATGTTTATTGAAAAGTTTCAATGTGCTAGAAATTGGAAATAAAATAGACATAGCCCCTGACTTTGTGGCACTAATGTAGCAGAGCAAACAAAAACAATAAACAGATACATAAATAAATGACTGCAATAATTTGCTGTTTCTGGCACATTGGAGATGTTCAATGAATATAGTTACAGTATATGAAAGTGAATAAATGCATAATTTTAGCTGTTGGGTCATATTTGTAATTTACCTCCTTAGAAAATTTCCCAAAATTAGCTACTTCCCAGACTCATGGAAATGAGGAGAGAATGATCTGCATTTGAATGACCCTTAAAAGAACAAGAAAACCAGGCATTTGGAGTAGGGGTTGCAAACTCATACACCTCAGGCAGGTGACAAACAGAATCACGACGTGTAATGTGTAAGTCATGTGAGTGGTGGGCCCCTCAGCATCTGCAGACACCAGTTCTAGCTCATGCAGACACAAGGTCCAGAAAACTTGTGTCAAGGGACTCAGAGACAGAGACCTTCCAGTTCTTCAAAAGAAGATGGAACTTCTACCCAATTTAAATTAGTTTCACTGATGAATCGCAACCTGAAAGAGTAGGATTAAACGAAGCAAATGCGTATTTCTTGGTCACACACAGTCAAGTACATACAGTTCAGGAATCAGGGAGGCTGCATGGAGTCAGGATCCTTGGCTACTTCTGATTTGTTGCTCAGTTTGGCACAGCTTCCACTCCAGGCCATTTGACAGTCCAGTGGACTGACATTGCTCCGGCTTTTACCCCACATTCTAAGCAGTAGGAAGAAAGGGGACCACAAGTGAGCATCCATCTAGCTGAGAAGGAGAGGCTTACTTGGAGTTCTCAATAAGGGTGGAAGCTGGGGCTACGTACGTGGGATCCCAGCATTTGTGCAGCATGGCAGCTGAGTAGACCATGCCTTTCATCTGATTTCTGCAGGAGAGCCCCTCCCTGGGAACCCTGCTTAGAGGAACAGATATGGAGGGGAGGGGTTTCTGTGGCACTGGGGAGTGGCCTCAAATGGAGGTTAGTAGGTTTTTGACACAGCACAATTAGGCCTGGGGTCAGGTAGCACTGTGGGATGGGCAGCTGGAGGAACAGTCTACCACCCCACATCCCATGAGTCTAGGGCATCGGCAGCAACCTAGGTATCCCTCACCTCCTGCTCTTTATTATATAGAATATATGATGTATATGTATTAGACAGTTGTTATAAGAAGTACAGTTTCTGACCTTACCCAGAGTGCCTTCTCATACCAGGCCAGGATCACCCTGTCCAGAAGGCCAGGCCAAGCTCTCTCATTGTGGCCCTCTCCATACACCCCTTGTCCTCATAGCTGAGCTTGGTTTGGGCTCAGTTTCATGGTATGTGACAGCTCCCCCTCTAAACGGCTGAGTCCTTCAGCTGTGCTGGATGTTCTCAGATAGGCACAAGGAACGGTGGGGAACACTGACCTTGATGTTGGCCTTTCTGTCTGGTATCCCAGCCCACCAATTCCTGGCCGAGAAGACTATAAATACCTCTGTAAGTGTTAAGTTGAAGCTAATTAAATCTCCTTACCTAATTCACGAGGCTGTTTGAAGGAATCACTTAATCACTTATGTAAAACACCTTTGTTTAAAAAAAAAATTCCACACAACTGTGCATACTGATTTAAGGTTCCAGTAAAGAGTCTCTGTAACAATCCACATATGTTTGAAATTAATGACTTTATTGACTCACACTTAGAAATGGAAAATGTTATCCGATAGGATAGTAAGAATCAGTTCCTGTCTTAAACACACATTTAAAACTTGCCAGATGGAAATTTCACCAGTGTGGCCAGATCACAGGCCCTCCTCCATTCCTTCTCTGAAAGTGAGAAAGTGTTTCTACAGATGTAGAGACCACGTTTCCAGATGGTGAATTCCAAACGACGTGCATCAGTGAACTGAGGCAAACACAGAGTGGGGGAGAGAAGCTGGCCTTAGCCCGTGGCTGATGGCACATCAGCTGGGGAAGCAGCATGTTCAAACACAGCGCACATGCCCTGGAGAGCAAGCCCTTGAGCTCACAGGATCCCACTGCTGGCAACCTTGCAGCAGGGCTCCTGCTGCCGAGCAGTGCCACCGAGGACACGGAAGTCATGGGGCTTGCTTTTGTTCTGTTAGTTAAATTGTCAGAACACGAAGTTCCCTAAAAGCCCTTTGACAAAGAGTCAAGAGGAGAGAGGATGGGGAGACTGTGGTGTATACAGTAAAGGCTTGGACAGTGGGCAGGCAAATACCTACATCTGTGATTGACAGAAAGCTACCTTTAACCTAAAGAGAGACTCCACTGTAACAATTGGTCCTGTGCCGTAGGGTCCAAGTCAGTCTCCTGAGTATCGAGCTCACCTACAGAGAAGGGACAGTCGTGACTGGCCAGACTCCAAATCCCTCCACAACTGTTACCGTAGCTGGCACAAGGTTGGCAGTGAATGTTTAATACTAACAAATACACAGTCCACCGTTCTATGTGTTGGAGAAATAATATCAGAGAAAGGGGTGAGCATCTGCATTTTAGTCTACTGAGGTCACTGTTTTTGGACTGTGTCATATAAACAAACAGGTCACCAGGCTGTTACTGCTGGTTAACGGGGAGTTTGTTGGTACAGTTGGATACAACTTGGACTACACCCTTCCTAAGCCCAAGCCTGTTAACACTCCTCTCAAACTCTTATTATGTTATACTTTGCAAGAAGATGTGTTTAAAAATGCTAGAAAAAGATTCCTCTCCAAGCATCATTTTCTGTGTTGACTGTTTTCCAACACAGTGCTTGGTCAGGCTAACATCAACATGGATCCACATCAACCAGGGTCCAGCTTCCTGAACGAATTGCTTTGCAGATACCAAGATAAAATATTCCTCAGGGCTGTCCACAGAAAGGGCAAAGGGGCATCGTCTGTGCCACCACGTGTTCCTAGGTCACTTCCCTCCTAGTCTTTGATTACAATTGCAAATGACCTGACTGGAGGTCATGGGAATAAACGGGAACTGGAAAAAAAGCAACACATAGCTAAGTCCCAGAGGGGGCTGCAGGTTGGATGCATTGGCCTCAGACATTGTGATACTCAGATTTGGAAGCCAATGTCTGGGTGCCAGCCTGGGGGGCTTTCCAGGTAGAAAATGAACGGGTGTGACTGTGTCACAGACTTCTCTCAAAGACACTCCACGGGCACTGGTGGAGTCAACGTGTGCAGCTGGGATTGAGCTATCTCAAACTGAGTTGCTCTGTGTCTCCGGTTCTTACATTTCTGGGTTTAGAACTGGATGAGAACCAGCTCTGAAATGAAAACACTAGGTTTTGTGTTAGTTGTTTTTAGACAGAGAGGAGGAGAGAAGGAGCTTGTTTAAGACCACACACGGTGAGAGCTTCACACTACTGTGTGACCCTTGCCCAGAAATCCACTACTCCTGCATTTCTATATCCTTCACAGACCCATTTTACAGTGGCTACAGCAGACCATGCTACGGAAGCTGCAAAGGGGAAAAACAAACCACATTTTGGCAATCTGTGAACATATTTCAGAACTTTTCCATCCATTTTTTTGCATGTGATAAACAGGAAGCTGAGAAGGTCCTCACAGCATGGGTGGGTGTGTGTTGCCTGGTCAAGCCATCTCTACAGATGCTCAGAGGCAGCCATTTTTACAGAGGATACCCACTTCTTCAAGATTGATTGAACTCCACAATGAAGTTCCTCTGCTCCTACATCTAAGCCCTGCTAATTGATGCAGTTCTTTGTGATTTTTTTACTTCTGTCCATTTGCCGGATGTTCTCTGTAACATTAATAGTGACTTCTTTTGTGGACATTCTCTTGGCATCTTTTTTAGCCTGTTAAAAAGCAGAAAACAATTAATTCAGTTCCTGGCAAATATCCAAAGTTCATCCCATTTGCATTAATTTCTTGAGATGATTATAAACACACAGACAGACAAGGGAGTCAAGGACTCATACACATAAGGCCCTCTTAGAGCTTTTCCTTAATTAAAATTTTTCAATGCTCCATAAAAGCATAAAAATTGCACACATTAATGGAAGTAACATGTGATGCCTTAATACATGGTTATTCTTGGAGGTTTCTCTGTTGACTCTCTAATACGGAGCTAGCACGGGTCCTGGTATAAGATTGTGCTCATAAAACATGGGTAAACAAATGAATTAACAGAGGTTAAAGGGTAGTAAGAACATTTTCACAATTGGTCTTAGCGGGGTGGTTACATTTTTGGAGCTTCAGAGTCAGATTTTCAAACACAGGCTATGTAGCTCCATGGGGCAGGCATTTCTACCTCACCAGTATGGGGCTTCCTCATCTGTGAAGTAGGGAGTGATATCATTTACCTCATATGATTTTTGTAAGCACTAAATAACACATGTTCAATGCCTGGCACAGTGCCTGATATTAAATAAAGAGATACCTCAAAACACAGAGTTGTCTAGTTTTAGGTGAAGACAGACCCCTGCTAAAAGCCCAGAATTAAACTTTAAATACAAAAGCATTAACTAAATTGTAGGTTCCTCAACATGTTCCCATCTCCTCACCTCTCACAAAGTGAAAACAACTTTAATTATGGGAGTGGATTCCTGAAAACAGCAGTAAGCATGAATGACCCTGCAAGTCATGTCCACAGGTTTACGTCACTGATCTCCATTCCAGAGAGGACCTGCTGGCCAGCTGCAGCTGGGGGACAAGGGACAGCCAGCAAAGAGCCCCGTGCAGGAAACAAAATAATGAGACAGACTGGGTCCCAAAGACAGGCCTGGTGATGGTGAGGCCCATGCTGTGTGACTTTCATAGGTTGTTACATAAAAGCTTTAAAAGTCATTGGAGAGTGGGAGACAGAGGCCATATTTGAAATGAATCACTCTGACAGAAACATTCTCTCAGATTGGTGGGAGGCAAGAGAGCTAGATTGAGAATCATTCACAAAGGTTAATTATAGGTTATTCACAGAAAGTGAATGCCCTGTTGTAGCTCAGTTGTGTGTGTGTGTGTGTGTGTGTGTGTGTGTGTGTGTGTGTGTGTGTGTGTATGTGAGCATGTGTATCCTTAATGGTAGAGCCCAGAGGTAGGTTCTGTGTGTCTTTATTGTTTCCATCTTATTTTTTTAGACAGGATCTTTCACAGAAGCTGGGGCTCGCTAGTTTAGCTGTTTGGCTAGCAAGCCCTGAGAGTTCACTTGTCTCTGTCTGTCCCCACCCCAAGCCCTGAGGTTATGAGCGTGGGCTGCCATACTGAACTTTGATATGGGTGCTGTGGATCTGATCTTGGGTCCTCTTACCTGCACAACTGACACTTCAGCCACTAAGTCATCCCCCTGGCCCCGATTTCAGACTGTTTTTAAGTGTTAAAACTCTAAGCAAAAATCCAGGGTTTGGATGATTCATAATTTCTAAGCTGGAGTAAAGAGTCAAAGCCTACAAAATGGTTCTTCTTCAGCAGTTATGGAGTGCATATGACTGAGTTCTGAATACAGTGAGGCAGCTTCTTAAATGAATATACCATCAGCCTGTAGAACAGACACACAGAACACACACCACAGTCTGCAGAACAGACACACAGAACACACACCACAGTCTGTAGAACAGACACACAGAACACACACCACAGTCTGCAGAACAGACACGCAGAACACACACCACAGTCTGCAGAACAGACACGCAGAACACACACCACAGTCTGTAGAACAGACACACAGAACACACACCACAGGCCTCACAACCTGGACCTTGGCACATGCTTTACACCACTTCGGGTTGCTGAATGTGTGCATTAGCTTGAGTCTCATCCTTTACCTGAGAAACAAGGAGACAACGTCTGCTTCCCAGATGTTGGAGATGCTTCAATGTATTGCTTACAATAAGGAGACCAACTTCTTTTTTGCCCTTGAATGACTCATTTTAAAATCAGGAGTTTCATGGTCTGGAAACCTCCTCAGGCCCTAGCAGCCCAGTCACTCCAATGGTAGCTCTTGTCATTAATTTCTCTTGAAGAATCATGACGAACAACCGATTGTTATCTTATTCACTCCACTGAAATTGAAGGCTATTGTAGCAGCTGCCAAGTAGCAAAGGTCATTCTAAAGAGATGGGCTTTTGGATAATGGACATGGTGGAGCTTTGATTCCCATAAGGAACATGGGAAGTTCCCAGCTATAGACAAATCCATTTTCAAATAATTACTGCATTAAATTTAGCAAACCAATTAGAATTGACCACTTTTCCCCACCTCTGACTTACATTATTTACTCATTCCTTTGTTTGTGTGTGTGGTCAAGGTAGGTACCCATGATAGACACACATGTAGACAGCTTGCAGAAGTTGGCTCTTGAGAGGGTTCTTGAGCCAGACCAGGGCCATGACAGGCTCCTACAGCTCTGCCAGAGACCAGGCCTTAGTTTTGGTTTGCTAGAACTGAGCAAGCGGTTCTTGGAAAACCACAACTCAGGGGCAACCAATCAGCAGATGCCCCACAGCCTTCTGCTGGCTAAAGATAGTTTTCCCCACCAACCCGCTAGAAAGCCCCTAACAACTAGAGCCACCTACCAATCCTATAACAACCTGTAAACTTTTTGTTTAAACCCACTGATCATCCCCCAGACTAATCTCCCCTCCTTGGAATTCCCCTAATCCTGCTTAAAAAGAGCCTGCAAGCTTCTCGGGGTCACCATTTGCCACTTTGTCAAATGGTTTGACCCCAGTACTCTGGATTTTTTTATTAAATGTGCTTGTTGATTGCATACATGACTGGTGGTCTTTTATGGGACTTCTCACAGACCCTAACACTCCTCTCCTGCTGTCTGGATTCTAGACATGGAAAATCAGATGAGGCTCGAGAACAAGTGTCTTTACCCACTGAAGCCATCTCACCAGCCCAGAAAAGGACACTTTCTAGCAATATTTTAAAAGGATATTTGGAGGCTGAGACAACAACCCAAAGGTATCTGTGAGGACATCCAGGTTGGTAATTACTGAAATCTAATTACAACTTAGAAGGTTTAGATTCTGTGTCCAATGTGAAATGTCCACCATAAACTCACAGGTTTGGGAATGTTCTTAAACTTTTAGGAGGGGCAGCCTCCTGGGAGGAGGTGTGTCACTGGGGGACGGGCTTGAGATTTTAGAGCTCAGCCCTAGTTCTTTGTCCCTACTCCAGACTGTGGACAAGGTATGACCAGTTGCCTGGTGCTTCTGCCTTCACCGCCATCGTGAACTGTATCCCTCCAACTGTGAGCGGCAATAATCCCTTCCAACTCAGAGCCGCAGTTAGCCCTTCCTTCCCTGAGTCGCTTTTAGCCCTTCCTTCTCTGGGTCTCTGTTGGCAGATACTTTGTAGCAGCAATGAGGAAATGAAACAGTACAAATTCTAAGCCCACATGAGTAAGAGAGGGAAAACTATAAATGTCACACATTTTCAATGTTCTCTTCTTTGATAAGGCTACAGAGATACACAGAACAGTTAAACCCCTCTGTCTCTTAGGATTGGTTTGTAAATCAATTTACCCCCTTTGATGTAGTTTTCAGCCAGCCAAACCTTTCCTACCCTTATCCTACCACCCACCACCCACCCCTTTAATGACAAGGAAAACTAAGTGTCTCTATTACAATTACTGGCTTTAAAAAAAAATCTCACACTTCTGTTTGATAATGAGAGAAACCTATTTGGCACCTTTTTCTTTCACAGCTACCTGTGAATACAATCCTTCCTTCACCTCTAATTTTCTTGTTTTGTGAGCTCTGTCACCATTGACTCTCATTAATGGGCCACCTCCTGTTTCTCACCCAAACCGACAGCTTTTTTATTCTTGTCTCATTTCTGTAGGTCTGGAACCCTGTGAGTCAGAGCTTTGAGTCCCCTTGACACGGCCTCTTTAATTAAGAGTCATTTTCTGGCTGCCATTCTCAAGGGTAGCCAGATAGGCTGTGATAACTCCTTGGCAGCCTCCAACCCAGATGGACTTGTCTCTCTTGGGGTTCAGAAGTCAATGATCCAGCTCATTCCCTGTGGTGGATAAGGTCAGGTTGGAGGCTTCATCTCAACTCAAGATTGCAACACGATTTGCTCAGCCCCCTCTCAGTTTCACCCCAAATGGAAATAGAGATGTTCCTGCCTGTGTCTCACTCACACTGGCTGTACAATGCCTGGATCTAACACCAGCTGTATAAAGCATTTCATAGTTCTTTGCAGAGGACAAAGAAAAGCAAGACTGAAAAATTGTGGTTTGCTAGATACTGTTTTTTTTCCCCTGTAGTATTAGTGTTTTTAGTTATAAAAGCCACGCATGAACTGGGTATGATAGTGTACCCCTGTGATCTCAGCACTTGGGAAGTGAAAGCCAGAGGACCAGAAATTCAAGGCCAGCTCTTGCTTCATAGGGAATTTGAAGCCAGCCTTGACTACTAGAGATCTTGTCTAAAAAACAAAACATAAAATATATATATGTATATATATATATAGGATCGTTGTAGTTTGTGGCACATTCTTCTAATTCTAGCACTTGGGCAGCAGAGGTAAGTGGATCTCTATGAGTTTGGGGTCAGTCTGGTCTATATAATGAGACTATATATAAAGCTTGGTAGTGTACACTGTAATACCAGCACTTGAAAGGATAAGGGACAGTAGTTGAGAGTTCAAATCCAGCCTAGGCTACCAAGCAAGCATGGAGTACATAGTGAGGTTTCAAAAGACAAAACAAAAGCTGAAGCATAGGGAGGGAAACCATGACAGCATGCTATGGTCTTTGGTGCCTTCCCATAGTGAATCATAGAGAAGGAAACCATGATAACATGCTATGGTCTTTAGTGCCTTCCCATAGTGAATCATGCTTAGTAATTCTTCATGGACTATTCCAGGGATGCTGTAAGCATCATAGGACTCTGTTATTTCCTCTCTCAGAAACCTTTATTTCCTGTTTACCTTTAAGCACAGTTGAACTGTGCACCCATCCATTTGTCTTTCTACTTTTTAATCAGACTATACCTTCAAGAAGATAGAGTCCTAGACTGGTTTGTTCACTACAGGGTCTAGCTCAGTGCCTGATACACAGTAGACATCTAACACATGATTTGAAAAACAGACACGTGCAGACAGACTTTCAGAAAGAAAAGGAAAAGGGTGCAGTGACACACGCCTGTAATCCCACACCAGGGGAGGTGGAGGCAGGAGGATCAAGAGTCCAAAGTTATCCTTAGCTGCATAATGAATTCAAGGCCATTTTTGAGCTGCATAAGATTTTGTCTCCAAAAACAGAGTGAAAAGGGAGAGCGAGAGACAGAGAGACAGAGAGACAGAGAGAGCTCTCCAGACACAGGACCTGTTAGCCCTCTCTGAATGCCCTAGAACGTTCTCACTGGCTTTCAGTGACATAAATCATTGACTGCTCCTCATATCACCTCCAGAACATTGTGATCTTACCATGTTTGCTTGCACATTAAGGCATCTGAAGTCATTTGGGCTGATGTGGTTTGCCAAGGACAATGTCCTGCAGGTGACAACCCAAAATAAAGACATTGGCTCCAGGTCCCACATCCCGATGAACTTTGATAAAGTTCACACTAACTCCTAGGAAAGGGCTTGGGAGGCCGACAGTCAGAAGTTTAAATTTCAACATAGGCATAGCACAGCTCTGTGTCCTGTTGGATGGATATTCAGCTTGTGGGCCTCCATTTGCCCAGGTGCAGAAGGATACTTCACCTTTCAGAGTCATGACGGTTAAAAACGATGCCATATATAGTGTCTGGCACATAGTAGGCGTGTTCATTTACTCCTCCCTCCCTTCTCAGAGGATTAAAAGCAGGCCTTGTAGGCTGTATCACAAGGACTTAGGTCTCTGTCAGATCTCCATTAAAGGTAGGCAGACACTAAGAAACCTCTAGTTCCCAAATTCTATTGAAAGGGAGAAATCAATAGCCATCTTGAGATGCTCTCCCCAGCCCGCCTCTAAAGGTATTTGCTGACCAGCAGTTTTAGAACTGACCAGAAGTTGAACTCATGAGAAGATAAGGCTGAAACAATAAATCTATATATCCTGGACTTGGTAAAACAGGATATGGGGAGTAATGGACTCAACTGACCAGAAATTGAACTTATGGGAATGTATACAGTCTGGGTTCAGCAAAAGCAGGACATAGGGAGTAAAAAGTTATGTCTCTGTAGATACCCTGAATCCTGTTAGCCATCAGTAACCTCATGCTTACAGTTCAGCCAGTAACTTCAAAGAACTACCTCACCCCTAGCCCCTTCCTCCAATCCCAAGCTGCATGTACACCTTTCCTATATAAACCCCTTCAAGTGAGTGCTCAAAGCCATCCTCCTCCACCCACTGTGTCGGATGTTGGACACAGGACCAAGCCCCCGGGCTTGCTTGTTTTATTATTTAAAAACCTCTGTGTGCTTGCATGGATATCGGCTCTGTGGTGGTCTTGCTTGTGGGTCTTGTGACCTGGGTACAACACTATGAATGTTAGAGCATTAACCTGGGGTTAATCAGCGAACGTTTCATCTTAGCAACTCCACCAGAGGCCAGCTGTTAGCTTGCCACAGCATGATCAGACCTGCTTTAACTTACTTACCCTACAGGGTTTCATCAAGTGTCACAAGGACTTGTTGCTTTCCCCCATGAGCCTCAGGGAGATGATCACAAAGAAGGTAACAGCTGCCATGATACGAAGATGTTGCCAGAGCAGAGTTGGTTTGGGGGGCACAGCCTCCCTTTAATCTCAGTGAGCTGCTAGTCTAGTCTCATTCAACTAACATTGAACTATTAGCACCTAGTAGGTGCCTTAAACGTAAAATACCCTGGAATGTCAAGGGAAGAATAGAATGAGAAGGGAGGCTGTGGCCCAAGCACCTTCTCCCTGAACTGGTTTTGCTGCAGGCCAAATCTCTACAGAAATCTCTCAGCTGCTCTAATAGAGTCCTTCCTTCTTCCCAGGTGCTGGCTGCTGAGAGCTCCCAAGTGCCCTACCAACAGCCTGCCTCTGGTTCCCCCCAGTGGTTCCATCTGTTCCCTCCCTTCACATAACTTCTTGCTTCTGTTTTCCTGAGAGACTCCTTCACTTCCCAAGCTCTTCCTTGATATGCCTCACGTCGCCATTGTCTGGGTGAAATTCCACGCTGACCCTTTCCTTTGAACTCTGTGGGGTTTCACCCATGCTTCCTCCATTGTTGGCCAGACACTGGGGGTGGATGCTTTCATAGGAAGTCCCTTAGCTGAGAAGTAATCCAGACAATGGGTAATTCCTTTAGTGTCTGGTCACTTTGCCAAGAACAATAAAGCCACTGGAGAGAATGTGCAGCTTTGGAGACGTGAAAGCCTCATGGGCAGCCAGCCACATGCTCAGAGCTGCGTTCACATGGTATGTCTGCCTCTGACGAATACCTGAGGGGGGTTTGTTTTGTTTTGCTTAGATTTACTTGTCTTCATTTCATGTGCATTTGAGTTTTGCCTCTATGTATGCATGCCCCTGCAGAGGGCAGAAGAGGGAGTCAGATTCTCTGAAGCTGGAAGTTTCAGATGTTTGGAGGGAGTCGGGGGTGGGAGTGAGGAGTTGGCATGCTTGGAGTGGGTGGGTGGTGCTTCGTCTATGAGCACTCTAGCCAGTCAGGAAGACAGTTTGATGCTACACAGCTCAGAAGCCAGTGCTGGTTCACTTTGAGAGTCTGATCCCCAAATAGTTTACTGTAGGCATATGTAAGCACAGCACAATTCGGTGAAGTTTCCTGGTGACAATGAACTCAATCCCGTGTGCACAGCAAAGTGTAGAACATGGCTACATTGAAACTCTTTGGAAAGTGCGTGTGACATCTCCTATAAAGATGGGTTCTGTAGACCGGCCGAGAAAAACAAGCTGGAGAGAAGGTCTCGGGAAGGATCCAGTGTGGTCTTGGCCACACAGACAGTGCAAAGGTCCTCAGGCTATCAACCATGTCCACTCCCTACCGTCTGGCAGAAAACAAGCTATACATCTTTCCCTTTGAAGAGACAATCCCAGTCCCCCTAGTGTTTATCTGTGAGCATAAGGACCTGTGTGCCCCCCACAGTGGTGAGCCACCATGTGGTTGCTAGGAACTAAATCTGGGTCCGCTGGAAGGGTAACAAGTGCTCTTAACGGCTGAGTCATCTCTCCAGCCCCAATTGAGAATTTTGTTTTAGTGTGTGTGTGTGTGTGTGTGTGTGTGTGTGTGTGTGTGTGTGCGCGCGCCATAGAATACCTGTGGAGATCAGAGGATAACTTTCAGGAACTGGTTCTCCCTTTCATAGGTTCCTGGCATCAAACTCATGCTTGGCAGTTAGCACCCTGACCTACTGAGCTGCCCTGAGAGGGTTTTGTCTGTTTGACTGTTAAGGGAGATCTAAGCCTGAAGAAAATGGTATATCAAGGTGCAGAGAACGGGTCTGGAGGCAGCCCAGGTCTGGACTGCCTTAATGAACAGAAAGCAGCGACAGAGGTGCCTCTGGTGTTGTTTGTGGGACACAGGAGGGGAGCTGGGTGAAAGAGAACAAGCCAATGACTTGTTAAATGTTGTGAGGTCAGCATGGCCCCAGACAATCAGGAAAAGCGTGGCATATAAAGAGCTCCCTACTGAGACAGCCAATTCCAATTTGAGAAGGATCATTGTTGGTGCATTGGTTTTGCCAGTTAGCACCTATTGATGCTAGTCAGAAAGCAGGGACCAGAAGGAACTGAAGAAAAAGAGACATGGTTTGTCTGATGGGACATGAAGTAGAGAAGGCTCCAAACACAAAATGCTGTTGCTCACCATCATGGGTACCACTCATTTAAGTCCCATCACCCTTCAGAAATGAATTTGAGCTTTGGAGGGGCATCTGTGCTCACGGAGAACTTGCTAGTCCCACTGGTGACTTCCCAGGTCCCTCAGAACACAGTCAAGTCTGCAACAATGTTCTTTATCTTATTGTCTGCCTCTCGCTCTCACGCTGATGGCCGCTGGCACTCAGGAAACAGCCCTCTGCCTTTCCCACTGCTGGGCTCCTGGCATTCAAACAGTGCCTGGCATCTGCACAGCACTCTAAGGGCCTTGAAGAGTGCTCGTAGGAACTAATGAGGAAACTCTCAAGGCCTAGCAAGGATTACCTTTAACCCACACATTTTTTTCTGGTAAATCTGAACTAGAAAACCGCAAGAGGTGTGTGCATGAGGCTGTATGCTTTCCCCAAAGTGCCTCCTGGAGAAGAACTATCATCCAGGTGATGGTGCACAGGAAAAATGCATTAGCATTCCACTTAATAAGGTCATTGAGTGGAGTGCCAAGCTGTCCTGCTCATCCTCTTTGCCATTGTTTTGCATTTATCTCGATGTACAAGAGCAGACTCATCTTTTGTTCCTTTGGGTATTATCTCATTTCCACTGTGTGTTTAAGGAAACTGAGGTTCTGAGAGATTGGTTGCGGCAAGTCTGCTCAGTTAGTGAACTTCAGAGATGAATTTGCAACCATTTTGCTGAGCGGAGCCTCTAAAGACGACTAGTGAGCAAGAATTCCATCACTAGGTAGGAAGCTGAGCCCTCAGGGAGCAGGGGTCCGAGCTGGGAGAGGTGGACCAGCACGTTCTGAAGCAGACAGTAAGTGGTGGACTTCGGGGAACATGAGAAAGTGGGAGGGGGGACTGGGGAGGAGGAAGAAGAGACAGCACAGAGCCACAGCTCAGAACTTTAGCTCAGGCTGCAGCCTCTCCAAGGAGGAGCCAGGCACAGCAGGAGAAACGCCTCCAATCGGTCAACAGCTCCAGGAAGCAAAGCATCAGAGGATGGCAGCCAGGTTCAGGGACCCACCACACCATCTGCCTCCTGTTCCACAGCAAGAGTTCAGGGAATTGATGTTATGATACTTTACAGGAATCACCCTTGGGAACCTTTGCACTGACCAGCTGGTTGGAGGGTGAGAGGTAAAATGATCCTTGGACAACACTGTACCTAAGCAAGCACACACTTCCTCCAGAGGGTTGATATCAATGACACATTTCTGTAGGTTAACTAAAACCCAATAGCCCACAGGGAAAGGATTAAGTGAGGTTTGCAGTAATTTTTTACACGGAGGTTAGAAAATCTCTGTCACCAAGGGTGGTGGTCCTGATTTAAAATAAACTCCACCCCTGTTCTCCAGTCCCCAGTTGATTCTGCTGCTGTGACCCTACCTCTGTGGTCCAAAGGCCATTCTGTTTCTGGGTCAGAGGGCCTGAGCTGAGGCTCTGGGGGTTGGGACACTGTGTCCCACAGTTCATCCTCTTCTCTGGGTTGGCTGTTCCACCGGGGGCTGCAGATCGGAGCACACCATTAGAGGACAGTCCATCTTCCAGCACACCTGGGGAGGCAAGGAGAAGATGGCACCAGAGGCTTGCAATGGCAGGCATTGCAAACAACCCCATGGTGCTGGAGAAAAGGGCAGCCACAAGGTCTCCTGGAATTCTACCACGTAAAGCTGTCTTTTCCTGAAAGAATACGTGGATTTTTATGTAAAAAATGAGATTTTAAAGTGATTTTGTGGTTTGACATTTTTACTTAACAATTGATGACAACTTTTCCTCTCCATTCAACATTCAGCCATGTGATTTTTTTTTTTTTTACACATGTGCTGGTTGTATGGAAAAGCCATCATTTAACCAATCCCCTCTAACTAGATAATGCCTTTCCACTTTCTAGTAATAATGTTACTGGAATAATACTCATTTTGGTTCATAATTTTATTCTTAGTGGTTCTCCTGGGATAAATTCTAGAACTAAGGTCACTTGTATGAAGGTTACACTGAGATTTTTTCCCCATCTCCACCAGTAGGACTGAGCAAGTGTGTCCCATAACAAATGCCAAGAAACACAGGATTTTAAATAAACAGCCTCACTGAAGAGCCAGAGGAGGACAAGGGAGCAATTCATGAAGCATAAAGGTACGTTATTTGCAACAGAAAAGGGCCCAAGAAGCATGGAGGGGATCTGCCAAGAGCGAGAGAAGCCAGCCAGATGCTGCAGGAGTTATGGGGTGAGGGAGCAGCCAGAGAGGGCATCCATTCTCCTCCACCAGCCTAGGCTAGATGGCCATCAGGGGCTTGGCTCACAGCAGCATGCTGCACTCAGGGGCATTGAATTTCACTGGTAAGGCTCAAATTCAAAGAGAAAATGATGAAGAGTTTCAAGGTGGCAACCACTGAGCTTTGACTCCAAGCCAGGGCCCTTTGGAGCCCAGCACATCCTAGGTGCCATATGGTTGCACCATACAGAGATACCTGCTGTAGCCGAGAGGTCGCCAGCAGGGTGGTTGGTCTTCTTGTTGTTGTTGTTGTTGTTTGCATAGGGTATACTTCTGGATAATGAAGGGAAGGATGTTGTTTGTGCTGCTCTGTATTTACCAATTTTGGCATGTTTTAGAACTAAGAAATACAAGTTAAATCCACACAATTAGAAATACTGGGTGTGTTGGTGACCTTTTGGGGTAACCTCTTGACCACCCTGGAAAGATTACACCTGGCAATGGTCAGTGAGCTGACCGTGTTTCAGCTTGTCACCAGAATTTCTCAGCTTATCGGTCAGGCTCAGTCAGGCCAGTCATTATGCACTTAGCTGATTGTGTAACTCATAAGCCAAGAACGTAACCCACAAGGCTAATGAGAGGGACATGAGGAGACACAGCCGGTGCTGGGCCATAAATAACACGCACACTGTCTGTGCCAGACATTGTTAGAGGCTTTGTGTATATTGTCCCATTTAATCCTCACAGTAGTCCTTTGAACTAGGAATCATTACTCTCTCTCAATAAAGGAAGTGGTCCCTGTACTGTGCTAGGCACTGGGTCTCATCTGTGTATCTACTGCTTACCACTCTCTCCCTACTGTAGCCTGGGGGGGGGGGGGAGGGAGATGGTGGGTGGCATCCTGATTTTAAAGGAGTGGAAATTAAATTAGATTTGTGCTTTTCTGACACTTGGGATAAAAGCAAGTGCTTCCCCCTGGGAAAACTCGCAAGCAGGCAGTTCTTGATTTTGGTGAATAGGAGACCCACCAGGCAGATCCTAACACCCATTGCCCAGACTTCTGATTCAGCAGAGATTCAGGAATGTGGATTTCTGAAAGTCCCCCCTAGATTCTGAGGCAGAAGGCTTATTGTATTTTGAACGTAGATGTAGCTATATTCAGACCTGCCTGTCTGTATCTCACAGATTAATACTCTCATTGGTCTTGAAGGTTATGGGCAAAAATCTCTATTTTCTCACAGTGAATTCTAGAGCAGTATAATAAATAAGATAGATTTGCTGGCTCCTTAAAATTTGTGTGCCCCGAGAGTACCTCTTTTTTTTTTTAACGTCCTCCACAAAATTTCCATCCCCTCGGAGAGATAAACTAAATTACTGACTTTGCCAGAAGATTGAAAACAGATGTGCCATTGCTTGAGGAACCACAGCCAGTGGCTTCTTGCCAAAGGTTCCGGCTATCTCAGCAATGAAGCTGGGTAGGAGGGTCGACTAGGGACGTTTAACATGGTAGCTGGCAGCCGCAAATAGGATGAGTTTGCTCCTTAACCCCAGCACCTGGCTCTTCCTGGTCAAGGTGACCAGAAAGTCTGCCCAAAGTCATGAAGAAATGACTACAAGTGTTTTCCCTCAATGACAGACATCAAAGTTAAGACATTGCTAATATATTTGGGAAGAATCTCTAATGTCACATCAGATGGATCCCTGGCTCATTGAGCCCTGTCTAGGCTCAGATCCAGAACACATGCCCAATGGTAATTTTGTCTAAATTGAGCTATAAATTAAATCATTACCCCTCAACCACTTACTGGGAGTTTGTCTTCTAATTTTCAAAATGAACTGGAATAGATAGTGATGCCTGCCATTTCTTTAGTCTGATGTATAACTATAAATTCAACATGATATATAATATATGACCTTTTGCATTGGTATTATTAGATATTCTAATAAAATATTGAATAACCCTTGCATTCATGGATGATTGATTTTGGACAAGGATGCCAAAATAATTCAAAGGGGAAAAATAATTTCTCAATGGATGTATTAGAGATCCACATGCAGAAGAATGGAGTGAATCCTCTACCTCCCAACCTAGACAAAAATTAGATCACAAGGAACCAAAGATCTAAAAGTAAAGGGGAAAACTGTTAAATATTTCTTTAAAATATAAATCACAAATATTCATGATATTAAGTTAGGCAATAGTTCCTTAGAAATGACCCAAAAGCACAAATAAAAACAATAAAATCCATAATTGGACATGAAATGAAAAGGTAATCCACAGGGTAGGAGAGAACTTTGGGAAATTATATCCCTGTTAGAATGAGCTCGTGCAATTCAAAAGTGGAAAATGGCAAATGGCTCAACTGAAGTATGAGCAAAGGGTCTGAGAAGACACCGACACAAAGAAGGTAGGCAAATGGCCAAGGATATCTGAAACCACGGCCCCAGGAGACTCCAATCAAACAAACAATCAGAAGAGCATTGCTGCAGATGTGGAGAACCACGAAGCCTCTCCTACTACTGTGAAAGGCAGCATTCCAGCTGCTTTCCCTCGGCCAGGCTTTCAGAAAAGTAGACATGGAGTCTACCAGCAATGCCACTACTGGGTACACACCTAACAGAAATGGAAACAGCCACCCAAAAACTTGGACGCGAATGTTTGTAAAGGTTAATCTTGATTGCCAATTTGGTGGGGTTTAGAACCAACTAGGGAAACAAATCTCTGAAAATGTCTCATGAGGCGTTGTCCAGACTCGCTCAGGTAGGGCGGGAAGATGCATTATAATGTGGGTTGAACCATTCCATAGACTGGGATCCTAAATGGGGTAAAAAAGGGACCCTGAGCCAAGCACTTGCATCTGCCACTCTGCTTCCTGAATGCAGATACAGTGGTCCATGCTCCTGCTGCTATGCCTCTTGCTTCGACGGGCTGCATCCTGGAACTGTATGCCAAAATAAAGCCCTCCTTTCTTCCTTCATTGCCTTGCTTAGGTATGTTAGCTCAGCCAAATAACTCACATGATGCTCACAACAGCAGCACTCCTAATAACTAAAAGTAGAAATAGACCAAACATCTCACCAGCTGGTGGGTGGATTAATATTATTTGGTAATACAGACACTGAAATACTGATATATGCTATACACCAACCAAGCTGGAAAACATTATGCTAACTGAAAAGTCAATTACAGAAGGTAACTGTTACAGAAGCTTATAATTACACCTTATAAAATATTCAGAAACGGGCAATTCTAGAGACTGAAAGGTAGCTTAGTGGTTGCCAAGGGCGTTGGTATTGGAGGAGATGAAAAATGACTCTTAACAGGTATGGTATTTTCCCCCAGGTAATGAAAATGTTCTAAAATTGGTGGTGCAGGTGGCTGTACAACCAAATTATAGTTAAAGAAAGCAAGTATTAAAAGGGGGAAAACCCGTGAGCAACACACTTCAGAATGTTTTATTGACGAGAGAGAAGAGGCACATCTGAACTTGCATTGGTTGGGAGAGACTGACTTCTGAACTTGAACAGTCCCTAAGGACAGGGGTCCTGACCACAGTGCCTGGAACATCTAGGCTGTGGAGCTGAGTGGCAGCCCTGAGGGACAGTGAGTGCTAGCTTGACTTTCCTGTGTTCTCACGGGAACCTATGTCTTCTCGCCCCTTCCTCCCCTCTCTCTGACCATTCAGTGGGGGCTCCCTACTCATCTCTCCTCGCAGAGTTTCGTAGGGCAGACTGAGGCTGTCCTTGCCAAGTCTCTGTAGCAGTTACTTTGGCCTGTCCTGACCTAAGCTGGTATAAAAATTCAGCTTCCGCTACTGTCACGGGTGCTCGCTGCTTCTAAGATGGGTCGTTACTGTGACTACGGTGGTGGCACCCTGTGCTCCTCCCAGGTTGCCCCAAACACTTCTTTGCCCCCTCTTTCCTTTTTCTCTCCCTTGAATGTTTCTCTTAAACACTTAGAAGCATCACAGTAAAGCACAGCAATGTGGTGCCTTATTTTCTCACAGTCCAAGGGAAGGTGTGAAAAAGCTGATTTCCAACTGAGAGTGATGAACGATGCCTGCCTGTAATCTCCGTTAAGCCAGGCTGATGGTGCGTTCCAGGTCGGCCTTGTCTAAATAAGTAAATAAATAAATAGTTCGATTTCCCCGGAGGCCTCTCCCCTGGGCTTATAGATGGACACCATCTCCCTGTGTTTTTGCAGGGTCTTTCCTAAACTGTCCTTTATATGAGGACACCAGTCACATGAGACTAGTGTCCACTCAGACTAATTTTCAAAGGCCCTGCTTCAAATACAATTGTATTTCAAAGTTAGGGGTAAGAGTTGAGACTTCGCTACAAATATATTTTTTTAAGATTTATTATTGCCAGATGGTGGTGGTGCACGCTTTTTATCCCAGTGCTCAGGAGGCAGAGGTAGGCAGATCTCTGTGAGTTCGAGGCCAGCTGATTGACAAAGCGAGTTCCAGGACAGTCAGGGATACACAGAGAAATTCTGTTTCAGGGAAAAAATGGATTTATTATTTATTTATGTATATGAATGCTTTATCTGATATATCTTCATGGAAAACGTGTGCCTGGTGACCTGGAAGTTCGGGGCAGGGGGTGGCACCATATTCCCTAGATCTGGAGTTACATGTGGTTATGAGACATCATATGGGTGCTGGGAACTGAAGCAGGTCCCCTCCAAGGTCAACAAGTGCTCTTTAAGATCATGCCAACTCTTCAGCACCCAGTACACAGAACACGAATCTTAAGGACACTCACATCTTGCAGTTCCTTTTATAAAATAATGTTTATTTACTTTACTTTAAAAAAAATAGATGTTTCGGGGCTGGAGAGATGGCTCAGAGGTTAAGAGCACTGGCTGTACTTCCAGAGGTCCTGAGTTCAATTTCCAGCAACCACATGGTGGCTCACAACCCTCTGTAATGAGATCTGGTGCCCTCTTCTGGCCTGCAGGCATACATGCATGCAGAACACTGTATACATAATAAATAAATAAATCTTAAAAAGAGAGAGACACACACACACACACACACACACACACACACACACAGAGAGAGAGAGAGAGAGAGAGAGAGAGAGAGAGAGAGAGAGAGAGAGAGGGAGAGAGAGAGAGATGTTTCATGTAGGAAACTGAACTGTGGTGATAAGAAAGTGAAAATTACCTACAAACCTACCAGTCAGGGACAACTATTAGTAGATATTTTGACTGTCTCTCCCCTATCTATTTCCAATGCATGAGTGTGTATGTGTGCTCACACTCAATTTTTAACAAGTAGACAATGAAGCTAATCCATCCTGTGCTTCTCCATAAACATTTCTACTCAGTTTCATCCATCCCTTACTTCTTTCTCAGGTTAGATAACTTATTTCTTCTATAATTTGTTTTTCAACCAGCCAATGCTTTTCAGGGTATTTAACTGGCCCCTTCTCTGTACCAGGGACTCTTTAGGTGCCGGTTACATCTGAGGCTACGGTTCACTGGTGTTGCAGACTCTCAGCTAACTCCTCCCCCGGCCTCCTTCCTTTCCTTCCTGCTCCCTGTTCTGTGTCTAGCCCCTCAAGTCCATACTAGAGAAGACACAGGGGGGTGGGTAGCAGAGGGTGACTTTTGTCGGAGGGAGAAATGATGATCTGAAAGTGTGTGACACAATGATGTCTGAGAGAAAGTGACGAGGCACGCCTGTGTCTTTTCCTCTTCTGTGAGGCCACTTTGGACCCCATTTTCTTGGGCTGTGGTGTGTAGTCCCAAGCACCCACCAAGCAGCATCCTCAGGGTAATAGCAAGTGCTAGGGCTGAAAGTCCGAGGAACTGAGTGTGGAGAGAGGCCCTCAGACTCACTTCCCATCCAGAGGAGCTGGTGGCTTTCCTTGGCTAAGCTTCTGCGGGTCACAGCCCTGTTTCTGCTGGGATGGGAAGGGACTTTTTAATCTCTTAATCTTGTTCTTCTTCTGTACATGTCCAGATAAGGCATCCTGTTCACGTTCTCTTACCACAAAGTTAATAGATCTAATCAGTACAGGACTTTAAAATGCCCTTTGACTGACCCAAAGGCATCTGGAACCACCAATGCCTCCTGGCTGTGCTCTTCAGAGTCTTTCTGAGTCTTCTGGTGTAATTTTATGCTTTGCTGCATCGAATGTTGGTATCCTCCATAAATTATACCCTGAAAGTTAATTTCTAGTGCAATAGAAATAAAGGTAGGACCGTTATGGGTGAAAGCTGTGCCTTTATACAAAGTTGGAAGAATTTGCCTTCCCTTCACACTTCGTCATGTGAAGCAGGACTCTGTAGTGGGTCTGAAAACTCTAAGATTTTTGCTTTCAAGGACATTTGTGCTTAGTCTCATTTAAAAAAAAACAAAACATAAAACAAAAAACAAAACAAAACAAAACAAAACAAAACCCAAACCCAAACAACAGTCCCAGTATCTCTTCTCTGGGTTAGGCAACAGTGATATGTACTGTGTCGTCAATATAAACGTTTTTTGTTTGTCTGTTACTATAAAGACAGCCCAGGCAGATTGGAGAGGTGGTTAGATGGTTAAGAGCACATACTGCTCTTGCTGAGGACAGGATTTGGTTCCCAGCAGTCACATGGCGACTAACAGATGCCTCTGAGTCCAGTTCCAGGGGAATCTGATTCCTTCTTCTTGCTACTGTGTGCTCTTGCAAACATGTGGTGCATGTATTTACACACACACACACACACACACCATAGAGGCACAGCTCAAATGCTCAAATGTCTTAGTCCTTCTAGGGCAGAATAGACCTTTAGTATCCAAGTAGCTTGCTTTCAGAATTATAGGTAACACTGCAGAGCACCCAGTAAGAGAGTGAGTGATTGAAGGGAACTATCCTGGTTCTCTTCTCCTCCTTAGACCTGTGAAGTCAGCCTTCTGGGTTATTGATGACGGGTTAAACAGAATTCCCGGAAGCCGTTCCCAGGCTTACTGCCATACCCCAGAGCTGCTCTCAGGCCAAGAGTGCGGCCAGGTGACCCTGGTATATCTCCACTCCAGACAGGATAGTGACTACCTGTTCTGAGGTGGGAAATGATTCCAAGGCACCTTAGCAAGCTGGGTGCTGTGGACATGTGGTAACCCACCCAAGGGGACAGGGAGGGGCTGCCAAGCTAAGTCGGGAAGGAATGGTGGCTTTGGTTCCACCCTCTACTGGACAGTCAGAGCAATGGGTGAGAGCCATCAGCCACCCCAGCCTGGCCTTTCAGCCATTTCTCTATACCCTGGACATAGATCCCAGATTCTGCTCTTTATGGGATCTCCTGCCTTTTCTGGCTTGGTGGCTTCAATCCCCCTTCCCTGTCATCTCTGCTGTAAGCCCATGGGACATCTGACGCCACCCACAACCTTTACCATACTGTCTGTTCTACTCAGAAGCACCCCCCACCGCCTTCTCCATCTCTACTTACTTAAGCCTGGCTTCTCCAAGGGCTTTCCTGTACAGGGCTGCACTCCCTACTTACCCCCACAGCGTCACCCTCCCTCTTTGGATTTTTGTAACTGTTGGAATGATTCATCCCATGCCTGCCTGGCATGCTGTCTAAAAGGCTCCATTAAAATGTCTAGTGTATATATGCCTGGCATATATGAGACACTCAGGAAATGTTTAAAGGAGTCCTAGTCTGTAAGCAGGCTGCTGGACTAGGAATCTCACCGTGGAAAGAATTGATGTTAGGCCTGTAGGTGTTGATGCAGATGTTTTTATGAATATTGATTTATCAAACAGCCGCAATTACAAGGGACGTGGGCGCAAGCACGAACCACTTCAGCAGCTCTGATCCCTGTGCTAGTCGAAGCAGAGCACTGGCACAGGCAACCAGCTGCTTGCCCTGTTCCTGTGCAGCTTGCTATGGCTCCCAGAGGCTCCCATGAAGGCTGGCATCTGAGCACAGACTAGTGATGCAAGTCTTCTCCAGATTCCTCCTGAAGCCCTGGCTTGTGTCCCGTGCCCGTTGATGAGATGTGCCCTGGGACAATTCTCATGAATGTCAGAGCCCTCTAGTGAGTACAGTTCTCCAAAACCGTCCTGCAGTTTACTAAAGACGCCCTGAGGCCTACGCATAGGAGAGACAGCTCACAGAAAGCACTAGAAAATCCAGAGTTGTGGATGAAGCATGAAGGCCTTTTTTCTTCAGAGGAAAAAAACAGCTGATGCCTTTTCACCCACAAGGCTGGCGTTGATGTCATCTGACAACCGGTGATCTCTTTGCTGTTCTATGGAGCCAGACTTCCTGGATCCTCCAAAATCCAGGACATTGCTTAGGCCCCAATCCTGAGCTTTGTCTCTCAGTGAATAGAACTCACCCTTATGAGAGGTCCCATGTACTCTGCATCCTCCATCAATAGAACCCATCCTAACATTTATTACAAATCCTTCTTCTCTAGGCCCTTGCCCTGAGCTCTGTTTATCAGCCAGTAGAAATCATTCTTATTGTAAAAGTTACAGGTGCTTTGCTACTTTGCTAGGGAGTTTTGATGTAGACATCTCTGAAGCTTTGTTGTGATAATTGCCATGTGGAAACCTTTTCCCAGAGTTTTACTGTGTGTAAGAAGAATAAACCACAAACTCTGGAAGCTTTTGACTCAGTGCCTGCTAAAGTGGTGCTGACCTGAGTTTCATTCTTCACCCCATTTGGATGTTTCCCTGCCTTGCTTGCAGGGACCCCAGTGCCTACTGACAGTGGGGCCAGGGATGGTGCATGTGAGAGCCTTCTGGGGCTTCCCTTCCACTGCACAGCCTGTGTGTGTGATGGACAGGGGCGTGGGATAATGATAGCCTCTGGTGAGGTGTGGAGGGTCTGACCTTCAAGTGTCAGGTTCTAGGACTGAAATGCTGGCAGGGCCTGGGTCCCCAACTTCCCAAACACCCATTCTTTTTCTCTAATAACAGAAATTCCTTGCACAAGTGCTGTGGATTGTCCAAAAATCACATTGAAACTTCACCCCCATTGTGGTGTTAAAGTGGGGGACTTTGGGAGTTTTTGTCATGGGGCTCCACCCTACTCAAGGCCTGTTTCACTCCTCCCCCTCGTGAAGACAGGGTGTTCAACCTCTCTGCCCTTCTGTTTCTTCAGCTGTGTCATCCCCAAGGAACAGGCCTCTGGTAAACAGGGTTTTAATCTTGAATTTGGCCTCCAGAACTGTGAGAATTTCTGTTCTTTTTTTTTTTTTTTTGGTTTTTCGAGACAGGGTTTCTCTGTAGCTTTGGAGCCTGTCCTGGACTAGCTCTATAGACCAGGCTGGCCTCAAACTCACAGAGATCCACCTGCCTCTGCCTCCCGAGTGCTGGGATTACAGGCATGCGCCACCACCGCCTGGCAAATTTCTGTTCTTTATAAACTTCCCAGTCTCATGGTTTCTGTGATAACACCACAAGCTGAGAGCAGGGATGGTATCTTATATAGTACCATTGGCATTAGGGGATCAAAATGTCCATTTCAGGAGTGAGACTGTGGTAACACGACTGCCTTTCTCTGCCTTTCTGTCTTTCAAGGCAGAGGGCTCTTGTTAGGATGATCTCAGAGCTGGCTTTTGAGTTCAAGGAAGAGAGTGAACATGATCCTGTCAAGTCACATTCTTCTGTGCCAGAGATCAAACAGAAGCCACTGACATGTTTTACAGCCTCTCTTCATCTTCAGTCCTTCAAAGGTGAAGGACTTCTGTCTGCTGCAATGAACTCGTACTGCTGAGTTGGAAAAGCTGGGTAACTGGTGGAAAGGAAATCAAAGAAAAGATATACCCGAAAAGGACCTATCCGGTTGGGTGTAGGTGGGGAATGAGTGGAAATGCAGAGGAATGTGGGAAACACTGGCTGAGAACAGAATGATGTTTGTGGCAAATCTCTGCCTGATCAGTAAAAGTCTGAGAGTCAGAGGATTTCAAAGAGATTTTACCTCACAGCGAAGGAAAATTCCTTGGCCTTGGGAGATGGCTTGGTTGGTAAAGAGCTCAGCATGTAAGCTGAGAGTCTGAGTTCTATTCCCAGTGCCTGTGCTGGGGGTGGGGAGTAGGGTGGGGGACATGGGACTAGGTGTGGTCACATCTTATAAACCCAGCACTGGGGAAGCAGAAACAGGAGAGTCCCTACAGCTTGCTAGTCAGCCAGTCTAGCAAAATCATCAAGCATCAAGTTCAGTGAGAGAGCGTGTCTCAAAAGCCAAGGTGGAGAGCAATTGACAAAGACACCCAGTGCTGACCTCTGGCCTCCATAGTCCTACACATACACACGTGGAACATGGACACACAACTTTGTGTAGCTGGAGTCTTCCTGCCTGGCACACCAGAGGACAAATCTCTCTCACCCGCCAGTCCTGCAGCTGCTCAGACCCAACCAAGTAAACACACAGAGATTTATATTGCTTACAAACTGTATGGTCATGGCAGACTTCTTGCTAACTGTTCTTATATCTTAAATTAAGCCATTTCTATTAATCTTTAAGTTGCCATGTGGCTCGTGGCTTAGCGGTATCTTAACATGTTGCTTTTTATCACAGAGGCTTGAAGCGTCTCTCCACCTCAGCCTTCCACTTCCCAGAATTCTCTTCTCTGCTTGTCCCACCTGTACTTCCTGCCTGGCTATTGGCCAATCAGCATTTTAGTTATACAGAGCAATATCCACAGCACCTTTGTGACATTTTTCTTGGGGGTCAGAGCAGGGTTTGAGACCCCTGCCCATCTCTCTCAATCTGTTTTGTTCTACTAGGGACCCTAAGACTTAGCAAGTTTGTGACTTAAATTCATGCTCACTCAGTGAGCGCTGTTGGCGATGGACTCACTGGGTACCGGAAGGCATGGGCTACAGTGGAGCAGGCGATGCCTTGGAACCAATCCCAGGCCTGCACCCTTGCAAGTTGTGGGCCCTTTCAGAGACAATCACATCTACCATGTTTTTGATATCTTCAGTGTCAAACTCTGCTATAATAAACCAGAACCCAGTGGCCCAGAAAAGCCCAGTATCTAACCCAAAGATAGTTAGGCGGTGAAGACTCCAAACCCAGGTCTGTGTAGCTCCAAAGACATCTTGTTCTGTCTCCTGTCTTAGTCATTGCCCTACTACTTAACATCACTAAGCCTCATTTTTCCTCAGATATAAAATGAGAATCATGATAGCTACATCAAAGATTGGTGATCAAAGAAGAGAGAGTAGGTGAGCTGGCACACAGTCAGGATTAATTTCACGCCTTCCCACCTCCAGGCACAACTACAACTTACAAATGTTTGATTTCAGATCCTTCCTTGAGAGCAAAGGGAACACACAGAGTAGGTGGGAGAAATGGGTGGGGCCAAGAAGATAGCATCAGCTACCAGCTTTGCCAAGTAAACAGCTTTACCTCTCAGCTGGGCAAGGGGTCCAGCCCCTCGATAGTCTCATCCCAGGGTCCGGGAAGAATCTACAACCAGCTGGTAATTAATCTTTGATGAAAAGAAATGAGTCTACGTACACGAAACCCCTTAGTTCATACACGTTGTTATTCTGTGATAGTTTTCTCTCTACACAGCTTCTATTCTGCTCTCATGTCTAGCTCCTTTCTTGCCTGATTTCTCTCTATATTTAACTACTGTCCCCTCTAGGTTCTATCTTCACTCCTTCATCTAGTTCTGTCCCTTCTAGGTTCTCACCCATCTAGTTCTTTCCCTATCAGCTCCTCTCCCATCCCCTTCTCTCTCCTCTGGCTCTTCCTCATCTTGTCCTTCCCCATCTGGCTGTTCCTCATCTCCCATCTCGTTCCTCTAGTACTCTCTTCTAGCCCTTCAATCTAGTTCTTCCCCATCTCAGTTTGTTCCTCTCAAGTTCTTAACCATCTAGTTCTTCCATTCTCTTTTCTCTTCTCCATGCTGTTCTCTGTCTATGGAAAATACCTGCCTTTTCTTTCCTTGGGCAGGTGGTTCCCTGCCTCCTCAGGAATGTTGTTTTATCTCTCACCTTGATGTGTAAAAACCTCTTTTGTTCTCAGTCAAAGTGCTCTGAAGAACCACTAGGCCTCCTCAAGGCCAGGGAATGGTCTAAGCATCATTAGCACAGGAAACAAAGCTAGGAGTCTCCTGCCAGCTGGTCTCCTAAGCTCAGCAGGGCAGTTAGTAACTTAGTAGGTTCAGCAGGTCTGGGGAGCTGAACTGTTTACCAATTGGTCTGGTCATGCAAGGATTTCATAGCAGAAGACAGCTGAAATATTAAAGGCTGGGTAACACCAAATATTCATAATAATTGGCTTGCCTTTTGACAGACCCTTGGCCGGTCAAAGTTCAGTTTTAATACACAGCTGAATCTCTATAATAATATTCTTGTGGCCTGCAAGAGGTGGCCACCTCCCAAGGGACTTAGACCCGGAGCTAAAGGCGGCCCACGGGACCAATGTAATCTGGAGTTTAAGGGATGAAAAAGAACTGAGACCCAGTTGGAGGCAGACTGCTGTTGTGTCGGTGTCCAGACACTCTTGGTGAGCAGAAGGCTGCAGTGTGACTCACTGGAGCAGAGATGAAAACAGAACTCCCGGCCTCTGTAGGACAGACAATCTGAGGCTTGGCTGTTCCTGGATCTTTGTCATGCTGAAGGAAATTGAACAGAGAAAAATCTACACAGAAACACATCATGAGGTTCTGAGCCTCTCTGGGGTGTCGGGCTCTGTCCCAGGGATCAGGGAAAAGGGTCCAAAGAGAAGTATGGTGTGTGGGGTTGGGAGACCTCAGAGGTACTGGGTGTGCTGGAAAGAGAGGCAGCTCAGAGAAACTGGCAATGCACAAGACCGGCAAGGAAACCCAGAAGCCCAGCTCCTGGTGGTCATATGTCCCTTGTTAAGAAGCATGGATATTGTTCTGTGGGCAACGGCACCTCAAAACAGCAAAGCAGACCCAGATGCCAGCCTGGAGGCAGGGATCCTAGATGGCTGCCTTTCTCTTTGTGGTTCTTCCTGGCTGTTGGAAGGTATTAAGATATTATCTTCCAATCCTGGACTCAGTACATTGTAAATCTCTATCAGAAGGCTGCAGCTTGAAGTGCCGCTTTAGAAAGGAACTTGTTGTTAAAAAGCTCCCCTGAACTCGGGAGGCAGAGGCAGGGGGATCCCTGTGCATTTGAGGACAGCCTGGTCTACATAGAAAGTTCCAGTCTAAAACAGACAAACAAAAATATACATAAACAAAGGGAAAAAAAACCCCTCATCTGAATGCAATTAAATATTTGCAAAGAAAAGGCAGAAAACTGAAAATTCTGGTGTACATTGATTAGGAAAATCATTTGTAAGCACGCTCCAGAGGGAAAGGCTTGAAAGGGCGGAGAATGAGGAGGTGGCCTCCTGACCTGCCACCATGTCGTTCCTGTTCACGGTTAAACAGTTGGTGGCATGCAGCCCTGCTCTGTAGTAGCCGTGAAGACGGCAGAATCAAATACAAGCCCCGCTGGTCGGCTTCTGCATTTCTGAACTATGGGAATACACTCTCATTTCCCGCTCCCTGTCATGTAAGCTCTGACGAGATTGCCCAGAATGTAAGTTTGAACTGACGTTTCTCTCCAAACAATTGACAGATTCAAGCTCCCCTGTCTTGACAAGTTCCTGAAGGTTCTGGAAGTAGATGCAGTTGGCTTTGCTTACCTTACCAGTCTTGCTGCTCACCAGAGGAGTTTGTTTATCCAGTGCAAGTATTTGGACATTGCCATGCACGAAGGCAGTGACTGCCCTGCCCCTCAGTCCACCTTTCCTGCACAGATTCCATTTTGAAACAGAAGTTTGGTTGGCATGTCATAATGGAACCAAGATGTCAGAGTTAGTTTCTGTTGTCAATTTGACACAACCCAGTCACTTGGGAAGAGAGAACCTTAGTTGAGAAACTGCTTCCCTTAGATTGGCTTCTGCACATGTCTATGGAACATTTTCTCTATTGCTGATTGATGTGGGAGAGCCCTGACCACTGTGGGCAGTAATGGACCTAAGAAGGTGGGCCTGGGCTGTGAAGATTGCTGAATATGAGCCTGGAAGCCAGCTAATGAACAGTAGTACTCCTCCATGGCTTTTGTTTCACTTCCTGCCTCCAAGTTCCTGCCCTGGTTCCCTCCATGATAGACTGCAATCTGAGAACTGAAACAAACCCTTTCCTCCTCAAGTTGCTTTTGGTCCTGATGCTTATCACAGCAACAGGAAGCTAACTAGAACACAGGGATGTAAAGACTGAGGCAAGTCAACCTTTCCCAGGGCTTCCCATGGAGCAGCTCTTCTTCAGCATCCAACAATAACAAAATGACTACTGATAGTTCTTCATGGTCTTCATTTACAATCACTGGGCCAGGCCGACCTCCAGGACATCCAGAAGGGAGGCAGTCCTGTAGGTGGCCCCAAGAGTGCAGGTCATGCTGGGCCTTAGACGCACTTCTGGGCCTGGTTTGTTCAGGTCCTACATTACTGACCCATGGCCTGGAGTCTCTGTTCCCCAGATGAACAGTGGTAGCTTATCCATGGCTGAGAGAAAGATGGGCACCCTAAGAACCTTTTCCATTTGTTGTTTATTTTAAATTATTTGTTTTGTGGCACATGACCACAGCTTGTTGTGTGGAGGTCAAAGAATAACTTGGCGGCGGGGGGGGGGGGGGGGGGGGGGGAGGGTGTCAACTTTCTTCTTGTACTACATGGATCCTGGGGATTGAACTCAGGTCTGAGCCGTCTTGCTGGCTGTATCCTAACAATCTTGTTCCACTCTGTTCTATCATGGTCCTTTCTCAGAGACCACATCCATCTTCACAGTATGGGCTTAAATGGAACCCTCAGTTCTCTGCACCTACCAGTTCATCTCAACCAGTAACTGAAGAAGCTGTATAGATTCCAGACATTCACCGACTCTGCTGGATCTCAGGGACATAGAGTACCATCATCACCCCTAAATACATCCAGTGGGAAAGTAAGAAACAGAAATCAGAAAAGACTGTATAAATCAACTCATCCTTGTACTTTGGTCTCAGAGGTCCAGTAAAGAGAAAAATATTCAACATCCAAGTTAGAGAGTGGTCTATGTTCTCAACTTGCTTTTAATATAGTATCGTGCTTTATATTGTCCTTCAATGAATATTAAATGAGCAATCAAGAAAACAAAATTAAGATCATAATAAAAATAGGAGAGAAGACACCGGAGGCACAAAGGATGCTGTACCAAAGAGCAGCTGGAGGAAGGAAGACTTGACTGGTAGAACAGGGGAGGCGGGAGGCAGTGAGGACTTCTGCCCAAACAGTGCAAGGGCCAACAAAATGTAGTTAAGAGAGATTTGTGTAGAAAGACAGGGGAAGAATCCAGAAACACCACTGACATTCCTGTAGAACCAGCTACAGTCTGCCTTTTCCACTGGGATTCTCTCAAGTAACTTTGGACTTAGTGTGTCCACTCTGAACTACTCATATCCCCAACCGCCATGCAAGTTCTCCTTGATGGTCATTTCTGTCAAGCATGCCACCGGCTCACTCACCTTTGATCAAAGCAACGTGCATTCCCTGTTATCAAGTGTGACGCTATTGCCTGTGGACTTCCTCAGGTGGCTTCTGGCTCTCTGCTTATGTTCCCACTTGAAGGGTTCAGCTCACCCCACCGTGTCTACTGCAGAAGCTCCCACTGGCCAGATCTACCCCATCCCTCAGTGCTTCCTCCTCATGAAGGAAGAATGAATCTTCCCACACCAAGGTTTTCTTTTCTTCATGCCATGTTGCCCTGTTGCATAAGATCACAGCCCTCCACTTTAAAAAAAAATAGTGTTTGGAGAACATGTAAAAAAAATGTCCTTTGAAGTTGAGGGAAAAATTACTTCAACTGACACTTTTCAGTGTTTCAAAGACAATGGTGGGGTATTATTTTTAGAAAGTCCCTATTGAAAATATGGGATTTCATAATCAAATTTCAAGGAAAACATAAAACATGAATAAATTAATATGTTAAAAAGATGTATACCTCTCCATTGAATATATCTTAATATTATGCACAGCAAAACTCAGTATTTATAACCTTTGGATACTGGCAGGTTGAGAAGGGGGGTAGTATCCTAGTTATAGGTCTATAAAAGACCACAAGTGAATTACTCAAAGCCAGAGAATCCTCTAGAAACCCCTACACTGGGCTGGGTGTGGTGGTGCACATTTGCAATCTGAGTACTTCAGAGTGGAGGCAGGAGGATCAGGAGTTCAAGTTCATTCTCTGCTACGTAGCAAGTTTAAGGTTAGCCTGAGCAACGTTGAGACTCTTGGCTCAAATAAACAAACAAATAAATTTTTTGCTAATCCTCCTTTCTCTGACACATCTTGCACCCCCAACACAATGTCCTTTCTTATTTTAAAAGGACACTCCTCATTCATTAGCTCCTCTTCCTGACCCACCTAACATCACCCCACAGTCTATATTCTATGGAACCTATGATTCTAAAGCATGTGCAGTGGGCTTGTCTGCTGACACTCATCCACCTTTCCCCAGTAACTCCACCTGCTTTCATGCCACATGGGGTGGATTAACACATGTGACCAAGGCCAACACTCTCTCTGCATTCTCCTGGGGGGGGGGGTGTAATTTGTTCTGGGGCATTGCCTATTCGTAACCCTAGGACTTCAGTCGGAGCTACCAGAAAAGGGCCTGTGGGTCCCCTTGGATGTGAATCTGGGAGATACAATGAGTCACAATTAGAGTCTGGGCAAGGTGAGGGAAAGAACCTCTGATGAATACAGTTGGTGCTGAAGGGTCTTGAGAAATGGAGAGGGAAACATGGGTCTCTGGTACCATGTGAGTCTCTAAGCCAGCCTGACCGTCAGCCTTCCTGTTCCTTAAGCTAAGGAAGTCTCCAGTTTTGCTCAGTGATACCCAGTTTTTTGGATTCTGATGTTATTTATGCCACCAGGAATCTTACCTGATGTGCAGCAGAAACCACAAGTGTGACCCGCACGCTACTACACAAGCTTCCAGCGCTTGGATGTCACCAAGAGTCTGTCTTTCTTGCACAAAAGCTGGAATGTGCCCTAGAGTCTGCTGGGACAGACTGGATGCCAGCAATGAATTTGCATCACAGACTAAGTAAGCAACTCCCAAATCCCTCACCCAAAAAGAAACAGGAGTCAGCAAGCAAGCCTCACCCAGGAAGCCTGGGGGCGAGAGGAGAGAAACTTTTAAGGGCAATGACGATTGTCCTCAGATCTGTCTCCTGTGCTCAACTTGAGCGGTGAGGTAGAGGAGGATGTGAGCAAAACCAAGGGCCTGTTCTGGATTACCACATAACAAACAAAAGGTCCCTGTCCTATTTCATGACTTAGCTCTGTGTGTTCCGGGTGCCTGAGTGCCACAGCATGAAGATCCTTGTTGTTGGTATCTGGGGACAGGGTAGGGGTGGGGTAGGATCTGTGCAATGTGCCCGGGCTATTTAGCAGCACCCAGGCCTCTGCCTACCACCTGCAATGGCATCATCACCCACACACTCCAGTTCTGATAACCCACAATGTCTCTGGACAGTAGCAAATGCCCCCTACGGGAAAAACCACCCAGCTTGGAATGGCTGGGTGAGGGCATCTGTGGCCTTGAGTGAGAGGAGGCTTCCGTGCCCACAGTCAAACCTGCATTAAAAGCACATGTACTGGAAAGAGACACCAGTGCCCGGATGTGTGAGGCAAGAGCGGGGCGGAATAGTGATTGAAGAAGTCGCTGAGGCAGATGGGATTCTGTTCAAAGGTAAAGCCAGGGCCCTTAGTAACAGAGCTGCACCCAGGCAGCTAATGACCTTTACAAAAGGTTGGGGCTCTTAAGAAAATGACATAAGTGAGGAGCAGTGAAATGTTCTCTTTGCTCTGCTTTTCCTTTCTTTCTCATGTGTTCATGTGTGTGGTGTGCACGTCCACATGTGTATGCCCGCACATGTGTATGTGTGCAAGACCCAGTGAAAGCCAGAGGTGGGTGTGGGGAACCTTCCTCGATTGCTCTTCACTGAGGCAGGGTCTCTCAGTCAAACCCAGAGCTGGCCGATACAGCTCATCTCCAGCCAGCTTACTCTGAAAGTCAGTCTCTGTTTTTCAAAGCGAGAATTACAGGCAGACAGGCAGTCCATGCTCTAACCACTGGGCAATCTCCCCAGCCCAAAATACGCTCATCGTTTTTCATGTAACCTCTGAACCCTGAGACCTGAGAAACCTGAGGATGTTAAAATTAAACTTGGAAAATTCCATAAACCTGAAACAGCAAACAGCCCGGCTCAAGATTACCCACCGCTGTTCTAGCGACCACACAAGCACATTTACTTACAGCCTCAGAGAGTAAATTCCAGAAACAATTATTTCAACCCAGGGTGTCTCTGGGGGAACATGTAGTGTGTGAGTAGAGGAACTCATGCTGACAGAGAGCAAGGGGGTGTTATTTGGGTAAATTGGGTCAAGAATCTCTGAGGAGGCAGTGGGATTATCTCTTGTTGAAGAGGTCTTTTGGTAAAGAGGAAACAATCCCATGGGCAGCAGAGTGGATCTTGCTGACAAGAAGTAAGGACTGTGGGAGTTTTTTAAGTTTTAAAATTATGATTATTTGTTTATGTACGTGTGTATGACTGTGTGTGTGTGTGTGTGTGTGTGTGTGTGTGTGTGTGTGTGAGCCTATGCACATGTGCCACCGCACACATATAGAGGTTGGAGAACAACTCGCAGAAGTCAGTTCTCTACTTCTATCTTAAAGGTCCTGGGGATGGAGCTCAGCTCATCGTGTGGCTGGGCCATCTTGACAGCTCAACCTTGGGAATTTTCTGAAGGAACCAGATTCATTTGTTTGAACATCCTGATTGGCCTGTTGTGTCAGGGCTTAAGGTGCTATAGTGTGAAGAGAATTTATTTGGCATCAAAGATGAAGTCCAGTTCCTTTATCACTGTTGAGTTGGTACATGGCCTTAGGCAAGTTACATCTCGCTTTGATTTCTCCATCTGATAGAGACCCTGTTCCTCGACAGTGAGGAAAGCTTTCTCAGATGCTACTTCATGCCTTCTATGAAGGGAATCAGAAGTGGACAAGTGTTCCCTAGAACATGGTAGAGTTTGTGAGCCAGGCAGGAGCTTCAAATCCAGAAGGTGGCTTCTTACTGCCCTGCCCCCCTCTTTGTTCTCTCGCACACTAACATTTTGAACCCTCCAGGCCTGTAGCAGAGATGAAAAAGATTTACACATAAGAAAGCTGGGAGCTGGTGGTGGCCACAGCTCCCAGAGCTGGCAGTAAACATACTACTGCCATGTTGGGAAGCTAAGGGGGGCAGAGTCAGCAGCCAGGGCTGCAGCTTTCGTCCTAGCCAAGCAGCTCAATAGTTTAAAATTTCCTCTGGTCAGAGAAGGATTATAGATTTATAATAAGACAGATTCAGATGGAATAAAACCCTAAACAATTTACAGTGTGTGTAAAAAGGTATGTAGGCTTAGAAGAGAGAGGAAAAGAAGTACATGCAGTTATATAAAGAAATAAATAGTTTAAAAAAATAAAGTCTTTAAAGAGACAATAAGAATAATATAAAAGTTAAGCCACATAAAGATGGAAATTACACAAAGAATCTGGATACTGCATATTATTATATTGTTTTGGGGATTTTTAACTGGAGAGAGACATTTGATTGTAAAGGCTGCTGAGTTAAACCAATATGTATATTTTAAATGTATCTTGACTTCAAAATTTATGTCTAAGGAAAAGTTGTTTTGGAAAAGAGGTTCTGCTTTTCTTTCCACAGAAGATGAGAAGCCGTGGATTCCTTCCAGGTTAATATGGTTCCATCAAGGAAGACCCTCTGAGAGGTAGCTTCAAGGCAACTGGCTCACAGAATACCGCCTCACAGACTATTCCAGTCAGGACTTGACCATAAACCTAAAATTTTCTTTGAGTCCCCATAAGATTACCAGCGCCCCCAACCAGGAAGTAGATGAGAAGCTATGCCCAAATTCCCAAAATATTGTTTATAAATGTTTATTTTTTTAAACATTAAAGGAGGTTGATTATAAATGTAATCTCTTTCTAAAAAAGAAAAGGAGATATAGATATGATAGGATAAAAGGGTAGATTATTGAATCTATTTTAAAAGAGCAACAACTTGTTTGAAATGTTTTACAATGCTATGGATTTTTCTTTATTAATACAAATTTAAAGTTAATTTTGTTATTATATATACATATATATATATTTCTACTCTTGTTTAAGGTATTATGTTTATGCAACTCATTTAAAATTGTAATGTATAATTGAGAAATACAGATTAATAATTAGTCATCTATGATAATCAAACTTATATTCATATTAGTTAAGTTTTCTAGGTATACATAGATATATTTCAATTAGGTAGGTAACCTTCAAATGCTTCAAAGACCTACAGAAGATGGCATTTAAAATGTTTTAAGAACTTTGACTTTTCTGGACATTGAGACATGTCTACTTCTGGCAGTACCAGTCTACTTCAGAGAAGATGATGGGCATATGATGGGCAAATTCCATATGGAGTTTGCTTTCCTTATGTCAAAAGTTAGCCATCAGGGCAAAAAACTGTCTTGCCTGGACTGCTTGACAAAATGTTGTATCGACTGGACATGCAGGACCCATGGAAAAATGACCACTAAATTTTGCCCAAACAAAGCAAGATGGTCCTTCAGATTCCTGCTTCACAGAGGAGACTGCCAGACATTCTGCAGGACACAGGGAGAAGCGACTGAGAGACTCTAGACCTATAGGCTGAAGATGGATGTCCCAACATTGCAGAGGAACTTTAGCTGACTGTTCAGGCAGCCAGCTGTCTGTCATTCTAGATTTTTGGAAGTTTCTTACAATGCTCTTCTTGTTTACTTAGGTAATATTATATCCTACTAGGATCTTTGATGTAATTGAAGACTAGGTAGTTATAATTTTCTTTGATTATGATAAATGATAAATTAGATATGAAAATTTAGACTTACAAATATAGGATAGATAGAATAGTTTCTTTAATTTTGCCAAATACAATAGACTAAATATTGTAACTGTAATTCTTTCTTGATAACTGTTCTATTATATGTAATTTTACTATGTTAAAGTTAAAACCTTCCTCTTTGATTAGACAGAAAAGGGGAAGGGCTGTGGGATGTCCTTTTTTAAAGCCATGAATATGTGTTGTTCTAATTGGTTGATAAATAAAGCTGCATTGGCCCATGACAAGGCAGCTTACAGGCAGGTGGGAAATATAAGCAGATATATGGAGAAAAGAAAAGAGAGGAGAGAGAGACGCCAGCCTGCTGCCCAAGGGACAACATGTCAGCAGACCAGTAAGCCACAGAGCACGTGGCAAAACATAGATTAATAGAAATGGGTTAATTTAAGATATAAGAGCTAGCTAGCAAGAGGACTGCCATAGACCATACAGTTTGTAAATAGTATTAAGCCTCTGAGTAATTACTTTATAAGCAGCTACAGGACTGTGGGGTCAGGTGGGACCAGAGAATGGTGGGACCACAGGGCCAGGCAGGACTGGAGAAACTTCCAGCTACACTTGAGGGCATTCAGGCTGAATCCTGGAGCCAGCAGCTGTAAATTAGGGGTTGAGTGTCATGATGTCAACACTCTTCCCCATAGCCCTTCATATCCTGACTCCAGCTCTGACGGCAGACATGACAGGGAGAGCCATGACCCGCCATTGATACTTCTTCTAATGACTGGGACCTACACCTGGATTACTCATGAGTAACCTCAAAACTAGAAGGAAAGTTGATGTGATAAGCAGCTCACAACCTGGAAGTTGAGCCATCTCAAGGATGTTTAGAGGGCAGATGGGGGCCTTCATGAACTAGCAGAAAATCAAACATTAAAGGAAACCTTAAGCTAATGTTTGTTGCAGAAGCATCTGGATTTTGAGATGAGTTTTGCTCCCTGCTCATCTTAGCGTGCTTGGTTGCAATAAGCCTACGTATGATGAGTAAGAGAAGGCTCTTTGTGTTGAGCACAAATCAATCTAAGGTTGATGACAAGAATCTAGGGGAGTGAGTAGACCTCTGCAAAGCTGATGGAGAAAGACCCCCCCCCCACACACACACACACAGTGATTGGTTTCATTTGGGTGGTGGTTCACCCAATGAGATCACATCAGGCTTCTGACCTACAGTTCTGGAAGATAAGAGGCTTGTGGTCAACTGTTACAGCAGCAACAGGGATTTGCTACAGCTTACGAGATGGACGTGCTCCCACTCTGCCTTCAGGGACTGCACAATAATTCACTTGGTGCTTTTCAGTACTCAGCCACTTAGATGTCCCAGGGATACAACTATGACTTCCGTACCTCAGACCAATTTCAATCCTTCTATGCTTAGGTTAGTGGGAAGACATGGAATGAAAAGGTTGTGGGCTGGAGAGTTACTCTAGCCTTTGTATTAGAAAAGAACTGGCCATTGTTAGCAATTCCATGGTGGCTGTGCTTGAAGCCTGAGTGTCCACATGCTGCAGGCTTTCCTAGCCAGAAAGGCTCAGCCAAAGGGTGACGCATCCAGCCCTCGGGTGACTTTTCTGTGCCCTTTCCTGGGTTTTCACGTTGTTTTCTTCTTCCTTGGGTTCCACTTATCTTTTTTCTTCAAAGTTCTTCACTAGAAATATTGATTTGCCTCAGTGTCATAGTCACTTGTCTCTTGCCACCACGATCCAGGCAACTTTATTAAAAAACAACAACAACAACAACATTTAATTTTGGTCTCACAGTTGCAGAGTTAGAGTCCATGACCATCACAATGCCATGAGCATGGGAGCAGGTTGGCAGGCACAGAGCTGGAGCTGTGGCTGGCAGTTTACATCCACACCCACAAGCAGGAAGCAGAGCGAACTGGGAATTGCATGGTCCTTTGATTCCTCAAAGCTCCAGTGGCACACCTCCTCCAACAAGGCCACGCCTTCTAACCCCTCCCAAACAGTTCCACCAATTGTAGACAGATCAAGCATTCAAATAGATGGGCCTATGGGGGGGGGGGATACATTCTCATTCAAACTACCATTTAGGTAAGATAAAACTTGGGAAGATCTGTGAAATAGGGATAGGATCAGTCTGATCCTTTCTCACAGGTCCCTCCCATCTCAACCTCTGTGGAACCAGAGAGGCACAGGGAAAGGTTTCCAAATGGCAGGTGGCAGAGATGATTTCCTCCAGTGACGCATGGAGAAAATTAGACAGTATAGCACTCGAGGAGTGTCGGGCCAGAGCACCTCCTTTCTCAGCAGGGTTGCTGGGCCTCCTCAACTCCTTCAGAAGAACTTTGGCCCCGTGCATGCCCATCTTGTCCTCTGCTGTGTTTAGTTTCCCCATGGCACTGAATTCTAACACAACCGTGTACTTTTCCATTGCCCTATACTTAGAAGTTAGCATGAGAACAAGGACTTTTATTTTATTCCACAGTGCCCAGAACAGTCCTTGTTATGTAATAGTTCCTCCATAAACACTTGCTATGTTCAATTAATTGTTCCCTCTGTGTGAGTATGGGTATGAAATGTATTTTCTTCTTTAGTTTTACTGGATGATGAATTCCAAAGGCCTTGAACTCAGTGGTCTCAGGGTAGAGAGTTATTTATTTATTTATTTATTTTTATTTTATGTGCATTGGTGTTTTCCATGGGTGTTGGGACCCCTGGAACTGGAATTACAAACAGTTGTGAGCTACCATGTGGGTGCTGGGAATTAAACCTGGGTTCTCTAAAAGAGCAGTCAGTGCTCTTAACCACTGAGCTATCTCTCCAGCCCCCCAGGGTAGAGATTTTGAGTAATGCCACACATGACTTTAATGCAGCTCAAACTTTGTTATCTAGGGTGTCACTAACCTTCACCAGTGGCTCTGGCACCATCCCTTCCCCCTTAGAAGTTTGCTGGGAGGTCTCCATGGAGGGATGCTGGGCTTCCTGATGGTCTAGAGAACACCTATGAGAAACAAGCTACACGTTGCTGTGTGAGACCATTACATCTGGACCAGCTGTGTTGATCTTGCTGTTGGCTGAGGATAGAAATGAGCTGAGCTGAACCCAGAGTCACTCAGCCTCAGCACCGTCATGACTAGAGGCGAAATCCCCTTACTCTTTAGTTCTATTTTGAATCAAGCTTCTATTGCCTTCAGTGGGGTGCATCCTAAAAGCAATCGTAGCCCCCTGCTCCACTACTGAGAAAAGCAACATGGGAAATAAATACCCACCCTCCCGTGGGTGTGGGGAGTTAGTCATTCTATCAACCCCCCAATAATCAATGGGATTTTTTTCTTTTTATTACTGTCTTTTATATCCAAGGATTATCAGTGGTCATTGAGCCCTTTTCCCAGTTTTCTGTTAGCACTGATTTAAAAAAAAAAAAAAAAAGTTTTCCAATTTAAAGTTCTTAATTTGGAGACCCTACCAGTTTCTCCTTGCTGAGGGTCTATCTTCTGACCTATTTACTCCTCTGGACTTGCCAGTATTAAACCACAGGGTTAGAATGGAGTTGAGGGAAGGCTAAGAAACTGTGTTGAAAACCTGAGTCCTTGGAGCCCACAGTGTTTGAAGGAATGAGCTGCTGAGGAATCCTTTACAAGAATGTGCGCATGGCCGTGGGCGCCATTCAGCTCACCCTACATGACAAGCAGGTTTAACACTGCAGGGGTTCCTACAGCCTTTAGCCCCTCGACACACTGTGCTTGCCCACGAGAGTTCATGGTTATGGAACACTGCCCAGGCTTACACAGTCCGGGTGCCTTCCTGGCGTGACCTAGAGAAGTGGTTGGCTGTATCCTCAGGGCCCTTTCAGGTCCAAATGCTCATGAATCACCCTTGCACTTTATATATTTCCATTCAGTATTTCCGAATGCATTCATCCAGGCTTTCTCCTGCTCCTTGCCCATACACGCATTTCACAAGGTGAGCAGAGAAAGTGAGCTAGCCCGCATTCCTGCAGCAGATTCCCAAAGCCTTGGCTAGAGAAGCCTGCTTCATGGCAGGCTGTGTCTTGCAGGACCAGGCGTGGAATTTGAATTACAGTCCTATCCCAGCTGCACGGTATGAGAAGCTCCTGACAGGTCTGTTTGCCTTCAGCAAACACACAAATGGCTTTGACTTCCAGAACATACTGACATAGTTTGCTGTTGCTTTGATTTATTTGGGCCTGGGTGGTAGGTCTGTTGTTTCTCTGTTGTTATTGTTTGGTTTGTACCAGAGGGGTTTCCCAAACAACCAAATTGGAACATGTGTGTTTATTCTTTGCTGTGAAATTTTCATCCCAATGGAGGAGGCCTGAGGAATAGATTCAGAATCCAGTCCCTTCCCGCAGTCTAAAGCTTCCAGCACTTGGGGTTGGAATGTTCCTGAACCCTCCCTGGACCCTGCAGAAACAATTTCCCTTCTCTGGGCTGTGTCTGGATGGAAGCCACTGTGTTCTCCAGGGTTGATCTTGTTCGTTGTGAGCATGGGGTCTTTTTCCTTCTCTGTGTGGTGGGATTTAGAGGTGTTTTTTCCAGGACCTTCCAGCTCTTGAGGAGAAGGCAGGGCTGTGGCAAGGGCACACTCGTGCATCCTGTGTGTGCATCCTGTGGCTCGCTCTCCTGTGGGTACACCTGCTGCTAGTTACACAGTTCAATGTCGTCAAGGCTTAAATTGAGAAGCACTTACTCAAATCCTTTTTAACTTTTTAAGACATGTAATCGCTGAAATGTAGTTAATTTTCAAGCATGGAATCATTGAAATACAGTTAATTGAGCCTTAAATGTGAAGGTTGAATTTATGGTCTGAGTGCTTAATATTGACATCGGTTTCATAAAATCTTACCTTTTGCCAAAAGTCTACTGCATGCTGATGGCCAGCTCTTGTGTTGTTTGCCTAAAAATGGAGTAGTTAGCAAGCGCCTGGTAGGGGTAGGAACTTAGAATATATCTTCTGAATGCTTCCATCCAGAGTATAATTATGAAAAAAATATTATAAGCAAATTTGGACTCTGCTCATATCCACATCATTTTAAAGGCTGAGTTGGTGCCAACTCCATTAATTGTCTTGATTTATGAAGAAAGGGATATATGGATGAGACCTCTGTGTTCCATGGAGCAAAATGGCATCTTGGATGAAGGCTTCTGAACAGAGTCTTCGCCTGGCACGTGGCTGCACAGGGACTCTGTGCTGGACATGGTGGAGCCCACATGGTGGGGTGCACAGTTCCCGTCTTTAGAAGTGCCTGTGAGTGGTGGAGGGTTAGGGTGGCGGCGCTGATAAAATGAGAAATAGGAGGAATAATGACTCAGATGACAGTCTGCAGCCTCAGAAACCGAAGATTCGTGGGACAAAGCGAAGTAGAAAATTAGTGTGCCGTTTTTCTAGCTCTAAAAATAATATTTACAATTCAGCTTCTACAAAACAAAGGAATTTGGGTAGTTGGTGTCTTAAATGCTCTCTATTGCTCAGAATGTCACTGGCGTCCTAGTTGTGGGAGAAGGGGTATTTCTGTGAGTTGTTTTTGCATTACGGTTGTTTGTACGTGGTAAGGAGTGGGCTTGCAATTTAAAGTAAGTCAAGCAATCCTGGTCACTTAACTCTTACTTCTGCAACGTTGTTATTATTGCCTCCGTTTTGCAGAGAAAACAGCCCAGGAGATGGAGAAATTTGCCTCAGCTAGTAACAAACAAGCCAGAACAGAGGTCACCGTGGAGTCCTAGTGACCTTTGACCGCTTTCTCAGAGGTTTTCTTGGGTCATTCTATCAAATTATAATTTACCTATAATGATTTTATTGAAAGATCAGCTTGCCGAAAACTAGTCAAATCTCTCCTTCCTGGGGGGAGTCAGAAGTCTGAAATAAAAATGGCGGGGTGCGGTGGGGGTCAATGACCAATACCTGAAGTACTACCCTATAATTATTTTCAGCTGAATCTAGAAACGTTTGCCGGAACTGAAGCAAACACAAAGCACTCAAAAACCAAAGATTCGGTGGACAAATAAGTGTGCCATAACGGGCTGGGGTGAGTGTGGGAATTCCTGGCCTCTTCCCCAGCTACGAGACCGCTCATGCGCTGGCAAGACACTTCGTCAGTCCAGGGCCTTACAACCTATGTAATCCGTGTGCTCCATGGTGACGTGATTTGCACACAGCGTGATCACGCAATCTATGGATCACGCAATCTACGGGCGCGTGCGTGCGTGGGGTAGCTATGTAAGTAAGCCCATATGCGCATGTGCAGGGGAATCCATAAAAGCGGGTCACAGACCCTCCCCTCTCCCTCCCCTTGCACGAGCATTTCCACAGGCTAAGCACCCCTTCTGTTCCCTTCCCTTAATAAACTCTTACAGCGAGTTTCTGTGCCTCATGGCTTTTCTCCAACGGTAAACAGCGCCACTTAATGAATAACACAGCACCGCATGATAGCTAACAGAGCATGAAGAACAGAGAAAGGTCCAAAGGAGCCAGGACACCAGACAGGAGCTAAAGAGGAGTGCAGATCCTAGACTTTAAGGAGGGGGTGGGGAGGAGCTGGAGAGATGGCTCAGAGGTTAAGAGCACCGAACCCTCTTCCAGAGGTCCTGAGTTCAATTCCCAGCAACCACAGGGTGGCTCACAACCATCTGTAATGAGATCTAGTGCCCTCTTCTGGCCTGCAGCTGTATACATAATAAATAAATAAATATTTAAGGAAAAAAAAAAGGAGGGAGTGGGAATGCTAACCACCCCAACTTAGCAATTGCATGCTATATGCGTGTATAGATATTTTACACTGTAATTCATAAATATTTACAAGTATAATGTTAATTTTAAAATAAAGTAAAAACAACAGGTGCGGTGACACACATCTTTGTCTTGGTACTTGAGAGTTAGAGAAAAGCAGATCTCTGAGAGTTCAAGACCAGCCTGGTCTACAGAACGAGTTCTAGGGCAACATAGTGAGACCCTATGTCATAGATAAATAAGCATTTTAAAAAGTAAAAACAAAAGTTCCTTTAGCAACAGTTTACAAATGTCTAATTTATTTAAAAACAAAAACACAGACCAACAATGCCAAGGAAGTTGTGGCAGTAAGCTGAGGCAGGAATAAAACGTTGGGGAAAGCCTTTGGGTATCCAGGTGCTTACTAAGATCTTGATTTATTTTTGGAGAATTAGCATTCTGGCCGACACAGAGTCTGTTCTTTTCATGAAATCCGGATATCTGGGTATGTCACCAATAGTGAACACGGATGGTGCTCTCCTTGTCTGGGTCTCCTGAGTTCGGGTACACACAGGTACCAGAGGGGGAAGTCCGCCAGGCAGACCTTCCCTCACTGTTGTCCTCAGCTCACACACACACACACACACACACACACACACACACACACACACACCGGTCTCTGTGGAGGCAGCTTTCATGAATGTGTCCTTTAGAACTAAAGAGCTCCAGCTTCAGGGCGATGGAAACAGCTGGCGATGGGCAGCTGGGCAAGGACTCAGGCCGGGTGGGACAGTAAGCAACACATGCAACAGGAAGTCCTTAGAGGAGATTTCAAAAACCTTTCCAAAATTCCTGGAAGTCCTTCCTTCTAAGGATCTCTAGAAGTAAGTGCCTTTGTGTACAGGTTAAAATCTACACTGCATGGGAGAATTTGAAAAATCAAATTAGATTCTGGCAACCTTTAAGCGAGGAAGCAGAGCATGTTGGGTTCACTCTGGCTGGAAGTTTTTTATGTGTTGTGTCAAAATGACCAGAGACATGCTTGGACTCCTGTTTTGTACTTATTTCCTAGTTATCCTCAATCTCAGCTGTCTCTGTCTGGTTTGATAATTTTCAAACAGGGGTTTTAAAATTTATCCAGAAAATTGAGGTGTGTACAGAGATGTATGCTACACACTGAAAATTTTATAATGTTGAAGGAAAACAGGCTTTTTAAAAAAATAAAACTGCTGGATAATAAATAATATAAGACAAATTCCTGTTCTGGAGAAAATCATCTGCCATTTCTCAAAGTACCTTCCTTTTCTAAGAACACCGAATGTTCTCAAAGTACATCCCTTTCTGAGAAGGCACAATCTATAGCCTAATACCCATCTGTATTAGCTTTGAAGGGCTACTCTAAGAAAGAACCCCAAACTGGTGATTGTAGGAGAAAATGCAGACATGACTGGCAGCCAGCCTCTCTGTCACACTGCACTTCTAGATAAGAAGCAGGACACACCATGCTGCTCAAGTCAGAACACTGAACTCTGAAGTGGTGTGAGTAGCCGGTAGCTGGCCTGCAGAGGAGTCCATAGTCCTCTTTAATATGCTTCTGCCACACTTTACTCTGCTGGTGGTGCAAGCCCTCACTGTCTAGTCCCAGGCAATGTGCTAACCAATCACAGTCGACAGGCTTCCACTGTATAAGTGGTTGCCCATGTGCAATAAAGCAGACACTGTTCCCTGCAATAAAGCAGACACAGCGCCCTTTACCAACCCATGGGCATTACTCTCTTGTCTGGGGACATCCTGGTAACAGCAGCAGATGATCTGAAGCAGAATCCCATCGTCTCATTGTTCCAGAAGTTAGGAGTGTGAAGTCAAGGCATCACTAGCGGGTTACTCGTGGAGACTGTAAGATGGCAGGAACCTGATCCGAATCTCTCAGCTTCTTGTGTGTATTGGTAGCCCTGGTGAGCCTGGAGTTTTAGATGGATTGCTGCAATCCCTACCTCCATCTTCAGGTGGCATTCTCCTCTCTGTGCTTGTGTCCAAAAGGCATCCTTCTTACAAGAGCACTAATAATTGGATAGGAGTTTACCTTAATCCTCTATGATACCATTTCACTTACTGCACAAGCAAAGTCCCTACAAATAAGGAGTTAGGGCTTGAACAGACCTTTCTTGGACAAATAAACCCACCCATGATACATTCCAATCAAGACTACCAAAACCCACCAAACCACTTCCTTTTCTTTTAAATATTTATTTTCTTTTTAATTATGTGTGCATGTATGCATCTGTGTGTTGGTATGTGCATGCATGGGTGTAGATGCCTTCGGAGTCCAGAAAGGGGTATCAGATATCCCAGAGCCAGCTGTGAGTCACCTAGCATAAGACTGAACTCAGGTATACACGGCTGAGCCATCTCTCCATCCCTCCAATCCATTTTGTACATTATAAACAAGGCGTTCAGTTTTTTTAATGGGCTTTTTGAATTCCAAGTCTTAAATGGCAAATTTTATAATTGCAAATACAAATAGTTTTGTTTCACTACCAAATCCCACTAAAACAAATATAAGAACACTTTAAGTCGTAAACCACAAGAACGAAGTGAATATTAGACATTTGGAAGCAGGAGAGAGACCAGCAAACACTCACTACATTAGCTGACTCTAAGCAGAAAGTAAAGATACAATATGAGCTATACCTCTTGTTAATATTCTGATGCCACCCCTTAGCACCACCCTATGTCCTGACATAAAAGTCTCTTTTTAAGGAAAAACTCTGCCCATTCTCTCTTTTCCCCTTCTGCTTTCCTCCCATGAGGTGTGCACCCTTCACCCTTTCTCTCCCCTCTCTCCTTCTTTTTCTCTCCCCTCTCTCTTCCTCCGCCCCCACCGAATAAAACTCTTTACTGAGCACTGTCTGCATGGCATCTCTGTCTCTCACCCACCATGGGGCACCTTGGCTCTACCCGCCTAGACCTCCTGCATACAATATCACAAAACTTCTGTCTGCAGAACTCAGGAGCTGGAGACACTATATAACCTTGGAAAGAGGAGAAAGGGGTTTGTGAGAAACCTGCTCATAAAGAAATGACCACTCTGGATTGTTTCCCCAACCCAGCAGATCTTAATGGCTGCCCTTTCTCCTTCCTGAAAGAACTTGTGATTTTGTTTCCCAATAAAAAGCCTCTGCCCTGAAGATGACTTAGAGAAGCTGACGTTGGGGCTATTTGACTGAAAATGTGGCCACTAAGACACCAGGCTTCTTCTCCTGCTTTGATAGGCACAGCTCCTCCACGTAGGAGGAAGAGTCTGCTCAGTGCAGTCCAGTCACAGATATTCCATCTTCAAAGGCCTAGCAGCAAGGGCTCCCAGGGGACACGCTGAAGACACTGTGTGCTTTGGACACAGAACTGGGAGGATTTGAGCTGGGTCTCATTTGAAAGCCTCCTCTCTGTGGACTGGCTTTCACAGTATCAGAAAGTGATATGTAAGCTGCCAGGGGAGGAAATCAATCAATAGTCCTACCCAACTGTGACATCTATGAACTACAACAATGACCAGGATGGCAAGACATCCATAAAGGTGTACTACTGGCACTTACATCTTGGAAGTAACCAACAGCTGTCTAATGGGACTTAGGGCACACTCAACAGGTGGGAAATCCTGATTGGTATTGTAAACCTACCTAGCCAATCCCCCAAGGCAAGTAAGGTCATTCAAAGATCTTAGAGGAGAATGTACTACTATTGTGGGGTGTTAGGGACCAAGATTTCAGGAACCAAACATGAACCATGGAAAGTACTAGCTAAGCCAGAGAACAAGTCATAAGCCCACCGCCCTTCCCCAGAGCAGTAACACCTGTTTACTAACCGGAGGCTCCCAAAGATAAGAGCATTCCACAGTCAGGTGCCATGGCAACGAATGTAAAGAGCATTCCATGGTCAGGTAGCCTAGCAACAGAACAAATGGCCCCTGACCAGTGACCTTAGCCGATTTCTTGCAGTTGCTCGACCTGCACGTCTCCCACGTTCTGCATGCCTTCCACATCCCTTCCCCTTCCCTCCTTCCTGCCCCTTCCCCTCTTATGCTATATAAGCCATGCAGAGAGAAATAAAGATTGGCGGCTTGATCAGAATTTTGTCTTTTGTCATTTCTTATGTCCCCTGTCTCTCATTTGCTCCCACAGGTGGGTCGACCCTGTTGAAACCCCGCTGGCCGGAGCAGTGGGAGGGGGGCAAAACAGCTTTGGCAGGCAACACCCAGATCCAGGAAAAGCCATAAGCTGACACCACCCAGGTATCTATCCTGAGATGTTTGGGATATTAGGTATTTGGGATCCCAACCATTAGATAAGAGAGCCAGATATCCTTGAGCCTAGCACACACCTACTTTACCTTCTTACCAAGAAACCCCTAGATAAATGTCAGCCAGGCAGGGTCCTGAACCCTGGAAATCCCCTCACCCCAACCTCTGTTATGATTAAAAACTCTACCCTTCCTGGGCTCAGGGCTCTCTGCTCTCACCACTGCATTGGACAGACAGAGAGACCAAGCTCAGAGCTTGAAAATAAAGGCTCTTTGCTTTTACATATGGGATTCGGTCTCTGTGGTGGTCTTTTGGGAGTCCCTGTGATCTGGGCATAACAACTGTCACTTTCCTAAACCCGTGCAACTCCTAACCTCAGTCTAAATACTGATTCTCATAACTACTGATAAGTGTGCCTCTCATCCCCAGCAAGGAAGTTTCTTTTTCTAGTAGATGTAGCCTATCACAGCTGGTCAAAATGCAGAAAACAATTGACTGTGGGGTGCCCAATGAGAACTGATACATCTACAACACCATCCCAAGAGCAACTGACTGTGGGGTGCCCAATGAGAACTGGTACATTCTGCAACACCATCCCTACACAACTGGTACATCTACAACGCAATACCTATAACCAAGATCGGAAAGAGCCAGAGGACCAGGAAGTCAGCTGCAAGACTGTGTCTTCTGGATATAACAGGAATGTCACACCCATGAAATCTCAGGAAGAGAGCTGCTTAAAGAAGACTGGAGCCATGACAACACCAGCTGACATGCCAGCATGGATGGGATCTCATGCGGCCTCTCCCAGAGGCAGCTGCTGAGAGAGGGAGAATTAGTCTTCTTCAGGGATGGCCCCTAAATGATTAACTGATACCAAGTGGTCAGACCTAAAAAACGTCAACACACAATACTACTGTTGACACTCTGATTGTGCTCCTCGGTGCCACCCTGAGTCCTGACTCAAAAGTCTCTTTTTAAGGAAAAACTCTTCCCATTTCTCTCTCTCTCTCCCTCCCTTTCTGCTTTCCTCCCATGAGGTGTGCACCTCCCAGACCCTCACCCTTCTCTCTCTCTCTCCCTCTCCCTCCTTCCCTCCCTCCCTCCCTCCTTTCCTCCTTCCCCCCCTCTCTCTCCTCTCTCTTCCCCCACCACATAAAACTCTTTACTGAGCGCTGTCTGCATGGCATCTCTGTCTCTCACGCACCGTGGGGCACCTTGGCTCTACCCATCAAGACCTCCCATATACAATATCATAACACTGGCATCTAGCATTGCCAGGCAATCCCACTGCTTTCTCCTGCCTGTGGCAGTCTTGCAAAGCTTTTGGGACCCTGTAGCACCCACCATTTTTCCGTTTGGAGGATGGCGGGAAACTCTTCACTCTATCAGATCGGTAAGATTCTTCCTTTCTCTTTTGGCCATTTTCTCACAATTCAGGATTGGATTGTGGTGCTGACCACTTCTCTTTTGGGCTCTGAGCCCCTCAGGCCTATGCCCTGCACGGCCCATAGACATTGTGATGATGATCCATAGTTCTCGCTGACCCTCTGGGACTCTGGAGCTCAGTCTCGGTTCACTTGCAGTCTGTGGGGCTCATAACCTTTTCAGCCCCTGTCCCTATGCAATGGCATATGAAGACGGCTGTGTGTCACTCAAGCTCCTGCCCCTCCACCCCTGCTTTTTGGATGATGGTCCACTGAACAGCTTGTGTGGTCTGTCCTCGCTGAATTTCTGAGACCCTAGAGATTCCAGCCCTTGGACCTTCTCTACTTCATTGTGGAAAGATGTGCCCACCCCATCCCAGCCCCCTCCCCATCGGCCACCCCCCATGCTCCTCCAGCCTCTGCTGAGCAATGACATCATCACCTGTCACTGGGTTGCTTCCCATCACATATAAAAACTGCCCACCAGGCAAAGCCCACTGTCTTTGCCTGTCCCTTGCTACTAATCCTTATCCTTGTCTGCAATTCTATGTCTTAAACATTTTCTCTCTGTCACTTTGGCTCTGTTGTCAGGACCTCCTTGGCGCAACCCACCACGGCCCCCAGGCTAGCCACACAAATATCTGTTCACTTGACTATTCCTGCTGGCTGGCTGCTGCTCTTGGGTCAAGCCAGGAGGAACATAGACTCCACCCCAACCACTGCTACCAACCCATGGCTTAGGTTTGGTCCTCTGCGGCTGCCCACACCATGCTGCAGCCCTGGAGGGTCCTTCTCCGCCTGGCTGCACTGCTACTTCTCGGTCTCTCTTTCATAAAGTCTATTTCCTATGTGTAAATGGAAATGTATGACTGATTTGGCCATCTATATTTCTTTCTGACTGACTTTTAAATGCTTCAGTTTATCTGTTCCTTATCTGCTCAGTTTATTTTGGAAAAAACAACAACAACAACAACACATGAAAACATGGTCAGGTGCCATATTTGATAGGGGCGATCACGTGATCAGGCAACACCATCTTATAAAGGGTAACCACGTGGTCTAGCTACCATCTTGGCTAAGGTCAAAACAGGCAGGTCTTTACTAAGGACAGCATGGGCGAGCCACCCTGCACTCAGGCGATTACTATGGAAGGAAGTTAGAGAATCCCACCATGCATTGTTTCACAGGCTGAGGAAATGTCCTCTGGCCATGGCCTGGTGTTCCCCAGCTGCCTCTCTCAGGCTTCAGCCATCTGGGCAAGAGGGAAGTTCAGTCACAGCCTCCTCCTTCCTTCCCCGACAGCTGCTCCTGTGGGCGAGGCATACATTCCACTCCAAGACATCAGTGGAACCACAGGCAGGTGATATCATCATATTAAGATTTTAAAATTTCAGATTTTAACATTAATACAACACTTTGGGTCACAGGCTCAGGATTTTAAAAGGATTTTAAATTTTTCTTCGTTACTCATTACTAGATTTTCTATGATTTGGATTTCAATATTGATTGATAATGCTAGTTTATCTAAAACTTTTATGTCCTTTTATATATTTCTCTCCCTGCTGGTTTCTCTTTTCCCAATTCTAAGACCATGGGCCAAGAGGTTACAAAAAGTTCATAAATTTTAACTCTTGTCTCTAGTCTACATCTGTTTTAGTGAGCTTCTATCTGTCTGACTGACTTCAGTCTGTGAGACATAGTCCTGCTAAAGGCTGATTGTGGATCAACCCAGCCAAACATGTATCTACAGCCAGGTCAGACACTAACAAATGCCCCATTGCCCAGCCTTTGACTAGCCTTTCTGACTTTGACCAGCCTTTCAGCCTCTGACTAGCCTTTCAGCATCTGATTAGCCTTTCAGCCTTTGACTACTAGCCTTTCTTTGGGGGCCCTGACAACAACATCCCAATGACAGCTTGAAGCAGTTCCAGAAGAGAATATGTCATCTCACATTCCTTGTCCAGAATAGGCTGAAATGCTGGGTCAAAAGGAAACCCCTTGGCATAGAGGACTGGCTGGCTATTGAATGCCCATTGGTATTTATTAATTAAAATGGTTCTACAATAAGATAAGACACTTGACCTTCTTTATGCAGAACCAGGGAGATATTATATGACCTTAAGAAATAATTATTTCTATATAAGTCATTTAGGATTAAAATCTGGCCATACTCAAAGATCAGAACTACAGCTACAGGGTCTGAAAAATGGTAATAGATTTAGATATCACTGCCAACAGCTTAAAGAATGTCTTTTCTCACTCAAGGTCTATTCAGGCTTAAGAATATGAGCCTCTCTGTCCTTGCTAATTTCATTAAGCTGTAACTAACTGGAAAGCCTTTATATTCAGATTTAAGTCATATATATGCTCTCAAAGTTATAAATACATCTAACAGATTTTGTTCCCCCAGTCCTCAAACACCTGTGGATATCTGCAAATATGGCATTTAATATAAAAGCTTTTTATGGTAAAGAGACATGTCAGCTCCTGGCAGCAGCATCCTGTATCATCTCCAAGAAGATAGATGGCTGTAGAACCTTCCACCTGGAAGCTTATGGCAAGGCCAGCCATGCAGCAAAATACTAAGATCCTGTCCAGACAGTGAATTACTGGAGCAATGGGGATTGGTTGTCCTCTCTTCCAAGACAGGTAGACTGACCTTCCCAAATTTCTACTCCACAGAAAAATCTGTAAGATCTTCTGGGCCTATCAGCTGAAGAAATGCTTCCTTTGGGGCTTCTAACCACCCCCCATGACCATGGAGAGACTTGGGATTGCTGCCTAGGTAGCTGGAAAGCTGCCTCACTTCTTCTTAAATTTATCCTTCTCAGATCTGACAGTGTTTGATGAACTAGGGTGCATCAGTTTGACAGCCCCAATCCCAAGATCACTGACAGTTCATTAATAAGTTTCCTATTAATATTACAGACAGGTATGCCTCATTCATATACTTCAAGATACAGAATAGATCGGTTTCAGATATAACTCCAGAGGTTCAAAGTTTTAATACTGATAAGTGCTGCTTTGATAAACTGATACAACACTGACTACAGACAGTTCTTAGGAGCCCTTACATTTCTATGGATTTTCAACCATTTTTGCTATGATGTGAATCTGTTTCAGCCGTCTTATAGATACCTACAAGTCCCTGGGGGAAGTTTGGCTACTGCATCAAAAATCTGATCTGATAAAAATTAACAGTCTCCAGAGCCCATTTTGACGTCATCTATTTTCGAGAATATTCTGCAGTTTCCCCCTCCTGCCTGGGCCAGGGGCTCCCCAGATACGCCAGCCCTGCACCAGCTGGCACCAGCTCTGAGGATGCCAACCTCCGACCAAGGACACCAACTGGGATGGATGCACCCCCGCCTCCAGAGACGTGGCAGATGTTATGGCTCCTGTACTCCTAAGGAACACATCATCCCTCAATTCACTCTGGCACCACCTCTCCAGGCTCAGGCGGGCACCTGCCCAGCAACTGGAACCTGGTTTTCCAAGATGTCCCAATGAAGGGCATATCTGCTCTCATGTCTCACTCATTCATGATAACAATCTATTCTTTTTTTTCTCCTAGTAACCTGCCCTCTCAGTACATTCAAAGGAACGGACACCTGAGAATTTCACGGTGACACAGCTCACTCAAGGAACAGATGCCACAGATCTCCCTGGTGACAGCTGACTGGATGCTTCTTCCCTCCTGCCTCCCACCATGCGTGACTCCTGGCTTCCCCCTCCCCTTTTCCCTTTTTCAGCTTGAAGTAGCCTCGAGAATTCAGCACCCTTGTACCTCTACTTGCTCTCATAACTCACCTCTTTTAATAATATTCAAAACGGAGAAATGTTAATATTCTGACCTGCCCCTTGGGGCCACCCTGTGTCCTAACATAGAAGCCAATTCTTAAGGGAAAACTGCCCCTTCCTTCTCTCTCTCTCTCTGTCTGTCTCTCTGTCTCCCTCTTTCTGTCTTTCTGCCTCTTCATCTCTCTATTATGATAAACTCTCCACATGAATGCAGCATCTAGGGTGTGTATCACTGGCCGCCACCACCGCCATGCCCCGCATGGCATGCATCTTGCTGCATCTGCCCAGCATAGTTCCCTGCATGAGTGGGATACCTCAGGATCTCCCACGCACTACATCAACTCAGAAGGTTCAATCTATATATTTATTTGAATTTATATGTATCAATAATAACTTTTTTAAAGTCATGAATTTAAGAGGGTGAACATGGAAGGTCTTGGAGGAAAGAGAGTGAAGGGGTAAATGGTGTAATTACATTTTAATTATACTATTAATTAAATTAAAATTAATAAGTAAAAATTTCCATGTGTTTATGCCTGTTGAAATAAAATTTACACAACCAGAAGAAAGATGATGTGAACTGTTGATAGAGTCAAGGTTAAACTAAACTAAAATACTGTCTGAGGAAGGGGAAGTGGTCATGCCCATTGTAGGGGTTAACTGTGCACAGTGTCCACAAAATAACACAGAACGAACCGTAAACACGGACCTAACCCAGTGTTGTCCCACACATGTTGGGAGTGGTGCTAGTGTGTGAAAGATCCAACTCTCACCTTCTATGTGAATAAAAGCAGTTATTGCTGGACTAGACAGTGGAGCAAGGCCTTAGAAATAAATACTGCCTGGGTTAGTATACACTGCGGAATGTACTTACTACCAGGAAATTGAAACCGGAAAGTGTCATGGGTCTGTTGCTTTCACGGGAAACCTTGAAGAACTATACATTCCATGCATTTATAACCTTGAAAAACATTTTCTCTTAGGTTTTCAACTATAATTGGATCAGACTAACTTTCTATCCAAACTACTTCTGAGATTCTCCTTGTCGTTAGGATTGAGTGCATCTAAGATCTATTACAGCCCACAGCATCCCATGTGATCCAGCTTTGCTTTCGCCCCATCCATGCTCACTCCCTCCCCCTCCATGCCCATTCCCTCCCTTCCATGCTCACTCCCTCCTCCTCCATGCTCACTCCCTGCTCCTTGCTCACTCCCTCCCCTTCATGCCCACTCCCTCCCCTTCATGCCCACTCCCTCCCCTTCATGCCCACTCCCTCCACTCCATGCTCACCCACTTCCTGCTGTCATAAAACTCCTAGCAATGGCTACTCTGATATCTGGAAAGTACTAGGTATGAGGAATCTGTACATGCTTTTCCTAAAATGGCCTGGGAACTACCAGGGTCTACTTAGATTTAAAGTGTCTCTTGATGGAAGCTGGAAATTGTAGATTAGAAACCAATTTCAGATGCTGAGTATAATTTATTTTTAAGAAAATTATTGCCAGGCTTTTAAAGAAGCACATGTACCTTATTAATGGCTGATGTGTTTATTGGATTTGAATAAATTCAACAACTCAGAGATACATCCAAGTATATTTAAGCATTCTGGAGACTTTTTAAAATAAAATCTGGCCTTTCCAGACTACAGGAAAATCTCTATCTCCATCCTCCGAAGTGCTGGCCCAAGGAGAAGCCCCACTTCTCAACAGGGCATCTTCCTCCGTATCCACGCATCCCCACTTTATGCCCTGACTCAAGGAGTCTCCTGGAAAGAAAGAAAACATTCTGGAAGGAATTGAAACCGAAGCCTAGCTTGCTCCTGCTCTTTGCCAAAGGTGAACATTTAACCTTGGTAGCCTCCCAGCCTCGCCTCCACCACACACTTCTCCCCGTCTCCATAAAGAGCAAAGGTCTGAGGCAAGGCAGAGACAGAAAAGAGGCTACAGCAACAAGTGCACTCTGAGAATCCAGGGTGGGGGTGGTGGGGGGAGTGGGGGGGTGGCCAGAAGGCTGTTCTGCATCCTTAAAGAGGCAGGACCGAGAGGAACTCCTCTCCTCAAGGCTCTCCACACTGAGGGAGTGTGGTCTTCACTAGACAATGCAGACAATGCAGATAATGCAGACAATGCAGACAATGCAGAGCCCCTCAGGGGACAGGATGGATGAAGAGTTCAGCTCCTAAGGCACGTGCAAGGCAGCATGTTGGGAAGGACACTGGAGTCACAGCTGCAATCATCGCAGCACCAGCAGGACTATGCACTTCACTTGATCATGTCATTCAATCTACACTCGAACACTCCAGACAGAGGTGTTTATTGTAAGGAAACTCTCACCCAGGGCTCAGTGCTCATCTACCCAGTGAGGACATCCTGGCTGCAGAGATACCACATCGCTTAACAAGCTTTAAGATATCGTTAGAAGGGCTGGGCAGATGGCTCAGAGGTTAAGAGCACCGAACGCTCTTCCAGAGGTCCTGAGTTCAATTCCCAGCAACCACACGGTGTCTCACAACCATCTGTAATGAGATCTGGTGCCCTCTTCTGGCCTACGGGTATACATGCTGTATACATAATAAATAAATCTTTAAAGAAAAAAAAAGATATCGTTAGAAGACTAGCAATATCTGAATGTTTGTTGTGCAAAAAACAAATGCCCCTTTTAAAGATCAGAAAAAGGCATTTGCTTCTGTGGTTATCAAACTGTGAGGCTATAAGCAGAACTCTGACTGAGGCACGAGGGGCTTGATTCCTCAGACCTGCAGGGGGAACCTGACAGCCACAAGCTTCAAATGAAAATGATTTCCTTTCTTATTCCTTGAAGTTCTTGATTGTTCATTAGTTTATTTTCAGATGGGGTCTCGGGTAGCCCAGGCTGTCCTCAGACTTGCTAGGCAGCTAAGAAAGACTTCGAATGTCTTTGTAGTGTGTGTGCATGTGTGTGCAGGTGGGCACGCTTATGTACGGAGGCCATAAATTGACTCTACCATCACTCTCCACCTTATCTTTTTGAGACAGGGTCTCACTGGCCCCAGAGCTCAGCGACTGGCTCGACTGGCTAGCCAGCAAGTTCCAGGTCCACCTGCCCCTATGTTCACTAGGCTAGGGTTACATGTGTGCAGCCACACCCGGGTACCAGAGGTCCAAACACAGGTTGACTGTTTACATGGCAGACACTTTACCGCCTGAGTCATCTGCCCAGTCCCATCTAGAACTCCTCATCCTCCTCCCTCTACCTCCTAACTTCTAGGATTATAGACTCACACCACCATGCCTCTTTTTATTCAGTGCTAAGACTTGAACCCTGAGCATACTACACAAGCACTCTACCAACTGAGCACCTGTAAGCGTTGCACCTACTAAGTTACACTCTTAACTTGTAGCTTTTCTGTCCCTTTACTCCCCATATGTGTGTCACCAACTTAGCAGGTGGGGAAAAAAAAGGAGCTTGCTAAGGAGCAGGGGCATCCTTGGCTGCCTTGGCAATGGGAGAGCCAGCCTGGTAGTAGTTATGAATTCTTCTGTTTGTTTGTTTTTGTTTTGTTTTGGTTTTTGAGACAGGGTTTCTCTGTGTAGCCTTACTGCCTGTCCTGGAACTTGCTCTGTAGACCAGGCTGGCCTCAGACTCACAGAATCTGCCTGGCTCTGCCTCCCGAGTGCTGGGATTAAAGGTGTGCACCACCACCGCCTGGCTTAGTTATGAATTCTTAACGCTGACAACGCATGTGCCACAGTCCCGCCAGTGGCAGTGGCTCCTCTGAGGACAACATCATTTGCTTTCAGATACTGATGGAAGCAGCAGCCTACTTCACAGGACGGCAAAGGGAAGGAAGGGCTTCTGGCAAAGCCACGCAGCCACCCACGGTGCAGCCATGCAGAAGGTAAGAGGTGGATGACAAAAGCAGGTGCAGGCCTTGGGAAAGGGATCTCCATTTCCTCAGGCTCCCATAAGAGACAGACGATGAGCACCACACAACTTCTGTCCCCAAGAAATTCTGCTTGCTGTGGACACAGAGCTAACCACACAGCAAGACAGTGACTGAGAGAAACGAATAAAATAGGGTATGAGGAAGAGATTTGATCCTCACAGGGGAGCCCTAGGAAGCCGTGCAGAAAGGGCGGCTTGGGACACTTGTACAGTACAATGAGCACAGTGAAGGAAAGATGTCTGATGGGAAGAAGCTGCCAGACTCAAGAGATGGGGGGGGGGGGGGAGCAGCGGGGAAGGGGCTGCCAGGAGTTAGTAGACACAGAAGGCTATTAGACAGGACAGTCTGAAAGAAATCCAGTCCATAAAAATGCATAGTTAGCTTGGGACATAGCTCAGTGGCGGGTTGCTACGTTAGCCAAGCATGGGAAGACCCTGCATTTGGCCTCCAAGACTAAAAACAGTAACAACAACAAAACAAAATCAGACAAAAAATAAGGCAGGGGCTGGAGAGATGGCTCAGAGGTTAGGAGCACCGGTTGCCCTTCCAGAGGTCCTGAGTTCAATTCCAGCAACCACATGGTGGCTCACAACCATCTGCAATGAGATCTGGTGTCCTCTTCTGGCCTGCAGGCAGAACACTGTCTACATAATAAATAAACAAACAAACAGACAGACAGACAGACAGACAGATAGATAGATAGATAGATATTTTTTTAAAAGACACATATACACACAATTAGAAAATCCATCGTGTTCTATGTTTGCCCATGAAGTTATCTCAAACAACACAGCAAGGCCTGGGACTTAGTGACATGATTCAGTGAGAGAGCATTTGCCTGGTATATACAAGGCCTGGGGTTTGATTCCCAGCATTTCAAGAAAAAAATAAACTGTCTATTCAGACAGGCATGTCCCATGCTGGTGCTGCACTTTGTCAACATGTATTGAGTGCCTTATAGACTGTCTACGGCATCATCAGTGCAGGAGTCAGGGTCGGGGCTGAATCAGGTGGGCGGTCACTGGTCTTGGGACGTTGGACTTGCGGCAGCTGGCAGGCCATAGTCAGAGGTACATTGACAAGAGGAGGAAACCCACGAGCTGACGAGGCAGGAAGGCCAGGGGGACGGCCTGAAGAGTCCTAGAAACCAGGGTAGGGTTTGCAGGAACAGGAAGGAGGACAGGACAGGGGGACCTCCCAGGCCAGAGGTCTAGTGAAGCTGAGAGAAGAAGCCGGGGAGGAAGTGGGAGGAAGAAACTGGCCCATGACGTCGCTACAAGCTGTGGAAGGGTCGGTGGAAATGAATGCAGGATCTCTATAGGGTCACGGGTACAACTGTGAGCAGAGTCGGCAGAGTGGAAAGAACAGCAGTCTCACGGCACAGCTATCCACCCAGAGAGTCTGCCTACACACACACACACACACACACACACACACACTGAGAAAGGGAGTTGGGACAGATACGTTAACCCTAAAGAAACATGCTCCTCCACAGTCATAAAGTCCAGTGTTTCTGCCCTGTCTTACCAGTGTTAATATCCTGCCCCACCCCTTGGTTCCACCCTGCGTCCTGACGCAGAAGCCTCTAGGAACGACTCTGCCCCTTTCTTCTCTCTCTTCCGCTTCATTCCCACTGCGGGGGTGGGGGGTGGTGGTGGTGGAGGGTGCATCCCTCAAACCCCCCTTCCCTCTCTCTCTTTCTCTCTTTTCTCCTTTCCTATCGTCTCTCTGTCTCTTTTATAATAAACCACTTCCACGTGGATGCAGCCTCTGGGTTGTGAATGTCCACCTGCCACCATGTCACTGGCCAGCCCACAGGCTGCATCTGCCCAGCATGTTAGCATGCTTCCCTGCACACTCGGGATACCCTCGCGTATACACACACTCGTAATAATTCATAACAACTAGAGAAACAATGACAGGCCAATAGAGAGAGAAAAGTTGACGGTCCCTTCCGGAGCTCAAAGCCCATTTCATCAAGGAGTTGCTGTCACGTGTACTCATCCCGGGTCACTACAGGCCAGGCAGCTCTACCTTGCTAGCTGGGACACATCCTGGCAGCCTTGGGCTGTAGTGCTATAAGCAGCCTGCATATGCCAGACACCATATGGAGAGATGCTGGCACGCTGTGCCATCTGAGAGCAGAGCTCCGGCGATTCTATTCACCAAATGACCTGAATGGTGTTCTGCTTTTCAAAATGCCTCGGTCATCCTCAAAGGGTGACTATTTGCAACCAACAGATACAGTCAAAGAACGAACCTGAAAGCAAGGCCGCACTTCACCAAGGGGAGGACAATTTGCACATAATCGTGTGGAAAGACAGCAGCCACTCCAGGAGAGGCACACAACACTGACTGAGCTGCCCTGTCTGCTAAAATGACAAAACCCTCCAGCTTTGAGGATACAGTGCTCTGTGGGAGGCTATGGGGAAACAACAGGGCATTCTCATTCACTGCCCTCAGGGAAGCAAAACAGCACAAGCTCTGTGGAGAGAAATTCCTCTTCCTCTCCTGGCCTCTGTGAGCTTTACACTCGTGTGGCACACACACACACACACACACACACACACACACACACACACACACCAATGCACATATACACATAAATACAATTGATTAAAACAATAAATAAAAATGTAGAGAGCCTTTATCCTTAACATGTATTTATGATGAAGTTGCATGGCTCCTAGAATTTGCTCCAAAGGCATCCAATTGGTGAAGGCCAGTGGAAGAAGCAGAGAGGAGGCCAGATGTGTGCTGTATTCATGGTCCGTGCTGAGTGATGGGCACAGAGAGATCCAGATTCACACGGCCATATACAATATGCATAGTCTTGAAATGTGTTCATATAGTTTAGACTTTTGTAACTTCTTAAACGTGCTCGAAGTGCTATATAAAATGCATTAGGCTGTGATGAAAGAGTCCCAGAATTACTTTGAGCAACTATACCCAGATAATGTGTTGCTCAATTGAAATTCAACATCTCTGGGGTGTGTGTGTGTGTGTGTGTGTACATGTTATGTCACTTTCTCAAACAACTTTTTGTTACATTTCCTGGGGCATTGCACATGACTTTAGATTTGGAACTTTGGGATTTGGGAAACCCAGAATAGTCTGTGTCTGGATTTTTAAGTTATATTCAAAACAGAAAAATACAGGTCTAAAGAGCACTGGTATACATGGGACTTTCAGTTAACACAGTCAGCAGCTTCTATTGAAATAATGTCTTCTGTAGGACATTCACTGGTTAGTTCCTGAAGCCTTACATAATGGCTGGCAAGCCCCTCCCCTTCTCTGCAAAGGAACACCTGATTCACATAGCAAACACCAGAACAGAGCCCCCATTCATCAGCCACCCAGACTCAGAACCAACCAGACGTGGAGCGATTTCCTAAAAATGTTCCTGTGGTCATCACTGACAGTTAAGGAGAGGTGAGCACGGCTCAGAAGGACACAGAGGGATGGTTATGCTTCACACCAGAAGAAACAACACTCCACACTCAAGGCCAGCTAGAAAAAGAGTGCAGGTCACAGCAGCTCCCCTGGGCTCTCAGTCAACTGAGGCCTGAACTAAAGGAGCAGAAAGGCACACCATTCCCAGGAATCCAAGCGAGGGAGGGCTCGGCTCCTTGTGAAGCAGAAAGGTGATAAAAATTAATCTTTGTGCTACCCCCAAGATTACCTGACTGTGGGTGATATGACGTGATGCCTCTCAAGTCAGGAGCATAATATGAATAATAGTCTCTAATCTACATTCCTTAGCATCCTAGTGTCTTTAGAAGTTGATTAGCAGCCTTTAAAAACTTCCTTCTATCACAAATGTTGGTGCACATATTAATCCCAGTACTTGGGAGGCAGAAGCAAGTGAATTTCTGTGAATTTGGAGGCCAGCCTGGTCTACATAGAGAGTTCTAAACCAGAACTACATATAGAGACACTTTCTTAAGAGCAGAAAAGGAAAGAAAAGCTTCCTTTAAAGTGAGGAATAAGTTTATCCCATTGACTCCTTGGTTGGTGCATTTGGTATTTGCAAAGGTATGTAGATACGTCTGAGGGCTGAGACTAGAGACAGCAGAACCCACACCCTTTTCTACAACTCTGGCCTTGAAGGCAGTGAGTCTGAAATCTACTAACGCCAAAGATCTACCTAGGACATGAGTAGATGCCAGATTGGGACAGGTGGGATGGTGCAGTGGGTATGGAAGCCCATGGTTGAGTTAAAAAAGGAAAGAGCTCACTCCCACAAGTTGTCCTCTGACCTCTGCCCCCACAAACACTCATAAACAAATGCTGAAGAAATAAAAGTTAATTTAAAAATGAAAAATAGGGCTGGAAGGTGGCTCAGACACTAAGAATACTTGCTGCTTAGTCATAAGAACCAGGGTTTGGATCCCAGTATCCATGCTGGACCATTTGCAAACATCTGTAGCTCTGGAGCCATGGGATCCAACATTCTCCTCTGGCCTCTGCAGACACCTGCACATGCTGTGTTCATACACACATAGATACAGATGTGGGGAGAAGGAGGGAGGAGAGAAAAGGAAAATAAGTAACATTTTAAAATAAAGAAGAAAGAAGGCATTGGAGCACAGCCAGGCTTGTTCCTGAATTGTCTGTGGCTGAGCTGGTACTGAGAACTGAGAAGCCGAGAAACGGCAAAAGAAATCATGTGGTCCCTAAAGGCCAGAACGTTCACTATCTCGCCTTTACAGACATTTGCTGATCTTGACCTACAGTAGCCACTGGTCTCCATGAGTTCACAGCCGGCAGCATCAGCATCCATAAGGAGCTTGTGATTGAGCTGTGGGGGCAGGGAGGGAAGGTCCTTGGGGCATAGGCAGCGGGATGAAGAACCTAACAGCCTTCTGGTCAAGTTGAGTGGGGAGAAGCTGCTGGGAAGCTACTGGATGACAAGGTGAGCGAGAGAGCCTTCAGAGGCAGCCTGGCATCTGCCTTCACAGTTTGTGGGCAACGGGAAGTCATAATACTCTGAGAATAACATAACAGCCATCCCAGCTGTGTCAAAGTGAGACAGGCCTGGCTTCTGAACCACACCCACTTCTTACAACCTGCATGCATTTAGACCGGCAACATCGCCTCTCCTACCTGTAAGACGGAGATAGCTAGATTAAATAATAACTGTGGGACGCTTGGCACTGGAGAGGCCCCCAGTGAACGTAAACAATGCTCAGGAGACATGTGTGCGTGTATACTCATCCCTTATCAACCCCACCAGCGAGTCTGAGCCTGGCCGCTACATCCTGACTGTCTGGAAAGTGGTTCTAGAGAAAATAACTGAACGTGGCCTTGGCTTTAAACATGTCTGTTGTTTACTGAGGTCCTTAAACCTGCATCCCTCCTCTTAGGGGAGTGTGCATTGGCCACCGCAGCTGCTTTGTAAGCAATGCCGTGCCCTGTTGTTATGGCAACCAGTTTTCCTAACAGCCCTGCTATTTTCTACAAACCTTCTGGTTTCTGCATGTGCTAAAGCCCACAAGCAGGGAATTTTTATTTTTTATTCTTTTAACTTCCACAGGGAATGCAGTCAGCTCTTAAAATTTCAACTGGCTGTCTGAAGCTTCCCTGACAGAAGCCCCCAGGCTGAGCTTGGATGTCAGCTTGCACAAGAAACCTGCACAAACCAGGCACAGGTGCTTACCTTTCAGCCTGGGGCTTGGGAGGCAGAAGTGGGCGTATCTCTGAGTCTGAGACTAGATTGGTCTACAGAGTGAGTTCAGCCATGGAGAGACCTGTCTTAGAGAGACAGAGAAAGGGAGGGGGGGCTCACTTCATAAATGCTCCCTCTTGTGAAGCTGGTACCCTAGTCTCTGGACCATATTAAATTTGCAGGAAACTGAAGCAAAAAGAAACACAACACAGAATTCCATGTCACAGGACCATCCTACAAGATTTAAGGTTAGAAGAGCATTGCCTTATTTTTAAATTATTTCCAGGGGCAGGGATGTAGCCCAATGGTACATGGCTTGCCTACTATGTAAAAGGCCTTGGATTTAAACCCTGAAACCTAACAAAAAGAAGAAAGAAAGAAAGAAAGAGGAAGAGAAATAAAATTAATTAGTTATGTATTTCAGCATTAACACATGTATCTCAGACTCAGGTTTGCTATGTAGCAGAGGATAGCCTTGAACTTCTGATCTTCCTGTCTTTACCTCCAGAATAGCAGGATTATAGGTATGTCACCACTTCTGGTTTTATGAGGTGCTTGGGTTCAAACCTAGGACATTGTCCATGCTAGGAAAGCACTCTCCCATCTAAGCTGTGTCTCCCTCATATTGTTTTAACCCATGAAAATAGCTTTAAATGCTATTACAGCAAAATGTTAATCCTAACAGCTACGTCACCTTAGTTCCTGGGGATGGTCTGTCTCTCTCTCGTCGATTCTTCTTTCCTCTCTTGCCCTTGCTAATTGTGCCTTCTCTCTGACCACACCCTCAGGATGAGAACTGCAGCCATCTTGCTAGCCCTTGTTCCTTTCTCCTCTGCTGGAAGAGCCGTGCGGCTTTGCCGATGGCACGTTCTCACCTGGAAGTGTTGAACTTCCCACACTTCTCCTGCTAGGAATACCTGATACAGTTCTGGCCATAACCTAAGCAACGCCCACTCAGTGCCGGGAAAGACCCGGTTATTTTCCATCTAAAGGGGACACTCGGGAAGAATGCTCCTTTCTACTCTTCCCTCACTTCCCATGAAAATAAGACAGTGTAGGGGCTGGAAAGGTGGCTCAGTGGTTAAGAACACTTACTGCTCTGGCAAAGGACAAAAATTTGCTGCCCAACACCCATGTCGGGTGGCTCACAACAACCTGTAACTCTAGCTCTGCCTTGAACCTTTGTCTCCGGCCTCTGAGGGTGCCTGGACTCATGTGCACATACCCACATGAAGACCCACACATATACATAAGACTTAAAATAAATTTTAAAAATAAATAAAATAAGACAATGTGGCACCTTGCAGTCATGAGATGGAATCCAGGCACTAAGGATGGCAGAGCAGGAAATTCCCAAAAAGACTTCCTCTGTGGACCCTCTACTTACTAAATTATCATGAGACCAGACACAATTTGTAACTGGTACAAGGAGTGACAAGGGTTTCCTTCATTCAATAAATATCCACTCGGCTGAGCACTGTGCTAAGTGCTTGGGTTCCAACAAGTGAGTCAGTGAGGCCCTTGACCTCATGGGACCAGGAAACACTGAGACAATGAACAATGTTAGAAAGGACCAGCCAGTCACTGGGGAAAGCTGGTTTCCCTGAGGAGAGGACAGCTGAAGAAAGGGTGGGTTCACGCTTGTGAAGGGCGGGGTGTGGTCAGAGGCAGCCCATCCTAACTAGTGTCAAAGCCTGCTAATGAGAACAGGCTCCGTGTCCAAAGAACAAGAGCCGCAGAGCTGGGTCACTCTAAGTGACTGTGGGATAAACAGTACTGAGAGGCAGGCGGGAATGAGTCAGGCAAGGAATTCTTATTCTACAGAGAGGAGAAAAGAAGGGCCGGAGAGATGGCTCAGTGTTAAGAACATCGGCTACTCATCCAGAGGACCCAGGTTCAATTCCCAGCACCCACATAGAGGCGCACAACCATTTGTAACCTCATTTGCAGGGGATCTGATGCCCTCCTCTGACCTCCATAGGTATTGCATACATGTTGTGTACAGACATGCAGGCAAAACACTCATGCACAGAAATTAAAAACAAAGGGAAGAAATAAGATAGAGAGAAAGAGAAGGAAGCTATTAAAAAATACTGGCACCGGGCAGTGGTGGCGCACGCCTTTAATCCCAGCACTCGGGAGGCAGAGGCAGGCGGATCTCTGTGAGTTCGAGGCCAGCCTGGTCTACAGAGTGAGATCCAGGAAAGGTGCAAAGCTACACAGAGAAACCCTGTCTCAAAAAACCAACCCCCCCCCCAAAAAAAGGCCCAGAATAATAGCGCTTGATGTGCATTTGAAAGACTGTTCCCTCTGGTAGTCTCTGTGACTGCATACCTATAATTCCAGTACTTAGGAAGGATGCGGAGAGGTCAAGGATAATCTGGACTCTGGTCTACACAGTGGGAACCTAACTCAAAGAGGGAAGGGGAGGGGTGGGGAGGTAGATTATTGTTCTCCCTGTGACATGGAACTAAATGTCAAGAGTCACAGTGGGAGCAGGTTTTGCAGAGGTCACATGGTTGATGACGATGTGATCTTTGAGGGCCAATGGGGTACAGAGGAGACCTTCACATAAATAGAGCTGCAGACAGGGTCTCCCCATGCGCTGTTACAGCAAGGAACAGCCTTGCCTGTGAAATTAGTATCCTCTCCTCTACTCAGACTGGAGGAGAGGATGGCTAAACTGTTTTTCAACTCTGAAATAAAGATCGCATGGTAGGTGTGGTAAACAAAGACCCTCACTTCAGAATAAGAGTACTGGAGACTCAGTATCAAAAGTGAGACATTTATTTTCAGTTCTACAGAATCTGGGGGTGGGGGGTGGGGGTTGTCTCGAGAGTGGTCAGTTAGTTTCTAGTTAGTAAGTAGAGTTAGTTTCACCCACTCATCTAGCACAGTCCCCATCCCAAATCCCCACCCTCTGGGGGCTCAAGACGCCCCCCTCTTCCTGACACATGGGTTCACTCAGGTAGCAAACTGTAACTTTTTTGTCTTCTCGAGACAATGTTTTTTTGTGTAGTCCTGGCTGTCCCGGACTCACTCTGTAGTCCAGGCTGGCCTCGAACTCAGAGATCGGCCTGCCTCTGCCTCCCGAGTGCTGGGATCAAAGGCGTGCGCCACCACTCTTGGCTGGCTCATCTGTAACTTTTCAACATGAAATAAAATGAAAAGTCCCCAGGCAAGCAGTGCCAGCCGCTTAGCCAAGGAACACAGGGGTCTAGTGCCTCCTGCTTATCTGTGACCAGCTCTAAATGCACCTCGTACTGAAAACGGACCATAATGACTTACTTCTTACATAGGGGACAGGAGACAGGACCAGAGAGTCCACAGCAAGCATTTGATCTCTTTTGGTGTTCAGAGAAGAAGAAAACAGCAGTGAAGCCGTAAGATGGGGACCATCCTCATAGGGAATTAATAGACAGCGTCACTCATCTCGTTCTCTAGTGGGGCGCAGCTCTGACACAGGGGTACAGGGCGCAGAGGAGAAGGAGAACAAGACTGGGTACGGTAAGCCCAAACAAGCCTGAGAAGGCGAAGTGAAGAGGTCCTGGGCGATAGGCTATGTGGTCCATGCTGAGACTCTGAGTATCCTTGTGACTGTGTTAATTCTTCAGGGACTCCCATCCCATTAAAGAACTGAAGCCCAGGGTGGCTGAGACCTGTATGTGAGGTTCAAGGTCACATGGCTAACACCTGTAGTTAAATTCCGTTTCCTTAGCTACATAACTGTGGGGTCTTCCAGCAAAGCAGCAAGGAAGGTGCTGGGTGAGGAAGGAGAGGTGTGAGGGCTCAGGGTCATGCATGGTACACAGAGGTGCTGGCTTGGTAGCAGAGGGAGGAAGTGCGGGATGCTTAAACAGAAAGACATCATCTGTATGTCTGTGTGGTCCCCTGGGTGTGGCTGCATCAAAGCACAGGGCAATGGTTTGGAGAAGATCAGTGAGTTCTAGGGTGGATCCCAAGCCACCGGCATCTGGCTAACAGCACTGACTCAGCTTAGCTTAACTGCCCACTAAAACGCTGATGCAGACATCAAGAAAAACCAAAACGCACAGACAGCATCACCATGAAGGAAGGCTAACTGGACCCAGAGTCTGGGGGACTTTGCACCATTTGTACAGCAGATGGGGCTTCCAGCTTTGCTTCCTTACACAAAAGCCTCATGACCAGACATGGCATTCCACACCTGCCCTATGGAACCCAGAGAACCAGAGCTGGAAATGGATGGAGTTGTATGAGACAGAATAGAGAATGACCAACGTGCCTGACCTCATGGGTATTTGAGACTCAGACATGGAGCTGGTGCCTCCAACTATACTCCACTCCCACAAAGAGGCTGTGCATGATAGTTTTATGTCAACTTGACAAAAGCTAAAGTCATCCTAGAGGAGGGAACCACAAAAAAGAAAATACCTTCACAATGTCAGGCTGTAGGCAAGCCTATAGAGCATGTTCTTAATTAGTGATTGATGGGGGAGGGCCCAGCCCTGTTAAAGTTAAGACTTTTCTTTTTATTTAGACAAAAAGGGGAAATGTTGTAGAATATTACTTTAACTATGTAAAGATGTCTTACATTTATTTATGTTGTGGAATGTTATTTTGACTATGTAAAGATGTGTTACATTTATTTATGTTGTGAAATATTACTTTAACTGCGTAAGGTGTATTACATTTGTTTATGCTACATTTGTTTAACAATGTAAAGATTTGTTACATTGTTTCACCTTGCCTGCCTAAGGCACCTGATTGGTCTAACAAAAAGCTGAACAACCCATAGCTAGGCAGCAGAGGGACAGGAGGGGCTGGCAGGCAGAGAGAATAAGGAGGAGGAGCAATCTAGGTTTAAGAGAGAAAAAGGGAGAAAGAGAGACACCCAGAGCCAGGCAGCCACCAACCAGTGAGCCAAACATGAAGGAAAGCAGGACATACAGAATAAAAGAGAGAGAAAAAGCCCCCAGGCAAAATGTAGATGAAGAAAAACAGGTTAATATAAGTTATAAGAGCTAGTGGGACAAGCATAAATTAAGGCCAAGCATGCTAACTAATAATAAGTCTCTGTGTCATAATTTGGGAGCTGGTGGTCCAAGAAAGCTGATCGGTGGGTGCCATCTCTGGCCTGGTGGTCCTGGGTTCTATAGGAAAGCAGGCTGAGCAAGCCATGGGAGCAATACAGTAAACAGCATTCCTCCATGGCCTCAGCATCAGGAAGCAGGTTCCTGCCCTGCTTGAGTTCCTGTCCTGATGCCCTTCAATGATGAACAGTGATATGGAAGTGTAAGACAAATAAATCCTTTCCTCTCCAAGTTACTTTTGGTCATGGTGCTTCATCACAGCAGTAGAAACCCTAACTGAGACAGAGGGCTATCATGCTCCTATATCACAGACTATGCCTCCCAGAAAACAGCAGGGGAAAATGTAAGACAGCATGCCCTCCCTCCACTGTAGAGCATGCAATGGCTATATACAAAGGATGTATTTATTATAAGGTATATTTGCCCTGCATATAATTTGCCCACATTCAACTACCTTTGCTTCATATTGAAAGGAAAAGAAGGAAGAAAAGTCCTTTCACTCATGCAGGGCTTGCCTCCCTTGATTCCTCCTATAAAACTATACTCTCACTCCCAACAGTTTCACACACTTTGTGTGTGTGTGTGTGTGTGTGTGTGTGTGTGTGTGTGTGTGTTTATGCCTTTAGAGACCAGAGATGTTGGAGACCCCTGGAACTGGAGATACAGTTTGTGAGCAGCCTGATATTGGGGCTAGCTGTCTAAATGGGACCTGTGGAGGTGATGCACCATGCTCCACTCTCAACATCTAAAGCCATCTCTCCAGCCCCCACTCTCTAAGTTTTTACAGGGAATTTAAGTTTCATTTGAAATCAGAAAACTGTGTTTTTCTTCCCAGAGACATTCTTCTTTAACGGGACCTGGCAATTTCCCAAGCAACCTTGCAATGCTGCTCCCTAGAGATGGACACACATGGGCCACCAAAGCACAGGAAAGGCCATGTTCACTGCCACAGGACTCCAGGAAGCCAGCCCTTAGTCACGGAAATGCTGGTAGGAGGCACCCACAAAGGGATTCATAGCATAAAAAACAAAACACCGAGCAGATGGGGGAGAGGAGGGCTTGAAATTCCTCCTGAGAAGTCGAAGTCACGGCAGTGTAGATGTTGCCCAGGGTTTAGAAAAAAGAGAGCTGGGTTCCCATAAGGCTGTCCTGCCTTCCAGCTATGTGACCTTGCTCAATCTGTTAACCTCACCTAACCTCAGCTTCTTCCTCCTGAAAACAGCAACCCAGATCTAAAAAGCAGAGAGATAGACGTGATCTTGGGAGGAAACAGAAGGGAACACACTGGGAATCCTCCTACTGTGTCCAGCGTCCAGTGTCTGTGCTCACGTATTAGTAGGAGTTTACTAATGTTATTGTAACAAAGTACCACAAACTGCTCAAAGATCAGAAATCCATTGTCTCAGCTCTGGAGACATTCAAAAGCTCTGGGCAAGACACAGAAAGGCACTTGGCAGATTCAGCCAAGAACAACCAAATTTACTAATGAATTGCTCAGATACTGGAGGAAGGAATCCTGAAAGAGGTTGCTGAAGGGGTCCAAGCATGAGGAACTTCTGAGAACAGAAGAAGCCAGGTAAAGACCCTTGATGGTAAAGAGAAAGCTACCCTATCTGCCCCCTATCCACCAGGCCCTACAAGTCAGGAGGCGAGTTGGAATGCTGTTGTACCCAACAATGGAATCACTTCAACGTACAGCTGGTCAAGTCAGGATTATTTTACCTAGTGGCCAACTTGTATTGTCTAGGGGGTCCTGCTCAAGTTTGCTTTTGAATGGCAGCAGGGGAAACCTCAGACACAGCAAACAGAATCAGCCAGTAAACCAAGGCTTTTTAAGGTCGAGGAAACATGCTATGGAACAATCTTTTTGTACACTGTGAATATTTGTTGCTCTCATTGGCTTAATAAAGGGCTAAATGGCCAATATCTTGGCAGGGAGAAGTGAGGTGGGGCTAGCAGACAAAAGAAGAATAGTGGGGGGGGAGGGCTGTTGAAGTTAAAATCTTCCTTTTGAATAGAAAGGAAGGGGGGAATGATGGGTGACATCGTTCTGTATGCTGTGAATATGTATTGCTCTGATTTGTTGATAAATAAAGTTATTTGGCCAATGGTGAGGCAGAATAAGGTTAGGTGGGACATTCTAGCTACAGAGAGAGAAAGGAGAAAGACAAAGCAGGGAGATACTGCCAGCCACTGCCATGAGAAGCAAGATGTACAGGTATTGGTAAGCCATGAGCCACATGGCAAAGTATAGATTTGTAGAAATGGGTTAATTTAAGATGTAAGAGCTAGCTAGCAAAAGGCCTGCCATGGCCATAGTTTAAAAATAATACAAGCCTTTGTGTGTTGACTTGGGTCTGATCGGCTGCAGGACTGGGTAAGACACAGGAATTTTATGTGTCTGTGGGACTTTGGTGCCGGATGAGCACAGAAAACATCCAGCTACAGAGGGCAGGGTCACCAGCCAGATGCAGAGAAAGCAGGAGATGAACATGCTGTGCTGAACAAAGGTACTGCCATGTGGCAGAGCACAGATAAGAAATATGGGTTAATTTCACTTGTAAGAGCTAGTTAGTAACAAGCCTAAGCTATTGGCCAATAATTTATAATTAATAAGTCTCTGTGACAATTATTGGGGAGCTGGCTGTCCTGACAAAAAAACCCTACAGAAACACACAGCAAGGCACACAGAAAAAAAGACCCTCTGCTTTACAGAAGGTGGACTCAGGAAACTGAAGCCCTGTCTTCTTGAGGGCTGAGTTTTTTTTAAAGGTCTTGAGGAGGGGTCTTCCTCTCCCAACTGGGTTGGTCAGTTTAAACAAAGATAAGGACACTCATAGGTCCACAAGTTTGAGGTACGCACGTTCTGGTCTGGCCTTGAACTTGTTGGACAGGTCCACAGGCAGGGGTGTTATGGGGGTACTTAAAGAGAAAAACTCCCAAGATGCCTACATATGTCAAATGGAGTCCTTATTAACTGCCAGCAGGCCTGTCAAGCAGATTAGTGGAAAGCAGCCTCAACCTCCAGTCAGTTGAATTTTCAAGGGCAAAACCCACAATTGTAATATAGACAGAAAGGCAGCTCTGGACATCTGCAGCAGGCAAGCATTGTTTACAGAAGCAGAGAGATAGTAGTTCAGTGGTCCAGCAATTACTTTAGCTCAGGGACACATTGTATAGGAATTTATGGTTGGTTCAGAGACGAGTTTTACCCAAGATAATTTTACTACTTCAAGTTTTCTTAGGAATGCTTTCATGAGATGGTATAATTATAGTTTAGTAGCCCACTAAAGGGGAACCCCACTGGTTGTGGGGGAAGAAGCCTGCCAAGCCTTTGTTTTAAGCTACCAGGGTTTTATCTCAAGAGGGTAAGGAAGAAGCTAGCCATTTTGGAAGTTCACCATTTTTACTATCTAGTTGAGACCCCATCTATCTGCTTATTGAGAACTCTGTCAGCTCCTCAGTCCCTCAAAAGGGCTGGACAATGTCATGTAGCCATGCTGACACTGGACTGTCAGAGCAGGAACGACCATGAGAACTTGGGACTTCCTAGAAATGTATTGCTTGGGTTTGTTATCACTTGTTTCTTGTACCATTTACAAAACAAACAAATCCCTTATAATTAAAAGGGACTTGCCAGCAAACCTGAGATCAATCCTGTAAACTCACAGAAAGGGGGAATGTAGTGGGTAGCTGTTCCAGCTTTGACTTGGAAGTACTACCCCCAGTGAGGCTTCCGGTAACTGTCACACCTACCTATGACTGGCCCTTGAGGTGAGGCTGAGACAGGAGCCCTTAAGACCCAGATGTGCTGGCGCTCTTGGTTCCTGTTGATCCTGGATGCTGGATGGTAGACCAAGCGGAGTTCTCCAGAGAACCCAGTTGGACTGCACCTCACCTCTCCTGGATCCTGTAACCAACCCCTTTACTAGCTGTAAGTTACCCCCCAAAATAAACCTTCTTTTTAACTATGTGGAGTTGCCTTAATAAATAGGGGAAGGAGGGATCAGATTTCACAAAGTTGTTGTCTGACATCCACAGGGTACTGTGGCATGCATGCCCATACACATCATGTATGCACTCACGCACACAACATTAAGAAAAATAAAAGCTTTCTGTTTAGCAAAAAGAAATATTTTCTTACTATGCAACCAATAGTAAGCAAGAACCTAAAATGATGCGTAGACGAAGTGATGAGAAATAACATCTTATCTGGGGTCTACGGGGAAAGGGAACATGTAAAATTTTTAGATTATCCATCCAGGAGAGCTCCCTCACCAGCCTAGCTCAGCCAGGCATTCCTTACCTAACCTAACCAGCACCCTTGAAGGTGGAAGATGTGAGTTAATCATTAGTTTAAAACAGAAGCACCAGTTTTAACGGGCATCTAGAAGGGGCTGGGGCTGGGATGGGAGGTTTCATGCACAGGAAGACCTAGGTTGGGGTTCTCCCCAGGACTGTCTATCTCAGGACATCTCAGGCTGCCTTCCTCCACCTTTCCTGCTTGGCAGGAGCCATAGGAACACCTGCTTCTTTGGATCTTCTATGATCTGTGTGCACAGTAACTCCCAGGCAGAACGGAATGCTTAGACCTTGAATTTCCCCTGCAGCATGGACCACGCTGACCTGGTTGACGTTTCTGGGTCGGTCTCTCATTTATTATCTACTTCTTGAAATAAAGAAACATGACTTACTCATCTCTGTGCTGAATGTCCACTGAACAGACAGAAGAACAATCTTCCATCTTCAGTCTATAAACATGGGGAAACGAAGGCCTAGAATGTTCTCTTGATAGCATCATCAAAGTGAACAAAGGTCAACAGACTTAAACAGTCATTTGGAAACCACTAAGATGAATTTTTACAATAAATGCAAACATCCAAAATGGGGGTTACTTAACACAGTTGTGTTAGTGCAGATTCACAGGGTTGGGAGGGAGTCACTCATTTGATGTTTATTGAGTGTCATCTATATTCCAGTTACTGTCCCAAGTCTACAGCAGAGGAAACACAATATTCCTGATGCCACAGAACTTCAGTTTAATTAGAAAGAAAAAGCTAAGGGTTTTAACTAATCATGAGCTTCCTGTGAGTCACCAAGGTAATGTGCCACAAGAGCAGGCAAACTCTCACCCATTTTCCTGTGCCAGGAGAGGTGCATTCAGAGGCCACTTCATTATATCCCTCGTGCTGTCCAAGGCAGCTAAGCAAACATCAAGAGCTCTGACCCAAGGTTGCTCGTGTCAAGGAAAGACTGGGATGGGGTGAGCAGCGCTTTTAGAGAGTCAAGCCCCAAGAGTCAAAAAGGTGATTGCAGTCTCGCACGTCTGACCTGGGAGAGCTATAGCAGAAGACCAACAGCATCTTCCAGGACTGAGAGAGCTGTTTATGCAAGACATGACCCCACAGGGCTGGGGTTTGTCAGGTGGAAATCACAGGAAGCAGGAAGAGTCTCAGAGGAAGGTGCTCTGCAGAGGCGGAAGCTTCCTACACTAAGGGGGATAAGACAGAGGAATGGCGCCATTGGACATCAGCCTGTATCATCAAGAAATTAGGCTAGACTTTGCATCCCATTAACTGCAAAACCAAGAACTCTAAACCAACCCCATTGACTGGGGTTGTTGAAGAATGTGGGTTTGCCATCAGAGAAAGCTGGATCCCAGTTCTGGGATAGAGAAGGTGCTCATGACACTCTCAGCCTCTCTCCCTGGCTTGTAACCACAGGAGGCAATGGTTCCTATCTCATCCTTGTTGAACAATTTAAGTGGGGTGATTTACATTAAATGTCAAGAACAGTGCCTGACCCAGAAGCCATCAGTAAATGGTAGCTAATAATAATACTAAATATCTTATCTGGCTTCTAGCTTATTAAGGTAAATCATTTGCCCAAACTCTCCAAAGTGCCATATACTAGCAAAATTATTTAAAACTATAAAGAACTACTTGAGGTAACTTTGGAGCATTTTACTCTCTAAATAGATTAGAAATTTTTATGGGAGACATTTGAAATTTTAAGGAGAGACTGGCAATGAAGAAATGGGACTGAGAGGATATCGGTGTGTGGAACAGCTGTACTGGGGGGGGTCATGACAACCTCAGACTCGCTCTCCTCGGAGAGTCCCCCTCCCACAGTGGAAATAACACAAAACAATCCAGCAAACTGGTTTTATGAGAATCAATCCATGCCAGACCGAGTCTATTTCCTTCTGCAATAGGTTTGGAAATCCGGGCAGGTGAAGAACAGCAGCTGCTCTGGTTCAGCTAGATCTTCAATCCCAACCTGCCGAGAGTGGGATCTAAAAACTCACTTGCATTCCGCTGGCTTCTGGAAACCTCCCAAAATAGGAAGCAGAGCCCCAGGGTCCGCTGTAAGTGAGAGGAATGGGGGACAGGCAAGAGACTCAGTTGTGGAACTGGCACAAAAATAAGCCTCCCACCACCCACAGTGAAATGTGGATCTCTTACACAAATCTGAGGGAACACTTGTCATGTGACACGCCCTCAGTCTAGAAGACAGGTAAAAGCTGAGCTTCTAAGGCTGCTGCACTGAAATGGAGCATCTCAGCAGACACGGTTGTGGAATTGTGATGTGGGGAGCCTATGGAATCTTTAGGCTGGTCCACAAATTTCTATGAAGTAGGTTAAGGTTAGGGGAGAGACTTTTTTTAGCAGAAGCTGTGGGATCAGAAAGATGCCAGACTCAGGTCGGGGGTGTCCAGTTGCAAAGACTACAAGGAAAGGAGTAAAAAGAAAATGTAGGACTAGCTGAGGTAACTGAAGGGCACAATAGATGGAGTGCCTGCTCCTTAGGGAAATCCTTTATCAGTTGATGCTCAGCCTTCTAGAGAATCCATGGAACCAAACTTGTGTCACCTATGCCCTAAGCATGGAAGACAGAGAAGAGGAGTTGGTCCTACGGTTGAGGTTACCAAGAGAAAGGCAGTTCCCATTTGACACTAAGGAAGAGGGACCAGGGCCCCAGGAAGAAGGGAGTCGTCTTGAGTTCTCAGAAAACTGGAGGCACGTGGTTGAAGAAGTTTCCAGATGGGGACAATTGATCTGAGAGTCCATGTGCCCTGGACAGATGACCTCCAGGGCCTTCTTCAGCTCTAATTCCTAGAACAAAAGCATCTTGGTTATTTTGCAACATGCAGTCCTAAATCCAGCTCTTCCATTTGGCTGCCTCCCTCAGAAAAGGATTGTTATAGACAGAGACTGGCATTCTGGTTCCCTACAGGGTACGGGCACCTATGGGTCAAGGGGTTGGGTTCATTAGAAAAGCTCCCACAGGAGACACAATGTGGGGGTCTGGGAGGAACAATAGAGTGGGGAATCCTGGCTAATGGCCCAGGGTGGCAGAAACTCAGTAGATCTGTAACTTTCTTAGATGACCCAAGCTGACTAGAGATGATTGTTTCCAGGATGCAAAACCACAGCAAACAAGCCCCTCTTCAGTCCCCACCCAATACCAGTGCACTCCATAAAACGAGGTTTACATAACCTCTGACCTAATATTTGCCCTGCCTACAAGATAAGCTTGGACAAAGGTGGTGTGGAAATCCTGGGAATGGCCGAACAATGACTGTTCCAGCTTGAGATCCATATGATGAGCGGGAACTCACCCCTGGCCTAGCCTGGAGGGCCAGGACCCAGAGAATGGACAGCCCAAAGACCTAGATAGAACCAAACATGACTGGCAAAAAAAAGGAACAAAGTCAGTGAAATGATTCTTAACGATATTCTGCTGTACTCATAGGCTGGTTCCTAGCCCAACTGTCAGAGAGGCTTCACCCAGCAACTGATGAAAACAGATGCTGAGACCCACAGCCAAACATTAGACGGGCCTCTGGAAATCCTGTGGGAGAGGGGGAGGAAGGATTATAGGAGCCAAAGGGGTCAAGGACATCACAAGAAAACCCACAGAATCAACTAACCTGGGCTCATAGGGGCTCACGGAGACCAAACTGCCAACTAGGAAGTCTGTATGGGACTGACCTAGGCCCTCTGCATATGTTAGTTGTGTAGCTTGGTCTTCTTGTGGGGCTCCTAACAGTGGCAGCAGGGGCTGTCTCTGACTCTGTTCCCTGCATTTGGGACCCTTTCCTTCTACTGGGTTGCCTTGTCCAGCCTTAATAAAAGAGGAGTGTCTAGTCTTACTGCAAATTGCTATACCATGGCTAGCTGATATACATGGGGAAGGCTTCACATTTCTGAAAAGAAAGGAGGAGGCGTGGAAGAGGGGAGGTTGGGGGAAGAGACCAGAAGCTTTGGAGGGAGGGGAAACCGTGATCAGGCTGGGAAAAATAATTAATAATAATAATAATAATAATAATAATAATAATAATGGAGTACAGCCTAATGATACCTTGTCTGAAGTCCTGGGGTCCTAAACAAAGATCTAGCCAAGCAATGGCCCGTATTCCAACCATGGGAACCGAGTCAGCAACGTGGGCTGTTTAAACTGCTCTGTGTATTGTAATTCTGTATGCAGAGGTAGAGAACTAATACATATATGCAGTTCAGCTCTGCTCATGCAAACCCTGCTCATTCTTGATCTTCAGAAGTATTCCTCCACGCTGAGACTGACTGACATTTCTAGGGAATTAAAATGCTGCTGTCCATCTGAGACACTGTCCCTGGACTGGACATGAGGCCTTCCTCTGAATGATACTGTCTTCAGAACCTTGTAAGGCTGTCCCTATTCAGAAAGTTTTCATCAATGAGTGGGCCTGTCTCAGGCATCACCTGTGGCAGGAACCAGATTTCATGATATATAGACTGAAAATAATAAGTGTTGGGAAAGACTTGAGGAACGTGCATGTTCCGTAACATAACAACTTTGATACCCATACATGCACACACGCACACACGTGTACACCGAGTGCCACCAAAACAGCTGTTCTTTGAAGCTGCACTTTGTTCTTTGCAACTGAATCTTTCCAACCGTATCTCCTTGCAGAGCCTCCCTGGCCTTGGACCCTCCAGAGAAGTATGACACTTTCTCAGAAAACGCTGTCACAGCTGACATTTACAAAACCTTCAGAAGCTCCTGTCATCCTCCTGCTGACACTGAACTCAGCCAGCATGCCATTTGGGAAACTGCTGGACACAGCAGCAGCAAATAGTGACCATCATGGTCCCTGGGAGTCCAACAGTTTTAAGATAAATCCAGTGTTACCAGTTTCCCCAGGCAAGCCAGGGGAGGCTTGTGCCTATCTTCCAACTACAGGGGAGGGGTGTGGGGAGGGGGAGGGCCTGGAGAAGGAAGCTCAGGAGCTCAAGGCCAGTCTGGACAAAAAAATAAAAGGAGGGCTGGGGATTTAGCTCAGTGGTAGAGTGCCTGCCTAGCAAGTGCAAGGCCCTGGGTTCGGTCCTCAGCTCCGAAAAAAAAAATAAGCAAATAAAAGGAGCAAGTGTTGGTGTCAAGGGTGGGGATATCTATTTCCAAGATTAAAGTAAAGCCAGCACAATGGGGTCAGGCAACAGGACTTAAAAACCCAAATATTGAGCTATGTAACAAGTGGAGAGGTTTTATTGTGTTTCCTTGTGATGTCACCAACACATTTAGGGTCAAAGGTCAGTCTACCTCAACAGCAGCTGCCTGTGTTTGTAAGTGTGTGCTTTAACTCAAATCCTGACACTTGCGACTAGACCAGGAACTTGCTTCACATAAAGCATTCCAGCATCTTGGGATAAGGAGAGAAATCCTTCACTGTGACATAACTGCTTGGAAAGTGGGCTGGAGAGCAGCATTGGTGGTGGGCAGGCAGGAATTGCGCCCTAGCTAGGTTAGGAATTTGAAGCCCTGCAGTGGGGCTCATTCCCAACAGGAGGGAGGAGGGAGGAGACAAGAAGGCTCCACCCAGACGATTCTGCTCAAGAGTCCAAAGATGCGAGGGCCAGATGGCCCAGTAGATGGAGAAACACCCAGTTGAGTACACGGGTGGCCAGAAGGGAAGCTGGACCACGCTGGGTAAAGGCCCACTAGCTCGCGTGGGAAACGAGAGGTGGGCTGAGGGCTAGGCTTGGGGGTGAAGCGGGTCGTCCTCCCACCCACCCCACCCACCCACGCCCGGGCCAATGCATATGCACTGACTGGCTGAGGCCAAGGAGTGCTGGGTCGCAGGAATGTAGAGGGTGAGCTCTGGGAAAGCTCTTCTCCTTGGCCTGGCTCCCTGGGGCTTGAGTGTGCCAGCTGGTCAGCCGGCAGGTCCGACTCTGTCCCTCTGTCTCGGTCACCCCACCCGCCAGCACGCCGTGGGGCGCCCGGCTGCCCCGGGCTCTCCTGCAGCGCCAGCTCGTTGCGGGCAGCCGGGCCTCGCGCGGCGCGGGGCTCACTCACCCGCGTGCAGGCCGCCCGCCTCGGGGCCGCTGTCGGCGGCGGCGACGCTGGGCAGCGCGTCCGAGTCGGTGTAGGTGAGCCAGGTGGACTCGGTCTCCCGGGTCCAGCTCTCGTAGTAGCGGGGCTCGATGGCATCCGCCCGGCTCCCGCCGCAGCCCATCCTCCCGTGGTGCGGGCGCGCCCGGCGGCCGCTCTGCTTGCGGCTGCGGCTGCGGCTCAGCCCGGGCGACGCAGCTCCGGCCCGCGAGGAGGCGCCCGCAGCGGCAGCGGCAGCGACATCGGTCCCCTAACCGCCAGAGCTGCTGCCAGCGCCGGGCTCCCCGGGCGCCCGCCGCCCCTCTTCTCCGCCCCCAAGGCCCTCCTCCTCTCCACTCTCCTTCCCCAGCTCCTCTCCCACCGCCCCGCTGCAAACCCCTCCTTCAGTGCTCTGGAAGAGGCCGTGCTAAGCCGTAGCAGACAGGTGGTGGGAAGAGGGGAAGGGATCCCTCTTCCGTCTTCAGGCGACCTCCTAGACTCCTAGCCAGCCAGCCATCATCTGTCCACCCCTGCACCCACCCGCTGATCCAGTCATCCATCTACCCATCCATCCTTCTATCAAACCATCTCGTTCTGGGTAGCTCTGACGCTCACAGAACGCCACCCAAGTTTTCTGGCCACTTGTTCTAAAAGCAGTGGATAAACAGCACCAGAAAATTGGGGAGACAGTGTTGTCACCGAAAGTTAAGTTAGAGTCAGTGCCTGTTTACAGGGTAGGAAGCAGGCAGGACCCATGATTTCAGACAATGCAGTGAGACACTTGTCACTAACACCCCTGCCAGGTCTCCAACTTCGTGGTCTTCTGAATTCTGTTCCCAGGAAAGCGGAAAAGATCACCATGCATCATCAAGGACTCCAACGAATGCTCCCTGACAGCCTCTTGTAGTGGCTACATTCAAGATAAAAAGAGTCCAGTCTCAGGTGGAGGCCCCTGGGGACACTACCAGAGTCTGTGAGGCAGAAGGGAGCACAGACTTGGAGAGTCCAGACAAGGACTGGGCTTGTCTTCCCTCTGCTGTTCAAGCAGGCCTCTGCAACCTCTGAGGCAGAGGGCGAGCAGTCCAGGGTGGGTGACTCCATCCGCCTGTGGCAAATTAGAGGTCCTCTGACACCTTTTGCTTCCTCCTCCAAATATTTTGGTATAAAAATAATTGGGTCTTTGTGAGGCCCTGTGCTCAATCTCCAATATCAAACTGATGATGATGATGATGATGATGATGATGATGATGATGGGGGGGGGGTGGGGGGGGGGGTGGTAAAGTCAAAAAGAACCAGCTCCCAGAGAGAAGTCTGAACATTTCTAACAGAGACTGTGTTTCCTTCACCTCAGCAGCAAAGAACTTTTTCATAACCGGCTCTTTGGCAATGTCAGCACCTGAAGAGCGGCCAGAACAGGGGTGCTTGGGTTGGAAGTTGCTTGACAAGCTCTAGAAAATCAAAACAAGCCCCGGAACTGGGACCTGGTGAACAAAGGAAACTACATGAGCACGAGATGAGGTAGAGTAGGCTGGAGCCAGACAGGTAGGGAAAGACCGAAGGAAGGGGTATAGGTTTTATTGGTGGTGGGGGAGGTGGGGTGGTGGAAGGCTATATCTCACCAGCATCACCAGATCTGCTCTAGGAAACTGTCACTCAAAAAGCAGGTGGAGAATGAATGGACAGAGAGGCCAGCATACATTCTGGCGAGCATTTGGAGGTGAAGAATGGCCAGTTACTGAGGAGGGAAGTACTAGGGTGCCCGGTAGATGCAGGGGTCTAGAAATGATGGATGAGTCCTTCTTTTCACAGTTTTACTCTTTTCTGTTCAGCTAGCTGCAGTCAAGTAAAGTCCACGTGCGATAAACAATTCGTGTCTAAATCACGTACCATCCTAAGGAGCACCATAAAATCTTACATCATCACAATCCATTCTGCCTGAATATGAATCATCCTTTTATCCAGTGTGTCCATGCTCTATACATACCTGCCTAGCCAGATGTGGGTCTATAATGTTCCTCAAAGGCCCACATGTTAAGGCTTAGTCCTCGGGTTGGTTCCAGGAGAAGCTCTGAGCTGTAGGGACTATTGGAAGTCTTCCAGTTGCTGTAAATGAAGTGAACAACTATATGTAAAGGATGTACATGGGTACCCATCATGTGGAAAGCACTCACTGCTGCTGTCACTGCTCTTGTGGGACAAGACACACATCAGCATCTCTCTGAAGGAGAAAGTCCCAAAAATTGTTCTCAGAAGACAAGGCATGTGAATTTGCCTGGCATAGTGCTTGGGTTTGGTAAAGGTAGTCATCTTTGTTTTCCCAATTTCCTTTTTCCTTCCCTTCTGATGTTACTACTGATGAGCTTCCTGCAAATAAAATGCCCCCCCCCCAATCCATCACTTCTACATAACCATCTACCAGGCAAAGTTCTGTTTTCCCAAGGACTCTCTTCTTGTTGGTATTTAATAAGATTCAGAGAGAGTTGGTCCTATGAGACTTAGAGAGCAGCCAATCTGTCCTTGTGTTCACCAACTAGCTGAGACACGTTTGTAGAGTCAGGCACGGCTCTGCACACCTGGAAGCCTTGCTTGTGGGAGGCCAAAAGAGGAGAATGGAGGGTTCCAAGTTAGCCAGGACTATGTGTTGTGGTCCAAATCAACCCACACAGACACAAGAGGTTACCTCAAGGCAAGATTTAATGCTGGGAAGCACAAAAGAAGGGGGGGGGGGCTGATCTACCAGGGCTGCAGAACAGACTCAGGAGCTGAACTGACACTCTGAATGCCAGTTGAAGCAAGGATTTAAGCACAAAACTCAGACACTTGCAGCCAAGTTCCAGTTTAATTTTCACCAATCAGGATTTAGAGACTAGGGGCTTCCTTGAATGGTCTATCATTGTCAATTGACATATAAAGCAAGCTTTTCAATCCGACTGATCAGATTCATTTGTTCCTTCTGTTGTTGGGAACAGCCATGATGTTCCTAGAGAACTAAAGATCATAACGACTATTTCTATGGTTTAAGGAGGAGTAGGTCAGCCATTGGAAGGTTCCCAGCTCCCCTAGGGCTTGGGAATATGAACTTTGTTTCTTCACCCTACAGGTAAAACGGAGTCTGAAGTAAAAAACGGCAGCACTTAGGACAAGGTGTTTTTTGCCTATTTCCAACACATACACTGAGAACTTGTCTCAAGACAAATAAGCCTGGAGTTGTAGTTCAGTTACTAAAGTCCTTGCCTACCATGCATAAAGTCCCAGGTTCAATCCCTAGCACCACATAAAATCAAGTATGATGGTGTATGCCTGTAATCCAAGTACTTGGGAGGAGGCAAAGGCAGGAGATCAATTCAAGGTAATTCACAGGTAGACATGGAGTTCAAGGTCAACCTGGGCCATGTGAGACCCTATCAAAAGAAAGAAGAGCCTGGCAGTGGTGGCACATGCCTTTAATCCCAGCACTTGGGAGGCAGAGGCAGGCAGATCTCTATGAGTTTGAGGCCAGCCTGATCTACAAAGTTTCAGGACAGCCAGGGCTACACAGAGAAACCCTATCTCGAAAAAACCAACTAACCAACCAACAACAAAAAAAAGAAAGAAAGAAAGAAAGAAAGAAAGAAAGAAAGAAAGAAAGAAAGAAAGAAAGAAAGAAAAAGAAAGAAGGGAGGGAGGGAGGGAGAAAAGAAGGGAGGAAAAAATAAAAGAAAAGAAAAGAAAAGAAAAGAAAAGAAAAGAAAGGGAAAAGCCAGGTAGCCTTGCAGAACTGTCTGAAGTCAGAGTACAAGTTATCTCTGCAGAGCTGAAGTCTCACTCAGACCCCTGAACCTCTGGTTACCGAATGGCTCTCTGCTTTCTTAATTATAATTCTCTAGTTGGGAACTGAATTTTCCTCCAAGCCTTTAACAATAAATTTTAATAAATTAAATGTAACTGTGTAAAATCTAGTAAATGTTACAAATCAGTTCAGGATCTTTAGCCTGACTGCCATGGATTAGCTATCATTTTCCACAAAGTTTGAAAGAAATAAAAGAAGAGCTGAGGAAGAGGAGATGGAGGGGAGGGATGGAGGGGAATTCTGTGGCTAGGATAACTCAGATTGGTAGCACGAAGGGACCCTGGGTTTGATTGCCAGCACCAAGCCTGGTAGTTCAGTGTAGCCCAGCACTCAGGATGTGGAGACAGAAGGCCCAGTGCTCAGGGTCATTCTCTACATTCTCAGATACAAGACACTGTGGAGGCCGGCCTGCTGTCCACTAACATACAACACATGGTGGAGGCCGGCCTGCTGTCCACTAGCATACAAGACATGGTGGAGGCCGGCCTGCTGTCCACTAACATACAACACATGGTGGAGGCCGGCCTGGTGTCCACTAACATACAGGACATGGTGGAGGCCAGCCTGCTGTCCACTAACATACAACACATGGTGGAGGCCGGCCTGCTGTCCACTAACATACAACACATGGTGGAGGCCGGCCTGCTGTCCACTAACATACAACACATGGTGGAGGCCGGCCTGGTGTCCACTAACATACAGGACATGGTGGAGGCCGGCCTGCTGTCCACTAACATACAAGACACTGTGGAGGCCAGCCTGGTGTCCACTAACATACAGGACATGGTGGAGGCCAGCCTGGTGTCCACTAACATACAAGACATGGTGGAGGCCAGCCTGGTGTCCACTAACATACAACACATGGTGGAGGCCGGCCTGCTGTCCACTAACATACAACACATGGTGGAGGCCAGCCTGGTGTCCACTAACATACAACACATGGTGGAGGCCAGCCTGGTGTCCACTAACATACAACACATGGTGGAGGCCAGCCTGGTGTCCATTAACATACAACACATGGTGGAGGCCAGCCTGGTGTCCACTAACATACAACACATGGTGGAGGCCAGCCTGGTGTCCACTAACATACAACACATGGTGGAGGCCGGCCTGGTGTCCACTAACATACAAGACATGGTGGAGGCCAGCCTGCTGTCCACTAACATACAACACATGGTGGAGGCCGGCCTGCTGTCCACTAACATACAGGACATGGTGGAGGCCAGCCTGCTGTCCACTAACATACAACACATGGTGGAGGCCAGCCTGCTGTCCACTAACATACAGGACAAGGTGGAGGCCGGCCTGCTGTCCACTAACATACAACACATGGTGGAGGCCGGCCTGGTGTCCATTAACATACAAGACATGGTGGAGGCCGGCCTGGTGTCCACTAACATACAACACATGGTGGAGGCCAGCCTGCTGTCCACTAACATACAAGACATGGTGGAGGCCAGCCTGCTGTCCACTAACATACAACACATGGTGGAGGCCGGCCTGCTGTCCACTAACATACAACACATGGTGGAGGCCAGCCTGCTGTCCACTAAGATACAGGACATGGTGGAGGCCGGCCTGCTGTCTACTAAGATTCTATTTCAAGAGAAGAAAAAGGAAGAGGAGGAGAAAGAATTCTACAGAGTGGAGGGCTGTGACTGGGAATCAGCAACTCTTGGTCAAAATCCTCAGAGTAATGAAGTAAATTTTATGCTAAAAACTATTACTAAGAAGACTGGAGAGATTTCTCTGTGGTTAAAAGCACTAGCTGCTCTTCCAGAAGACCTGGGTTCAATTCTCAGTCCTCACATGGCAGCTCACACCCGTCTGTAACTCCAGTCCCAGGACTCTACCCTCTTCTGGCCTCCTCAGGCACCAGGCACACAGATAATACATAGACACACATGCAGGCACTAAAAAAAATTAGTAATTTTATTTATTTGCTGAAGGGTGTTTTTTATATGATGGGATTCTCCAGATAAGATATCTGTGGCTTTAAGACCCCAACTAGTGAGTACCACCTCTGGCTTGTTTCCATGGAAACCAAATGAGCCTTTAGGGCACAAAGCCCTTCTTCCACCAAGATCTCCTTTCTCTGGCCCAGCACAGCTGGGCTCTGTCCAATTGTCATGAACAGAAAGGAGACCTTTGGTGTGGCAGACAATCAGACAGAAGAGAGGGCTCAGCAGGAACCTGACCTCTCTTTCAGGCTCTGCCTTCAAAAGGAGTAAAGATGGATGTACCACCTTACAGTGGAAAGGTGGTCCCATGAGATGCAATAGCTGCAGCAATTCTGGGCCAGTGAGTAGATGTATCCCCCTCTCTCTCAATATATATACACATACATACATACATATACATGTATATGTATAGATATGTACATGTATAGATATAGATATATCCAGTATTGGTCTTGAGTCCTGAACTCCCAGCCTCTGACAGCCGCCTTCCCCTGCTCCAGGTTCAAGGACCGTACTGGAACTGCAGCCCCAGGCCCTCACTCCACCTCCACCTACTGAAAACCCTTTCCACTGAACGTCCTTTCAGTCCTCAGTCTTGGATAGCAGATGGCTCCTCGCTGATCTGCAAATTATAATTTAGTTATGAAGAAAGGGAAATCAAAATTAGCATCCCAAAGCATGCAACCTATTCAGTTCCTACTTCTGGAGAAAAAAGTGTCTGGCCTTTAAAGAACAATTGCACCTCCCAGGAAGTGAACAGCACACCTGGAGTGCAGGTGGATGGGGTCCACTTTGTGACAGACTGTGCTAAAGAAAGGAGGCTACAATAAGAAAATTGAAAGAGGAAAATGAGACTTTTATTTGATACAAAAGGCTAGAAAAGAGGAAAATGGAGGAAAAGGAGGAGAGAGAGAGGAGGGAGGTCTGGGGGAGGGAGGTCTGGGGGAGGGAGGTCTGAGGGAGGGAGGTCTGGGGGAGGGAGGTCTGGGGGAGGGAGGTCTGAGGGAGGGAGGTCTGGGGGAGGGAGGTCTGGGGGAGGGAGGACTGGGGGAGGGAGGGCTGGGGGAGGGAGGGCTGGGGGAGGGAGGCTGGAAGAGAATTAAGAGACGGTGGGAGTGTGGGGACAGATTGCAGGAAGGGAGAGAGGAAAAGAGAGAGAAAAGGGGAGGGGAGTGAGGGAAAAAGGAGTTCCATGTTGCCACAGAGCATTCATTTGTCCATTTACGTGAAATTTGAATGTTAAATTGAATACTGTGTGGTTAATTTTTCCTCCACCTGGGAATCTTTAAACTGAACAGTTCTCATGAGAAGAGTGGCTGGTGCCTTTAAATTGATTCTAGAGAGATTCAGTGGGTGCTTTCAAATACTCTAAAGGTCTTCAGAATCTCTCAGTGCCTAGACTGATATTCTGTAGCACTTTATCATACACCGGAAATTAGAAGACAGGGAAAAGCCGTTCCCCGCGCTTCCAAGTGTCTGATTTCATCATTTCTCCTTGTGGTTGTAGTGCTGTGGGAGAGCATGAAAAGAAAGCAATTCCTTCTCGAAGAAAGGGCCACATATTAGAAAGGGACTGGGGAAGGAAACTGAGCACTGGTAATTAAAAAAAAAAAACAACTTTATGGAAAAACTCAATTCATGGGTTGGATAGATAGAGGAAAAGGCTGCTAAGTTGAAAACAGATCCAGAAAGGCATATCTCCAGTTGTTCTGAGAGTGCCAGGCAGGTTGTGTGTGTGTGTGTGTCTGTCTGTGTTTATGTGTGTCTGTGTGGCATATGCACATGGATTGGTGGGTATATGCCCCATGTGCCCTGGTGGAGACATTTCTATCACTCCCCATTCTCCTCTGAGGGAGGGTTTCTCTCACAGACCAGAAACTAGACTAGCAGCCAGAAGTCCCAGAAAGCCTCCAGTCTGCACCACTACCTCCGCCTCACATCTCTGAGGTTGCAGGTCTATGCTTGGCCACACGTGCCTTTTAGGTCAGCACTGAGGATTTGAACTCAGGCTCTCGGAAAGCTCAGCAAATGCTTTTCCTGGCTAAGGCATCTCCCCGGCCCTGAGGATACCCTTGAAAGAGTGACTCTTCCCATTATGTCACCCAGGCTGTCCTGAAGTCATTCTCTCCCTGCCTGAGTCCCCCAAGGGCTGCAGTTACAGGCATGCCTGACTGGCATGAGCTTTCGAGTCCTCGCTGTTTCTTCTAACAATACACTGGGTGGTGAGCTCACGGGACTGTCCTTTGCACCCTCTCTTCCAATAGAACAAAGAGAAGTTGACTAATCTGCTAAAGACGAATATAAATGTCAAGAAGGGGATAATTAGAAGCTAGATCTCAGTCAATACTCATGGAATTACTGCCTCTCTTGCAATTATTGCAACAATGGAATGTTGCTTCTCTTTAGGAAAAAGGAAGAACAGACTTCCTGCTTATGATTTCTCCCACAGAGGGCACTCTCTATGCCTTGCACTACTCTCTATGGCTTGCACTACTCTCTATGGCTTGCACTACTCTCTATGCCTTGCACAATGCTCATTGAAACTTCTCTGTAACTGATGAAGATGTCAATAGTACATGTCTCTTTTCACTTATGCTGCAGCAACAAAATACAGCAGCAATTAATTTCTCACAGCTCTGGAGGTTAGGAGTCCAAGGTCAGGGTGCCAGCAGACTTGGTGTCTGGTGAAAGCTTCTTTCTGCTTCTCAGGTGGCACCTGCTATGTCCTCCCAGGGTGGAGGAGATGAAACTAGCTCTTGTCAGTCCCTCATAAGGCCACCAATCCCTTTTATAGAACTGGAATTAATTTCTCACGACTTGATCACTTCCCCCAAAGGCCTCACATTACGAGGATGATGTTTCAACATGTGAACACACACACGCAGATCACAGCAATGCAGCACATGCCTCTTAATATGGATATGAGAGATGGTGGTTAAGAACACTGGCTGCCCTTCCAGGGGACCCAGGTTTGGTTCCCAGTACCCACAGTGGTTAACAATCCCCTGTAACTCCAGTTCAAAGGAGTTGGTGCCCTCTTCTGGCCTCCTCAAGCACTGCATGCACTGGGGGCACAGACATGCATGCAGGCAAAACACCCTGCACATAAAATAAAATCAATACATATGTGAGAGTCAGCAGGACCTGAGGGATAATAATCTGATGGAGAGGAAACTGAAATAGACACAATGGGTTTGGAGCCCTTGACAGAGGCTCCTGAGGTACAACACCAGGAGCTTGGGAGAGGGAGCATGGTGTGGAAGGCAAAGCTCAAATAGTGAAGACAGAGTTTCCTTCCCTCTGCCCATGGCCTGAGCATGAAGGCAAACTGTTTCCTGGAGCTCCTGAAGGTACTCAGAAATATCCAGTGTCTGTCCTCTCTTCCTGCTGCCTGTGGATCAGATGTAGAAGTCTTAGGTACCTCTCCAGCACCATGTCTGCCTGCATGCTGCCATGCTCCCCATCATGATGATAATGGGCTAAACCTATACACTGTAAGCCAGTGCAATTAAATGCTTTCCTTCATAAGAGCTGCTGTGGTCATGGTCTCTTCACAGCAGTAGGACACTGACTGAGACAGTTGTCTTTGTCCCCTTTGGTCCCTGAGGCAGGCATGCAGATGCTGTAGGGGAAAAAGAACATAGTAATCAGAGAAGATTTTACGGAAAGGCAAATGAGGTAAAGCCCATGTAAACGTGTCTGAATAAAGGCCCAGATGGACTGTCTGTTTGTGCACTGAGCCTCCTGGGAAGATGGTTTTAGGAAAGCCAACTTACTCACTAAACAAGGCCACAGCTGCCAGAGAGAGGGAGCAATTTAGTGTAAGCCCATCCATTTGCTCACTGGAGGTACTTCTCTTTTAGCTCATATGAATAAGAACATCTCTATTATAACAAGAGCAGATCTTCTCATAGTAGCATAGTGGACCTAATACCATGATGAGGCCACATAGTACAAGGCAACCATGTTTTATATAGACAGATCACTGGCAAATGCTAGGCTTGTCAAATATGGGGACTGCTGCTAACTGACTCGTATTAGCTGGAGTTCTCTCGAGGAACAGAACAGATAGAATAGAAAATGATTATACAGGGATGTATTAGATCGACTTACGCAGTGAGAGTCTGGACAGCCCCAGCTATCTGCAAATTAGAGAGCCAGAGAACCCAGGAGCTGCTGTACTAGAGCAGCCAGAAAGTTCTGGAGGAGAGAGACCAGTGCTCCGGCCCCAGCCCACTGTGAGAGCATTGAAGATCCGGGGAGAGTCACTGGTGTGAATCCATGGTAGATGGCCAAAGAACCTGGAGTCTGATGTCCATAGCAATGACAGGAGAAGTCGACACACTCACTCAAGACGTGGAACTCACCTTTGTTAGCTGGCTGAACACTGTCCTGTCAAGGCTGCCAACTTATTGAAGGATGTGACCCACATTTAGAACAGACCTTTCCCACTCAGTTACTATCCCACGTACCAAACATCTCTAGAAGTGCTCTTACGGGCACACCAGGAAGTGTGCTGTTCTAACCTGCTCTCTGGTATCTCTAGTGCAGGAAAGTCAACAAGAAAGAGCAAACTGTTAATGGTGATTAGAGCTGGACTAAGTGAGTAAGGCAGAAGGAACGACCAACCTTAGGAGGAAACTGTCACAGCCAGGCCACAGGTATTAACTTTTGGAGCGGCAGAAAGGAGAGCAAGCGAGCCTGAGTCCCCTGTGAAGTCAGCTCTGGAAGAGTTCCACAAGGAGAGAAGCCCCGCACTTTAGAATCTGCCTAGACCTCAAAAACTTCTATGCAACTGACAAACCTAAATTATTAGCACTGAAAAGATGCCCAGGGGTAAAGTATGAGGGCTTGGCTTTGGGTCCCCAGCACCCATGTAAAAGCTGGTGCTGGAGCTCTTGTCCCAATCCCAGCACTGGGGGAAGGGAGCAGAGACCAGAGATGCTGGGGGCTTACTGCCAGTGTAGCTAAAATGCCAAGCTCTAGATTCAGTGAGAGCCCCTGCCTCAAAAAATAAGGTAGGAGAGGTGAGGGAGTGCCGGGACACAGTCAAGGGGATGACCGTGGAGAACAACACCTTGGGGAACCGTGAGAGACTCCAGGGGAAGGCAGACGGCCTTCTGCCTCAGGGGAATTGTGCTCTCTGATTGTTCTTGGATGTGATGTCATACCTCCTGTGATAAACATTTACATTCAATTTACAGGACATGTTTACTCTTTTGGATGTCACAGCACACCTGTAGAACCCAATCAGGTCAGTGTACCCTGAATCTGGATATGGCCTTCTGCCCTATGTAGTTGGAAGTTTTCCTGTGTCCCGCCTGTTTGCGAAGCCGCTCAGATCCAAATAAACATACAGAGGCTTAAATTAATTATGAACTGTATGGCTAGCTCTTATATCTTAAATTAACCCATTTCTATTAATCTATGTTTGCCACATGTTCCAAGGCTTTACCAGTCTGCCGGCATGTTGTTCCTTGGGTGGCTGGCTGGTGTCTCCTCCCAGACTTTGCCTTTCTCTTCCTGTCTCTCTCCTCCAATTTCCTGCCTGCCTCTTGGCTGCCTTGCCATAGGCCAAAGCAGCTCATTTATTAACCGATGGGAACAGCATATAATTTCCAGCGTACAGAAAGACACCCACAGCAGCCTTGCTTTTCTACTTTTCCAGATGTGATCCATAGCATGAGCCAGGCAACTGTGCTTCAGTTACTCTGTTAATATTTAATAAGTGCTTACCAGTGTTTATTAACATGTTCTTCTGATCATGTTTTTCTAAACACAAGCAGTCTTCCTTAGATCATTGCTTTCTTTGTTACATTCCTGTATAAATGTACACTGAAGCTGAGGTAAGGTTGTCTACAGCATTAGACTTACAAAATAAGTTACCTTACAGCTTCCTTCACAAATGGAAATTCTTGGAGCATGGGTTTCCCTCAGGCTGCAAACACAGTGGTTATTCCTGGGGTGCTAACAAGGTGGCTGGTGCTGAGGGCAAGCAGCCTGGAGCTCATGCAGTCCCTGCTCCCAGATACACTGCCAAACCATACCATCACCCCAACTCTGAGCAACAACAAAATATCCAAGATGAAGAATGGTCCATTTTCTGGATTAAGTCTCCTTAAGGTTGTGGTGGTGGTGGTAGTGGTGGTGGCGGCGGCGGTGGCGGCGGCGGCGGCGGCGGCGGCGGCGGCGGCCCACGCCTTTAATCCCAGCACTTGGGAGAGGCAGGTGGATCTCTACAGGCCAGACTGGTCTACAAAGTGAGTTCCCAGACAGCCAGGGTGGTAGGGTGGACCTAGGAGGAATGGGGTGCATTGTATGAAAGTCCCAAATAATTAACAAAACATTACATGTGGGGGGCAGGGAACAAATGGAAATTCTTTAAGATGAGAAAGATAAACCTCTTGCTTAATTTTTAAACTTTGTTTAATCTTTAAACCTTATAATTACATCCTTTGAGAATGTAATTTAGACACATAGGATTTTATATGGAGCTATTCCAAAGACACCTATGGGTGGCTGACCCTCCTTAGAGAAGCCTGCACCATGTCTTGTAGGTGGCTATTGTCTTTTTCCTGGGCATATGGCAGGTACCCCTAAAGCCTACACTTGGATCCGAAGCATGTAGATGACTTACCTTGACTTAATAAACTCACCAACTCTGCTTCAGTTCTGACCTATCCTAAAATTTTCCTCCAAAGCTAGTAGCGTATCTAGTTTTACTGGAGTGGAGGTCCCTAGAGGGTAGACCTCCTCAAACTACTGGTGGTAGTATGGGATTTTGTCCCACCACCACTGTCTTAGGGTTTCTATTGCTGTGAAGAGACACCATGACCATAGCAACACATAAAGGAAAACACTGAATGGGCTCACTTACAGTGCAGAGGGTCAGTCCATTGTCATCATGGTGGGACATGGCAGTGTGCAGGCAGCATGGTGCTGGAGAAGTAGCTGAGAGTCCTACATCTTGCAGGCAGCAGGAAGTGGTCTGTCTCACTGGGTGTGGCTTGAGCATATATAAGACCTCAAAGCCCGCCCCCACAGTGACACACTTCCTCCAACAAGGCCACACCTACTCCAACAAGGCCACACCTCCCAATAGTGCCACTCCCTTTGGGGGCCATTTTCTTTCAAACCACCACAACCACTAACAGTTATATCAGAGTGTGTGATAGCCCAGGGATATGTTATTGACTTTTCACTTCTACACAAGTGACAGCTGATCATATACACCATCACAAGCTTCCTACTTGTCAGTCAGGAAAGTGTTTTACGGCCCATTCAATCAACACAAAGAACTCCCCACTTTGTCCTCCGGTGACAGGACTCCACTGCAGTGTGAGGTGCTGGGAGCCTCTTTGCTGGACCCGTCACTAGCCATTAGTTGCAATTCCATTCTTAGACCAAACTGCACTGGGTCCACTAAGACTCTCCCATGAGTCAGGAGGCTCTTACTGTGAGAACAGCCTCGCCCTTGGCCACAGTAGCATCAGGTGTTTATGGAGAAGGAGCACCAGTCAGACAAGGAAAGAAGCTGAAAGAGAGTTTGGGGCGGGGGGGGGGGGGTGCCCAGGACAACTCCACCCTGGGCTCCAGGCACCCAGCAGGCACCGGGACTCAGACAGCAACTCCATCTGTGCTGGGCTCCCTCGGACTACACCTGAGGCCAACTGCACAAGAAAGGGGCAGGGCTTCTGGGACACAGCCAGCAGCCCCAGAGGAGGCCTACCTTCCTCCCACCAAGTGTAGCTAGGATGGTGGGAGTCCTGTAAAAGCTGTGAGCACCTGTGCACAAGCTTGGCAATATGTGCTTCCCAACCAGAACTGGGAGAACTCCAGTGGGTTGGATCCCTGCTGAGCCCGGCACCGCACCCAGACTGATTCATTCCCGGGGGAATTGATGGTAAGGAACCACTTCTAAGACCTCTTAGCTTCAAAAAACAAGTCTATATCCCTTGTTCAACAACGTCTCCTGAAGTAAGCCTTATCAGCAGCATCCCCATTTTACAGATGAGCAAACAGAGATGTTGTGACCTGTTGAGCCTCACACAGTCAGGTGCTGGAGATCAAGATCCTTGTCTTGAGATGCTGGTCTGTGCCCTCCCCCCTCCCCCCATCCCCCCACCCCCCCACCCATCCTGCTGCACTGAAAATTACAACACAGACCTCTCTCCTACTGACACACCTTCCCCTGTCACACTCACAGGGTGGGGGCACACAGAGGCAACCACACAGCTCCACACTGCAGCCTGAGGACTTTCCACTCAGGAAAACATGGTATGTGGATACCACAGAGAATTTCAAGACATTTTAAAACTTCCTTTAATTTTCATTGAACTATTTTGTGTTTGGGTATTTTACCTGCATGCACATCTGTGCATCATATGCATGCCTTGTGCCCAGGAAGGCAAGAAGTGGGAATTGAATCCCCTGGAACTGGATTTACAGAGGATTTTGAGCAGCCACCACATGGGTGCTGGGGATCTGGAAGAGCAGCCAGTGTTCTTAACTTCTGAGCCATTTCTCCAGCTCTGGCATTTTTAAAATGACTTTTCTATGTGTGTATAGTGTGTGTCTGCATCCATGTGTGAGTGTGTGAGTTCTCTATTTCCACGGTGTGTTCTAGAGGTCAAATTCAGGTCATCTAACTTGTGCAGGAAACTTTGACCTACTGACCGTCTCACTGAACCCTAACAAACATTTTAAATCTAGGTTTTAAATATGGAAATCAATAGAAAGAGGGGCCCTCGGGAAAGAACAAGACACACCCTGAACCTGAGTGTGGCCTTCTCCAGGGGAAGCCTAAACTGAGTCTTTTTGTTTTCTTTCTTTCTTTCTTTCTTTCTTTCTTTCTTTCTTTCTTTCTCTCTCTCTCTCTCTCTCTCTCTCTCTCTCTCTCTCTCTTTCTTTCTTTCTTTCCTTCTTTCTTTCCTTCTTTCTTTTGATCATAGGGTGTTCCTGACATGCTTGATGTGGGTTGGCAGCTGATAAAGTCAAACCCTAGGTCACAGCCTTGTGGGAAACTTAGGGTGTGTTTACTGTAAACAAAGGGAAAGGAAGAAGACCACACTCAACAGTCACACAGCCCTATTTTTATGCAATCTCACTATTTTAATGTGTATTTGAAAATATCTCTCTATAAAGGGAATCTTGTCTCTGCATGGCCCTCACAGCAGAAAGTATTGAGCTGGAATTCTTGACTCGCAGCTGGAGAAAGGCTCCACTGGACTCCTTGCTCCTTCCCATGGCTGCTTGATTTTCCTCTCCTCCTGCCCTGCCTCAGCAGCCTGACTAACCTTGGGTTTTGCACTACCCAAGCTGATGTGTGCACCCTCACTGCACTGTTCTCCAGGGGACAGATCATACCACAAGCTAGTCATATGTCACAAGGAGAGAGGCTGTGTAAGGATGGACTATGAGCAAGTCCACAGCACACACCACCTTTAACCCAATAGATTGTTTGTATTGTCTCTGGAGCCTGTGATTGTTTCTGAGGACAGTGCCGGATGGGAGGGTTCCAGAGTTGCTGAATCACTTGTTACTCTACACCTCACTGAAGACTGTGCACTTCACAAGCTTTCCAGAACTTCCACAGAGCAGAATTCACGCTCTGCAGATGAAGAGTCTGTTGCTAACAGCACATTAACATATGAAAGACTCCCAGAAAATCAGCAAGACAAACCAGCCTGACTGTGCTCTCTGGAGCTGGCGGTGTACATCTGTCTATTAACACCTTCTGAAGGAGTTTTCCTCAAGAGACGTTTGGGTGCAGAGGCCCTGGAGGCTTCTGGAATGACAACTACTCATGTTAGGATGAGGCGAGTGCAGACCTGCTACTTCAGAGTCTGCAAGAAACATATTGTACCAGTTTCTACTGGTCTTTCAAGATTGAGTTCAGGTATATATCCTACACACACACACACACACACACACACACACACACACACACACACACACGGGCAGACACAGACACGGACAGACACGGACACAGACATGGACTCACAAGCATGGACACACACACAATACACACACAAACAGACATACACACAACACACAGAGACACAAACATGGACATACACACAAACACACAGAGACACACATACAAACATAGACACATACACAAAGACATACACACAACACAAATACAGATACAAACTCACAGAGACACATACAGAGATACATAGAGACACACACAGACAGAGATGTACAGAGAGACATACACAGACACACACAAACACACACAGAGACATTCATTTGAGACTTGAGTTTGTATAGAATCCTTCATTCCTCTTTCATAATAAATCTCATTGTGTCTTCTGTTGACTTGAGGCAGGATGGAGTCAGGGGAAATTAAAAAGAGAGAAAGGAGCATTCTAGCCCAGAGTCTGGTTGAAGCTTTCACCAGATGAGAGTCAAGAATTTCAGCACAATTAATAAAACTTGCTATGAAGATTGCCTACATAGAAACCATCTTTTTACATAGAATTAGTTCACATGAGAATTAACTGGAATGAAAGCTTGGCTCAAGGGTTAAGAACACTCAAGGATCTTGCCCAGGACCTGAGTTCTGGTCTCAGCATCCATGTCAGGCAGCTTACAATCATCTGTACCTCCAGCTCCAGGGACCCCATGTCCTCTTCTAGCTTCTGAGAGCACCTGCAGATGCTTGCATATGCACAGACACCTACACATATACTTGAATAAATAATCAAAATAATTCAGGGCTGGAGAGATGGCTCAGTGGTTAAGAACCCCGGCTGTTCTTCCAGAGATCCTGAGTTCAATTCCCAGCAACCACATGGTAACTCACAATCATCTATAATAAGATCTGATGCCCTCTTCCAGCACACAGGCATACACACAGAGCACTCATACATAAAATATAAACAAACAAAATTTATTTAAAAAATAATTGAAATAGCAAAATTCTGTGGGATGTTCTGTATGCTGTGAATGTGTTGCTCTGATTGGTTGATAAATAAAAAGCTGATTGGCCAGTAGCCAGGCAGGAAGCATAGGTGGGATAAAAAATCAAAGAGAATTCTGGAAAGAGGAAGGCTGAGTCAGGAAACACCAGCCCGCCATCCAGGGAGCAGCATGTAATGATACACAGGTAAAGCCACGGAAAATGTGGCAACATATAGATTAACAGAAATGGACTGAGTTTAAAGAAGTTGCCTGCACTGGGTCTGCACAAGACTGGGTCAGTCAACAGGCAATCATGAATCTGGGAGGGGCTCATACGACTCCCCTCTTCCCCACTGAACCACTGACTACTGATGTGACAGGCAGTCACTGCCTTTAGCTGTCTGCCCAGCTGTGAGCCCACCTGGCTCAGTGAGTAGTTCTAAACTTGTGGTCAGGCGAACAGCCCAGGTGGAAATCAGTAGCAACAAAACAAAATAAAATAATTCAAATGTGGGAAAGGGACTCATGGGAAGGGGGAGGGCACAGAGGTGGGAGGGAAATAAGAGGGGGTGGGAAGTTCATCAGAATGCTGTGTGTGTGTGTGTGTGTGTGTGTGCCCGCGCGTGCGTGCATGTGTGTGTGTGAAATTACCAAAGAACAAATTTAATCGATACTCTCGTACAGCAAACACATATGCCAGAAATGTAGTAATGTAGTCATTTATTCTCAAGCATTGCATATGGTGCATTAATTGTATCTGCTATACTTTCATACAGCTGGCATCTCAGTAGGCTTGTTTATTCCTGCTTTACCACACACAGGGGCACCATGTGTTATACTGAGAAACTGTGATTCCTCAGTAGGAAATGGGGGCTTTTGCAGCTTCACCGTAACCTTCAGTATGTGTGGTCTGTCATTTGCACCAACATGTGGAGTGTGTCTGCATGTCCCCAACTCTCTGCAGACTGTCAGCCTACTGAGGGTGGACCACACTCGGTCCATGGCGCCTTACCTGGCAGACCTTACTTACAACAAGTGATAAAAGGAAATGAAAACGTTCATTGCAAGATTCCTACTTTGGCTGGTGGTAGTGGTGCTCTGGAGGCAGAGGCAGGAGGGTCCCTGAGTTCCAGGCCAGCCTGGTCTACAGAGAAACCCTGTCTTGGAGGGAAAAAAAGGAAAAAGAGACAGAGACAGAGACAGGGACAGAGAGAGACAGAGAGAAAAGAACCCTACTTTGAAGAATACACGGCCCAGTTTCAGGATTGGTGCTGACAAAACCACATCCATACAGGTAATAGAAGTGACAGATGGCTCCCATCACCCAGGAGACAACATCTAAACTTTATCAGCTCCCAGGGTCCTCTGCTCACCCCAGGCCAGGCTCACCCTCAGTACTCTCCGACCAGCCCTTTGCCCTCCTGAGCTAAACACCTTGGGCTTTTGTGGATGCTATGCCCCTGCATGTGTTTGCGCTGTTGCTCTGTGAGAGGCCTTCCCTCCTACTGGCCTGGCTCGCCTCGTTTTCCCTTTAAGCGACAACTCTCCTGCCACTTCCTCTGGGAAGTGTCCTCTGAAATCCCAGCCTGTGGAGGAGTAACTGACTCCATCTTTGCAGCTCTACTCACCTGAGCTGAGGGGAATGCCATCCAGCATTCAATGAAGGGTCTACCTTCTTGGAGTCGGCCAATGCAACTTTTGGGGGTGGCGGGGTGGGGAGCATGTGCCACAGTGTGTCTGGAGGTCAGAGGACAGCTTGCAGGAGCTGGCTTTCTCCTTCCATCATGAGTCCTGGGGAGCAAACTCAAGCTTCAGGCTTGGCAGCAAGCACCTCTACCTACTGAGCTGCCCCGCCTGCCCCTCCTCCAGTGCGGCTTTTTAATGGCAATGAATGAATGTTTGCCTCCCGCTTCGGTCTCAGCTGCACCTTGCTCCTGAGTATCTGGCCCTGGTTTCACTGTGTCTTCCCTGCTCTGCCCTTTGTTTTCTTCCTCTCTCTTCTCAGCTGTCATGAAAACTTCCCAGCAGAGGGGAGAGGCAGGCAGAAGGCAGGGGTAGAGCTGAAAAGAACGAAGTATAAAGATACACGTGCGTGAAACCCATTTCTTTATTTGCTAACAACAACAACAAAAGAAGGTTTCCATTGAAAAGCTTCCCATAAACTCATCTTGAGTGATCATATATGACTAATGTGAAATAACATGCTTCCACCCACATCTCACCAGTGGGAACTTTTATTAGCAACTTTCAGTCTTAAAACTAAAGGGATAAGGCTATAATATTGGGGTTCAGGCTTGGTTGGAGGCATGAAGGCTGGATGGCTCCCCCTCTGTTCACTCTCTATGCTTCTCTGTTGCTGGGAGACAGGACAATAAAAACGTGACTCAGAGAACATGTTGTGACCCAGCAGAAGACAAGGATGCTGTAGGAGCTGGGCTCGGTGCTTGTGCCTTTTTGGGTGTTAGAGAGCCTCTCTGAATTGAAATGTCAGGTTCACATCCATATGACCTTGGAGAGATTGCTTCTCCTATAGTGAGTATAAATGGTTATGGGGTAATCAGAATTAAATGAGGCAATCTCCACAAAGCACCTAGCATCCAATAAATATCATCCTCACCATTACTGCATAGCAAATGGGTTCCAAACTTGATTTAAAATAATAATAGCAATGCACTATTGCCTAGTGCTACGTGGATCTCTCTCTCTCTCTCTCTCTCTCTCTCTCTCTCTCTCTCTCTCTCTCTCTAGTTGTACCCACATGATGACCAGAGAAAGAACTGCCTGAAAGTTCACTGCTGGGTCACAGTCTGGAAAGCTGCTGCCAGCTGATGACAGGGCTGGCAGGGCTCCTCCACACTCTCTCTCTATCCCTTTGCTATAAGGAATATAATACAGTGAGCTTTGGGTAACCAGATTTCTTACCCAGAGGCTCAGAGGTCCAGAGGAAGTGGGGGTGGAGGGAGGGATGACAGGCAGAAGGACTGCCATCTTTCATGACCACCAGCATCAGAAGTTCAAAGCATCCCTTCTTTCAGACTAGGCTCAAGGAGCAGGCATGGAGACTCAACCTCTTGATGAGGGAGTAGCAAGGTTCTGAAAGAACATGTATGGAGAGAAAGATTGTTATGGCCACTTTTGTAAAACAGCACAGGGCAGCCTCAGCAGGTTTGAGCCAAGGTGCCCTGCAGAGGGTGAGAAAGAGACATACCACACAGATACAGCAGGCAGCAGCCAAGGGGGCACAGTGGAAAGTCACACCATGCAGAAGTGACACCCATGTGGAAGGTTTTATTATTAAAGGAGAAAGGGAGAAGGGAAGGGAGGGAGGGAGAATAGGAGAGAGGGGGAGAGAGAGAGAGAGAGAGAGAGAGAGAGAGAGAGAGATCCACATAGCACTAGGCAATAGTGCATTGCTATTATTTTAAATCAAGTGGGATGTTCTGTATGCTGTGAATGTGTTGCTCTGATTGGTTGATAAATAAAAAGTAGCCAGGCAGGAAGTATAGGAAGTATAGGCAGGAGAATTCTGGGAAGAGGAAGACTGAGTCAGGAGACGCCAGCCTGCCGTCCAGGGAGCAGCATGTAATGACACACAGGTAAAGCCACAGAACACATGGCAACATATAGATTAACATAAATGGGCTGAGTTTAAGTGTAAGAGCTAGTCAGTAGTAAGCCTGAGAGCTAGCGGCCGAGCAGTTTTAATTACTATAAGCCTCTGTGTGTTTACTTGGGTCTGAGTGGCTGTGGGACTGGCAGGAGAGAGAGATTTGTCCTAACTGCCTGTCAGCCAGGACACAGAAAACCTTTCAGTTATGAGAGAGGGCTAGGGAGGGAGAGAGGGGGGTGTGCATCTTGTAGGAGTGGAGAGATAGAGGAAGAAGAAGGAGAAGAAGGAAGAGGAGGAGGAAGAGAATAAGAAGAAGAAGCAGGAGAAGGAGAAGGAGGAGGAGGAGGAGGAGGAGGAGGAGGAGAAGAAGAAGAAGAAGAAGAAGAAGAAGAAGAAGAAGAAGAAGAAGAAGAAGAAGGAGAAGGAGAAGGAGAAAAGAGAGGGGAAGTTTTTTTCCTCTTAAAGGGGGTTTTACGTAAAATGGGTGGATGGACAGGCAGGTCCCCAAGGGGCGGTCTGGATGCTAACAGCAGTAGGATAAACTATTCTTACAATTACTGTTTTTGGACCATATGACCTGGGTTAACACATGTTTTCTAAACTATCTAAAGCATTACACTGGCAAGGAAATTGTAGAGTTAGGAAGGTGTTTTGGAGCATGGCAATACACATACTATTGGGGAATCTGAAACAAAGAAAATAAAATCCTTCCCCACAGTTGTTAATCATCAAATACTCAAGAGCTATATACACCCCTGGACACAGATTGAGTACGCTTACTACTCACAGTAAAGTTCAGCAAATTGTATTTGAACTGACACACCCTGAGAAGATTAAGCTAGTTTCTGTGTCAGTTAAAACTGATTTGCTGTATTTCTAATTAATAACACCAAAAAGAGAGAAATGGGGGGGGGGCATAGAAAGGAAAGATCAGACTCAAGCAACATCAAGAGTCAGCAAGGTGTACCAAATCCTTCAGTCTGTGTCCAGCAGCTAGAGATAATGATGAAGCATCTGTGCACCAAGGCTTGGGCAGCAGCGCCTCTCCAGCTCTGCTGTCTTCAGCACATGCAGTCCCACTCCTGAGCTGGCTCTTCTTCGTGCCTGCATCTGTCCCTGGGGGATGTCCCATGGTCCTGCCATCTCCTACAGCCTAAGGTCTCCATTACAATTAGGTTCTACCTTTACAACTTTGCAGAATGATCTCTCTCTCTCTCTCTCTCTCTCTCTCTCTCTCTCTCTCTCTCTCTGTGTGTGTGTGTGTGTGTGTGTGTGTGTGTTGCAGTCAAGTGAATGATGTACCTGTGGAGGTCAGAGGATAATTTGTGGTCCCATGGTGCCAGCCACAGTGTTTCTGGGAGAACAGAACATCTCCTCGTCAGGTAACACCTCTGACACTGGGCCCACTAAAAAGAGTGTGCTGTGGCACCTCTCCCTCTAACTCTCTAGTGTCTTCATCAGAGTGGACATGGTGACACTACTTCCCTCACAGAGGGCTGGGAAGGCACCACCTCCATCACTTCTGGTACCACTCAGAACTATAACTTATTGTTAGCATCAGCGTGTTTGGGACCAGAGATGCTGTTTCCATTTCTTTTGTATATCTCAACCACCATCCTCCAGTGTGTTACCACTGTTATTGTTTCTAAAATGCTGAATGGTGGGCCCATTCTTGCAGGAGAGCACCAGTCTTGGCTTTCTGGTGCCTAATAAAATTTACTTCATAACAAATTAGTTTTCCTTCTCTTTTCAATTACTTAATTACTTTATAGCTGTCCTGGCTAGTTTTATGTCAATTTGACAGAAGCTACAGTCACCTGAGAGGAAGGACCTCAATTGAGAAAATGTCTCCATAAGATGGGGCTGTAGGGAATTATCTTAGTTAGTGATTGATGGGGTGGGCCCAGCCCATGGTGGGTGGTGCCATCCCTGGGCTGCTAGTCCTGGGTTCTAAAAGAAAGCAGACTGAGCAAGCCATGAAAAGCAAACCAGTAGGCAGCACCCCTCCATGGCCTCTGCATCAGCTCCTGCCTCCAGTTCCTGCCCTGTTTGAGTTCCTGTCCTGAAGTTCTTCATTGATGAACAGTGATATGGAAGTGTAAACAAAATAAACCCTTTTGTCCCCAAGTTGCTTTAGTCATGGTGCTTCATCACAGCAACAGTCACCCTAACAGTAACACGTTCATTTTCCCTCTTTTTAAATTGCTTAATGAATACATATGAGAATTTGGAGCTGCCATTAAGCCTAAGAAAGCAAACTCTTTAGAGCTGGCTTTTATCATGTCTCCTTCTCCAGTCACCCTGGCCTCTAAGAATGAAGCATGGCTGTTGGTGTAAACTGAACTCTTCTCAAGTGGTTTGAGGGTATCACTGACTTCACAGACTCACTGTTTCCAGAATCCAAAGAGACCTCGGGATGACCAGGGGAGGGTGAGCTTGGTGGGCTCTGGGCAGCTTCACGAGCCAGACCAGTGTTGTCCATACATACAAGCTCTCATATGCACACCCCCATCTCACACACACACACACACACACACACACACACATCACACACACACCCATCACACACACACCCATCACACACACACCCATCACACACACACCCATCACACACACACATCACACACACACCCATCACACACACACACATCACACACACACATCACACACACACATCACACACACACATCACATACACACACATCACACACACACACACATCACACACACACATCACACACACATCACACACACACCCATCACACACATCACACACACACCCATCACACACCCATCACACACACCCATCATACACACATCGCACACACCCATCACACACACATCACACACACACACACACACACCCATCACACACACACATCACACACACACACATCACACACACATCACACACACATCACACACACACACACCTATCACACACACACACTCATCACACACATCACACACCCATCACACACACACCCATCACACACACATCACACACCCATCACACACACACCCATCACACACACACCCATCACACACACACCCATCACACACACCACACACACATCACACACACACATACACATACATACACACACCCATCACACACACACACACACATCACACACACACACATACACACACACACATACACACACACACCCATCACACACACACCCATCACACACACCACACACACATCACACACACACATACACATACATACACACACCCATCACACACACACACACACACACACACATACACACACATACACATACATACACACACCCATCACACACACACACACACACACTCCTACCTTAGCTTCTCCCCCGTCTCTCGCCCTCACTCCAGGAATGACTGGCAGACATCCGAAGCCGTCTGGTGGGCAGGGTTTCCAGACTGGCAGTCGTAGGCTGGTTCACTTTCTCCCCTGTCCCCTTGGAGGGAATGGATAACTGAACGATGTTCACAACTACACAATCCTCTTTCAAAATCTCTCTCAGATCCTATGTGACAACTGCCAACTTTGTGATGATTCCTTAATTCATGAACTATAACCCAGGTTCTTTCAGCCCTGCCTGGTCCTATGCTGGAGGTGAGAGAATTGGTCTCTGCCCAGCTGGGGACAAATCTTGGAAGCGGGAACCAGGGCTCCTGTGACAGAAAAGAAGCAGGTTCTCCTCAGGTTTCACAAACACTGACAAGAATCTCTGCTTTTCCTGAGCCCTTCACTGTCTTTGCCAAGAGGAATTTTTTGTCCTTAACCAAATACAAACCCTGACAAGATTTCTTCTAAATGAATCAGTGCTTCAACAATGAGCTGATGTGACATCTCTTAAAAGAAATGAAATATTTAAAGACAGACTTTTAATTCCACCCCCCCTCCCCCGAGGAAGAGACCCCTTAATATTTCCATCAACCTTGACATGTTTGAATCACAGATCTTTCATCCCTGAAGACAGATGATCGTGATTCACCACAGCCCATGACTGTGCTGTACAGGATTCTGACAGCAAAGGTTCTCCCCAGGGAGCTGCGTGGAGCCACCACATGCTGCACTTCCTGTTAACCAACCTCTGCCTGCATGGTCACAGAGCCCAGGAATGGACTGGGGTAACCCTGGACAAGCTTTGCACTGTGTATCATCACAAGACTCCACACTGGAGCTTCTACCCTGATGCCACCATGTGAACAAGACCTCACTTGAGATAAGAAAGAAATTGCATTCTTTTAATTTCAGGGTTTGTTAAAGGAAAATATATTATTGCTTCTTAGAATAAGTTTACTTAAATATACTTTATATTCAATCAGTTATATCCAGTGCTGGAGACTGAGTATTGGGGTTCCCACCAAAATTTCTATGTTGAAGCCTAAGCCCCAGGTGATGGTATCAGGAAGTCGGGTCATTGGAAGCGATTAGCCCTCATGAATAGTATTCACTTTGATAAAAGAGACCCAGAAAGAAAACTTACTGCCTCACCCCCTAGGCCCCAGCCCCTTCCCTTCATCAGTGAGGATACGGAGAAAAGTTGCCAAAACAGTCTTCCCGGGACCGTGTCATGCTGCCATCTGGTTAGGCTCCAGACTCTAAGAGCTAAATTTCTGTGTTGATAAGGTGCCTGGTCCAAGGCCTTCTAGTGGAGCGTTACAAATAGACAAAGATGTCCATCTCTACAAAGAGTTCAAGTTTAATCATGCTCTACACTACTGATACATTCTAATCCCTCTCCATAAACAAATGTGCTCTCCACTCTAACAATCAAGATGGAACATGAAGATGGGGGAGGGGAGGCGTAGCTCAATTCTCGAAAGCTACTGGGGTCCAGCCCCTCGATAGCCTTCACCCAGAGTTCCAGAAGAGATGCTATTAGTAGCAGATTACTCTAAGGGATTCTCGAATAAATCTACATACACGAAACTCCTTAGTCCACACACTTTATTCTTCTGGGTCAGTTCTCTCTCTACACAGCTTCTAGTCTGCCCTCGTGCCTAGCTCCCTTCTTGCCTGATTTCTGTCTGCATTTATCCGCTCTCCCCTCTAAGTTCTATCTTAATTCTCTCATCTTAGTCCTGCCCATCTTGGTCTTTCTCCTCTCGTTCTTACTCACTCGTTCTTCCCCATCTGGCTCTTCCTCATCTTCCATCTTGTTCTTCTAGTTCTCTGTCTAGTTCTCCAGTAAATGTTGTCCTCAAGTCTCTGAGGTTTACAGTTATATACCCATGCAATAGCAATGCTCTGGCTAAGGCAAGGTCACCAGGCTTGAATTCCCTCAGGGTCAAATGAGGAGCAATAAGATCCACACAAAAGAGAAGTAATTGACAACCATCATCTGCAACCCAAAAGGGAAGTGACTAATGGGGAAATGAATTAACTAAAGGCTAAATTCAGTTAATTCTAAGAAGAGAGATTTATACGCTCAACTTACTCATAGACGTAGTTAGTTGAAAATGATAAGAATCTATAAGTTGCTGGGTCATGAGTGAAAATAAAACTGCCTTCTTTTTCTGTGGCTCCTATCTGTCCAAGCTATCTGCCATTTTCTGGCAGGACAGGAGAAATGTGCTCGGTTGCTAGGCAACTTCCATCACAGCTAGATGCACCTGGTAATTGTTAAAGGTAGATCTAAAACTAGAGATAAGATTTGGAAAAGGAGAAAGTTAAGCTTAATTAGCACATCCGCCAAGGCTTCTCAAACACATAGTCTGGTGCTTGAATCTGTTCTTAGAGAGTCTGTGAGGTATCTCAGATAAGATACTTTCATCTGTCCTGGGATGATCCTGGCAGGCTGCTGCTAATGACAATAATTACAGAAAGGCCTGAAATTAGGGATTTTGACTGTCATAGCTCAGTTGGAGGAGATATATGAACACTTTAATTGTATAGTGGATATTGTGCCCAGTGAACGATGGGAAAGCTACAATAGCACACGAGAAATTCATATCAGGAAACACTAATAATCAAAAGCCAATATCACCAAGACTCCTTGAGCCTTGGCCTCACCCTCTGGAAGAGGTATTAACTCCTCCAGGTCTGGCTTCGTCGTAATCAGCCGAATTCATATATTTTTGTGTCTCACAGCACCCAATCAGCAAAGGGCTTGCCTTGTGTAGCCAAAGGCCCGAGTTTGATCCCCAGAACCTATAACTAAAAAGCTGGGTGTGGTGGCGAGCACTTGTAATCCCGGCACTGGGAAAGCAGAGACTGGCCCTAACTGGCCAACCAGCCCAGCCTACTCTATGAGCTTCAGGCCAAAGAGTTTGTCTCAAAAAACAAACAATAGGAGCTGGAGAACTGGCTCAGTGGTGTAGAGCAATTGTTGCTCTTGCAGTGCCCAGTGCCCAGCATGCGCATGGTGGCTCACAACCATCTGTACTCCAGTTCGATGGGATCTGACTCTCTTTTTTGACCTCTTTGGACTCTGGGTATGCACATACATCCATGTAGGCAAAACATTCATACACATAGAATAAATTTCTAAGAAAAAAAATTAATCAAACAAAACAAAGTAGGCACTGACTGAGGAACACCACCCCGGGTTGACCTCTGGTCTCTGCACACCTGCGCACATGTGCACCCACAGCACATACACAGATATAGAACATGCCTGCACCTCACAAAGATCCCTCCTTCCCACTGCAGTCAGTGTGTCCTGTTCCTGCTGCAGCAGGCCATTAAGCCACTTCCTCTACTGTAGATTGATTTTGCCATTGTAGATCACGGTGTGTGTAGTCTTTGCATCTGGCTTCTTTAGAGCAATGCACTGTTCTGAGAGTCACCAATGCTATTATTTCTCATGTTGCTAATTTATTTTAATAACAGAGTAGTATTCCATTATATGGATGTACAATTCATTCATCCATTCTCCATATTCCATTATATGGATGTACAATTCATTCATCCATTCTCCTCTTAGTAAGTGTGCTTGGGTTGTTTCCAGATTTTTGCAACCAAGAACAAACTCCTGTGAACATAAGATAGAGTCCTTCTGTAGACTGATGTACATGACCTCCTAGCATCTAGACCTAGAGTGGAGCAAACTGGATCTTTAAGGATACATCAAATGTGGGGTGTGGTGGCGCACACCTTTAACCCAACCACTCAGAAGGCAGGGGCAGGAGGATCTCTGTGTTTATACAGGAGTTCCAGGCAGGGATACATAGTGAGACATTGTCTAGAAAGAAAAGGTAGGCATGGTGACACATAGCTATAAAATGGAAGTGGAGGCAGGGGGATCGTGAGGGCGAGGCCAGCCTGGGATGCATAGTGAGCTTAATGCCATCTTGGAAGATAGACAGACATACAGACAGATTTTTTGCATAATAACTAAAAGAATATGGGACAGGAGAGGTGCTCCATGGTTAGGAGCAGAGGACCAGAGTTTGGTTCCCAGCACCCATGCTGGACAGCTCACAAGTGTCTGTAACTCCAGCTCCAGGGGATCTGACACCCTTTTCTGGCCTCTGCCGGCTTGAGAGACATTTCCAGGTCACAGAGCCAACGGAATGGCAATAGACTCTCCAAAAGGATTTATGGACATTTCTAAGAAGAAAGAATGTACAGTTTTGAGTTTTCTAAAGTAAATGTGCAGAGAAACAGAAAGGAGAGGAAAAGACGGGAGAGAAATCTATTTGGCTTTCTGGTCTGGACCCTGAGTCCCGTCAGCCTCCCATGTGCTGGTGTCACAGACGATGGCCACCACACCCAACACTCGTTTTCAGCAAGAATCAGACCTTGTTTCATCTGTATGTGTCCTCACAGTCTACAGTGGTTTGTTTGTTTGCTGGGTGGTGGTTCTGGTGACAGAATCCAAGGCATCAGGCACACTGGGCCACGCCTCCAGCTTATGAATGCTTTTCAATGCAATACTCATAAAAGCAAACTGCCAGGTCTCAGCTCTCCACCGGGAGCCCTAGACTCTGGCATAGGTGAGGCATGGAGCTGCCTCTAACCATCGCAGCCTGCGGTTCGTACGGTTCACTCTAGCCATACTTGGCATCTCTCTTCCAACACAGCTCTCTACTTCAAACTCATGTTTATTCATGAGGAGGCAGCTCCTAGGAAACCCCCTTCCTCCCACCACGGGTGTTGCAATCCCTCTCAAGCTCCAGTCCTTAACTGACCCCTTACCTCTGAAGGCCCCCAGGGTCAGGGAGGACACAAGGCTGCCTTGGTGACAGGCACTGTTTTGGTCACTCCTTAGCCCCAAGCATGGCCATGACCTGCACTTCTGAGCTGAGCTGGTTCTCCTGTTGTTCTGGCTGCACAGACATCTGTAAATGGTTCTGTTCAGTCTCTGTGGTCTCTTCCCCTCCGAAAGTGCTACCAGTCTCTACATGTTTTTAACTGCAATTGGGTGGCTTCCCTTTCTAATTAGCTCAAGTGGCCTCTTCCCGACAATGGTGGCTATAATTATGCTGCACTTAACTCCTGGAGGACTGCTTTAAAACTGGAGGCTAGATGGACAAGGTGACCTTTTTCCACCCTTGTTTTCCTGTGCTTGTTTCTGAGGAAGAGAAGGACATTGCTCCCCACATGCAAACCGGTTCAGGTGGATCAGAGGTACAGTCTGCGACCCACCTGTCTTCCCTTTGTTCTCTTCAACACTGTGCAGAGTAGCTGAGTCCGTGGGTTCAGGGCCAGCGAGCCTGTATTTTGGTGATGTGTGACACTGTAGGAGGGAGGTGGTGATACTGTCATTATTTAAAATCACTTCCACCCACCAGCTGAGTCACTGGAACGTCACTGCTGAGGAATTTGCATCAGTCTCAAAAATATCCTTGGGCAGAGCCTCTCCCGGGTGGCACACCGAGCTTCCCTCGGAGGGAAATGCCGATACCTTCCGCAGAAGACATTCCCTTTGCACTGCCCTGACCGCGTGATGCCGCCCACCTGCGCAATCCTTGACCCGTCCAACCTGCATTCTGAGGGAAGCCAAGCAAATAAATATCTGTACTTTCCAAGAAGCTTCTTGAAGGCTAGAGATTTGACCCCCATCTAAGTAAAAGAAGCCCAGGCTAGAATTTAAGTTTCTTCCCTCCTGGCCTTGCCCTGAACTTACAACAGAGGGAGTAAGGCTCTTGAGCCTGAGAGTAAGAACCTCTCCCCAAAATACCATCAGCAGTAAAACAACAGCTGCCTGAAGTAACTGGGTTGCCTCAAATTCAACTGCAGACTTCAGAACCAGCTAGAGTGCTCCCCTCACACACTTCAGAATCAGCTAGAGTGCTCCCCCAGACTTCAGAACCAGCTAGAGTGCTCCCCCACAAACTTCAGAACTAGCTAGAGTGCTCCCCACACTTCAGAACCAGCTAGAGTGCTTCCCATACTTCAGAACCAGCTAGAGTGCTCCCCCACACACTTCAGAACCAGCTAGAGTGCTCCCCGACACTTCAGAACCAGCTAGAGTGCTCCCCAGACTTCAGAACCAGCTAGAGTGCTCCCCCAGACTTCAGAATGAGCTAGAGTGCTCCTCTGCCCCCAACTTTTTCTCAGATCATGAGTAATAATCTCTCCCTACCCTTCCAAGTTCAAAACAAGAGCTTGCCTAGGAAGACTTGGCAGCTTTCCAGACCACCATTGCGAGTCCAGAAGGAAAAGTAATTTGCCACACAGTGAGGGTGGTAGGGCCAGTGGTTAAGGCCTCAACTTTGGAGTCAGGCAGACTGGAGGAGGACTGGTGTGTCTGCAGGTGGTGGCTGACTCTGCCCTGTTTCCTGCCACCATGATCACTACAGGGCTGCTCTGAAGATTAAATGAAAGACAATGTGGGCAGCACTTAGCTCAGGGAGACACTTACCAAGCCGTCTGCAAATGCTGGAGCCGCTACAGTGAATTGAGGATAATTACCCCAGCTGCACGGCTGGCGTGGGTCAGATTTGGTCTCAGCTTTTAAGAAATTTCTGTCCTGCTTTTGTGCAGGGGTGTACTGGGTCTGACGCCAGAGCCTCTTGTATGTATGTACTCTAGCACTGAGCTACACTCCCAGTGCTAGGTAGTTTTATTTTCAAAGCATAATTTAAGCTTAATAATTATTTAAGTATCTGTTAAATTTAAAATGTGGTACTCTATTCCTAAGCAGTTTTCCTTGTTCGTATGGGTGAATAGAGCCCCCTACTGTCTGGCAAGCCTGACCTATGGGGTTTGATGTTTTTAGTTTGGTGTGGTGGAGTTTGTGTGCTTGATTGATTCTATTTACAAACTCTTGAGCCCCTTCTAGAAGGATCCCTGGTGAGGCTCAGGAGGAGTGGTTAATGAATCCACTAACCCCACAGCACTAAGAACATGAGAATCTGCCTCTCCAGGGTTAAAAGAGTGTGGTGAACAGGGCGTGCCTTTGGAGGCCACAATGCAGATTCTGAGTCAGAGGCACCATCCTCCTCACAGAGGGTTGACAGTCCTCTCACTGACCTCTCTGCTGGGAGTACCCGAGGATGCTTTAGCATGTGGGTAAAACAGAGCTATCCATGACAGACAGCTCCTTTCCCTATTCACCCTGCTCTGAGGAAGTGGCATGGCTAGGAACCACCCCTGGCCTCCAACCTTCAGAAATGAAGTCTACTTACAAATGGCAAAGGGTTGGATCTAGGCTCAGGACATTGGCAAGGACGAGGCAGAGATGTGTCTGCTCAAATCAGCTTACAGAGTTCAGACCAGTACTCCCACACAAAGGAGGTGGAAGGGCAGAGCTTCCTCCCCCTGGACATCTGTGGTCCAGAACCCCTCCAGTCCTCTGTGAAATACTCCTGCCTCCCAGCAGGTGATCCCAACCTTTCTCCTATTTCTGAACACCAACACCCGGCCTCTCTAGTTTCCTGGCAATGCCTGGTGGCCTGCCTCAGCATCAGGGTGGCCCTTAGGTCCCATTTGCCTTTCCTGAGGCTCATTGTTGTCCAGATAATCACCAGTATCCTAACCTTCCCATTCCTCTGGATGGACCAGGACACAGACATTTCGTGCACAAGGAAAGGCTCCACAGGGATGTATGAGCTGAAGGGTGAGCCATATTTTGAACCTTTTCATATTGCTAAAGAAAAGGGGGAGGGATGCCTCCAGAGCCAGAATTACTTTTATTTCTTTGTATCTCCTGTAGCTGACAAGTGCCAGCACACAGTAGGTACCCAGCACATAGTAGGTACCCAGCACACAGTAGGCACCCAGTACACAGTAGGCACCCAGCACTCAGTAGGTACCCAGCACACAGTAGGTACCCAGCACACACAGTGGGCACCCAGCACACAGTGGGCACCCAGCAAATGTCCCTTCCATGTGAGGATCATCATACTCAGGCCTCCCTTTAGGAAGATCATGGTTCAGTGTGTGGTTGATGAGCAGCTAGCTGGTGGACACTGCTAACCAGAACACCACACCGCACAGTGTAAGACAGACTGGCATGGCAGAACTGTCACCTCTTTGGCCATTGGCTGAAGACGGGATGGGTGTCCTTGACTCACATCAGCCCAGAATTTCAGAGGAGAGACTGGGTGACAGAATAAATGCAGCTCTGGCTGGACACACACACACACACACACACACACACACACACACATGCACACACACACACACCATGCCAGACAAGCATCTACCACTGAACTACATGACAGTTCTTGGTTGTTGAGATAGGGCCCCAGGGTGTAGTCCAGGCTGGCCTCAAACAAAACCCTCCTGCCTCAGCCCCCAGGGGACTACAGGTGTGCTCACTGTGTCTGACAGTTAAGATTATTATTATTATTAAAATTATTAAGATTTTAATGGCAATTAACGTCTTTGTTGACAAGACTTCCTGCCGGGTCCTGCAGCGGCCGTGTGTGTGTGTGTGTGTGTGTGTGTGTGTGTGTGTGTGTGTGTCCAGCCCATCTTCAATGCAACTGCTGCCTCCAAGAAAGGGAAATATTAGGAAAAGGAAAGGAGACAGATGCCAATTTCAAATGAGGTTCAAAAAATTATGGGAGAAATTTTGTAATTATAATCTTAAAATTTTTGAAATTCTAAAAAAAAAAAAAAAAGAGTTTGGATTTTAAAAAATCTTACTCCCTAAAATGCAAATCCTATTGACTAAAAATTAAAATTTACATAAAGTAAAAAGAATTTTTTAAAACCATTTTATGCCAGGCGGTGGTGGTGCACACCTTTAATTCCAGCACTCGGGAGACAGAGCCAGGCATATCTCTGTGAGTGTGAGGCCAGCCTGGTCTACACAGCAAGCTCCAGGACAGACAACAAAACTACACAGAGAAACCCTGTCTTGGAAAAACAAAAACAAAAAACAACAACAAAAAAATTGCTGGCTGGGCAGTGGTGGGGCATGCCTTTAATCCCAGCACTGGGAGGCAGAGCCAGGTGGATCTTTGTGAATTCGAGGCCAGCCTGGTCTATAGAGCGAGATCCAGGAAAGGCGCAAAGCTACACAGAGAAACCCTGTCTCGAAAAACAAAACAACAACAACAAAAAAAAAAAAAAAAAAGAAAGAAAGAAAGAAGGAAGACAGGACAAGGAAAGAAAAGGAGAGAAAAGAAATTTACTACCTCTATTGCTGGAGAAAATACCCTTTGAAATTCCAAGGGTTTGCACAAATTCCTTCACATAGGTGTCACATATGCAGGCACACTGAAAAGCAGCCTTCCCTGCTTCGCTATCTACCATCACACAGTATCACCGTGAGCAGGTCAGGACCTCCTGATGGCACCCACAGAGGTTTCTGCCAGCCTTGGGTCCACAAAGAGTCACCCTGAAAGTGTCTCCCTCAGTCCCTCTGCCATCTACCTGCACCTTAGCTCTGAACCAGGGCTAATTTCATCTTGCCCCTCCATGCAGCTACGTCAGCACAAACTATTTCCATCCATGCCTGGCTATAAACAGACTTATCTTTGGGCTACTAGTTCACAAAAAATGACACAGAGACTTGTTATTAATTATGAAATCTCAACCTATAGCTTAGGCTTGTCCCTCTAGCTTTTATAACTTAAGTTAACCCATTTATGCTCATCTACATGCTGCCACATGACTCATGGCTTTTACCTCTCCTCCTGCATGTCTTGCTCCCTCTGTGTTTGGCTGGTGACTCCTCCTTTCTTCTTTCCCGAGACCTCTCTGTCCCTGGAAGTTCTACCTAACCTCTTCCTGCCTATCTATTGACCATTCAACTTTATTAAACCAATAATAGTAACATGTTTTTACACAGTGTAAAGAATATTCTGCAATATTTCTCCCATTTTATCTAAATAAAAAGGAAAGGTTTTAACTCTAACATAGTAAAACTATAAACAATAAGAACAATTATCAGGATAGAATTACATTTATGATGTCCAGTCCATTTGTATTTGGTAAATTTAGAGAAAATACTCCATTATCTGTCCTCTCTTGATGAGTCCAAAGTTTTACTAATTTACTTTCTATTATGACTAAGGGAAACTGTTTCTATAACTATCTAGTCTTCAACCCCATCAAAGGCCCAAGAGGGTTATTATATTACCTGAGTAAACAGGAAGTGCAGAGCAAGTAACTTCCAAAACTAGAAATGACAGAAACATATGGCTATCTGGACAGTCACCTAAGAGTCCTCTGTAATATTGGGGCATCCATCTTTAGCCTACAGGCTTAGAATATCTCATAAACATTTTGTGAAGCAGGAATTCTGAAGAATTGTCCTACCCTGTTTTGGCAATGTTCGGCAGTCATTTTCTTTCTTTCTATTCCTTGCCACATGCCTTGTGGCCCACCGGCATCTTCACATATTGCTTGTCATGGCGGTGGCTGGCAGTGTCTCTCTGCTTCAGCCTTCCACTTCCCAGAATTCTCTTTTCTGCTTGTCCCACCTATACTTCCTGCCTGGCTACTGACCAATCAGTGTTTTATTTATTAACCAATAAATATAACCAATAAGCTCAGTTTATTGACATACAGAACATCCCACAGCATTTTTTTTTCTTTTTTTCATAGCTGAGGATTGAACCCAGGGCCTTGTGCTTGCTAGGCAAGTGCTCTAGCACTGAGCTAAATCCCCAACCCCTTGGTTAGAGGTTTTTCTAAGATTATCTATCTATCTATCTATCTATCTATCTATCTATCTATCTGTCTATTTATTTTATGGATGAGTGCTCTAATTGCCTGTATGCATTTACGCCAGAAGAGGGCATCAGATACCCCTAGAGATGGCTGTGAGCCACCATGTGGGTGCTGGGAATTGAACTCAGGACCTCTGGAAGAGCAGTCGGTGCTCTTAACCACTGAGCCATCTCTCCAGCTCCAGCAGTCACTTTCTTTTGTGTCCTGTTTATCCGGTTTGGACAGAATACTGTCAGAGTTGGAGCAAGGGCAGTTTCTTGCCCAAATGGCTAGCTTTTTCCACAAAGAATAGAGGTTCTTTGATGTCCATCATCTGTTTTTGAAGTATATTGGTACTGCCAGGAGCAAATGTGTCTCACTGTTATGAAAAGCCTTATGTTATTAAACATTTTAAGTGCCATATTCTGTAGGACTTTGAAATGTTTGAAGACCATCTGTCTACCTAAAATATATCTGTATAACCTTGAAAACATATCTAACATGACTGTAAGTTTGATTGTTATAGATGACTATTAAACTATATTTTCTTATTATTCTAAATAGCTTTCAAGAGCTAAAACTTACATTACATTTTTAAATGAGTTGCATAGGTACAAAACCTTAAATAAGAGTAGAAACATATATACAGTATAACAAAAATAATCTTAAATTTGTATTAATGTACAAAAATCTATACCAATGTAAAATATTTGAGATTAGTAGTTGTTCAAAAGGAGACTCAACAATCTATTCTTTTATTCTATCATTTTTATTATATACTCCTTTTTTTTCTTCAGAAAGAGATTCCTGAATATAATCTCCTATGTTTAGTTTTTTTCTCTGATCATGACCAGCAACAATTTGCAACCAAACCCCCTAAATGATATCAATCATCCATAACCCACCAAATGATCAAGAACTACCCACCCCACCTCTTGGGAATACGGGCATTATATTCTCTATACTGCTTCTTGCTGTCTGCAGGCAATGGCATCTTTGGGAGACCCTGAGAATACTAAGATAATGGCCAAGTCCTGCAGTGGGATGTTCTCTATGCTGTGAATGTGTTATTCTGATTGGTTAATAAATAAAGTGCTGATTGGTCAGGCAGGAGGTATAGGCAGGACAAGCAGAAAAGAGAATTCTGGGAACATGAAGGCTGAGTCAGAGAGACACTGCCAGCCACCGCCATGACAAGTGAGATGTAAGGTACCGGTAAGCCACGAACCACATGGCAACTTATAGACTAATAGAAATGGGTTAATTTAAGATAGAAGAACAGCTAGCAAGAAGCTTGAGCCATTAGGCCAAATAGTTTAAATAATATAAGCGTCTGCGTGTTTATTTTATAAGTGGGCTGTCGGACTGCCGGGGCTACTCTAGCTACAAAGTCCTGGAAAAACTGGTCATGACATTTGTTGTCCATCTCTGTGCAATGGGAAAGCGCAGGCCTTATCTGTAGCCCTGGCTGGACTAGTCTGTGAGAGTGTGCCACCTTGGCTAACTGCCTTGAACCTGTTCTGGATGCAGAACTCTGAGGAAACTCTAACAGAGGCATTCTTAGGGGCTGGATCACCTGGGCTACCTACCTATTTTCATTGGTTTCTGGTCCCTTTGCTCTGAAAACACTTTTAAAGGTAACATACATACCTGTATTAACACAAGTATGAACTGTGTGTTGTACACAAGCCAGCCAAAGATGATTTTTATGTTTTATGTTTGAGCAGGTAAAATATATATCATCTGTCTTGTAGTTTTTTACATTTATTTATTTATGTCTGTAGCAGGATTTTCAGGAGGTCTCCCCCAATCAAGCCTGATTGTCTTTAACCTTGAACGAATTCATAGACTTTTGTTTCCAAGGGATGTGAGATGACTCATCCCTAACAGGCCTGAGGGCCAGCCAGTCCAAACCAGTAAAAAACATACTTTCAGGGAGTCAGTCTGGGTCTGCCTAAGGGCCTTAGCAACAGCAGCTGAGACATGATCTGGAGATGACCTGGACCAATGAGAGGCAGCCATGTCACACCAGCAGATGCATATTTATCAGACCTTCCCCCAGGGTGAGATGGTGGGTATATGAGGCTTGCCTCTTCCTGAATAAACTGAGCTTGTTTCTTCAACATTCTCCCGGAGTCTGTGTCATTGACTCTGCGCCTACTTGGACCCCTCTCCCAAAGGGAATAACAGCACAGGATCCTGCCACATCTGGTGCCGAAATCCAGGACATCTGGTGCTTGAACAGGGTCTGTTTGTCTTCCTTTCCTTATGTGTGGCATTAGTTGAGCAGCCCCCTTGAGCAGTGTGAGTAGGCCCCTTTATGTGCTGGGACCCCCCACTTCCTTCTTTTGTTTGTCTTATTTGTTAGTCTGTCTGTACAGTAGGGTGGCACAAACTTGTTCGGGCTCGCCTGGTATTTCCATATAAGTGCTAAACCTTCAGGAAATGGAGCCATGGTCTGACTACTTTAAGCTGTGTGCGTGCGTGTGCGTGCGTGTGCATGTGTGTGTGTGTGTGTGTGTGTGTGTGTGTGTGTGTGTGTCTGTGCACGCATACATGTGCTTGTGGGTTATGATGCCTGGAGAGATGGCTCAGCAGCAGTTAAGAGTGCTTGCTCCATAGATCTTTTCAGAGAACATGTGGGAATCTGATCTTTGGATGAGAGTTTTGTTCCTAGCCTTAAAAAGAGAAGTGACCTCGGGAGTAACCCTCCAGTTGTTTTTATGCCCATTTTGTTGTCTATAATTGCTGGCCTAGAGTCCTCCTCTACTGAGAAGGTCATTAAGGCCCACAATAAGCACTGCCAGGAACAATGTAACACCAGTTTATCTATTACGTTCATTCTGTCTATGACTGATATTTCCTCCACCTCTGCTGACAAGGAGATGGATGAGAATAGGTGGAAAGGAAAGGAAAGGGATGGAAAGAGAAAGGAAATGATTGCAGCAGTTCCCAAGCCTACACTAGCAGCCCCTCTTTCTGTTCCCCCCATGCCTTGAGTGACTACCCCCCCACACACTGCAATATCCATGGAGTGATTTGCCTGGATGTCTGCCTGCCAAGCCAGCTGCTCTGCATACCTCCCAGCCTATTCCACCTGTGGTGCCACATATGCTCACCATGGCATTTCCAGTTAATGTGGGACCCAATGCAGCCAACCAGCCATGGATACCTACCCCTCTTGCAAACGTGTCTTTGGTCTGTAAGGCTTCTAATGAATTGTGTTCTGACTCATCATATTTTGAGCAAGTCCTATGGCAATAGGCAATGTATTTACAGACTTATGACCAGTACCATTTGATGAAGGCTATGTATGAGCCTGCAGTCTTCCTTAACTGGTACACTGCCCATGATGACCAGGCTGAGGCTCAGGCTCATTTTAATATACAGTACAACATCGCTGTTTCTCTTGAGATGCTCACAGACTGAGAACCATATGTTAACCTTGTCACACAAGCCCAAATTGGACAACATGCTTATTTACGTGCCTCAGGAGACACCATTGCCCTTGGTGTGTGGGAGGGATCCCATCACCCTTCAGTGACAACCCCCTGCTCCCCTCTTAACCTGTGGGCAAAGGTATGCTTGAATTTTCCCCAGAATACCACCATGCCAATATGGACACCCTCCAGAGATGTGTGTCTGGCAACAGACCAAGAGACATTGGCCAAAGAAGAAGCTTCAGAGGGGTAGTGTATGATTTGCCCCACTACTGCAGCATTAGTAAAGGTCATGTCATTACTGGCTTGTGACCCTAGATATAAGCAATTGCCTCACCCCCTACAGGGTCACTAATGCATCACCACCAGAAAGACTTCAATTGGCACAATTAATATGACTAGGGTCCCACCCATGTCCTTGAGACTGAATTTTTTATTAATCCTTCTCCTGTTCAAATGTCTCCTACAACAGGTTCACCCACAGAAGGTGATTCCAAAGGCAACCCTACAAGTTTTATTGGCTCTCAGACACCTAAATAAAAGTCCTCCTGGAGAGGTAATGGCTCACAGAGAAGGCTATTGCCTAAAGCCCATCACCTGGACAGCTCTCCAGGATTGATGCTCTTTCAAGGGCTGGTGGTCAATGACAGGTAAGAGCTTGTTTGGCAAGCCAACCTAAGTCAGGCACAGTCCATTATGCTGAGCTCTCCTGAGGTGGAGTCAACAAAGTTAGGGCAATACACCCTAGCTCCCACTGACCATGTCCCATAAAATAATAAAAAGGGGTGGGTATGTGGGATGACTCATCCCTAACAGGCCTGAGGGCCAGCCAGTCCAAACCAGTAAAAAACATACTTTCTGAGAGCTAGCCTGGGTCTGCCTAAGGGCCTTAGCAACAGCAGCTGAGACATGATCTGGAGATGACCTGGACCAATGAGAGGCAGCCATGTCACACAAGCAGATGCATATTCATCAGACCTTCCCCCAAGGTGGGGTGGAGGGTGTATAAGGCTTGCCTCTTCCTGAATAAGCTGGGCTTGTTGTTTCCACATTCTCCCAGAGTCTGGGTCATTGACTCTGTGCCTACTTAGCCCCTCCCCAAAAGAGAACAATAACACAGGACCCTGCCACACATAACCTCTTCTCCAGCCATACATAACCTCTTCCCTAACTCAATACATTTTTTAAAATTTCATTTTAAAGTTAAGGCATTCCTAAAGTATCTAGGCTGGTTTAGTTCAGCAGTCCCTCTTACAATCCCATGTCTGTGGTGATATTTTATTTGTGATCTAACAAATAAAGCTTGCCTGAAAATCAGAAGAAGGAGCTAGCCACTAGTTAATCATAGAGGTCTGGAGGTCTGTATAGACAGACAGGAAGTGATAAGTTGGGGTAAAGAGAGGAGCTCACTCTCTTTTGGCAGAGGATTTTATAGGGGTAAGAACTAGTGGCTTGTTGCTCTGTCTCTATGATCTTTCAGCTTTTACCCCAATATCTGGCTCTGGGTATTTATCAATAAGACCATTTAGTAACTTGTGTTACACATGTCTCTCAGTAGCTGTGATTTACTCATCAGCATTAAAAAAATTCAAAGTCACCAAGATACCATATAAGATCCAGACTCTGTGTATTTTTTATGTTTATGTGACTTATCTTTTTATATTATTTTATTCTCTAAAGACTTTACCTTATTATTTATAAATGCTTATGACTATCTATACCCATTTTCTTTTCTTTTTTTAAGCCTATGAACATTTTAAAACATATTGTGCTTTTTTAGAGGTTTTATGTATCTTGACCTGCCTTTACTAAGCATCTGCAGTGTTCTCTGATCACATGACACAAATCTTAAGCTATTATGTCAGCCACTGCTCAAGTCAGCTTAGTGCATGGTGCTGGCAGCTGGCTCCAGCCCGTAGGAAGCAGCCAGTAGCTATGTTTCTATATGCTGCCAAGCCTACCCAAGAGACTTGTGGTCACCAGGAAGCTGTATTTGACTCTGTGTTCTCAATTTTTCTTAAGCTTTCTTAGGCCTTCTGTGATATACGTGCCTGGATGTTGGGTGTCATGTGTAGCAGGCTTTTTCTTTGGGCTGCCAGCTCACAAATAATGACACAGAGACTTATTACTAATTGAAGTTTGGCCTTAGCTTAGGTTTGTTTCTAACTAATTCTTATAACTTAAATTAACCCATATTTTTAAATCTACATTTTTTTTTTAACATGGCTCAGCTACCTTTATTCTGTACTGCCCATCCTGCTTCCTCCACATCTGGCTGGCAACTCTGCCTTTCTTTTTCCCCAAGACCTCTCTGTCCCCAGAAGTCCCACCTAACCTCTTCCTGCCTAGCTATTGGCCATTCAGCTCTTCATCAGCCCAATCACAGTGACACATCTTCACACAATGTAAAGGAATATTCCACAACATCTGGCAGTCTCCTGCCTCAGAGTATTTGCACTTGCCCCTCCCCCAGCATGGGTGTTCCTGCTCTAGGCAACCCTACTGTTCCCTTCTGTGACTCTTTTGCATCAGCTCTTCTTCTCAGCAATGCTGACATCTTATTTAAGAGCAAACCCGCTTGGAAGCTGGAGAGATGGCTCAGTGGTGAACAGCACTGGCTGCCCTGGCAAAGGTTCTTGGTTCTATTCCCAGCACCCACAGGACAGTTCACAACTCTGTAAACTCCAGTCCTATTGGGTCGTATGCTCTTTTCTGGCCTCCACAGACACTTCATGCACATGGCACACAGATGTGTATACAGGTAAAACACCCAAACACATAAAATAAAAATAAATAAAACCTCAAAAACAAAACAAAACAAAAAACCCTCCCTGCCATCTCCTGCCCTGTTTCTGCTGTCTCTCTCCACTAACCATCACACACCCTGTTTCACCTGCTCTTCTCAAGGACAGAGCTATCTTCACCCCCACGGTGAAGCCCCGGCACCTGGACCCTGGCAGAGCTGGCTGGGAAAATGGTTCTTGGATAAAAAAGGCAAATAAAAAAGACCACAACAAAGCAAAGTGCAAACTGGAGATCCAACTCAGTTGGTAGCGGCTGGCTGAGCATCCCACAAAGTCCTGGGTTCAAATGACAGCACAGTATAAACAGGTGGCTTTTGCCACCACCTCATCCATGCCCTGCCCAGCACCACCTCACCCCTGCCCTGCCCAGTACCACCTCACCCCTGCCCCGCCCAGCCCAATCCTCTTGGCTCTTCCTCACTGAAGCTCCTGGGTTCTTCGATAAAGTAAGAAAAAAATGTTACAGTTGAAGAGGTGTGCATGCCTGCTTTTAGCTCCAAAAGCCTAGACCCCACAAAAAACTGCCAGATCAGAGCCAGGATTTATGCTAAGACAAGAAAAACCTCTCAGTGGGGTTTCTGAGGGCTGCAAGAACAGGGGTGAAGAAGGAGTGGGCAGAGCCTGTAACAAGAAGACTTTGTCCCTGAAAGAGCCGTAGGGCTGGTCATGGAAGCTTGCAAGCCCTGTACCTAGGAGACAGGCAGGAAAATTACAAGTTCAAGGCTAGGCTACATGATGACTTTGAGATGAGCCTGGTTTTGGTAGCAAGATTGTATCTCAAAATTCAAACAATAAACAAAGGTGCCCTGGAGTCAGGAGTGAGTCAGCATTCTCAACCTCTGCTGAAAGCCAAACATCCCCGGAGCCCCACCCACCTCTCCGGATGAATCTCACACCATGCTGATACTAACCCTTCAGTCTACACACAGCCTGACAACAGACACCAATCTCAAGGCTGTGTCAGCAGCTCACTCTCAGAGGGCTGAGGTTTTCCTTAGGCTCATCACCTCTTGGTAAGATGATTGCCAAAGCTCCAAGTATTACATCTTCAGAGAACTGCATCCGAGAAAACACAGCGGCACAGTCCAGCAAGCGGATTCTGGCGCCTGATGGCCAGAGTTCATCCCGAGCCCCGCATGGCGGAAGAGAACTGACCACAAACTGTCCTCAGACATGTGCACCCACACATGTGCATATGTGTGCATACATATATTACGTAAGTTCATAAAAGAAACACATGTGGAACAACAGAAGGCAGGAGGGATGGGTTATTACATAGTTTTCCTTCAGCCAGAAGGCATGGCTGCTACAAGCGGTTAGCCATTCCCCTTACACCTCATTGGTTAGGACTCAGTCATGTGCTCCTTGCCCCCAACATCTGTGTTTGTGCTGGAGCTCAGGGGTAGACCTTGCACACAGCGTGTGTGATGCCCTAGGTTTGATCCTGAACATCAAAACAAACATAACAAAATGGCCCTTGTCTCTGTGGTGTGGAAAGTGAGCTAGCTCTCCCATAGCAAACAGGGCTGGGAGTGGGGGTGATGAGTGAACTGTCTCTCCTGTGGAAAAACAGCAGTGGGTGGTGCAACCTGACAGCATGGTCTACTATCCACTAGCCACTCTCCCAAAGAGGCATACATCCATGCCTGAATTCAATTAGTCCATTCTTGGCTTACCTTTTAATATCCCGGGTTCACATAATGCATCTTTGAGAAGTGGTCAGGATGAAGGAGAGAAAGCTGAACCACCTATGTGGAGGCCCACAGAGGTTTCCTAGTGAGATCTGAGTTTGCTTTACTCACAGAGCTGCATTAGAGGATCGCTTGACCATGTGCATGGTTACCAGGTGATTGGAAAAGTCTACACTTGGCTGAGCTAGGGGAAGGAAGGTCTTGCTCCACCCATTGGCATTCCTATAAACAGGCCTTTAGAAGAGACAGGAGAAGCCTTCCTCAGGCTATCCTGTGTTTCTATCTGTTTCTCTCCTCTCTATCCTATCTGAATCTCTTATCACTCTCTCCTCAAGAGTACCCTGGGGTAAAATGTGGGAGCCCATCTCCCAGTTGGCCTCCCACACACCTACACACACATGCCTGAGCAGACTCCCTGGGGAATTTTCTCTGGACTCAACTCTTTCCTATGCTTCAATTCAGATGTGGGCACTCCCCAGTTCCCAGAGCCTGAGCAAACCACCACACCAGACTGGGGAGCTCTGGGTTGTGCATCTAAGCCTGCAAACAGAAACATCACTAATGAGCACAAGACCAGGACAGAGCCGAAGATATTGCCCCCCATCAGCCTCAGCTGGCGGAAGTAATGTGGGCTGAGGAGTGATGTGGAAGCCGTGTAGATGGAAAGCAGCTTGGATCTGAGAATGAAGCAGTCGGCATTCAGTTCAGTAGTGAGGCAAGACTGCCTTCCTCCTCCTCCTCCTCCTCCTCCTCCTCCTCCTCCTCCTCCTCCTCTTCCTCCTCCTCCTCAGTCTCCTCCTCCTTTTTCTTTTCTTCCTCTTCCTCCTCTGCCCCTTTTCTTTCTTCTCCTTTTCTTCCTCCTCCACTTATCGTCCAAGTGCTGGAGGTTGAACTCAGGACCTTCCTACACACACTAGACAAGGGCGTCACACTGAGTGGTGCCCCAGCCCTGGCTGCTGTTTTTCTACTTAGGTGTCACACTTCCTAAAAGCCAAGCCATGGGAACACCGCTGCTATAAGGAAACATGGCTCAGATAACACCATCATCTATACCTGGTTCCATTTTCTTTTCCATGGAAAGCAAATAGCTAAAATACTTGCAGTAAAATTAAGAATGGATAATTAGGACATTAAATAAGAATGCACTAACAAGTGAAAACAGAATACCCAATAGGACATCAAACAATTACAGTTATACTACAAGCGCACACACATAATACAATGCATGATTAAATAGCTTGTGAAACTAGGGAGTATTTAATCGGTTCTCATTTGGGGGTAACAGAAATGACACAATGAAGGTGATCCGGCTTTAGGCGTGGAAGTGAGATTTCCTGAGGGTCTGGCTCTCATCCTGTGGCCTTCAGATCCCCCATCTCCAGCTCTGCCCTACAGAAAACAAGTCAAGGGAGCCAATTAGGGCCCAGGAGAGAACAGGAGGGATAGTTCAGGGTCCATGTTTAAACACGTGTCATGTATGTTTGGCTTCTCAAACATCCTGTGTGGTTGACATGATACCCTCAGCTTCCTGGATAAATCTTGCCATGTCATTAAACAATAAAGGGGGACTGGATAGCTTGTCCCAAACAACCTAACATCAGAACTGCAATTGCTCAGCCTCCTGAATCAGGAGGTTCATGAGTTCAAGACCAGCCCCAGCTACATTAATTCATCTGATCCATCCTGGGCTGTGTTGTGAGACCCTGTTTCAAACAGTGACAACGAGAATGCTAAAGCAACTGAGTCAGAAGTATCATATTTGGATCCCTCACTGATCAGCCTGAAAGCCCCATGATTCTAAATGTTCTCTGCTGTTTTGCCACAGACGGTCTAGGTGGGATGAGGTTCCCACCAGAACTTCAGTTCCTGGCTATTCCCCTTGTGAACTCACAACAGCATGGTCCACTAGAGCCTGCAGCCGGAGCAGACAAGCTACTTCACCAACATTTACATCTGCTTTCCAAATTCAAATTTAATGAGAAGGTGGCAAGAATGAGCAAAAATAAACCCAAGGTGCTTGGCTAAGTGTCTTCTTTAAGTCCCAAAGAAACCCAGGACAATGGTTAGCTGAGGTGCCTATTAACATCTCAAAACAGATGCAGGCCACCAGGCTCCCTCAGCACCACAAGTATCCGTTACAGAGTCCTCTAGGCACTTCTAGCCACGCCCACTCCCCACCCCTACCTCCATCTCCCACTCCCCCATCCCCACCTCCACCCCCATCCCCGACCCTACCCTGAGCTCTGGTGTCGTCCCCCGTCCCCCCCCCCCCCCCCCACTTCTCTTTCCTATAAAAACCTGCTGTTTTGGCCACAGGCTCTCTTGGCCTCTGGGTTGGCTCTGCCTTCTTGGTCTTCATGTCTCTTCCTCTCTTGCTACCCCCACCTTCAGGGTCTGGCCTACTCTGCTAGCCGCGTTCAGTCTGCACTCTTCCAGATGTCTCTGGCTGTGTAGTCTCCCTCATACCGTACCTTCTCCTCAACCGTACCTGTACCTAGGAGTGGTCATGTCCTCATTCTCATTCACCTCTGTAGATGAAATTCTAAACAGTCTTATTAAATAAGAAACACAGAGCCAAATACAGAGTTAAAAGCCCCAGAGACCAGAGCAATAGCTCAGAGCCAAGACTACCTTTAGCTTACCACTCACTGCTGTCACTTTTCCTGAGAGAGAGAGAGAACTTCTTCCTGTGTGACCTGTCTTTTTATTGCCTTTCTGTTCTGCCTTCTCATTGGCTCTAAACCCAACCACACAACTTCCTTGTCACTGCCTGTTTATACAGACCTCCAGGTCCAGGTCGCTATGGTTGGTACTGGGATTAAAGGTTCATCATCACGCTTGGCTGTATCCTTGACCACGTAGAGACTCTGCCTGCCACGTGATAGGATTAAAGGGCGTGGGCTACGACTGCCAAACTTCTGCTTAATGGCTATGACCTCTGATCTCCAGGCAACTTTATTAACATACAAATAAAATAACATTTCAGCACAATTAAAATATCACCATACACCTCTGACTCTTACCCTAGGGTTTAAATTCTCCAAATAATGTACATCAAAAATATACAAAAGAAAAAAAATTCATCATTATCTCATGTAGGGCTACATGAGACCTTGCATAATAAAGAGTGAGAGAAAAAGAGGCAGAGGAAGGAGGAAGGGCAGGAGAAAACAGGGGTAAGGAGGGGAGGCAGAAGAAAATGCTGACTAAGACCCCCAATATTGGCTTCACAATCCCTTAATGGGTCTCAGCCTGCAGCTTGACAAACAGAGCTGGATGGTGAGTATACATTAACAAAGATTAACATAAAAGTCCTTTTCAAAAATCAGATACAGTTGTGCTGAGGGGATAAAAGTAACTGGAGTATAGGTCATAGAGTGCTTGTGTGAGACCCGGGAGAAAGCCCACCACCACTCCAGAGATCTGCATTATGGACTATGCCATAAAAGACCATACTATGGTATTTTATTGCTTCTTCCTTAAGAAAAACCAATCTGAGCAAAGAGAACGAGACCAGGTGGGGACTCCTATGGACCGCCCACCCATGCACTAGGCCTCACCCCAGCCATTGCTGTCCATCAGTCCTTCCTAGGCATCTTCATACATTTGGGGCTAGAGAAGACAGCACTTTGCTGTTTTAAGAATGAAGCTGGCGGGTTGGGGATTTAGCTCAGTGGTAGAGCGTTTGCCTAGCAAGTGCAAGGCCCCGGGTTTGATCCTCAGCTCCAAAAAAAGAAAAAGAGAAGAAAAAAGAAAAAAAAAGAAAGGTATGTGCCACCTACCCTGACTCTAATTATTTGCCGGGCAGTGGTGGTGCACGCCTGTAATCCCAGCACTCAGGAGGCAGAGGCAGGTGAATCTCTGTGAGTTTGAGGCTAGCCTGGTCTACAAAATGAGTTCCAGGACAGCCTCCAAAGCTACAGAGAAACCCTGTCTTGAAAAACAAAAACAAAGAAACAAACAAAAGAATGAAGAAGATAGGGTCCAGCAGCAGGAAGGTCCCTGGGATTATCTTCTTCTCTGCTGGAGCAGGCTAATAGGTTTCCTGCCCCACTCCACCCCCCAATTAGTTTCTCTGCTGACACAGTGAGCTGAATCAAGCTGAACTGAAGCAGTATAATAACGGATATATTGGGTGAAGCAACTCAGAATCAGGCCAGAGAAGTTTCATACCTGAGCTAAGGCAGGGAGATTTTATAGGTTGTAGGTAAGGAATGATGACGTGTCCACTACAAGCTGGGTTTGTGCCTAAGTATAGTCAAAAGCTGAGCGCTTAGGCAGGGATTTGGGCAGCTGGTGGCATCAGGAGAGGAGGCTGCAACAGATACCAAGAATACAGAACTGGGCTTTAGACACCCTTCCTTTGTTCAAAGACTCTCAGAGTGGGCAGGTTTGGGGGTGGGGAGTAAATGGGGCTTCCCAGACAATGCAGGGGTGGGCTGGAGGCCCTAAAACCCAGGAAGAACTATGAGGTGTGCTCCATGGGCCCAGCAGCATGAGTGAACAGCAGGTAGTTAAGCGTTAAGCTTCCCCATTCATTATCATTAGCTCCTACCTTCGGGTCCAGTTATAAATTTCTGTGACTGCCCACTTATCAACAAACAGCATAAAGAGACATTGTTTTAAAATCTGACATGTTCCCCCAGCAGTGATTTTTGTTGTTTAACAGGGTCTCACTGTGTGTGGCCCAGGCTGAGACAAACTCAACCCCTCACCTTTGCCTCTCAAATGCACCATACACCAGGCTGTTTTATTTAGTGAATGAAGAAAACAAAAAAACAGAGCTGTGTTTATGTTACATACTAAAGGGGAAATTAAAGAAATGTATAGGATCTTTGTGCTCATATGTTAGCACTAGGGAAAAGTGGAACGTTAAGCACATGGGGTTGTTCCTTCAAGGGAAGGGGTTCAAGCTGCCCCCCAAAGCTTGGCGTGGACATGTTTACTACCCTGGTGACTTTTACGCTATCTGTGTGGTCGGAGACTTTCACAGTACTGGCTCCTCCCCAGACACTTATCGTAAATTCGTGTTTCCCAGTCAGTCTATAGGACCTATCTCTATGGGCTTTACAATGAGTTTCAGTGTGGTCACATCTGCCCTGTATTTAGCTCACGTTTTGCTCCTCCATGAGATCTCTGTAGGTTTTGTTGTGCACTCGGGATTAAGTTAATTATCACCAGAAAAGTTTTCACCAAATTGTATTGTGCTTAAACATAGCTAAAATAAATGACTTGGGGCCAGACTCCTGAGGTTTAGACCAACTGGGGAGGGCACAGCTCACAGATAAGCACCAGGGAAACCAGAAACGTTAGTCACGCAGGCTTATCTCTTCAATGGAAGGGATGTATACCTGTTTTCCACCCAGAAGGCTGGGGTGGATGGGGTCAATAACCTGGCGACCTTTGCTATCTATAGGGCAAGGTCACATCCAAATCTCCAAAATTCTTGTCCCAGACCCTTCCTCTCTAGGCTTTTATCTTTAGTCTTGTTTCCAGTCAATAGAACCCATCCTTAGGGGGGTGTCACATGTACTTTATAGCTTGGTGACCTCTACACTACCTATGTGACTGAGACCACACCAGAGCTAGGCCTTAAAATGTAGAGCCCATCTTCATGGTAGAGGTCACAAGTGCTTTGCAAGAGTTTCCATGTAATCACGCCTTAAGCTTTATTGTGCACATGAGATTGGGATCGTTGTTACCAGAAAACTACTTAATATGTCCAAAATAAACGAGCGTCAGACTTTGGAACTTGAACCGGCCTGGCCTGGTCACGTCAGATGAACTGAGTTCCCCTCCTGTCCCTTTGCAGTTCATTTCTCCGCTAGCAGTAGAGTGCAGGGACCCCCACAATCAACAGTGGCTGCGGGGCCATGCTGAACCAAACCGTCTTCTTGCCTCCCTTGGACTGTCTCTCCACACAGGGGATGAGGGAGCAGTGTCATGTGGAAAGGGCAGAGGACACGCCAGCTGAAGGTTTTCCAGAAATGAAAAAAACGTAGGCAAGGGATGTCTAGAGGTGCTGGGAAGTGTGTGTAGCACTTGGCCCAGCACCCAGCATTCCACTGGCTTCAGGAACCAATAAGGCTAATTGCTTCAAATCAACTCCCAGTTTGACCATTTGGGTGCTGGGGATACATAACTCAGTCGGCAGAGTGCTTGCCTAACATGCACGAAGCTCTGTTTGATTTCCCAGGACCATATAAACCAGACATGATGAAACATTCCAGCACACAGGAGATGGAGGAGATGATCCTCAGCTCAAGGCCCCCCTCATGCACACACCCGCACACACCCATGGGATAGGGAGTGGGGCTGAGTTAGTTCTGAATGTACGAAGACCAGGACACATGGCTAAGACTCTAGCAGCTCCATAGTCACAAACTGCTGTTTCAAGAATTTGACTTCATTTCTTCACACACCAAGCAACAAATGGACCCAAAGAGCTGCCAGTGTGACTGCCTTAGGACGCCCAGACAGATGGTCAAACCTGTCCTGCTGGGCTCTCGGAAGTATTTACATGGTGGATCTGAGGAGAGGAGATTGTCCTCTCAGCTATAGGTGGTCCTCATCTGTTCAGGTGAAGGTCTAATTAGAATGCAACACTGACCTCAGGGAAAAGCTCCTTCTACCTCATGACCTTCAAGCTGGGACATTGGCTCCTCTGGCCTTCTGATTCTGACAGGGACACTGGAGGGACAAATGCTTTGTAATAGATATTTTTGTAATTACACATAAATGTGAGGTCTCCTTTCTCTAGAGAATTCTAATACCTTGCCATACTCCACTGTGCTGGCTAGTTTTATGCCAACTTGACACAAACTAGATTCATCTGAGAGGAGGAACCTCCATTGAGAAAATGTCTCTGTGACATCATGCTGTAGACAGGCTTGCAGGGCATTTTCTTTCTTTCTTTTTCTTTTTCTTTTGTTTTTGGTTTTTGAGGACAGGGTTTCTCTGTAGCTTTGGAGCCTGTCCTCTGTAGACCAGGCTGGCCTGGAACTCACAGAGATCCACCTGCCTCTGCCTCCCGAGTGCTGGGATTACAGGCATATGCCACCACCGTCTGGCGGGCATTTTCTTAATTAGTGATTGATGGGGGATGGTCCAGCCCATTGTGGGTGGTGCCACCCTGGGCAGGTGGTCCTGGGTTCTATAAGAAAGCAGCTGAGCAAGCCAGGAAACGGCTCCCCTCCATGGTCTCTACATCAGCTCCTGCCTGCAGGTTCCTGCCTTGCTTCAGTTCCTGTCCTGACATCCTTCAGTGATGAACAGCCAGCGATATGGAAGCATAAGCCAAATTAACTCTTTCCTCCCCAAGTTGCTTTGGTCATGGTGTGTCATCACAGCAACAGTCACCCTAAGACAATATCCTACCATGCTTTACCAACAGGGATTCCTTTAGATTATAGGCCTTAAAGAAAAAGAAGGAAAGAACAGATTAATTAGAAAGGAAGCAAGATAGAAGAACATGGAATCCTTCTGACCACACAAAGAGCAAAGCCGAGAATGGAGAAGGGTCAGGTAGCTAGGGAACAAGCACAAAAGGTAAGACAAATATATCATCACTGGCATTTCTTAAAGAGAAGCCTGACAGATGTAGTTCCCTGCCCCTCCCTCCCAGCGCAGGAGAGGGTGGCAGAGTCGGACAGCACCATGGTGACCTGGGAGTTAACTCTGGTGGTCAAGAGGGTCGGAGCTGCGAGCCTGGCTGTGGAGATAAGAGGAGAAACTGCCGTGAGGGCAGACGGCCGACTCAAATCTGCAAAGCTGTGACTATGGAAAATTTTACATCTCCTTTCAACATAGGGTCCCTAATTACATGGGCCCAGACACGGAAGGACGGCTAACACTTCTCAGGTTATCAACCCAATATTCCAAGGGTCACATCTCCTCTAAGACTCTGCATAGCCCCTGGGAGAAGTCGGAGTTTTCTGCACCACTGCCCAAGCTAATGCCTCAAATGCCTCCCAGTGTGAGGGAGGTAAGAAGAGTAGTTTCTATACGTACGCTTCGATGGGGGTCAGTGGAAATCCTTGCTCTTGACTCTCAGTACAGTGCTGGACCATTTAAAACTGGGACAGCTCTTCCCACCACAGGAAGGAAGAGAGGAACACAAACCCTGGAAAAATCCAAAGGAAGACCGTGTCGGCCATCTCCAGCCCCTCCCCCCACAGAATTAAAAAAAAGATTTTCACTGAGGGGTGGCACACACCTTTAATCCCAGCATGGGGTGGGGGCGGCAGAAGCCGGAGGATCTCTGTGAATTTGAGGCCAGCCCATTCTACAGAGTGAGTTCCAGGACAGCCAGGGTGGTTATACACAGAAACCCTGTCTCAAAAAAACCAAAACAAAATAAGACAGTGTCACCCCGTCAAAAAACAAACAAACAACACCCCTGTGGTGGTATGTCAGCTATTATGAAAGGCTGCTGTATGACTAAGGGGGCTAAAAGTCAGTTATTACTTAAAACGACTGAACAGCTACTAAAACATTAGTAACAAAGTGTGCTGGTTTGAATAAGATCTCCCCCGCCCCCCATCCTTAGGCATTTGAATACTTGGTCCCCAGTTGGTGGCCCGGTCTGGGCAGGCTTCGGAGCTGTGGTCTTGCTGGAGGAAGTGTGTGGGAGCTTGAAAACTTGCACCATTTCAAATTTGCTTTTCCTGTTTGCATTTTGAGATGTGCGCTCTCGGCTGTTCCTGCCTGGTGCTTGCTGCTACACTTCCCCATCCTGACGGTGATGGACTCTAACCCACTGGAACTGTTAGTTCAAAATAAACTCTTCCAGAGCTGGATAGATGGCTCAGTGGTTAAGAGCACTGGCAGCCCTTTCGTAGGTCGGGAGCTCAGTTCCCAGCAAACACAGGTGGCTCACAACCATCTGTAATGGGACGATGCCCTCTCCTGGCCTGTAGGTGTACATGCAGACAGAGCACACTATACAGAAAATAAATCAATCTTTTAAAAAACCAATGAAAGTAAACCCTTCCCTTTGTAAGTGGCCTTGTCATGGTGTTTTATCACAGCAATGGAAAAGGAACGGAGGCAAAGTTTACAAACAGCAGGGCTGGAGAGGTGGCCGACTCAGTGGTTAGGAGTACTTGATCTTGCAGAAGACCCTGCTCAGTTCCCAGCACCCACAAATGGAGGTTAACAATTGTCTGTAACTCCAGTTCCAGAGGACCCAGCACACTCTTCAGGGCTCTCCGGGCACCCAGCATGCACTTGGTACAAGACATACACAAAGGTAAAATACCTACACACATAAAATAAACAAGGCTTACAAACTACAAAACTCTGGCTGGAATTTCATGGTCATGTAGAACAGGATTAAGTGTGTCTGCCACAGAAAGGGAAAAGGTGCCGATGCTTAGCATCACAGGGTTCTGTGGGCAGTCCTTAGCACCAGAAAACAAGAGAAACAGAAGGCAACGATGGAGAGAACTTCCCAGCGTAGTCTAGCCCACTTCCTGGAGAGGCAGGACCCAGAGCCTACTGTGAATGTGCTGGGTAAAACAGGAGGAATCGTGGTTATGAACCCACGACTAAGACCATTGCTAGGGCTATCCTTGAAAATGTGGCTGAGATCCTGGGTACTGAGTTTTGTGTCATTGGGACCCAAATGCCTGATATAAACAACTGAGGCAGGAAAGCATCTCTTTTGGCTCAGATGCATCCAGTTGTCTTGATTCCGGGCCAGTTCTGAGGCAGAGCACCCCTGTGGTGGAGCAAGCCAGACCTGGGCTGGAATTAGAGTGTCGTGGAGAATAGGAAGCAGAGCAAAGCTGGGATGGGGCCGAGGACAGGATGTCTCCGATGAACTAGTCCCAGTGACTAACAACTTCCTCCAGCAAGATCAAACCTCAGGTCTGCAGAGCCTCCGGAAGAACTGCCAGAAGAGGATTTTGAACACGTCAACACTGGTGGCACTGTTTAGGGAGGCTGTAAAGCCTATAGGAGGTGGGGCTTAGCTGAAAAAGTAACTCACTGCTCTGTGTGTGTGTGGGGGGGGGATACTTGAGGATTACAGCTCCGCCCTGCTCCTGTGGATCTGCTTCCTGGCCCACTGAAATGTGAGCAAGCAACTTCCTGTCTTCACCGCTGCCACTGATGGAGGTAATCGTCCCTACCAGGGAGGACTGTACTCTGTCAAATCATGGGCCAAACTGAACGCTTCCTTTAGGATGCTTCTTTCAGATGTTTTTAACACAACCACAAAAGTGACTAACAGAGAAACTGGTGTCCAGAAGAGAGCAGCTGCCATTGCTGTCTAGAAACCTTGTCTGTCTCACAGACATTTGGAACTGGTTTGTGGAAGGGATGTGGAGTGGTTTGGAGCTAAAGGAGCCCTGGGGTGCTCCAAACAGCTTAATGTGTGTTTATTTATTTAATTTTGGTGGGAGTTTAGGAGAGCAGGATGTTTTCTTTTTAAAAATGAAGACAAAGACTTAGAGACTTCAGAGGGGTCCCTGTCAGCAATTGGATGGCGCACGCCTTTGATCCCAGCACTCAGGAGGCAGAGGCAGGTGGGTCTGTGAATTTGAAGCCAGCCTGGTCTACAGATCGAGTGCCAGGACAACCAAGGCTGTTAGGTGGAGAAAACCTGTCTCGAAAAACCAAAAAAATAAAAAACAAACTTTTTTTCCCCATCTCTTAGCATGGAGGATGGAGTACATTGCTGCTTGGGAGTCTGTACATTTTAGGGCAGATATTGTTTGCACGCCTCGCTCAGTAGTTCTGATTGGTCTTGAGCCCAGAGCTCCACCTGGCTCTGCTGAGATTACAGGCCTGCTCCATCACAGCCCAGCTGTACCACTGGATTTTTGACTCCAGATTGTCCTATGGCTGGACAAGCTTTTGTTTATGTTCATGACAGTGGGGGAATTTTAAAAAGGTCTCCATTCTAATAAACTCTTGGAACATGTGAGAGAGGAAGGCATGGGGGTCTCGAATACAGCAGGCTCCCAGGCATCCTGGGGACGTGTTCAGTACGGCAGATATTCAAACTCCTCTGTAGCCGTGGTGAAGGGGCCAGGATACACCTCCAGCTGGCAGCATCTGAAGCCCAAGGGCCATGGAGTCACAGAGGTTTACATCAAGGTTCCAGGAAGCTCTAGGACAAGTAATTGTGGTAGGGCCTGACTGCCTGAAGGGCCTTGTGCCCCTGAGGGAAGCTGTGAGGCTGAAGCCTGTGTTGTCAAGGAGACCCCAGTATGCTTCAGATACTTCCAAGGCAGGGGGAGGCTGGTCCAAGACACAGGTCACTTGTGCCACAGGCCGCCGCGAGCCACAGGGGTGGGGCCACTGAGTCTTTGAGTCCAGATCACTGCGTCGTGGGTCTATGATGCTGGACAAAGAGCCACAGGATTTGATGCTTTCCTGCCGGAATCTGGTCTTATGTTTTCCCCATCTCTCCTTGCTATGCCCGGTTCCTCTTTTGGAATGGGAAATGTTTACCCTGTCATTATATGTTTGATACACGCACACATTTTTTCTTTTTTAAAACAGGGTTAATAAACTGCAGTGAGTCTCAGAACTTTGGACATTTGAACAATGTTAGAACTATAAAACTTCGGCTCTGAAGTCACACTGAATGCATTTTGCGATATGACTCTATGAGGGTCAGAGGTGGAATGCTATGCTCTGAATGTGAAATGCCCCCATTGGCTCACTGACTCCCACTGGTTTGAACTCTCAGCCCCCAGCTGGTGGGGCTGTTTGGGACATACTGTGGAATGTTTGGGAAGTAGGGCCCAGCAGAAAGCAGTGGTCACTTGGAGGGTGTAGGCCAGCACCAAGTCCAGTTGAGCCATTTCCTGACCACTGCCAGCAGACAGGAGCAGGCCCATCATGCTTTCCCCGCCATGATGAACCTCACCCCCTAAACCCTGAGCCAAGACACTTCCTCCCTGACTGCTTCTCAGATGTTTTATCACACAATGAGAAAACTAACACGTTCCCAAAAGCTCTCCAGTGAGTTCAAGGGCTGCCTGTGCTACACAGCAAGGCTGGTTTGTTTGTTTGTTTTAAAAAAAAGCTGAGTGTGGTGGCAATTGAAGCTCCTGCACTTGCGGACAGAGCAAAGTGGATCTCTCTGAGAGTAACCTGATCTACATCCTGAGTCTATCCTCAGGAAACAACTGCTGAATGAACGCTCCAGAGGCACGGTGACTTGGGCATGGTGTGTCCTGCCCCACAGCTCCTCAGCAGGCAGAGTGCTGAGGACAGAGGACATGGACACTGACCACGGAAGGGATGACCTGGAACGTCGGGTCTGGAAGAAGAGGAAGGTTGGCAGGACTGTGTGGAGCAGATGCCAACAGCAGGAACACACCAACAGAAACAGCAAGTGAACCCTCAATCCTTCACGGGGATGCGGGGACTAGTCATCATCCCCACACTGTGTAGACACAGACTTAGGAGCGTCAATCACTACTGGGAATTCTGCACGTCCCTGGGTAGCTGTTTAATCTGAGTTTCATAGAATACAATTACCTTCAAAGTTATGTCACTTGGGGCTGGAGATCCGGCTGCTCTTCCAAGAGCCTGGTTTAGTTTCCAGTGCCTCCGTGACAGCTCACAACCACCCTAACTCCAGTTCCTGGGGATCCCACACCCTCCTTTGCCCTCTGAGGACACCATACTCACATGTGGCACACTCATACACATAAACAGAACACTCATACACATAAAATTAAAAATTGTGTCACTTGGTTTTTACTATGTTCAGAGTTGTGCAGCCGTTACCAACACCATCTAGTTTTTACCATTTTCTTAAAAACCTCTACCAACTGGTGCTGTCACAAATCTCTTCCTCTTTGGTACCTGCCAACCACTAAGCTTTCTGAGTCTACGGAGTTGCCTACATTTCGTATAATGAAATCATGTGATTTGTGTGTGTGTGTGGCTTCTTAGCATGTTTTTAAAGTTCATCCACATGTTTTGCGTGCTTTAAACTTCCTAAGTTTTTGTGGGGTTTCAACTTTATTAGGTGAGCTCAGCACTTAAGAGCACTTGCTGCTCTTCTGGAGGACCTGGGTTCAAATCCCAGCACCCATGCCTCTAACTCCAGTTCCAGAGACTCTGATGCCCTCTTCTGTCTTCTGCAAGCACATCAACACACATGCAGACAAAACACCCATATACATGAAATTTAAAAACAAAAAAAAATGGTTCCCATCAAATTAAAAAACAAGCATTAAAGAAGATTCTGAACCAGGCGGCAGTAGCACACGCCTTTAATCCCAGCACTTGGAAGGCAGAGGCAGGTGGATCTCAGTGAGTTTGAGGACAGCCTGGTCTACAAAGTGAGTTCCAGGACAGCCAGGGGCTACACAGAGAAACTCTGTCTTGAAAAGTCAACAACAACAACAAAAGATTCTGCTTCCAGGAAGCACAGAGAAGCTAAGTTGAAAAGAGAGATCCAGTTTGAACAAGAGGCCTCTGTGGGAAAAGATCTCCTCATGATTCACAACAGCAACCAGCCATCTCCTGCCTCAGAGCTAAGAGGACTAACTTGAGGTAAGCAGAGATGGGGACCCAGTGGCCACGCACACTGGAGAAGGCACACAGGCAGCAGAGATGGCACAAAGTGGGGAGACCCAGAGCAAAGACAGGCGGCAGCCCAGGCTGCAGACGCATGGCTCTTGGCCCCGCAACCCCCAACCTGCTGGGAAGTGGTAAGACCCTCACCTGCACACCACTGATCAACATGACCCCTTTCCTAACAGAGTACCTCTTCCTGAGGGCCTCTGGGCTTCCTGGAAGAGGCCTTAACACCTCAGCATTCTGTGAACTGCAAATCCGATCAGTGTAGACCAATAATGTAGTTCAGGGACCTGTGCTGAGCATCTTCTTGATGTCTCCCAGAGCTGGTGCCTGCCCTGCATAAACAAATGCTAAGTAGGCGTCGACTGACAGGAAATTAGGCTCCCATCAGAAGCACACAGCTGTGTTTTCAATTCTGCTGATTCAATAGTTCCCATCAGAAACAGCATTTGGTCTTTCAGCAACTGTGTAGCCTCGTGGACGGAGGCACAAAACGTACGCAGTGGCAAGCCAAGGCGATCAACAGTGACTCAGAGCCCCTTCCTCTCCTTGTTCCTCAGACTGCTGAGCAATCCAATCTGGCACTCAAGGCACAGAGAGAGGCTGCCTCTTCCCGTTACAGGAACATCAAGAAAAAGAGGCCAATGGACACAGGCTATGTGGCAGCACAGGGGTCATGGGCTCAGAACAGGTGTCGCCACCGCATGGCCACGAGCCACGGGTTACTAACTGTATTAAAAGTCAAATGTCCATTCCTGCCACGTTAGTGACATTTCAAGTGATCAAAGGCTATGGGCATTCACCTGGCAACACAAACCAACACCATCTAGAGTATCATCAAAGACAAATATTTTGGACAATGTTATCTTCAGCTAGGCCTACTGTGTGGTTGGATTTGAAAAAGGAAGGGTCTACAGGCTGAATTTTCTGGATAGGCACACGACACCGCGTTACTGTTTCTTCTTGTGATCAAACACCTGAGAAGATCAACTTAGGGGACGGAGGCTCATGTCGGCTCACAGTTGAAAGGGATTGCTCACATGGTGGAAGGACATGAGGTGGCAGGGGGCACGGCCTGACTGTAGGAGCACCAAGTCCTGGCACACCCCTGCTTTCTCCGCAAAGTTCAGTCTGCAACTCCAGACCACAGGAGCTGGGAGCAATGCAGGGCTCCCAGTACCAGGTCAGTAACTACAGCCAACGGTTTGATATATGCTCGACACACACACACACACACACACACACACACACACACACACACGGGATTAAGTCACAGAATGAATTGCTTAGTGTTTTTTAGAATTTTTCTATTAATATGGTTTAATGAAATACCCCAGTCAGAATGCTGCTGAGTGTGAGCTTCCCTTAATCACACACACATTGCAGAACCAACCACCTGGGCAGACAACAAGCACCGTGCTTACTTTTCGGCAGCATTAGAGTGCCCTCTTGTGGCAGCACACAGCCCTGCATGGTCATAATTTTACAGAAACAGAAAGGACTCTGTGCTTTGAATAAACAGAAACTCTGTATAGACCTCCACTGAGAGTCAATCCGAATATAAAATGGGTGCCTGTGAAACAGGGGGGGGGGGTCTGTGTCAAGGGGAAAGGAACCATGGGAGCAGAGTAAGTCCCCTTTAAAGAAAGTTGCCACAGCTTATCCGCTGAGGTCAACCACGTACCTAGTTACCAGCAAAAGATGATGAAATCTTTAGATGATAGTCTCGACACTTCTCTTCTCCTGATCACATGACCACCTCCAAGCTCCAGGTGGAGCTGTAATTATTCCTTCATTGACAGCGTCTCCTTCCACTTTCTCCCTTCTATGGTTTTCTCATACAAACCATTCATTCTTTCCACATCTTACTTTCTTTACATTTCATAAACATATGGATCAGTCATGGCAACAGGTTCTCAACGGAAAGATAAAGTGTGGTTTGATTCACTGTTTGATACACTGAAGCCTTGTACACAACACCATCTGTATGCAGACCAGCCTGAGGAGGCAGGGCGCTCAGAAGGCTTTGTGGGTCAGACAAGATGGGGCTGCGACCCCTGAGTGATAGGATTAAAGGTGTACACCATCACACCAGGCAGTAATTAATTTTTAATTGAGCGCTTATCTCTAAACTGTAACATTTTCCACAGAACACAATACTGTTACAGACTTCCCACAGCAAACTATCTTTCACTGATTTACTGCATTTGATTTTAATTAAGAAACTGAGAAGCGATTTCTTCTTTTACTGATGTTAATAAGACAATAACCCTATATTGTTCCAAAGGCAGCAAAGGTCTTCACTGTAAGCAGTCTGTAATATTTCTACACGTGGTTTTTCACCTTGTGCACATTTTCTTAAAATGAAAAGGAAGACCATAGTAAACTCTCAGAGCTACAATAATTTCTATTTCATTTCCACTGTCTGAGAGTATAATTTAGAGAGTAGGCAGGCTGGGTGGTGATGGCAAACGCCTTTAATCCCAGCACTTGGGAGGCAGAGGCAGGTGGATCTCTGTGAGTTCGAGGCCAGCCTGGTCTACAGAGTGGGTTCCAGGACATCCAGGGCTGCACAGAGAAACCCTGTCTGGAAAAACCCAAACCAACCAAACAAGAAGAAAAGAAAAGAAAGAGAGCAGGCAGAGGTGTTCACACTGCTGAGTCAATGTCCACAAAGTCTATCTCTGAAGATACTACTTGATGTGTGCTCACTCCAAAATCCACTCAGGACACGGTCCATAGAGGCTCGTTTAGGAGCAGCTTCAGCAGGCTTGCATAGGGAAACAACCTCCGGGCTGGTGCTGTAGGTTATTCCAGTTAGCATGCATCAGCTAAACACAGCACAACCCACCATCCAAGACCTGCTCTCGGCCCTGCCAGACACCAACACAATCTAGTACTTGGGTGTCCGTCTTCCAAACCCACTTAATCTCTACCGACAGGTACTGGTGGGGAATCTCAGCGATCACAAATGTTAGGTTCAAATATGACTCCGACTCAAAGCTTGTCATTTGAGTCACTTCCAAGTTGTTAGGACTGGGGAACGTAGCTCAGTGGTGGGATGATTGCCTAGCACGTGTCAGGCCCTGGGTTCTAGTCCCCAGGACCACACAATCAATCAATCAATCAATCAATCAATGAACACATACACACACACATATATAAAGACATATTTTGACTTTTAACTTCTTTGTGAAACAGGGCCGACCAGTCCTCCCATCACCACAGAGAAAGGCTGAAGCAACAGGTATGAATGGTCTCCAAGTGTTCCAGACATCTCACAATTGCCTAGGCTTCACACAGGAGGGCACCCAGGAGACCCCTTGGGAAGGCAAGCAAGCAGGAGCACCTTCCCACAGTGGCGGCCACCATCAACACTATAACACAGCACACAGGCTGAACTCCATGACAGACACTGCAGCAGCTCTAAGACTGCTCCCGACAGACTCTAACCCTACTTGTAGGCATTTCTAACCTGCAGACTCCCATCCATGTGAGCCCCGAAGTTCCCCTATCAGTCACAGTGAAGCAGCTCCCAGCCCTAAGAAAATGCGTGTTAAGCTCTCTCCAGGCAACACTTGGCACCCTCTTGCATGTGGGTCAGTTACTCATGACAGCCTTTATCACCTCTGCTGGGGCTGGCCTGGGGTGGAGAGCTCATGAGGAGCAGAGCTGGGGACTGACTTTATACACTTAACAACCGAAGGGGCAGTAAAGTCCCAGAGCTTCAAACACATAATGATTAACACCAGAGCACAGTCCCTACCCAGACACAACCGTCAAGCCATCGTGTGGCCTACCAGTCACTAACTGAACACACTTCCTTACAGTAGAGACTATCCACATCCCTCAGATACTAAGGTTCAAAGAACACTTGCAAAGTAAGAAAGAAAAACTCAGAGAAATTTCTAACATTGAAATGAAAGCTTTTCAGTTTCCTCTTGTCTACAGGAAAACAAAAAATAAAACTGCATCCCTACCGGGTGTCATGGCCATGCCTTTGATCCCAGCTTGAGGCTACACAGCAAGACTGACTCCACAACAACCACATCCGCATTCCTAACATGTCTGGAATTCAGAGCGGAGCGCTGACACTCATTTGGCAGCATGTGTCAAAATGTTTAGAGACCGTACTATTCCAAGTGCACACAGACGTATGTTCACAAGGACGTGTCAAAAGTAAAAGTGCAACACTTTGAATACCCTGAACACGCAGCACTGACTTCTGTGACGGACACTTGGTAGAACTGCATGATCAGGAAGAGTGAGGAGCTCAAGTCTCACAATGTGACCTTGGATAAACCACTAATCCAGACAGCAAGTGACAGGAGTGGGCAGTATCATCCCTGCTTCATTCAAACCAGCTCAAAGTGAGGGGTGGAGACGGAGGGAGGGAGGGAGGGAGGGAGGGAGGAGAGATAGACAGACAGATAGAAAAAGGCACAGACTTCCCGAGGGTCGAAAGAGAGGGACAGGGGTATCTCTCACATTTCCTACTTTGTAGACATTGTATGTCTGGAGTCAGTAACTACTTACAAAACAAAAATACAAAACCCCAAGTAGCAAAGATCTCGAAGACTAATTTTCTAAAAGGGATAGAACAGTGCAGACTAGTTCTCCCACTTGCAAAGCTGTGTGTCCACTGAGTACAGGATTACCACAAAGTCCTACTCTCAGCGTGCTTTCTAGATTTTAGCCAAGTCATTCTTTTCAGGAATTTGAAAGGCCAATAACGGCTATCTTCAGACAATGTAAGAATGATGAAATCACAGTGAGGCCTTTATAAGTACGGATGTTAGGAAACAAAGACTTAGACAAAACAAATGACCAATGCTGCATAGTTTTGCTACACTTTATTCTGGCCCCACTTTTTATTTAAGAAGAACTAAGCGTCCAGTGTCCAAATATAAATATCACCATGTGTTGGAAAAATAACCTTCAGATTTGTGCTCTGACCTCAATTTGGCACAATTAAATCATATGCAAGTCAGACACAAATGCTCACAGCTTGGCAGTAGTGGAGTCCTGAATGAAAGCAGCCCACCGTGTTAGACTGTACCTTCACTGAGCCCGCACTGCAGGGAAATCCTCAAGTCACACACACAGCACACTGTGCACTGCAGGGAAATCCTCAAGTCACACACGCAGCACACTGTGCACAGGTTCTTTTATTCAGTCCTGTGGATGTCAACGGTGCTGACAGACAGATAGTGTTGGGAAAATTAGAAGTGCACACCTGAATGTTGTCACATTGCTCTACATCACGACTTAGTAACTAGTGAACAGTTATGTCTACTAAATACAGTGAACAAAACGGTATGTTTACACCATTCTCCTGTAAACAAGGCTGTGCACATAGTAACACACAGAATTATGCATACCATGATATCAAGGAGGAAAATACCTCTTTAAATAAACTATTCTATTTATAAATAAACTCTGATTTTTTTCAGTACACATTTACAGACCTGATCAATAAAAAGAAACAATATATATATATATATTTTTTTCCCTTTAAAAAGCAAATGTTGAGATATGGACCACATGAGAAGATCCACCTTGAGAAAGGGTGAGGAGCAAGCAGAGGGCATGAGAGTTACGAGGATTAATCCTGTGTGCACACACCAACACAAGAAGAGGACTGTCTAGGAGCAGCTCATTTTTACTTGAATTCCAGCAAGTTGCAATCAATCTTGTAATACACATAGGGGTAGTATTCTTGCTGACTCAGGTTTAGGCCAGGAATGTCCATAGGAGCCTATGGAGAGACCACAAACGCAGTTAGGTACTTACAGGACCTCTTATGGACACCTCATCGGGGCTGAAGTTATGCATTTATACTAACTTAATCTGACCAGGCACTCACTTTGCTTCAAGTGTGGGCAGACCCTGAGGCTGCTGAGTCACGCTGAGTCACACAGCCAGCAGGAAGGTCAGACTAAGCTCCAATGCTGGAAACTGATCCGTGACCTTCCTGTGTTTTACTGTGTAAAACTGCGAAAGTTAACTTTTTAAATCTTGGGTTTAGGGGATAAGGCTTACAAAATGTAGTATCCAAATAAACCAAGTGAGGTTTTAAAGATTCTTACACCTTGTAAGAATTTACTGAGAGAAAATTTACTGTACCAAAAACTTAGGGTTCTTATTTTCTCCAGGATTTTATGAAAAGATAGCAAGTCATTTACTGCATTTTCTCTTCCAAAAAAACTAATTTTTCATTATTCTGGTATATGCATGAGATACTACCATCTTCAACTAAAGTGAAAAACAGCAAGCTATGGGAAATTTAAACTGCAAAATAAAAGCCCACTAATATGGTGTAACAACAAAACTATACACACTGTTTGTGGTGTTCTGGTTAAAAGCTAATGACTGGGCATGAAGAACACTGGCTCTTCCTCCAGAGGAACTGGGTTCAACTCTGAGCACCACACACTGTTCCCAACTCTGCTGAACTAGGGATCTGCCTCCCTCTCCTGGCCTCCCTGGTGTCAGGCACTCACTGATATACAGAAATATATGCAGGCAAAACACACATAAATATAAAACTCTAAATTGTTCATCTGAGCCAGAGACTCCAGGGAGTAAAGGTACTAGCTGCCAAGCCTCCTGATGACCTGAGTTTGAACCCTGGGACCCACCCACATGGTGGAGGGAAGTTACACACACACAAACACACACAGCATGTGCGTATCCTCCCCAAATAAATAAAAACATAAATTGCTAATCTATTGACTCCATTATTTCTACCAGACAAAATTAAAATAACTTCCTATTTTCTCTGCAATCTATATTGTTTAAGAACGACGGGAAGTACTGGGTGTCTCTGAACATCTGCAGCTTAAACATCTAATACACAGCAAGATAAACGATGGGCTGCTAGAACACCAAGAACAGCCACATCTAGTATATGAACAAAGAAAGTTCTCGCTGAGTTTACCTAGAGAGCCACTCAGGGAAGACATGCCCGGGTCATGGCCGCCTGCTACCCTTTCCTACCAATACTCAGACAGCAGCTCCCCCATCTCCTGAGCCTACAGGTACTCACATCGATGATAGCAGCCGCACTGCTGTCGAGGTGCTTGTACAGTTCATGTAAAACTTCCCGTAGTTTCTTCACTGTTTTCTTGTTAGGTTGAAGGAGCATCGCTTGGAAGTTCACCGGCAAGCCATACCTTAAAAAGCAGCAGAACCAGTTGGGTAGCACAAGTGCGCACACACAGACATTTTCTTTTCAGAGCAAACATCCTCCTGCTTCTCTGAAAGGCTCTTCATGGACACGCATGTCTCGTGTTAAATACTCCCTTTACAAGTCAGCCACCAGCCACAGAAGTTACACCAGCATGCCCACAAACCTCTGTGTCCACCAGAAGTCCGTCCTGAAAACTGAGCCACTTCAGGGGCGGTGCCTCACCCTGTGGTCTCAGCGCTGAGGAGGCTAGGAAGGGCTTGCTAAGTCTGAGGCCTAAGCTGCAGATGGGAAATCAGGCAAGCCAATCACTAGTAATTAATTTTCAATTTCACAGTAATCTATGAATATGCCAGTACATAAAAATAAAATAGGGCTAGAAGGTATGCTTGTAATTAAAAATTGAGACTTTCCATACTTACTTGAAACATTTTTAAAAATTTAGGGATGAGAAGCATGGCTACAGGTAAGTTTTTAAATGGTTTCTAATAGGAGCAGCATGTGAGAGGCTCAAAGGGTATTGTTATCTTAAAATCTACACTGTACATCAAAATACATGCAAAATATCTGAAAAAAAATCTTCATTTAAAACAAACATTGGCTTTTTTTTTTTTTTTTTTTTTTTTTTTTAAAGACAAGGTCACTGTGCAAACCAGGCTGGCCTTGAGCCCAGAGACCTGCCTGCCTCTGCATCCTGCCCGCTGGGATTAAGTGTGCGACACCACATCCAACTTGGTTAATATTTTGTAGTTAATTTTGCACTTAATTACAAATCATGTGCCACACACAGATATACTGAGTGAACTGAGGACCACAAAAACAATGGTGACCCCATGGAGCTAGAGCGATGATGTCTCAGGGGTGAGAGCACCGACTGCTCCTCCAGAGGGGCCTGAGTTCAAGTCCCAGCACCCACATGGCAGCTCACAACTGTCTGTAACTCCAGAGCACCTGAGGCCCTCTTCTGGACTTCACGGGCACTGTGGTATACAGACATGCATTCAGACAAAATACTCAGACACAATAAATAAATAATTTTTTAATGGTAGTGCTCCTTAATGGAGCTCCAAGTTTCTTTCGCTTAGTGTTAACCATCCCTGTGCGCAGTCCTGGGGTTTCCAGCAGAGCTGGAGCAAGCTCACCTGCACCTCCAGCCTTATAAATGTCTGACCCACATACTCACTCATAGTTTATGACACATGATCACCATGGTAAATGACCGAGTTACTGGTTCTCTATTTATCAAACTGCACTTTGGATTAGTGGAGTTCAGGCCTTTCTCATGACAAGCTTTACAGATTCTACTATAAAAGGTTGTGCTATATCACACAACATCTCCAGACTGCATCAAAGGCCATGTAGGACAAGCATGACGGCACACACACATGGAGGCAACTCAGGAGGCTGAGGCAGGAAGATCAAAGTGTGAACCAGCCTGTGCTACAAATGAGTTCCAAGTCAGCCAGAGGAGACTGTATCAAGCAAAACAAGTGGCCATGTTGAGTAACTGGCCAAGCACAGAGCACATTCAGTGTCCTCCACAATGAGCTCGCTGACTGCACAGACCTACTCTCCTTACATAGCACATGAGGCAGAGTGAAGCAGGGAAGAAGCCTCTCCTGAACCTGGTGCTGGAGGACAAGCTTGTGTGACCCTGACAGTCTCTGCCTCTTCATAGGGCTGGACTGCATGAGAAAGAGGGACACTGAGCTCTGCGGCTCCAACTTTCTCAACTGTCTTACCTTAAAACCGACTCGACAAAAACCCTCAATGCTTTTATATGAATCCACGCAATAAACGCCTCACTGAAATTCACTTTCAGCCACCGCACAAGTGGTCCCTTTAAAAAGAAAAACACAAAATTACCACAAATTTGGTTTGCAAACAGCAGTCAGAAAGTCAAACATCTGGCCACATTATCAAAGTTTCAAACATTATGCTGGACACCCTATTACCTTCCTTCCTGCTCTTAAATGAAAGGCTGAGCCAGTACTCTGTACCCTCAACAGACTCTACAGTGAACCGGGCTCAAAAACAGCAGAAGGCACGGCTTCTTGAAAGCAGTCTAAACTGGGTTGAAAGCTGTAGCACAAACGCTTGAACACACAACATAACACCCAGCATATCTAATGCACTTACGAGAACTCAACCTGAAGCTTCTTGGGAACACAGCCATTCCCCAGCCCTAGCTCCTAGTGTTCTAGTCTGTGAACAAGGACTTGTCCTGAGGCCCTGAAACGTGCTCGTGTTGTACATTTTTCTGTTTCTATGACAATGCAAGCTCCTGTTGAACTTAAATGTTGAGCACAATTAAAAACTTCTTGAAAGATGTCAAACAATAATACCCCTCCTGTCTACCTATAAAGACATCATTACTGACTCATTAGCACTTAGGTTAGGTAATAATGTACAGGACCATGTGGATGTACCAAGCAACTGATTCAGGCAAAGAGGATACAATTCAGTGAAAAATTCTGACCAAAATGTTTGCTCTTTGAGCTGCTGTGGCCAAGAGCATTGACAACACGTGCTTGATAGAAGGCAAAGCAGGTGGGGGGACAGTGAGCGGCACCCATGTCTGTGTCTGTGTCAGGAGCAGGTGGGGGACAGTGAGCGGCACCCATGTCTGTGTCTGTGTCAGGCTGTTCCCTGGTGACGGAAGAACATCTGGATTGGACTCGGGGTGTGCTTCCAGAGGCACCTCCTTCACACAACCCTGAGCTTTTGGGAATCTACCCATCAATATATATTCTAATCTGTTTTTGAGACAAGTTCTCACGCAGCCAAGGATGACCTTGAATTTCCTGATACCCCTGCCTCTTCCTCCAGTGCTGGGATTACAGGCATGTGCCACCACAACCAGTTTTTGTCAGTGTGGCACTGTGGCTTTTATGTGCCAGTGAAGCACCCTACTGAGCTACATCGTCAGCCCCAATACTTATATTTTTCTAGCACCAAATTATAAATTGTTTTTTCATAATGTTTCTCTCTGAGACTTCTGGGCTTTCAGTATCTCCAGAATGTATTTTTCCATTTCCCTAAGACTCAAAAGCAAAGTAAGCTCTAAAAAAAAAAAAAAAAAAAAAAAAAAAAAAAATCCAATGAAGATTGCAAAAGGAGGGCATGGCTCAGGGGTAAGAACATTTGCTGTGTACACACAAGGACCTGAGGTCAGATCTCTGGATCCAGGTTTAAAAAAAAAAAAAAGCCAGACATGGACACATCTTTGTAACCCCAGTGCTGTGGGAACTGGTGACAGGAGAGATCTGGTAACTGATGGCTGCCTAGAACACCAACACTCTGAAGCTGAGGCAGAATCCCCAAGAGCTCAAGACAGCTCTGGGCCACACGGAGAGGTCTGCCTGGACTATGGGATGAATCCTGTCTCAAAAAAGAAGTGGCAGAGCACAGTAACTAAGATCAACTCTCGCATGGAAAACCAGAGCTTTGTCTGTTTCCAAGTCAAAGACAGGCAACACTACTTCGCTTCCCCTGGACACGGACAGCGCTAAGGAACACCACATACAAACTGCTTCTTCTTGTCCGTAGACAGCCTGTTCATTTCTTCTTTATCGGCCTTCATCTCCTCCTCGTTATACTGGAAGTCACGAACTATGAACCTAAATTTGGAGGAGGAAAACAAATTTATCCACACCATATATAGCAAATGCAACAGATTAAAATTATATGCATACATTTATGAGAGGGATAGACTTACTTGTTTTCTCTGGCTTTGTGTCTGAAATCATCAACAGCTTTTCTAAACAAGGTGACGTTACAAAGGTAACTGTCTTGGTCCTCTGAAAGAACACTAGAGGGGGAAGTCACTGTGAGTTCTAGACATACTGTGGATTTCACATGGGGGAGGGAGGGACTGGAAGCATGCTCACTCTTCACCTGCATGCCTCCATCAGGGAAGACACTCTGTCTGGCATGCTCTCTGGTTAGGATGCCCGAACACCCTCTCCTCCACTCACCAGCTAACAAAACCAAAGGGGCATGCTGTTCAGTTTCTACATCAGGCTGGTTGGTCAAGCTGTCTGTTCTTGTCTCATGGACTATCCCTCTTTCCAGTCCAATCCAGCCAGCCACCAGGGCCTGGCTGCACACGGCCATCACCTCATACCCCAGGTATTCATTCCCGTTTCCCCATCACATCCCTAATCAGAATTTCACAAGCAACAGTCTCAACAGCTCTGAATGAATACACTACTGTGTGTCAGGCTCCTTTTTAGGCTGTACAGTGTCAGTGAGCTCATAACTTCCAGCCACAGCTCCATGGACATCACTACAAAAACCTTTCCAGACACGAGTGCCAGGAAACTCTGCCACGGAGATGTGTAGTGTAATGCCTGGAGCAGGCCACTGTTGGGAAGGGTGAGCTGTGTGACGCAGACAGTGGGAATCAGCGTTTAAAAGCACCCACTGACTCCACATGAAGAGAATCCCATGCACAGGGGCTGTAAAGCCACATTCAGCATGTTCAACAGCCAAGGCCCAGGGTGAGTGATGTCACTGAGGGTGGGGCCTCTTCTACCCTTCACACCATGAGGATTTTCTAATGTTTAATTTATCATTTTGTAAAAGAAAAACAGTTTCTGAAGTATAGGTGATACACAAATTCTCCATCTTCAGTGTGTGCAAGCCAGTTGCACACCCACAAAACATCTCCACACTTAAGGTAACAAATATCCATCCTTCTGAAGTTGCCTTGTGAAGGGTTTTTCTTTTTATGTTTATGTTTTAGTTTTTTAAGAATACTTTTATTGGGGGGGGGGATGCTGCACATCCAAACGCACCTCACTTGCATATGCCTAAGGAAAGTGTTGGATGCCTTTGAGCTGGAGTTACAGGCAGCTGCGTGCCAAGGTGCCAAGGTTACAGAGTGAGGTGCAAGTCTCAAGCAAAAAGGAAAAAAATCATGCTTCATTTTTAAGTGTGTGTGTGTGGGGGGGGGCATGTATACTAGGTGCTTTCCTGGAGGTCAAAGGACAACTCTTTCTGCCATGTAGGTCCTGGGATCTACTCAGGTCATCAAGCCCAGTGACAGCAACTTAGCCACAGAGCCACCCTGACAGTTTAAGTAGTATTTCTTCCTGGTTAAATATGGACTTGAACTCTCTCCAGATACAGTGTGAGCCAGAATTATGGCTGCCGGGAGGCTTAATTTAACCCAATGAGCATAACAATTACTACATGAAAATAGATGAACTGACTGTTAGGTCTGCCTTGGGACATTTCAGTGACCCTTGCTGGAAGCAGACTTTCTAGAGCCCCAGGCTCTTCCTGCCCTTCCTGATCCCTTGCCTCTCTAAGGCTTGAGCCGGCCATCTGGTTCTTCCCCCTGCTTTAGACAGCACTCTGGCAACCCTAATCCAGAACACAAGAGAATTCTGCACACGCCTAGGACAATCTGTATGTACATCCTACCACTCAAGCCTACTAAACCAATCCTCAGAGACTCCTGTGAGTGACTTCTAGGAGGAAGGTACAGGTTAACCAGTGAGCTGACCCAGTCTGACTTTTCTAAGTTTCTGGTGCAGGTCACTGAACCCAGGGCTGCCCACATGCTGGATAAGAGCTCTTCCACTGAGCTACCCCTCCTCCCCAGCCTCCAATCAGACAAGTTAAGAAGCAGAGACCTTGGGTCCCAGCACTCAGGAGTTCCAGACCAGCCAGGGTGACATAGTGAAACCTTATCTCAAACAAACACCAAGAGACAGAAAGGGAAGTGCCAAGTCTCCTGAGCATGCGTGTCAGCCAAGAGGTTGAGGTTCAGGACAGCACCAACCGCCCCGCTACAGCTTCACACCATCTACACCAACCGCCCCTGCTACAGCTTCACACACATCTACACCAACCCCCCCAGCTACAGCTTCACACACATCTACACCAACCTCCCCAGCTACAGCTTCACACACATCTACACCAACCCCCCCCAACAGCTTCACACACATCTACACCAACCTCCCCAGCTACAGCTTCACACACATCTACACCAACCCCCCCAACAGCTTCACACACATCCACACCAACCTCCCCAGCTACAGCTTCACACACATCTACACCAACCTCCCCAGCTACAGCTTCACACACATCCACACCAACCTCCCCAGCTACAGCTTCACACACATCTACACCAACCCCCCCCAGCTACAGCTTCACACACATCTACACCAACCCTCCCCAGCTACAGCTTCACACACATCTACACCGACCCCCCCCAACAGCTTCACACACATCTACTCCAACCTCCCCTGCTACAGCTTCACACACATCTACACCAACCTCCCCCGCTACAGTTTCACACACATCTACACCAACCTCCCCAGCTACAGCTTCACACACATCTACACCAACCCCCCCAACAGCTTCACACACATCTACACCAACCCCCCCCAACAGCTTCACACACATCTACACCAACCTCCCCTGCTACAGCTTCACACACATCTACACCAACCGCCCCCGCTACAGTTTCACACACATCTACACCAACCCCCCCAGCTACAGCTTCACACACATCTACACCAACCTCCCCAGCTACAGCTTCACACACATCTACACCAACCCCCCCCAACAGCTTCACACACATCTACACCAACCCCCCCCAACAGCTTCACACACATCTACACCAACCTCCCCTGCTACAGCTTCACACACATCTACACCAACCGCCCCCGCTACAGTTTCACACACATCTACACCAACCCCCCCAGCTACAGCTTCACACACATCTACACCAACCCCCCCCAACAGCTTCACACACATCTACACCAACCTCCCCCACAATAGCTTCACACACATCTACACCAACCCCCCCAGCTACAGCTTCACACACATCTACACCAACCCCCCCAGCTACAGCTTCACACACATCTACACACTTCCTATATGCAGCAGGCCTCTATCATCTAACATTTGGAAACTTTAATTATTAAACAGCGAGGCTCTGTGCACTGACAACGAAGGTGAGAAGACCAGCTGTCAAAGCCTGATGACCTGGAGCCGACAAGGTGGGAAGAGCAAACCGACCCCACTGTGTGTACACACACACACACACACACACACATACACACACACACATACACACACACACACACACATACACACACACACATACACACATACACACACACACACACACACACACACACACACACACACATACACACACACACACACACACACACACACCCTTCCCACATTCAGGTTTGAGGGCAGCATTTTTATTTTAAAAGTTAAAATACACAGTATTATGTTTCATTACGGCATTTTTCCGAGGACAGTATTTTAAAGTTTTTTCTTCTACTTCAAAATTCATCTTTCATGGAGCATATCTTTAATCCCAGCACTCGGGAAGCCGAGGCAGGTGAATCTCTGTAAGTTCGAGGCCAGCCTGGTCTACAGAGCGAGATCCAGGACAGCCAGGACTACATAAAGAAACTCTGTCTTGGGGGGAAAAATCATCTTTCATTCATTACTCCCAAGACTCATCATTGATATAGCAAGTCTTTTTTAAAAAAGGACTGGGACTGGGGATTTAGCTCAGTGGTAGAGCGCTTGCCTAGCAAGCGCAAGACCCTGGGTTCGGTCCTCAGCTCCAACAACAACAAAAGACCAACTCAGTGCGAGACGATGTGAGATGTCTATGAAGCTCAAGGAGTGAGCCACACGGCCTACAGAAGGAGCAAGGCCGAGATGAGCCCAGTGACGTCCTCCAACAGACCCTGCCAGAACTCAGTCACCACGGTTGCTGAGAACAGGACTGAGTTATTTCCTGATATATCTTCATTTAAGTTTTTAAAAATTAAAAACAAAACAACAACAAAGAAATTGTAATAAAATCTGGCACAAAGGCAAAACAAAGGACATTTATGACAGAAACAAAAAGTGTCAAGCCGGGCAGTGGTGGTACACGCCTTTAACCCCAGCACTTGGGAGGCAGAGCCAGGTGGATCTCTGGAAGTTCGAGGCCAGCCTGGGCTACCAAGTGAGTTCCAGGAAAAGGCGCAAAGCTACACAGAGAAACCATGTCTCGAAAAAACAAAACAAAACAAAACAAAACAAAACAAAATGTGTCAAGCTTGCGTGGTGAAACTGGCCTATCGTACCAGCCCTCAGCAGTTAGAGGCAGGCAAATTAAGAGTTCAGGGCCAGCCTAGGATACATGAGAACCTGTCTCAATAAAAATGGAAGGAAGGAAGGAGGTAGGTAGGAAGGCCAGTTAGTTGGTTGGAAGGTTGGTCAAATGATATTATCCATATTTTTTAAATATTTATTTTTAAGAGTACTAGTGTTTGCCTACATATATACCTGTGCACATGTGTGTGCCTGGTGCCATTGGGAGTCAGAGCCCCTGTAACTGGAGTTACAGATGGTTGTGAACTACCATGTTGGTACTGGGAACCAATGCTCTTAACTGCTGAGCCACCTCTCTAGTCTCGTTACCATCCATATTTAACTGACTTAATCTGAGTAAAGAAACAGTGGCTGCCTTACCAGGCTGAGATGAGGTTCAGAATAGATAACACATACCTAGCATGAGACAAGTTCTGGGTTTGACCCCCAACACCACACACACAAAAAGGAAAATGTCAGCAGTAAGCTGAACAACTATCTTCATCAAGCCTGCTCTTTCCTGAACAGTGAGTGTCAGAGCACTGCCCCCAAGCCTAGCTCTCCTAGCCGGTTCATGTGAACTGCAGGCTCCTCCTGGTGCTGCTAAGCTGGTTCTATGTTCTCCATGGACATTTAGACAGCCACATTAGTCAGTGATGCCAAGTGCACTTTACACTTGAACCTGGTGGAGTGGATGTTTACCCTGACTGAGGTGGGGCTGGGGATCCAGAACACCACTGGGACAAGTATTGCCTGAATTGAATTCTTCTTCCTTTAAACTATTAAAGTGATTAGCAAAAGATCTAACTCTCTGAAATAGTATACTTAAAAGGCCTCCTTTCAAATTAGGGCCTACTCCCTGTCCTACACAGAACCCACACCCAACCCTGAAGCCTGCCTTTGCATGGCTACCTCTGGAGGACACTGCACTGACCCTTCACGCTTCTCCTAGGTACCCGCTTCCTAGATACCATGTCAACCTCTGAGCTCAAATGCCCTACTGAGAAGTTATTACTGGTCAGGAACAACAGTCCAGATGAGAATGTGTGCCAAGACACAACCAATGTCTTCAGCTTCCCATGTAAAAAGAGTTGGTTTTAGTGAAGGGTATTACCTCAGATGGAGGGGTCACAGTGAGCTCAGGCTATAGCTCCCAGAGGATCAACACTTGTCAAGTGCCAATGGGACAACCCTGTATTTTATATATGCTATCACGTCTGTAACCTCCTAACTTAGGTCATCTGAGAGGAGAAAATGAGAACCAGACAAGTTCAAAGACTTGCCCAGGTCACCGAGCAAGTTGAGAAGAACCTCAATAGAGTCTATGATTTTCCATTACACTAAGCTAACTCCCAATGAACTAGACAAGAAGTACTCCATGGCCTAACCTTACTAACTTCACTTCCTCACTATCTTCCAGACCTTCTTCTACAAGAACATCTGGTAGACAATGGCAGGCATTGGCTGCTAACCTGGGTCATGAGCTTGGCACTGGGAACTGAAATCCACATGCATTAGACAGCTTCAACACGGCGTCCTCGTCGATGAGGAAATGAGCTGCCTAAACTGGTCCACACTTCACAGCACTGCTTAAGTGACAGACAGACAATACACGCCCAACTTGCAACTCAACCGTTACTAGAAAGGCAAGCATTCTGTTGCTTTGTCAGGACAGACAGATCTGGCCTCAACTCTCCTCTCCAGTGACAATGGATCTGATCAACACAGCCTTCCAGGAGCTGCCTGGTGACTCCTTTGTAAGGTCAATGACATCAGTGCCTAGTGGGCAAAGTGCACAATGGACAAGGCTTCAGAAGGCAGCAAGGTGTGGCAGAGAGAGTCCTAGTCCTGCCCAGCCAGAGTGTGACTCTGGGCAGACAACTTCATCTCACTCTCCGCAAACTTCTCCATCTACAGAAATGAGGGGTCACACTGGCTGCGCCCAGTTCCTTCTAGACATAAAATGATAACAGAGATGACAATTACCAAGTCAGCTGACGCTCTAAAATTACAGGTTGACTGCAAAGGAAACACAGACCACAAGGGTCTCCTAATCCCACAAGCTGCAGGAAGACTTCAAGGGAACAAAGGGCTATTGCTGGATTTTTACTTACTTGCTGGACCTGGGGACCACCATCTCTGCCAGCGTTTCATACTGCTTAACCCAGTCGTTGTGGTTCAGCCTGCAGAAAAGGCACAGGAAGCATGGGGGATGAGTCTTACTTCTGCCATGCCCAGGAAGAGAAACCACGGATAGACAGGAAATGTGGCTCCAATAAAATACATCACAGATATGCAGCAAAGCCCCAGCCTCCCACTGAGCACATGCCTCACCTACCAAGTGAAGCAGGAAGTGCTGACCGCCCGCCTCCCTCAGAGCTAATGACTGTCACAACAGAGGCTCAGCCGAGAGCCTGGTTAAGGTGGCGAAGCACCGGACAGTCTCTGTTCTTAAAATGCATGGTTGAAAACCATACCTCATTTTAAAAACAGAAGAGGCCATGGGAAATCACTACCACTGGTGGTCATTACAAAGGGCTGAATCAAACTCTGTGTACAGAAAACGGCATTCCCCGGGAGGTAGGAGGAACCGAGTGGCAGTAATTGTGCATCAGCTTTTGGAAAGGCCTCAGCTTTGGGGGCGTGGAGGGACAACTATGTATGATTTACAATAAAGTGTTTGTAAGCATGGCTAATTCATTATGTAAAGTGACCTACAGGGCTCCTGTCTCCAAAAGCTGAAATTTTCTAAACACAAATTTTAAAGAAAGCTAAATAAAAAAAAAATATGGGCAAAGATTGTTGAGACCAAGATTGGAAAAAGCACAGGGACAAATAGCCAAACAAATGGAAGCACATGAATTATGAACCAAAGGCTGTGGAGCCCCCAGCTGGATCAGGCCCTCTGGATAAGTGAGACAATTGAATAGCTTGAAATGTTTGGGAGACATCCAGGCTGTGGGGCCGGGACCTGTCCTTAGTGCATGAGCTGGCTGTTTGGAACCTTGGGCTTACACAGGGACACTTTGCTCAGCCTGGAAGGAGGGGACTGGACCTGCCTGTACTGAATCCACCAGGTTTAAAGAATCCCCAGGGGAGTCTTGTCCCTGGAGGAGATGGGAATGGAGGGGAGGAGCTGGGAGAAAGGTGGGGATGGGGCGGGAGGGGGAGGATAGGGGAACCCATGGCTGATGTGTAAAATTAAAACACAAATATAATAATAATTTTAAAAAGGAGAAAAAAAGATTATTTTCCTGTAAGCTATAATATCTAAGATAAATACAAATTTTGAATAAATAATGTGTTCCAATGTGTTAGTAAACAAAATTTTATTTGTGAATTACTGTGGCTTTAGTGCTAACAGCCAATGGACATGGTATAGCTGAGCAGTTATGACAGCTGGGAGAGCCATAAAGACTATGCAGCCCTTAAAACACAGTCTTCATCTTTTCTCCTTTTGGTTTTTTGAGACAAGGTTTCTCTGTGTAGCTCTAGTTGTCCTGGAACTCACTCTATAGACCCAGATTGGCCTAGAACTCACAGAGGTCTGCCTGCCTCTGCCTTCAAGTGCTAGGATTAAGGGTGTGCACCACCACTGCCCAGCTCACATTCTTCTTCTTCTTCTTTTTTTTTTTTTTAAAGATTTATTTATCATGTATACAGAAGAGGGAGCCAGATCTCATTACAGATGGTTGTGAGCCACCGTGTGGGTCCTGGGAATTGAACTCAGGAACTCTGGAAGAACAGCCAGTGCTCTTAACTGCTGAGCCATCTCTCCAGCCTACATTCTTCATTCTTACAGGGCTCAAGTTCAAATATTTTTCAGAATAACAAATTCAATGGCTTGATTTTGAAAAATCTGAAATACGTATTTTTGAAAGTTGAATAACAAAATTATTTATCTCTTAGTCAGCCAAGCCTACCAATTTATAACTGATGTCTCCACTACAACATTATGAACCAAATTGTATGTGCCACGTGAACAAATGTTTTGTTCTTGAGTTTTAGGGGCTCTTTGGTAACAGACATACTTGGGGACCACCACCAGCAGTGTGACCAGGTACTCTGAGTCAAGAACAAAGTCATCTTTCTTCACGATTTCCGCCAGGCTCCGAGTCAGCAAACTTCCCCTGAAGATAATGAGAGGACAGTCACTGGTGGGAAGTGCACACTTCCATGGCAAAGGAAAGAAAGGGGCTGAACACACGTCATAAAGGCTCAGTGCTTAAGAGTACTTGTTCTTGCAGAGGACCCGGGTTCAACACCCACGCGGAGGCTCAGCTGCAAGGGATCTGACACCTTCCTCTGACCTCCAAGGACACCAGGCACACACCGGTGCACAAACATAAATGCAGGCAAAACAGTCACACACAGAAAATAAAGTTTTTAAAATTTTATTTAAGAAGTCAACAGTTAGCCAGGTGTATCCTACCCCTGCAACTTAAGAAGTGTCAATGTTTGCCAGAATTCCCCTCTAATGTCTAACTTTGTGCTTATTTTAATTACTGTAACTCAGCTCTTCTCATAATTACATACCTTGACTGAGAAAGTTCTAGTCATCAGATACCAGTCTGTTTCATAGCAATCATGAAATTATGTCATCTAAGCACAACCTCTGTTTTCCTCCCTTTCCCTAGATATCATGTGATACCAGACAATTTTGGTTAATTAACACAATAATCAACTTTCAAATCAGTTTTCATTTGGTCTTCCAGTAATGAAAACGCCTTGTCCTGTTTGTGCCACAGACCATCAGCTTTTTCCTTGGACTATGATACAACTCTGAACAGCTCTGCACTTGAAACTACACTTGGCGGCCAGACAGATGGCTGGCTCAGTGGTTAAGAGCACTTGCTGCACCAACCATGTGGACTTGAGTTCAGACACCAGCATCCGTGTAAGGAGCTGTGCACAATCATGCACATACCTATAACCCAAGAACTAAGGGGCGTGGAGACAGGATGACCTGAGGCCCGAAGAGGGTGACAGAAGAGAGGACCTGATGACTTCCTCGGTCTTCCACATGTACACGCAAAGGTGCGTTGCACCATTCACTCAAACACCACACTCACATACATTTAAAATAAAAACTGAAATGAAAAACTTCACTTGTATGCCCCTCCCCCAGAACCGACAAAACAGCCCCCCAACTACACTTGCAGTAACACTACAAGGAGGTCAACCAATACGGTTGCACTGCTTCTAAAATCTACACCTGGAAAAGAGAAAGCAGAAATAACCATTACAGCATAAACAGGTTATTATATACACATCTTTTAAGTGGCAGGTGATCAAATGGCAATAATTGATTTGATTTAAAATAATTTTACACCATCTTCAGTGAGATATCAAATAGATAAGGAAATAAGCCAGCATCCAGGTGGCAAGTAAATTTATGAGAAAGTTTAATGAATCAGCTTCACATCTGTTCTGAATTGCTCAAATTCTGTAAAATTAGTGAACTTCCTCCATGAAAAATTTTTAAAAATTATTAAAAAGTATCCTTGTGTATGCCGTGTGTATAGGAGCCTGCAGGTTAGGAGAGGGCACCAGATACCCAGAAATGAAGTTACAGACAAGCACCTCAGGCCCTCTGCAAGAGCAGCCAGCATGCTCTCCAGCTCCTACAATCACTGATTATAGACATAGCACTGACTGGAACCTTCTAAACCCCCAAGTGCCCCGCACTCCCGCACACTTAGCATCCACAAAGACTTGAGAGCTTACGCATTCTTTCGCTCCAAATTCTGAAGGTTTCCTTTCAGGTTGTTGTATGCAGACGCTCGAGATTTCAGGTCATTATCAATCTGAGTTACTCCCTTCAAAAGAGAAGAGAAAGAGGCAAATTTTCCCTAGGTTTGCCCCTACCAATACAATTTAAATAGTTTCTGATTAAGAGTAGGGTTGGGGATTTAGCTCAGTGGTAGAGCGCTTCCCTAGCAAAAGGCCCTGGGTTCAATCATCGGCTCAAAAAAAAAAAAAAAAAAAAAAAAAGAGTAAGCAATTAGATTAAAAGTACAACTTTAAAAGGGCATTTAAAAAAAAATTTTTTTTTTGCGTGCATCACCAGCGCCCGGCTATCTATCTATCTATCTATCTATCTATCTATCTATCTATCTATCTATCTATCTATCTATCTATCGTGTATACAGAAGAGGGCACCAGATGGTTGTGAGCCACCATGTGGTTGCTGGGAATTGAACTCAGGACCTCTGGAAGAGCAGTCGGTGCTCTTAACCTCTGAGCCATCTCTCCAGGCCCCAAACTTTGTTTTTAACAAATTTCCATATGAATCTTATACTATGCTAGTGTGTGTAGTTAATTGTTATTGTCATATTACTTCTTAAATCAAGAAAAAGAACCCTAGCTCACCAGATTTGAAGATTACTAATCAAAAGGCCTCAAGGCCAGATGTGGTGGCACGCACCTTTAATCCCAGCACTCAAGAGGCAGAGGTAGGAGGATCTCTGTGAGTCTGAGGCCAGCCTGGTCTACACAGTGAGTTCTAGGACAGCCAGGACACAGAGATATCCTGTCTCAAAAACCAAAACAGAGGGGAAAAAAAAACCTAAAAAGTATTTCATAGCTATAACACACACACACACACACACACACACACACACACACACACACACCACATACATATAGATATACAATTTAAACAAATCTTCTATAAATCAGTGTGTCCCACCTGCCTTAATTTTTGTCTTACCTTGGCAATTATTTCAGAAATATTTTTCAGAGATTGCTTGATTGGATATTTGGCCATATCCCACTGGAACCTTGTTATATAAGTAACCAAGTCAACTGAAACAAGGTAATAAATTAATTACTGAAGAGAAGTTGTAGTATTTTTTTGTCCTGGAACTCACTCTATAGACCAGGCTAGCTTCAAACTTAGAGGTCCATCTGCCTCTGACTCCTGAGTGCTGGGACTCAAGGTGTGTGCCACTATACCCGACTGTTCTTGTTGTTTTTAAAAAATGTATTTATGTATTATGTATACCGTGTTCTGCCTGCATATATGCCTGCATTGTCAGAAGAGGGCACCAGATCTCATTATAGGTGGTTGTGAGCCATCATGTGATTGCTGGGAATTGAACTCAGGACCTCTGGAAGAGTAACCAGTGCTTTTAACCTCTGAGACGTCTCTCCAGCCCCAAGGCTATATGTTTTTTTAACACAGACAAAGATATAATTTCTGAAGGGTCCTGACTAAATAAATGTGAATGAGATTAGAAGAACACTGAAATTTAAAATTTATTTTTTAATCATGTATATAAGGTGGGGGGCATGTATGTACAGATGAGTGCATATGCCTGCAGAGGGCAGAACAGATTCCCTGAAGTTACAGGCAGTTGTGAGTCATCCAATGTGTGTGCCAGGAAATGAACTTCTCTAAAGAGCAGTATGTGCTCTTAACCACTGAGCCATCTGTCTAGCCCCAGAACAGCAGATTTATTTATTTTTAAGTAGTTTTGTTGGGTGTAGTGGTACACACCTTTAATCCCAGGCAGAGGCAGGCAAGCCCAGCCCAGTCTATTTAGCAAGTTCTAGGCCAGCCAGAGCTACACAGTGAGAGACTGCCTCAAAGACAAACAAACAAATAATAATTAATTCAATAATGAGATCAAAGTATTCTGTATAAAGTCATCATTACCCAGAACAGGCTCAATATAAATTATTAACTTACAGCTGCAGACATGTACATTAGTGATCTATTTTATGAGCACTCAGAAAAGCAATATTCTAATTTGAGGGGAACAAGGCATTACTCTGTAATAAAAATCAACCATCCCTGGTTCTATTAAGTAGAAAACAGGAGGATCTAACTGCAATAATGCTGAGATGTTCAGCTTTACGTCAGAGTCGTTCCAGACAGGAGACTACACACTGTACCTTACACTACATTCTGTATCACCTAAGAGTGACATAAATTATGTTCCAGGGGACAGATGTGACTGGTAACATCACCAGTAGTAACCTCACAGCTTTCTGGTAAAGTAGCATCCTCATCTACGGGTTTCTACATCCTTTTTGCTGCAGTTTCTGAGCCACTCACATTATACATTCATAATTACAAATCACAAAGGATCAGCTCACCTCCACTGGCCAACAAGTTCTCCTGAACTTTATCTTTACTGTCCTCCAGCACATCAGCCATATACTGAGCCACTTTCTTTACCACACTGGGAAGCAAAAAACATACACAAAAAAAAACATCATTTGTAGGAAAATCTTCCATTCATATATAATGAATCCTATCTTATATAAAACATTTAAAGAATAAAGTGGATCAAGAGGTCTGGTTCTATGAAAAATCAACTGTGTAACTGTAGGGTTTTATAGGGACTGAATGCAATGTGTTTCTCAATCCAGAAAGAAAGTCATGCAAACTGGTCATGGCAGCACACACCTGTGATCCTAGCACTTGTGAGGTGGAGGCAGGAGGATCAGAACTTCAAGACCACCCCCTGCTGAATATGCAATTACAATCCTAAACGGAACTTACTACTTTTTTCCTCCTTGCTTTTTCATTCTGAAAGGGCAAGCCCTTGACCTCATTTTAGGCTTTCCCCCAACTTGGTCTTATGATCCAGGGTCTCATTATACAGATCAGGCTGGATTGAAGAGGTATTTTCATGCCTCAGCCTCTCAAGAACTGGGAAACAGGTATGTGGCACTGTCTCCAACCATGCATCTCTTCACTGAGCCACACAACTGTTCTTCTCGCCTTTAGTATGGCAGACCACCAACACCATATTGTGACTATTTACTTCCTTACTGCATGTGCTTACATTAAAGTAATTCCTCAAACTGGGCATGGTGGTGTGCAGCCACAGCCACAGCCTCTGAGGCTGAGGCAGTAGGCTCATGCTCAACTGGAAGCCAGGCTGGGCTCAATAGTGAAATCCTGTCTCAAAACAAAAACAAGGGGCTGCAGAGACAGACGACTTAGCAGTTATGAAGACACACTTCCAGAGAACCCTAGTTCAGTTTCCAGCACCCTAGTCAGGTGGCTCACAACCTAATTCCAGCTCCCGGGGACCTAAAAGGCCGTTTTCTGGCCTCCTCAGGCAGCTGCACTCACCTCACACATGCACACACTGACAAACACATATACATAAATAAAAATACATCTCTAAAAATAAATAAATAGAATACTTCACACATCATCAGTCAGAGTAACGAGAATGAGAATCAGAATGTGGCCACCAGTCATGGCAAGCCATTAGTCTCAACACCTGGGAGGCAACGGCAGGAGGATCTCTATTAAGTTTGAGGCCAGACTGGTCTACATACCAAGTTCTAGGCTACCCAGGGCTACAAAGTGAGACTAAAAACAAACAAACAAACAAAAACAAAAAGAAACCCCAGAATGAGATACTGCTTTGTACCCATCAGCAGGGTTAACAAAGTATCAGTTAACAGTTGGTCCTGGCACAAATGCAGCACAATTAAACGGCTTTAGTGCTGCCCACACCTGTACGCCCAGTGCTAGGGAGACTGAAGCAGGGCTGCTCCAAGCTCTGAACCAGCCTGGGCTACAGTGTGAAACCCTGTCTCAAACACCAAAACCACAAACCCTGACAATGCGAATATGAATTGGTACAGCCACTTTCAAAACAACTCTTCAGAAAAGAACCAAGGATCCGAGTCCATTCCCAGGGAGACATACACTCAAGATAAACAGAAAGAGAGCACACAAAAAATACATAAGCCAAAAAGAGAATAAACTAAATGTGTACCAGCTGATGGATTAATAAAACATGATATATAATGGAGTACTTAATAATAATGAATATAAGGGAACAGTATTTGCTAATAAGAGGAAATAAGCTGGGCATGGTGGCACATGCTTGCAATCCCAGTGAAGGGCAGCAGACAGGAGGATCCCAGGCTTGCAGTCCCCAAATCTGCAAGCCCCACAGTTCCTATGAGAGGCCCTGTATCCTGGCCACCATGTACACCTGCATACACATGCACCTACATGAACACACAGATACACAAAAAACTGATACACAAAGAAAAACAGTCATTTCCCACAATCATTCAGCTAGCAGAGAGGACCCAGGATCTGGAAAGACACTCTCCAGACAACCTGACACTAACCACAGACTCACTCTCTTCAGTTCCACACATGCAGATACATTACCCTTCTACAAATGCATCTAGTTTAGCCAGTTCATCCGACAAGCCAACCAGGACATCCAATGTGCCAACCTAGAAGGGAAATTCAGCTTTCATCACTTTTATGTCTTTTATTGAAGGGCTTTGACACAGGTCTTACTATGTAACCAAGGTGAACCTCGGACTGCCAATCCTCCAGTCTCCCCAGTGCTGGGATTATAGGCTCACAGCACCACATCTGGCTCCCTGTCTCCAACCTGCTCTTAAGGTGAGAGGAGCTGTGGGGGACCAGCCCCCACCTTTTCCAGGGTTCCTATGAGTAGGAGAGAGGAATAAGGAATGATAGATAGAATGATAGGCCTAGCCGACACACAGGATAGCTTCAGGAGGGCCTGGATCAATATCCACCGGCCCAGAACTTTATTCAAAAGAGCTTTTTATAACAATGCCAAGGGGAGGGGCAAAAGACCTCCTCCTTGCTAGTGTAGACCCTTCCAAACACCTGGTACCCAGGCCCATGGTCCAATCATCGTCTCATGCAGTTCTGCCGGGTAAAGCAAACTCAGACCTCACTAGGAAACCTATGTGGGTTCCCACAAGGAACTGTTTTTGTTTTGTTTTGAGACAGGGTCCCATCTAGTCCACACTGGTCTCAAACTTGGTATGTGGCCAAGGCTGGCCTTGAACTCCTGCTGACTGAGTGCTGGGTGGGATTACAGGCTTGCACCATCCTTCCTAGCTCTATACCCCTTTACCTTAAAAATAAATAAATAAATAAATAGAAACTAGATGATGGCCTGGCAGTAATGGCGCACACCTTTAGTCCCAGCATTTGGGAGGCAGAGCCAGGCAGATCTCTGAGAGTTCGAGGCCAGCCTGGTCTACAGAGCGAGATCCTGGGCAGGCGCCAAAACTACACAGAAAAACCCTGTCTTGAAAAACAAAACAAAACAAAACAAAAAACAAAACAAAACAAAAAACCCACAAAACCTAGATGATGTATCTGTATTTGTAGGATCCATAAATCTTACATTCTCCACTTTTATTTCATAAAATATAGCAAAAACCCAAAGAAGTTTGCTGGACATCTAAGTGCATTTGCACGTATGAGTTAATCCTCTAAGTGGGAAGCCACACTTAGGCAGTGAAAACTTGGCACTTAAGGAGCAGGCCCGTGCTTGCTCTAAACTGGCCGGGAACTATGGCAATGTCAAGTCCTGCTCCGCAGCAGGGCCCTAGGTGGGTCTATGGATGTGCATAACTGTCTCTCAAAGATCATGCTTTACAAGTAAAATGCTGTTAGCCAGCTGGGGGCACACACCTTTAATCCCAGTACTCAGGAGGCAGAGGCAGGTGGATCTCTGAGTTTTAGGTCAGCCAGATCTACAAAGTGAGTTTCAAGACAGCCAGGGCTGCACAGCAAGACCCTGTCTCAAAAGACACACACACACACACACACACACACACACACACACACACACACACACACACACAAAGTAAAATGCTGTCTTCACCAAAGTTCAGTTAACATCCTAGCAGCCTGCTTCATATTACAACTGCTAGACTTACGGGTCTTCAATAAATGTTAAATACATTTAATGGATTAAATAATGTCTAAGTAGGTACTGTGGTAACAGAATATAAACAATAACAAATATTACTGAGAAATTTTAAAAAACATAGTAAGGCTTTTCTCTTCTGGAAACCCTACTTGGGATGCAGCACCATGGCTTCCTTATAAGTTAGAGAACAGAAGAACAAGCTGTAACTTCTGTGGTTTCCTTGTAACATCCAGAGACCAAAATCCACTCTAAATTAGATCAACAGCTGGAGAGGAGTGACTCCTTCTCAAGGGACCTATAAGTTCACTTCTGCCAAAGCAAAGAGAGCCCTCCCCAGGTTACCTCCAACTCACAGCCTCCCCCGCTCCCCCACACCCTAAACTCACAGCCTCCCCCGCCCCCCCCCACCCTAAACTCACAGCCTCCCCCACTCCCCCAGGGCAGTTTTCTGCACAGTGCAGCTGTACCTTTAAGTCAGGAATGTTGAACTTGGAGGAGACCGCAAGGTTATTGTTCTTGGTAGTTGCTGCATGGAGTTTCTCCCATGTTTGCTGACAGGTTTTCTCCCCAGGAGCAGATATGAGCCAGAACTCAGTCATGTTTGTTATCTCTTTAGAAATCAACGGAGAAGCTGTAATGTTAAAACAGAGCAGATAATTTCCTAAAGTACAACCTAACAACAGTTAGGATCTAAAATGGCCCCAGAGGCCCTGGGTAAAGGCTTGATCCCCAGTCAGAGGGACCATGGGGTGGAGCGGGAGAATTAGGGCCCTAGGGAAAATGCCTTGAAGGGGATACTGGGACCTTTGCTTTCTCCTTCCCCTCTGTTTTAATCTGGGGTCTCACTGTTTTGCCCAAGCTGGCCTCAAACTTTTGGGCTCAATCAAGCAGTCTTCCCACTTTGGCTTCCCAAATGGCTACAATTACAGGAACATGCCACCAAGCCTGGCTTCTTTTTTCCTTTAACAGCCATGAAGAACACAGTGCCTTTAATCCCAGCACTTGGGAAGCAGAGGCAGGGGATCTCAGTTTGAGGTCAGCCTGGTCTACAGAATGAGTTCCATGACAGCCAGGGCTACACAGAGAAACCTTGACTCAAAAAAAAAAAAAAAAAAAAACATAAGAAAAAAAAAAAAAAAACAACAGGACTTTTCGGCTACACAGGCAAGCAACAGCTGTCAGCCTCTGTGCTGCTGCTGCTGTCTTGGCTACTGGCCTTGGCTATTTCCCATACCTGGTTTCCTCCACATAATACTCCTAAAGTCACTAAATCCAACTATTTTACCCCAGAAACCTATCAGGAGACTATCGAGACTATCCTGACTACCGTCAGTTTATCAGAACCTAGTCCATCTTTAAGCCTCTGGTTATTGTGTCTGTTTAGCAGTATGGAGATTAAACCCAGGGCCTCAGGCACCTTAGGTAAATACAGTCCTTCCCAAGCCCTCCAGAGACAGGGCTGTAGCAGGAATCTTAAAAAGTCTTGCCAGGCGGTGGTGGCATACGCCTGTAATCCCAGCACTTGGGAGGCAGAGGCAGGTGGATCTCTGTGAGTTCGAGGTCAGCCTGGGCTACAAAGTGAGTTCCAGGAAAAGGCGCAAAGCTACACAGAGAAACCACGTCTTGAAAAACCAAAAAAAAAAAAAAAGTCTTATTAATAAAAACAAACCTGGAGCCAGGTACTGTGGTCAATGCTGGAAGATCAGAGAAGCAGAACAAGCCACAGGTACCTCACCTTGTCAATACCGCAGCTGATCCAGTTTCCTCAGTCTGGAAACCTCTGTGTCCTTACCTGGATGGGTCTCAGCTGAACTGCTTCTTGACAGCCTGAAAGCTTAACCAGCTAAAAGCTTGTAGTTTCTGGTCTTCACGCCTTATATACCTTTCTGCTTTCTGCCATCACTCCCTGGGATTAAAGATGTGAGTCACCATGCCTGGCTGTTTCCAGTGTGGCCTTGAATTCACAGAGATCCTAGCAGATCTCTGCCTCTGGAATGCTAGCATTAAAGGCATGTGCCACCATTGACTAACCTCTATGTTTAATATTGTGGCTGTCCTGTTCTCTGACCCCAGATAAGTTTATTAGTGTGCACAATATTTCGGGGAACACAATACTACCACACAGGGCCTCACTAAACTGCCTTGCATTCTCTATAGCCCAGGAAGTCCTTGACTTTGAAACCTCCTGCCTAGGCATCCAAGTAGATAGGATTATAGGCTTGTATGTTAGCCTAATCTGAACCACCTTTAATAATACCAATGTCCTAGGTGGTCAGTTTGGGGGCATTTGATGTTTCACTGTATGTTTACACCAGCAGATCTGCTGGAATGTATTTGTAGGTGTATTTCTCTACTCGCTCTTCCCCCAAATGGCAGGTAAAGAAACCAACTGTTCTAACCTTCCTGACAAGAGCATCATCACCTGAGCTCTGCCTCTTTTGTACAACCAGAGCCAGCAGATGCCCATCTCGACATTCTAAAATACTGCCTGCAAATGTCCGGAAGACTCCAGACACACGGAAGAAGACCTGATTTTTTTCATCTATAAATAACATCTGCCTCTCTCCTCCACTGAGTTTTTATCGGGATGAAAGGAAATAATCACATATCTTCCTCCACAGTGGAGCAGTATCTGGGAAATCAGAAAGCTCTCTAAGTCTCCTTGCTTTTTTATTTGTTTGTTGTTGATATTTTTGTTTGATGGTTTGTTTTTGGTTTTTCGAGATAGGGTTTCTCTGTGTAGTTTTGGAGCCTGTCCTAGAACTCACTCTGTAGCCCAAGCTGTCCTCGAACTCACAGAGATCCGCCTGCCTCTGCCTCCCGAGTGCTGGGATTAAAGGCACTTGCCACCAATGCCCGGCTAAGTCTCCTTGTTAACTGGAGCCCTTTTGGGAGATGAGGCAGGAAGGGCAAGGTAGCCTTTGCATTTGGTACTTAGTATAATACATAGGTCTCCAAACTGCCATGTCCCATCCTCACCATAACCCTATGAGATGTTCACAACTTAGTCATTTACCTGAGGACACAACTGGGATCCAAGTCCAGCGCTGGACTCAAAGGCCACATTCTCTAAAGGGCTCTTTCCTGTGCTGTGCCAGGAAAGAATGCCAATGTGTATAGGCTCGCACTGCACATGTGAGGAGGTGAAAGAACTGATTTGGGCTGTTGCTTTATTGGGTGAAGCAGGGTCTCTGGTTCCACCTCACCACAGGAGCTGTGGTCACAGGCGTGCACTGCTGTGCCTGGCTGGGGGACAATGGAAATGGTGCACTGAGCACTTCTTGACCACTTCCCATCTTCCTGGCCCTGTACTTCTTGAATATTCTTGAATGAATCACCTTGAGGATACAGTAGCTAACAGATAAACTGAATAATAGTTGTTTATGTACTTTCACTTTCCTGGTCTTGAAACACAATCTACATACACACAATGAAATACACTCATCTTAAGACTGTAATCAGTTCCTGAGCCACATATGGACCTGTTAGACCACTGCCAAAACCAAATTACGAACATTTGAGTGGCTCAGGCCTTTAACCCCACAAACAAAGAAGGCAGAGGCAGCGAGAGCTCTCCATGAGTTCCAGGCCAGCCAGAACTACAGTAAGATCCCATCTCAAAAAAAGAAAGAACGGGTAGTGGTGGTGCACGCCTTTAATCCCAGCACTCGGGAGGCAGAGGCAGGTGGATCTCTTATGAGTTCGAGGCCAGCCTGGGCTACAGAGCGAGATTCAGGACAGGCTCCAAAACTACACAGAGAAAAACCCTGTCTCGAAAAACAAACAAACAAACAAGAACAAGGCATTTTATGAACCAAGAGTTTTGTGAAAACATGTTTCTACTTCTCTTGGGATAACGTTGCAGAAATGAATGTACTTTTTGTGGTGTGTGGGGGTGTGTGTGTTTCAAGACAGGGTTTCGCTGTGTAGCCCTGACTGTCCTGAAACTCGCTCTGCAGACCAGATTGGTCTTGAATTCATAGAGATCTGCCTGCCTCTGCCTCCTGAGTGCTGATTAAAGTCATGTGCCACTAACGTCCAGGCAGAAATGCACTTTCTAAGCAGATAACTGGTATATTTGACCTTCCAGCGAGAAAACATCTTCTGCTCTCAGTTATTAAAGGACTCCAGCTCCAGCTGTCCCACTTGCTCACTAATGTTAATGTTCTTGGCCTCACCTTCAGCCTCTCAGTGGATGCAGGGGTATCCTGCCTTCCCACAATGCATTTCTGTGAGGGCTAATGAAAATCAGTATCTTTTCACGTTACCAGCCACGCGTGTACCTTCTCTTTATAGTGTCATTTTAAATTATTTGCTCACATATCTGTGCATGTGTGTAGGTGTACAGGGGACAGAGGGCAACCCTAGATGATGTACCTCAAGCAAAATCCACCACCCCTTTTTGAGACAGAGTCTCTCGCTGACCTATAGCTTCAAGTAGGCTAGGCTGGCTGGCCAGTAAGCCCCATGGATCCGCCTGTTTCAGCTTCACTAGCACTGGGATTACAAGTGCCAACAAACACACCTGGCCTTTTTTTTAAATGAGCCCCAGGGATTAAATTTAGGCCCTCATGCTTGCACAGTGAACATTTTACTGACAGAGAGCTATCTCCCCAGTTCCTGTGTACCCATTAAATACACACACACACACACACACACACACACACACACACACGCCCCAAAACTGAGTTATGACTGAATTCTACAGTGTTGTACACTGGTAGAATGTGAAACACAATCAGCATTGCACTGTTAGCCCTGTGCCTCTATAATCTGATTTATAAAGACAAATGTTTATTTGTCGAGGGAGACCAGATCCCTCTTATTCCCCCAGGGTACTCTTGAGCAGGGATAAATGAGGAATTTGTAGATAGAAGTATAGAGGAGAGAGAGACAGAAAACACAGGATAGCCTCGGGAGGGCCTGGGTCAAAACCCACCAGTCCCTTCTGTCTCTAATAAAGGGCTTTTTAAAGGAATGCCAACAAGGGGTGGAGCAAAAGACACCCCCCCCCCCCAGCACAGCCAAGTGCAGACCACCCCAGACACCGGGTGACCATGTATGGCACGTGGTCAAGCCATCCCCTGATGCAGCCCTGCTGTGTCAAGCAAGTTCAGATCTCACTAGGAAGCGTCTGTGGGCCCCACAATTTGGCTCACTATTATAGAGGTTCTAGTCTAGGGTCAGTTGATGGTGTTCCATTCAGGCAGGTGGTAAGACATCACATGATCACAGAAGAGAAAGGAGAGGGACAAGAGTCCTCAGGCCTCGGAGACAGACCTCCGATGACCTAAAGACTTCCCAGTTAGCCCTTCTGAAAGTACCCACTCTCTTCCAGGAGTGCTAACACACATACACCACTTGAGATCCAAACTACTGGGTTGGGACTGTAGCTCAGCGGTAGTGCTTAGCACTGGGTCATGAGGCCCGAGGTCTCATTCTCTAGTACCACAAAAATATATAATCCAAGCAATAGCACATAAGTTTATACCCATGTGGTTTGACTTTTTGTTTGTTTTATTGTTTTGAGACAGTGTCTTTCTATGTAGCTCTGGTTGTTCTGAACTCTCCATGTAGACCAGACTGGCCTTGAACTCAAGAAATCTGCCTGTTTCTGCCTCCTAAGTACTGGGATTCAAAGTGTGTGCCCTACACCTGGCTGTCTTCTTTTTAATTGATAAAGGGCTTTTGACTTTCTCCATATATATTGTTGTACCTTGCTCACATTCCACTCCTCCACCTCACCCCACCATCCTCTATCCCCATCCCTGGCCCCCATCCCTGGTCCCCCATCCCTGATCCCCATCACTGGTCCCCTTCACTGGTCCCCATCACAGGTCCCCATCCCTGATCCCCATCCCTGGTCCCCATCCCTGGTCCCCATCACTGGCCCCCATCCCTGGTCCCCATCCCTGGTCCCCTTCACTGGTCCCCTTCACTGGTCCCCATCCCTGGTCCCCTTCACTGGTCCCCATCACTGGTCCCCATCACTGGTCTCCTTCACTGATCCCCTTCACTGGTCCCCTTCACTGATCCCCATCACTGGTCCCCTTCACTGGTCCCCATCACTGGTCCCCTTCACTGGTCCCCTTCACTGGTCCCCTTCACTGATCCCCATCACTGGTCCCCTTCACTGGTCCCCATCACTGGTCCCCTTCACTGGTCCCCTTCACTGATCCCCTTCACTGGTCCCCTTCACTGATCCCCATCACTGGTCCCCTTCACTGGTCCCCATCACTGATCCCCTTCACTGGTCCCCATCACTGGTCTCCTTCACTGGTCCCCATCACTGATCCCCATCACTGGTCCCCTTCACTGGTCCCCATCACTGGTCCCCATCACTGACCCCCATCACTGGCTCACTTTTATCTTTTATTTAGTTTTTGTGCTGCTGTAGACCACACCTAGGGCCTCACATGCGCCAGGCATGCACTCAAGCACCAAGCTACAGTCCCAGCCCACCAGGTGTCTTTACTTTTTAACACCAAAACCACGCCCTTACCACAACAGTTGGAAAGTTGGAAAAGTTCAGAGATTAATAAACACCATCATAACAAAGAACACTGGAGAGTCTGGTAATGGCCCAGGGGCAAAGGCACTTACCAGCAAGCCTGACTAGGTCACTTTGATTCCCAGAACCCATGTGAAGGGGAAGAGGAGCCTCCACAAATGCCCTGATGGCAAACGTGCACCCCCACACAGATAAAGGCAGGAAGATGGAGACAGAGAGAGTGAGGAGATAACATAACAGAGAAGGCAAGAGGACATTACACTGCTGTTAAATGACCGTATGTGAAGTGCCAGACTGGCCACAGCAGTGTCATCTCACTGTGGAGTATGTCTGAGAAAACCCTAATGCCAGCCCCAGGAAGCACAGTGTGATGGCCAGAGCCAGCCCTGTACGGACAATGTAAAGACTTGGAAACTCACCCCAGTTCTGCTTATCTCTGCATAGGAGAGGAGAGGCGGTGGACCGTGAGATGGACAGGACCTGATGACTGAATCCCACCTTCCTGTGCAAAGAGAGGACTCGCTCTGGCAGCTGTCCTCTGTCCTCACACACATACCACGGCACGCATGCGTCCACACGTGCATGCACATCACAAACACAGGAACAATAAACCAAACTAAATAACTTAAAACTTATTTTTAAAGATGTCCTACAGGCAAATCAGATTATCAGCAGGTTTCAGAACCACTGTATCAAAAAAAGGTATTCCCAGCCAAGTTTGGTGGCACATGCCTTTAATCCTAGCACTTAGGAAGCAGAGACAGGTGATCTGTGAGTTCTAGGCCAGCCTGCTCTTCATAGTGAGTTCTAGGACATCCAGGGCTATCTAATGAGACTTTATTTTGGGAAAAAAAAAAAAAAGGTATTCCCATGATGACACAGTGAATTTAATGTTATAAGAGGTGGCAATATTATGTAATAAAAGACAGCTGGGCATAGTGATGCAGCCTTTAATCCCAGCACTTGGGAGGCAGAGGCAGGCAGACCTCTGAGTTCAAGGCCAGCCTGGTCTACAAAGAGCGAGTTCCAGGACAGCCAGGGCTACACAGAGAAATCTTGTCTTGAAAAACAAACAGGGAGGAAAGAAAAAGAACAAACAAACAAACAAACAAACAAACAAAAGATGGCTAAATGCAGAGTTCTCAAGAACCACCCAGCATCACTGGAATTCTGACACTAAAATGCTTTTTAACTCGACTGAGTTTAGAATGATGCATGTGTGTACATGTCTGAGACATATATACACACACATCAACCCACTTTTTGTGTGAATATGAAGGTAACTAGCATGTTTATTAAGCAAATAGAAACAAGTAAGAGTATAGAACAAAATAAAATCCAGGTGAACTTTCTTTTGCTCAAGAACGAACAACTTGCTAGGTATGGTGGCAAATGCTTTTAAACTCAATGAGATCTTGTCTTAAAGAGGGGTAGGGAGCGGGGATGCTTGAGAGATGGCTCAGCAGTTAAGAGCACTGTCTGCTCTTCCAGAGGTCTTGAGTTCAATTCCCAGAAACCACATGTGGTTCAAAACCATCCATGAGATCTATTGCAAGAGAGAGAGAGAACAATTTAGCCAGGTGTGATGGTACATGCCTACATTCCCAACACTAGGGAAGCTGAGGTAGAATTCAGGCCAGCCTGGGTAACACAGAGAGTTCCTGTCCTAAGAGAGTGTGTGAACTTACTAAGAACAGAATACAAAGCATTTTGAATGTCATATGTACAAACAACAGATGGCTTTGTGCCCATGCTGTTTCCTCTCCAGGTAACAGAAGGCTGAATAACTCATTACACATGCACCAGGTTCTGGTTCCCACTTGGAATGAAATTTCAATCTGCCCATCATCCTTGGATGAGTTTTTCCTGCTATCCTCAAAATCTTCCTGGGTCCTCCTCTTCCACACTAGCCCCAAGTTGCCCTTAGTCCTCTTTCCCATCTGCCTCTCTGCTCAGTCTACTTTGCACAGCTTCCGTTCTGCCTGTTACAAAAACCATCCAAGCTCAGCGGTTAAGAGCACTGTCTGCTCTTCCAGAGGATCCCAGTTCAATTCCCAGCACCCACATGGTGGCTCACAACTCTAATTCCAGGGGACCCAACAGCCTTACAAAGGCAAAACAGCAATGCACACAAAATAAAAATAAATAATTGCTAAAAACCCAAGCTATTTTCTCAACTAAGTCCATCTACCCACCAAATCAATCAATTTATACCCCATTGCACCACTCTCAATCTAGGTCCATTAAACCCAAGTAAACATTACAGATGCATCAAGGCAGATTTGTATTTTATGTCTAGTCTCTTATTTTAGTCATTTTCAATTTAGGATCTTATTAATCTCAAGTCCCCAGAACTGTGGTTGCCTCTGGGAAGCAAAACAAATGAAATGTAGTCCCAGTCATCAAGTCACTTCCAATGATGGCCACAGACCTCTATGAGCTAGGCGAATGGACGGAGGTCTCTTTAGAGGGTGAGGTAGAGGCCAGACCTGAAGTTCAAGGTCATCATTGACTATACAGTTCAATGTGAAGCCAGCCTATCTTACATGAGACGCTTCCAAAAAGAAAGTAAGTCACTGTACAAAACACAATGTTGGAAAGTACCCATTAATTTCTGGTGAAGCTACGATACTTGAACTGGCACACTGGCCAACATCTGCAGTATGTCTATTATTGAAAGTCATTAAGTAGAGCTCTTCCAGTCTGGGAAAGGGGCTTGCCTTTGGAATCTCAGCACCTTAGAGACAGGAAAGAGTCTGAGGCTAGCTTGCTTGGACTTTACAGGGAACACCAGGCCAGCCTGGGCTACAGTGTGAAACCCTAGTTCATAAAACAACAGGATAGGGCCAAGGCGATGGCTCAGTGGGTAAGAGCCCAAGCTGTACAGCCTGGCGACCCAAGCTCTGTCTCCAGCACAGGAGTAAAAGAGGCTTGAGTGGCACTCCTCCGTGGAGATGGGAGAGAGGCAATCAGTTCTGGTACACACAGGAGATCCTGTGTCAACTAGGTGGGTGGAAAGGATGACTCCCCAAAATTGTCTTCTGACCACCACACAAACCCCCGAACCCATCTATACTCCCACCTCCCAGAATGTCATTTCACTTTTCTCTTGGGCCGATCATTTATAATCCTGACTAGACCACCATGCACTCTGCTCTAAGAGGATCTCTCTGAGTCTGAAATTCAAGATAAAAGCTTAAAAATCAGGGCTAGGGCTAACCTGCTGAGTGCACACCTGCCTAGCTATGCACAAGACTCTGGTTCAATTCCTTGGACCCCCACTCTCCCCACTTTTTAAAGATTTATTTTATTTATTAGGTATACAGTAGTCTATCTGCGTGTTTGCCTACACACCACAAGAGGGCATCAGATCCCATTATAGATGGTTGTGCGACACAATGTGGTTGCTGGGAACTGAACTCAGGACCTTGCAAAGAGCAGTCAATGCTCTTGACCTCTGGCCCCGCCACTTCCCTCTTGTAGTAAGCTGGTTTCCCCAGCTCATCTGAGCCTTTGAACTGCTTCAAGGACAGCACACACTCAAGCATGAGTAACGAAAAGCACTTCAATACGTTAAGCAATTTGGTGCTAACTTCCTGTGCAGCGGATGTTATTGCTGATCCTTGCAGAGCAGTCAGTCAATGAAATCCCTGTCCAGAGTCAGAGCTGGTAACCACACTGGGACTGACAGCGACCTATGGAAGGTCTCATACAATCAGAAACATAAGAATGCAGAAAAGTCCTGTAGTTAATACTAACAGCCATTAAAACAAAACTGAATTTACAGAAACATTATTCCTATTTTCTGTATCTTCATCATGTATTTGTAGTGATGACACTACATGCTTATCTGTCTCTGGGAGACATGCACAGGACTATTTCGAGTTGTCTGATGTGAGGATCACTAATCAGAACTTGGTGGAGGAGTCTCAACATAGGACAGTCTAAAATGTCTAAAATGCCATTAGTATTACAGCTCAGAAGCACCAAACCAGTTCAAGCTAAATGGTGAGGTTAATGGACTGCTTGAGACGGTTCAGCAGTTAAGAGTACTTGTTGCTATAGCAGAAGGTCCAGGTTCAGTTCCTGGCACTTAACATGGTGGCTCACAAACACCAGTAACTCCAGTTCCAGGGGATCCAATGCCCTCTTCTGTCTTCCACGGGCACCAGGAACATGTGGTACACATAACATACAAGCAGACAAAACATACACAAACCAAAAATAATTTCTTTTAAAAAGTTAATATATCAGTTAATTGGGCTAACTTACAAAAAAAACCCAAAAAACAAAAAACAAAAAAACTTCCTATTTATTCTGTCTGCTTTAAATGCCTCTCCCCTTGCCCTCCCCACCCAAAAACAGCCCTGGCTGACATTGGTGCCTCTGCCTCCCAAGTGTTGAGATTAAAGGCATGCATCACAATTGGCATCAGCCTCTTTCTACAAAATGCCAATATTGCGTCCACCCAACATTCCTCTTTCAAATGCACAATCCTGTTCCTCACCTTAGATCCACAGCTAACAAGCCATCTTTTATCCTGCTATAACATAAGCACCACCCTCCAATGACTACCCAACTCAATCCTCTGAACTAATAAATGTATAGCATATTTGCACAGCAGTATATAGTTACAAGGACACGTCCCATTGGACATGTGCTTTACTACCCAGATTACAGGGAAAGATGGGTGCAGTGATGCATGTCTGTGATACTGATACTTGGGAGGCAGAGGCAAGAGGATCAGGAGTTCAAGGCCACCCTGGACTACACGTGACCCTACCTCAAAACAAAAAGAAAAAGAAATTTCAGATCACCCGAGCTCTTTCCAAGACACCATGCTAATGCTGTCTTAAAAGCACTGATGAGGCCGGGTGGTGGTGGTGCATGCCTTTAATCCCAGCACTTGGGAAGCAGAGGCAGGCAGATCTCTGTGAGTTCAAAGCCAGCCTGGGCTACAAAGTGAGTTCCAGGAGAGGTGCCAAAGATACAAAAAGAAACCCTGTCTCAAACAAACAAACAAAAAACAAACAAAAAAGCATTGATGAAATGGAAATCAAATACAAATTAATTTGTAGCTAAAATGAAATATAGCTCTACATTCAGATAGTGAAAACAATGCACCCTCAGACATAGTACAATCTGTACAAGGACAATATAGAAGGTACTTAGTGCACACCTGCGCCCCAGCATTTGGGAGATGGAACAGAAGGATGGGTGGTTCCAGGCCAGCTTGGGACACATGGTTCAAAGAAGACTAACTACCAACCCAGGAGCTGGAGGACTGCAGAGGCCCCTTACAAAGGTTCAGTGTGCCATGCTAGTCTTACTTCTGACCACTGGACATTATTTTACATGTTATAGCAATAATCACAGAATCCAATTTCTGAAACCCTAAAATTCAAAAATAACAATGATAACTAATGTAAATGAAACTGTTAAGACTATTATAAACACAAACACACAAGCATATCAGCACTCAGGAGGCAGAAGCAGGTATATTTTTGAGTTTGAGGACAGCCTGGTCTACACACACACACACACACAGAGACAGATAAAAATAAGCATGTACACACACACACACACACACACACACACACACAAGATAATTCTTTAATCCCAGCACTCAGGAGGCAGAGGCAGATCTCTGTGAGTTCCAGGTCAGCCTCATCTACATGATGAGTTCCAGAGGAGCTAGAGAAATGGCTCAGAGGTTAAGAGCACTAGCTGCTTTGAGAAGTCCTGAGTTCAATTCCCAGCAATCACATAGTGGCTCACAATCATCTATAATGAGATATGGTGCTCGCTTCTGGCCTACAGGCATACATGCAGGCAGAATACTGTATAATAAATAAATACATGTTAAAAAAAAAAAAAAAAGAGTTCCAGGACAGCCAGGGCTACATAGTGAGACACTGTCTCAACAAACAAACAAAACAATTATTTCCTGCCTTGTTTTAAATTCAGAATTAGAGTAGCCACCTAGCTCTCAACATTCAGGATGCAGAGTACTATTTCTTGAGATCTGATCTAGTATCTCAAAGGAACCAAAAGGGAAAAGGATCCTGTAGTTCTGTGATGAAAACCTGAGGCTCCAACTCCAGTACAATGGAGACTCACTTGTTGCCAAAGAACCGTGATTGACAGCTGGAGCACCTCAGCTCACCCTGTCGCTCCTCATCTCCTCCAGCTACAGTACACAGGAGTCCTTTAGTCACACTCACAGAAAAGCAGTTCTGAGTTCTTCCAGACAGGGTCTTGCTATGCAGCCCTGGCTGGCCAGCAACTCACTACGTATGCCAGTCTGGCTCAAACTTGTGGGGGCCCTCCAGCCTCCACCTCCCTGGTGCTGGAATTACAGGTGTGTACCGTGCCCAGCTTACAGAAGCAGTTTCTAAAACACAGACTGCAACAGCAGAACCCCTTGAAGCTGTCCAGGTAAAGTTTCATGCACCTCAAAACACTTGCCCTGGGGCTAGGGATTTAGCTCAGTGGTAGAGCGCTTGCCTAGCAAGCACAAGGCCCTGGGTTCGGTCCTCAGCTCTGACAAAAAAAAGGGGGGGGGGCTTGTCCCATTAGCTGGGCGGTGGTGGCGCATGCCTGTAATCCCAGCACTTGGGAGGCAGAGACAGGTGGTTCTCTGTGAGTTTGAGGCCAGCCTGGTCTACAAAGTGAGTTCCAGGACAGCCTCCAAAGCTACAGAGAGACCCTGTCTCGAAAAACCAAAACAAAAAACAAAAAAACAAACAACAACAACAACAACAAGAAACCACTTGCCCTCTCCATACACACGACTGCGATGGCTACCTAAGTACTCAGCATGGACTCCGTCGAGGCCCCGCACCGTGCAAGTCAGAGGACACCTGGCTCCTCTGCTTCTAGTCCCACTGAGTCAGGAAAGGGCAAGGGATGACACTACAAGGGGAGAAATGGAAAAGCCCACAAATGACCCAGCCTCCACTGTATACTTCAGGTCTACTCAGAGCGCCGTAATAACTACCTCCTGGAAGGGGTGTGTGGGATGTAATCTTCCTTTCCCTCCCCAATTCCTTAATCCCTCTGATGGTGAATACATTTAAGTATCCCCCTGAATTGCCCACTGTAGGGAGAGCGTACCCCCAAATCCTTCAGTGGATGGCACCGGCCCTGAGCTAGTCTCACTGACTTATACCTCCTTCCATATGTACACAGAACCACATCTTCCCTAAATCCTCTTTGCCTCTAACACGAAAGCCCTGGAGAGCCTGACCCCAGCTCTCGACACACGCCTGCATGTCCCAGGCCCCTGAAACTTCTAGTAAGGTGTATTCATCCTCTTATCCCAGGGCCTTGACAGACTGTGTCCCCGGCTTGGAATGTTCTGTTCACTCCTGCCTGCCCATCCCCTTTCCACACCAGCCTCTTCTCCTCAGCAAAGCCTTCTTTGAATCTTCCACTAAGATTCCTGGGGAACAGCTCTAGTACTCCTTCAGAGCACATTCTACCCTTGCATAGCAATTTTATTTCTTGAGACAGGGTCTCACTATTTAGCTCTGGCTGGTTCTGCTTCCCAAGTGTTAGGATTAAAGGTTTGGACTACCACACCCAACTCGTATGGCTATTATTAAAACCTACCTCCTCCATATTCATCGGTAAACTCTGCGAGAAGAGACCAGTCTGCTGTCTGAGCCCTGGCGTCCTCGCTGTATCTGGTACAGGCAGGGCATGCACACGAAGCTCAGCAGACGTCACTCGGCCTCACAACTATTCCCCACTTCTCCACAATGCAGCCTGCTTCAAACCTGGCCTTTGGCACCCCAGAAACACGTCTTCCCTCTCGTCAGGCCCTCAAATAATGGGACTTTCCCTGAGCAGAAAGTTCTCCTCGGTTCTCTCCAGTCCCACTGGCTTGCCAAGACCCAGATTCAAGTTGTCTTTCCTCCATGGTACTTCCGTCCTCTCTCTGTTTTTACTAGTGTACAGCTTCATCCTTTCTCCTGTGACTTATCTTCTCACCATCAGTGAGGACTCCTAGGGCTGGGTTATTCACACCCCATCACTCCACTCCCAGGGCAGCACTAACTACTGAGCAGCCACCCCACCACACACACACACACATTACATCTTTCCTCTGAAAAGAATACTCGCTTCCCTCATATGCCTCATAGGTGATTCAACTGGCCTTATGAGAGGCTGCCCGCAAGTTCCTTTTCAGGGCATTTTGCCTACCCTCCCCACATTCTAGGGAAATGGTTTTAGCTGCCCGTCCACTGCCTACACTGACCCTGTGTCCTCTGTGACCGCCCCTGCCTGCCGCAGGTACCTCTTCAGCCCTGAAGACTGTCACTCCCTCCACTCGGGTACAGGCTGCACGCACACCAGCCCAGATCCTCGTCTGAGCCATTCTAGTACTTCCCACCCCGTCCCCGGCGAGCAGGACTCGTTGGGACTCCATGCCAAGAGGGACCCGAACGGACTAGACCTCTCCCTTCGGCCGCTGAGCTCCCCATCAAGGCCCTTCCTCCAAAGACACCAACCCTAGGCCCAGAGGAGCGGACAGCCGGCGCCCAGGCCGGCTGCAGCTCCGACGCCACACTCTAGGCCCCCGCGCCCGCCCCCATCCTTCCCCGGCGGCCCCTGCAGGGCCGGCTCCCGGCAGGGCTGTCACTCACGGACCCGGGAAGGTGTCTCAGGAGGCGGCGGCGGCGGCGGCGGCGGCGGTGGCTGCAGGTGCGGAGGTGGGAAGCCTGGCAGACGTTAACCGCTCAGCGCTCCATCCCTCCCGGACCTAAGCTCCGGCCTCTCGGCTTCCTCGACCCCTGCGCCCAGGGCGAGTCACGTGCCAGCCGGAGCAGTCAGCTGACCACAGCGCAAGCCGCTCCGCCTACGCGCGCGCGCGCTCCGGACTGCGCGCAATCGTGGTGACGGCCCGGCCTCCGGAGTGGGCGGGGCGGGGAGAACGCAGAGCGCGCTTCCGGGTGGGCGGGGCTCGCCGCTCCTCCCGAGACACCTGCCCAGGCCCGGCAGCCACCTGCCAAGGTCCCCGCCCACCCTAAAACTGGCCGCAGCTTTCCGCGGTTCCGACTCCCCGACCTCCTGCACCGACAGCAAGTTTTATTTGACAGTCTCGTTTTTGGCGAAATTTCCCCTCAAAGTTCACGCCAGTGTATTCACGTTTTTCATCCAGTCTGGTACCACTTCGTTCCATAAAGTATTCAGCAAGCATTGTCAGTCTGGGTTTTAGAATTGACTAGTAGAGTGACCCCTTGCCAGGAACTCCACGTCTAGTTTAGGGGAACCAAAATGAATACAGGTAGTCAAGGAAGGTTTCAGGACAGAGAAAACCATCAGCCTTGGGTTCCAGAATAGTAAATATCGAGCTGCTCTCTCAAACCATGCATATCTCACTGGTTGGGAAGGTAGGTGGTACCCATCTCAGAACTTTAGAAACTCGGGGACTGGGGAATTTTCTTTTTTAATCGTTTTCAGATTTACAGCTTAGCAAACTGAAGGCCCAGAGGTCACGGAGCTGCTTGAACAAAGGAATGGGCACTACTGACATTAAGTTCTGACTGTCCTTAGTAGAGTATGCAATAGATTTTCATTGTCAGCTTGGAGACAACTCTGGGTGTGTCTTTGAGGGAGTTTCCAGCAGCTTTAACTTAGACCCCTGAATGGGCAGCACCATTTCATGGGCTGGGAGCCAAGACAGGATTGCTTTTGCAAAGGATGGAGAGATGGCTCCAGGGTTAAGAGTGCATGCTGCTCTTGCAGAGGATCTGAATTCTGTTACCAGTTCCTACATGGAGTGCCTGTGACTCCAGCTACCTCCAGGGGATCCGATAGCTTCATCTGGCCTCTCCCAGAACCTCGTGTGCACACCCAGAGAGACAAACACACTCATACACATAAATACAGATAAAATAAATATTTAAAAATAATAAATAAGGTAAAGGCACTTGCCACAAAGCTTGATGACCTGAGTTGTATTCCCAGGACCCACATAGTGGGCAGTGAGGACCAACTACTGCGTGATGTTCTCCAAGCTCCACAGGCACACGGTAGCACCCACGTTTGTACACACACAAATAAATGTAGTAAAAGGTGGTTTTTGTTTTTGTTTTGCCGGAGCTGAGGACTGAACCCAGGGCCTTGCACTTGCTAGGCAAGTGCTCTACCACTGAGCTAAATCCCCAACCCCAAATATTCTTTTTTTTCATGGAGAAAGTTAGGCCACAACATTCATCTCTCTGCTTCCCGATCACAAATACAGTGTGACCAGCTCTCTCGACTCTTGCCTTCGGGACTAGCTTACTCTTACCATCCTGCCACAAACTGAGACAAAGTAACCCTTTCTGTATTAGTTGCCTTTCTGTTGCTGTGATAGAACACCTTGACCAACTTATATTTATTTGGGCTTATGTTCCAGAAATTTAGGCGTTTATCACCATCACAGCAGGGAAGTGTAGCAACTGACAGGCATAGCTACTGGAACAGCTGAGCACTCACAAACCACAAGCAGGAAGCAGGAAGCACACTGTAAATGTGACATACTTCATCCAGCAATGCCACACCTCCTAAACTTCCCCAAAGAGCCCCACCAATCAGAGAACAATTATTCAAATATCTGGGCTGTACAAGATGCCTCATTCAAACTACCACAGCGCCCTTCCTTACCTTTTTTTGTTAAGTATTTTGTGTCAATGACAAAAAAGGCAAATAATACACAAAATTGTTAGCAGAAATGAGACCAGTCTAACAAACCTGAAACTGGTTTATTGGAACAATGTGGGGGAGTTTGGAACTGTGGGTAAGAGCAGCTCTACAATGCTGCAAGCAGAGCTTAATGAGACACACTGAGGGTGTTTCAGAAGACCAGAATGTCCACAGAAAAGTAAGTGAAGTCCTGGCTCACAAGGTTTCAGCAGGCAACAAGGATTCCATTGGCGCCTAGGTTAGAAGTCCTTTAAATCCAATTCTGGAAAAGAGCTTGGCTGCATTCTGACTGTGTCCTGAAATTTAAGGCTAAGCTCAAAGGTAATGGACTAAATTATTTGGCAAGGGATTTTATGACAGTAAAACATCCAGCCTTCAGATTGGATACTGCTCACTGCTCTCAGCTCTTAACTAGAAAGATGAAAAATGAAGTTTGATGGAAGGATCTTGAACATACTTCAAATGGCAGACAAGGTAGGTGTAGAGAAAGCAGGTGTTCCATTGATAGCTCCAACTTGTATAAATACAAATTCATTGAGCAAGAAAGACCCTGAGGAGAATACTGCTGAATGGATCCTTTTTCAAAAACAGCTGCTTATGGGACTGGAAAGATGGCTCAGCAGTTAAGAGCACTGGCTACTCTCCCAGAGGACCCAGGTTCAATTCCCAGCACCCACACAGCAGCTTACAACTGCTTCAAACTCCAGTTCCAGGGGATCTGACACATTCATACCAATGCACAGAAAATAAAGTTAAATAAATTATTTTGGGGGGTTGGGGATTTAGCTCAGTGGTAGAGCACTTGCCTAACAAGGCCCTGGGTTCGGTCCTCAGCTCTGGCAATATATATATATTTACAGGCCTGGACAGATGTGTTTAAGAGAATGTGTTGTTCATCCAGAGGACTAGAGTTCAATTCCCAGCACCCACATTGGGCAGCTCACAACCACTTCCAGCTTCAGGGGTTCTAGTGTCCTCTTCTGGCCTTCTTGGACATGTTTATGGGGTATTTTCTTGATTAATGATTGATGTGGGAGGGCTTAGCCATCCTGGTCAATGCCACACCTACACAGGTAGTTCTGGATCTTATAAGTGAATTGAGCAAGCCATAGAGAGCAAGCCAGCACACACAGGGTTCCTTCATGGTCTCTGCTTCAGTTCCTGCCTCCAGGTTCTTGCTTGAATTTTTGGATTTGCTTTCTTCAATGATTGTAGATGAATTGCTAAACTGTCTTATTAAATAAAAAGAAACAGAGCCAGATATTGGGGTTAAAAACTGAGATATCAGAGGAATAGGAAAAGCCACAAGCCAAGCTCACCTTACCAACCCTCAGCTTCCAAAAGACCTACTTTCGGTATACACATGCCTATATGCCTTTCTGTTCTGTTATCTCATTTGCGCTCTCTCTCTCTCTCTCTCTCTCTCTCTCTCTCTCTCTCTCTCTGTCCAACTACATCACTTCCTCTTCCTGCCCAATTCCGTCACTTCCTGTCTGTCTGTACAGACACCTAAAACTTTATAATTAACTAGTGTTGGAACTTAAGGAATGTGCCACCACACCTGGCTCTGTTCCCATTTCGACCTTGAACTCACAGAGATCCAGACAGATCCCTGCCTCCTGAAATAGGATTAAAGGCGTGTGCTACCATCGCCTGACTTCCATGTTTAATATAGTGGCTGGCTTGTTCCTCTGATCCTCAGATAAACTTTATTGGGGTACACAGATAAAATATCACCACAAATGATAGACTATAATCTGTAAGATGAAATCATTTCCTCCTCAAGTTGTTTTTGGGTCAAGTAGGACAAATAGACATCGTATTTAACATAAATTATGGAAGCAAATGCCTGTCAAAATATTCTTGGCATAACTGGGTCTTGGGAAGGAAGGGGCAGGAGGGTCTTCTGATCATCAAGAGCTGAACACAGATAGTGAACATGGGCCCAGTGAAGGGCAGAAGGGCTGTGTTTGCTTTCTTACAGAGGCTGTGAAAGGGAACAAACTAATACAATGAGTTGGGTGGGTCAGGATCTGCAACTTGCTAATGTTTATAGGGCTCATTTTCCTGTATGTAAACCCCCAATAGGCTTATTCAGAGGATTAAGATAATGTGAATAAGGCCAGGCAGTGGTGGCGAACGCCTTTAATCCCAGCACTTGGGAGGCAGAGCCAAGCGGATCTCGGTGAATCTGAGGCCAGCCTGGGCTACAGAGTGAGTTCCAGGAAAGGCGCAAAGCCACACAGAGAAACCCTGTCTCGAAAAAACAAAACAAAACAAAAAAGAAAGAAAACATAATGTAAATAACTAAGCAGCTGACAGCAGCTGTCCCTCACAAAACTCTGCTCGTAACATCATGACGGCATTTACGTAAAGAACTGGAATACGAGGAACGGAGAAAGGGCTGAGTCTCAAAAAGGCGGTAGCCAACCCACCAGAACAGAGGCACCTGACCAGACAGGCAGACGGACAATGTTCTGGCCCTCAGCATGGTGAGCTGGCTCCAGGGACTCAGTTCCCACTCAAGCATCTGAGCCTCGGGGACTTTGGGGTTTCGTTGTTGCTGTTGCTTTGTTTTGCTTACATTTTTTACTTTGTTGGTGAGACAAAGTTTTGGTGTAGCCAGGTTGACCTGGAATTCACTCTTTAGCCAATGGTAGCCTAGCACTCGGGATCTCTTCTCTTAGCTTTCTGAGCACTGGGATTCCAGGAGTACGCCACCATTCATCCCGCTTAAATTTTCTTGAAGAAACAGAGGGTGAGGAGAGCGGGGTGTGGTGGGGTCGCTGAGTTCTCAGTCACACTGATCTACATTGTGAGCTCCCCTACCAGGTGAAGTTACACAGTGAACACTGTCTCAAGTGGGGGGGGGGGGAGCAGGTGTGAGGGGCAGGATGGAAAACAGGGCAAAGTACCAAGTCTGATGACCTGAGTTCGATTCCCCAGATCCACAGGTGGAAGGAGAAAACTGACTTCCTCAAGTTTTCCTTTGCTCTCCACAACACATAGGCATGCTCGAGTGTGCACATGCACACACTAAATAAATAATAAATATAAATGAGAAACAATATCCCCTTAACTTTGCCTCTTAGTTGTATCAGCTGGGCATGATGCCTCACACCTGTAATCCCAGCACTGGGGAACTGAGGCAGAAGGATTGTTGTGAGTTTGAGGCTAGGCTGAACTGCATAGTTAGGCCCTGCCTCAAAAACCCAAATAATAAATAAATAATTAGATAGACAGAGAAATAAATAATGAAATGTCATACCCAGGTATTCTGACACCTGCCTTTTGAAGCCCTTGGGAATCTGAGTCAGAAGGGTTACAAATTTTAGGATAGCCTTGGCTATGCAAGATCCCATCTCAAAAAAAGAAAGAAAGAAAGAAAGAAAGAAAGAAAGAAAAGAAAAGAAAAAGAAAAAAATCTGGGCTTAGTGGTAGAGATAGAAGATTAGAATTTCCTTCCAAGACTGGCCAAGGCTACAGAGAGAGTTCAAGACCAACCTGGGTGATGTAGTGAGACATCGATTAAATATAAAAAGTGAAGCAAACCTAGATACAGCTCTGTGGCAGAGCATCTTCACAGGTCCTGGACGAGCCAAACTTCAGCACAAAAAAGGGAAAGGCAAGTCTTTGCCATATCAGAAGATAAATGCTAGGTTTTTAATTTATTGAATCACAAGGTGTTTTGGAAAGTAAAAATTCTAGACCTAGGGTTATCTCTTTTGTTGTTATTGTTATTTGTTTCTTTGAAGCAGAAAGTCATACTGTAGCACAGGCTTACCCAAAACTCACTATGTAGCTCAGCTGGCCTTGAAGTTTTTCTGCCTTTGTCTTCCAAGTCCTGCAGTCACAGGTGTGTGCCACCACGTCTGGCTGCTTCTCACCTCTTTCCAGTACTTGTCATGTGTGGACTCTTTCTTTTTTACTTCCTCCTTATTTTAGTATTTTGAGTCAAGATTTCTGTGTGTAGCTCTGGCTGTCCTGGAACTCACTCTGTAGACCAGGCTAGCCTTGACCTCACAAATATCTGCCTATCTCTGTCTGAGTTCTGGGACTAAAGGTGTGTGCCACCACACCCACTAAGAACTGTCAACTCTTAGGATACTGGGGGACGCGTCACTTAGCAAGCAGCTGGCACAACCATGATGCCAATCCTTCTAGCTGGCACTACCATGATGCCAATCCTTCTAGCAGGCTTCTTAGATCTAGTGGTTGCTACTAGCCCACCTGAGGATGGCCTTCCGGCCTGCAATCATCTTGTCCTGGTAAAGTCATGTGGCTACTTGTCTAGCATGCATCTTACCTCCACGACACCTTAAATTGCATGACTTTCTTCTCGTCTCCATTCTTTTCCTCCAGCAGTTGCTGAAGTTTACAGGTTGCCTGCTGTAGTGGTGTGAATAGGAATGGCCCACATAGGCTCATATATTTGAATGCTTAGATACTACAGAGTGGAACTGTTTGAAAGAATTATAAGGACCAGAAGGTGTAGCCTTGTTGAAGGAGGTGTTTCATTGAGTGGAGGTTTTGAGGTTTCAAAAGCCCACACCAGTCTATTTTAAGTAAATTTTTTCTTTTCTTTTCTTTCTTTTTCCTTTCTCTTTCTCCTCCTCCTTCTTCTTTTGAGACAGGGTTTCTCTGTGTAGCCCTGGCTATCCTGAAACTCACTCTGTAGAACAGGCTGGCCTTGAACTCAGAGATCTTGCTGTCTCTGCCTCCCAAGTTCTGGAATTAAAGGCGTGTACTACCAGCACCTAGCTAGAGTAAATTTTTTTTTTTTTTTGGTTTTTTTGTTTTGTTTTGTTTTTCAAGGCAGGGTTTCTCTGTGTAGCTTTGCGCCTTTCCTGGATCTCGCTTGGTAGACCAGGCTGGCCTCAAACTCACAGAGATCCGCCTGCCTCTGCCTCCCGAGTGCTGGGATCAAAGGCGTGTGCCACCAGAGCCCGGCCTAGAGTAAATTCTTAAGGTCTTTTATTAATGAGATGAAAAACTCCAAAAGGAGACCCTAATTTCCCCTGTATCATCTGTCATCCATGAAGAAACACCAAAATTCCAGTAGCAAGGTAGTGCTTATGAGGAAGAAAATGGGAAGAGGAGAGGGAACTGCAAATTCTCTGTGTTTTGTTTGTTTGTTTGTTTGTTTTTGGATTCTAGTTGGAAATTGCTTGGGTTAGCTAGAAATGTAAGGTGAGGGGTGGATTGAAGACTATCAGGTAATCCATGACCATCCCTGGTGGCCAGCCATTACTGGGGGCCATTACTCGGGAGCTGATAGGGCAGGGAAGAAAAAAAAAATCCAGAAAAACAAGTAATTTTAGTTCTGGGAACTAAGTTACTGTGGTTTCAGGAATTGTAATTATTTAACCAAAATAGAGGAGCTTTTAAAAAATGGCATGACCATAGCTTGTTTATTCTCACAGATAAACAAGATTATTTGGGGAGATAGTCAGCTAGGTACCTACAAATACATTCAGTAACCCTACGGTTTGATGTTAAATGTAATTGTCATTGCAGAACACTGAGAAATGAGACCTCTGGGATGTGATTAGTCTCCGCTGTATGCTGGTTAGGTTCATGTTAACCTGACCCAAGCTGGAGTCATTTGGGAAGTGAAACACTCAATTAAGAAAGGGCTGTAGAGCATTTTCTTGATGGATGACCAATGCAGGAGGACTTGGCCCAGTGTGGGTGGTGCAAACCCTAGGCAGATGGTCCTGAGTTGTATAAGAAAGCAGCTGAGCCAGCCATGAGGAGCAAGCCAGTAAGCAGCACTCCTGTGTGGCCTCTACATCAGCTCCTCCTCCAGGTTCCTCCCTTGAGTTCCTGAACTTTCTATCATGATGAACTGTGATGTGGAAGTGTAAGCCTCCCCAACTTGATTTTGGTCATAGTGTTTTTTAACAGCAACAGAAACCCTCAACTGAAACACGAAGTCATGACTTCAAGTCAATAGACAGACACTCTAGAGAAACCAGTGATCTCCCAGTCACCACACAATCCTTAAGAGTTTAGTTACCTTCCTTCTGCCTTGGGTTTATATTAGCTCTTTACCTTCTCCCTACCTCCAAAGACTGAAACTGAACTTATTTTCCAAGGCTCAGGTCAAAGTCTAAAATTATGTAAGTTGGGTCAATGAAAATAAAGAGCTAACATGGTGCCAACTGTGTGTGAGCCACTGTATAATCCCTTACCTGTGGATGGTAAATCCCACCTCATGGAGTTACTGTGCCAAGTCCATCAGCTGATATACACAAAGGATGTACTCTGGAGTATGTGGGAAATACCTAATAAAAACCAACTGCGATGCCATGAATCATGCCTTTGAAATGACACAATGGCATTTTGTTAATAGTCAAGGTTGCCATGTTTGACCACCTGAGAGAGAATGAGTGGGGAAGTGATTTGGAGAAAGAGAGACCTAACCAGTTCCTCCCTGAATCTCTTGGCATGACTTTCTGAGCTTTAGGCTGATAAAAATGCCTTTGTTCCAAATGACTTACAGCCTGGTGATAGACTTACATTTCCATGATGTGTGTCTCTTTCCATCTCTTCACTTCCCCGTTCTGGGCACCAAATGTGGAACTAAGACAGCGCTGGGGAAATACAAGCTCTTTCCAAGGTGATCTATGGTCCGGAACCAGGTGGGGGACTTAAAGAATGTTCTGTCTTAGTGGCCAGGGGCTCTTCAAGTCTCAGTTCCTGGGAAAGAGACAACAGGCGTCATCCATAGACTCCAGCAGTCTGGAGCCATGAGCTCAAATAAACAAACTAGCAGTAGTTGTTCTCCTCCTCCTCTTCTGTTTTTTTGGTTTTTCAAGACAAGGTTTTCTCTGTGTAACAGTCTTGGTTGTCCTGGAACTCTCTTTGTAGCCCAGGCTGGCCTCAAATTCACTGAGATCCACCTGCCTCTGCCTCCCAAGTGCTGGGATTAATGGTGTGCACCACCACCACCCACTAGTTCTTCTTTTTAAAATAGAAAGAAAAAAAGAAAAAAGAAAGAGAGAGAGAGAGAGAGAGAGAGAGAGAGAGAAGGAAGGGAGGAAGGGAGGGAGGGAGGGAGGGAGGGAGGGGCAAAACTGTAATTCTTGAAGACGAAGCAAGTGTTCAAGGCCCATGTCAGCTATGTTTTGAGACCTGCCTCAAAAACAACAACAAAGAGACAAAGGGATACTCCCACACACCCCACATACCCCCTCACAGAGTTCTTGTTTCTGGAAACCAATGCAATTTGAGAGAGGGTTATTACGTAGGAATGTCAAATACGTGCCTTCCACACTGAACCTGTGGCAATCCTTTCAGATATCCCAGTGCTGGGAAATTAGCAATTGAAATTTCTTTTTGATCCCTGCAGTGGGTTTAGTCTTTAGAGCATCTTAGACACACACACACACACACACACACACACACACACACACACACACACACCTGCATCAATCACACCAGTTAGAACATACATATAAAGTATTATTTAATAAGTGTGACTTAGAGGGAGGGCTGTTTAGAATCTGCTTTAAAAGATCCATCCGGCCCAAGGAAGCCCCAGACTCGGAGCTTTGAAAAACACAGGGCCACACATTACCTGAAAGACAGTAATTGAAGCCGGGTGGTGGTGGCACACGCCTTTAATCCCAGCACTTGGGAGGCAGAGGCAGGCGGATCTTTGTGAGTTCAAGGCCAGCCTGGTCTACAAAGCGAGATCCAGGAAAGGCACCAAAACTACACAAAGAAACCCTGTCTTGAAAAACCAAAAAAAAAAAAAGACAGTGATTGAAATTCTAGAAATGGGGGTGCACGTGCGCGTGCACACATGCGTGCATGCAGGGGTGGGGATAGTGCATCTGCCCTGGGCTACGTGACACCTTGAAAGGATCTTGGCTCCAGTCTAGGGAAACCCGGACCACTGTTATCATGCATGTTCCTCTATGCCCATCCTCTCTAGACAAGAGCCCTACTTAAGCTTTGCCCCCAAATCAACGCCGTGCTGGTTACAAACACTCAGTCACAGGATGTGGAGATGGGGCACACGTGTAATCTCAACACGATGGAGCCCTGAAACAGGAAGATTGACATGGATGAAGGCCAGCTTGGGTAACTGTAAGAGACTACCACAAACAAACCAAAAAGCACCTGGGTATGGCCTGGGAGGGACTGTTGTTTGCTCCTTTTGTGTTTTGATAGTGGCCCTCTGCCTTTTTCTTCTCTTCCCTTTTTATTGTTCTCTCTCTTCCTTTTTGAGGTAGAGTTTTATCTATACCACATTGAATTTGTTATATAGCAGAAGGGTTACATCTCAGGTTGTCCAAATATGCAAACATGAGGAGGGCAAGCTGGACTACAGGATTTCTGGCAGTTAGATAAAAGACAGCATTCCTCAGGAACTTGTGAACTGGTTCCCACCTGCCAAAAGGAGTCATTTCTCTTACCTCTGGCAGAAGGGACATATGGCTGCCATGGTGGCATATCAAAGCCCAGGCTGGTTTCCAGTCCCTCTCAGTGTAACAGGGCCACTGTTGGGTCCCACCCAACCTGTTGAATAGTCCTGAATAGGGGAGTGAGGATTGAGAAAAAAAAAAGCTAGGAAAAACAGACATGAAAGAAAAGACAGAGACACAGGATAGGTTTGGGAGGGCTCTGAGTCAATACCACAGCAGCCCCAAGTTCATTTCTCACAGCCTTTTTATACAGAAGCAAGGAGGCAAAAAGACCTCCCCATCTCAAGAACATCATGGTTCAAGGAACAAACAAGCATCGACATCTCCTTAATTCTCAAAACATCTAGTAGCCATGCCGTTGGCCAAACATCCTATTATCCAGCCTTAAGAGCAAAGTCAAGCTTGAACTGTCTGACCTTGAGTCAAGATAGAATAGAGCCACAAACTGGAGTTACTGTGGGCTCCCACAGGCCACACATCTTAGTAAGCCCCCAGACCTTAGCACAACTGACTCCATGATGGAAGTGCCATTCAAGCAATAAAACTCAGCAGGTAGACAGCACCACCTGCCAAAACTAAAACAAAGGCCTAATCCATCCAAGTCCATAGTCCTGGGAAAGTCTCTAAATGGACCAACCTTGCAAAAGCTTCTGTGGTTCCCCTTCTGGCTAACTGTTCTTGTTAACTGAAATATGTCAACCCAGAATGTGTGTGTGTGTGTGTGTGTGTGTGTGTGTGTGTGTGTGTGTGTGTGTTTGTGTGTGTGTGTGTGTGTGTGTGCTTAAAAGCTCACCCTGAGAAAGACTAGATGCTACACTGGGATCCTGAACACTCAGTGCCAGCTAATAAAGACGTTTTATTGGCCCATGTCCAAGCAGTCTTCTCTGGTGGACACCCCACAACATCAGTACCACAAGCACCTGTTATCCAGGGCAAACCGTCCATGCTGAGTTCTTACCTCCCCAGGCTTCCCTCATCCCAGATACCGTTGGTTCTCTTTATAACGGCGATGCTTTCCTCCCTGCCTGCTGTTCTCACCTCACTCTTCCCGTTCTCTATCGCTGATTGCTCTCCCTCCTCTCACCTACAGCCCTGGCCATGTGGGGTCAGCTGTCCATGCTCAATCTACTTCCTTCTCTCTCTGCTCCTGACTCTCGCAAATGCCTCTGGCTATTCTCTCTCTTACCTGCAGGAACAACCTTAACCATATCATGAGGGGGTCACGTTGGCAGTTTCTGTTCTGTGCTCCTCTCATGTGAAAACATATAATTTCTCATCCTCCTGCCTCCATCTCCTGAGAGTGTAAGCATGTGCTACTTCACCTACCCAAAGGATTTTTCAGCTAAAGATGATCTTGGTGATCAGAGGCCAAGGAGTACTGAAAAGTTCACACCACGAGACAGACATCATGCAAGAGAGTGATTGGGAGGAGGATGCAAAATGGCTGCCTCTGTGTGGGGATGGAGACAGCAACAAGCCAGGGAGCGATGGTGGGCTTTACGGGGGGGGGGTGGGGGTAATGGGGCATGCACATAGGGAAAATATGGCAATGGTGGAAATGTGTCCCATTGTCCATTCATGATGGTAAGTATTGGTGAAATTATTAAGGCCACTCCACATAGTTAAAAGGGAGGTTTATTTTGTGGGGTAACTTACAAATGAAGGGATAGGTTGCAGGGTCTGGCAAAGGTATGGCACAGTCCAGCAGTGTTCTCTGGAGAACTCTGCTCAGTCTATCTCCAGCGTCCAGGGTCCTGGAACCAAGAGAGAGACCTCCTCCCGATCCTTGGTCTTCCACTTCCTCCTCCACCCTGCCTTGTGGGCGTGACCATTACCGAAGCCTCTATGGGGGTTGGAACTTCCAGGCCAATGCTGGGATGGCTATCCACTACATTTCCCCCTTTTGTCTAAATAAGAAAGTTCTAACCTAATACAAGACTATATACAAAGAGATGGTTATCAAATATTGTCCAGGAGTAATGAGGGATAAAGACCTAGATAAGTTGGAATTATAATAAGTGCAAACAATATCAAGCAAAAAACACATAGTAAAATCCAGGGAAGTCTAGGGCATGGGTAGGTGGCATGTTACAAAGATCATTCCAAAAGGTGTCCTATCCTAAAGAACCTGAGTCTAATACTTAATATATTCTATCTAAGATATTATATATGTATATATACTAAGTTGTAACTATAACTGCTAATCTCCAACCTCATCAAAGACCTGAGAAGGAATATAATAATACCTGAGAAATGGGAGAAGGACGCAAGCAACTTTCAGGAGTCTTACAAGAGTAGACAGAGACAGCTAGCAGCCTAGACAGTCACCTAGTGTTTCTCAGCATCGTTGGTGCATTCAAATTGGCTACAGGCCTAGAGTATCCGACAGACCATTTTCAGAAGCAGGAATTCTGAAAGACCATCTTACCCTGTCTTGGCAAAGTATAGTGGTCGCTTTCCTTGTGTCCCGCTTGTCCAGAAAGGACAGCATTTGTACTGTCAGCAGTTGAGGCAAGGGCAGTTCTTTGCCCAGTAGGCCATTTTGTGCCAAGAAGACAAACTTCCAGATGGAAATGTCTTAGAAGCCCAACATTCTCTTGGGATCAAATTGGTGCTGCCAGGAGCAATTGTGTCTCACGTCAACAGAATTCTAAGTTATTTAACTGCCATATTCTCTAGGTCCATGAAGTGTTTGAAGATATACCTGTCCATCTGACCTATGTACTTATAAATCTGGATAACCTAACATAATTATAGAGATGACAAGCATAGGTGACAATAACTCTGTAAGTCTTATCTACCTAAACAACCTAAGGACTAAGCTTCCTATAAATAAGGCAAACAGTCTGTAAGCAAATGTACAGTAAAAGGACAATGACTTTAAATTGTGACAAAACACAAAATATCTTTAACAGAGGTAGGAATGTATAGTGCAATATGCAATATGATAATAATCCTAAATATATATCAGTATACAGAATATCTTAAACAGAAGTAGAACATACATACAGTATGACAGATATAAATTCACATTTGTATCAATATACAAATATTTCAAATAAGAGTAAAAATATGTGTACAATATAACAAACATAGTTCTGTATTTGTATCAATACACAAATTATCTTAAATAGGAATGTAAAAAGTTTATATTTGTATCAACATATAAGAATTCATAACAGTGCAAAGGCTGCTATATTACTAAATTTGTTTACTAATGTATATGATAGTCTACCATAATATCTTATACCTATCCATTCCATTTCTTCTTCCCCCCCCCCTTTTTTTTGAGACATATTTTCTTTCCTTAAGGAGAGTACTGAGTTTAACAGTTTCTTCCACCCCCAACCCTAGAACTATTATCCATAACCCTGAGAAATATGAAACCTTAGGGATAAGGGGCGTCGTTTTCTTAGAATTGCTTCCTGCTGTTTAGTGGGCGATGGTATCTCTGTTGGGTATTGTGAGAAAGCTCAGATAGTTAAATCTCAGTTAGACTAACTGTAGATTCTGCAGCAACTCTCAGAGTAATGGGTAAGATTGTCTGAAATTCTGGCAAGAAGTGTAGTATGATGATGATTATCATTGCATCATTCTAGATTGGGTAGAGTTGTTGTTGTTGGGGCCCCATCTTCCTTCTGGAGACTTCAGAGATTGCTTTTGGAAAGAACTTATTTTTTATCAGAATGGAAGGTTTGGATTTAAAGATGTCATGACATGTAAGAAAGGATTCCAAGAAATCAAGAGTAAGCATGGAGTGAATTAGAATCTTGAAGATAATGGTCCCTTATAATTGGTTTCCTTCTGTCTCACACCAGAGGGCTCTTCTGATATGGGACTGAAGAATCTCTCAACCTTTTCTTTTATCAATATGCTTGGGTTTAGAGAAGGAATGAGCCAATTCCATCTCCAAAGCCAGCTTGGTTTATAATTAAATTGGAACCACAACTATTCTAGATTGATAGAGATATAGATGTTAGACAGTGATATCTTACCCTGTGTAGATTGGTACCTATTGGTACCAATTCTTTCTTTCTGCTGTAAACATCCGGATATCCAAGGCCTTATGATTTCTGGAAGATGGGTATTTCCATTATCCTGGAAAGACAAAAACAGAACCCTACCCCAACCTTTGATTGTTAAATTTTTCTTACAACCTGAAGAGATGTCACATTGGTAGATGATCTTTCACTTCTCCTCATCAAGGGGTTTCTCCTGTTCGAATCGAATTTTTATTAATTTTGTTGGTATCCATAGCTTTTCTTCTCCTGTGGAAACAAAAGCAAAACCACTTCCCCAACGTAGGACATATCCAGGTTTCCATTCTGAGGTCAACACATCATTGAAATAAACCGGTTGGTTTAGCTCAGGAGTTTTGTCTGTCGTCCAATGTCTCTCCACAGCTGTTGTTCCTTTCTCATCAGCATTGAGAAAATTCAAGGTTAATAAAGCACTATGCAATCTATTTCTAGGAGTCATTGTTACCTGTTGCTGTTTATTTAGCATATCCTTTAAAGTTCGATTGGATCTTTCTATGACTGCTTGGCCTGTGGGATTGTGTGGTATACCTGTAACATGCTTTATATTGTAATAAGCAAAGAACTGTCTCATTTTATTGGAGACATATGCAGGGCATTTTCTGTCTTAATTTGTACAGGTATTCCCATGATGGCCATAACTTCTAATAGGTGTGTAATCACAGAATCAGCCTTTTCAGAACTCATAGGAGTTGCCCACTGAAATCCTGAATAGGTGTCAATGGTATGGTGTACATACTTTAATCTTCCAAATTCTGCAAAATGAAACACATCCATCTGCCAAATTTCATTTCTTTGTATACCTTTTGGATTGCTTCCTGCAGGTAATGGAGTTTGGTTATAGAAGAAACAAGTAGGACATTTTTTTCACAATATCCTTAGCTTGTTGCCAAGTAATGGAGAAATCTTTCTCCAAACCTTTGCTATTTACATGGTGTTTCTTATGAAATTCTGAGGCTTCTATCACATTACCTATTAGTAACTGATCAATCTCATCATTACCTTGTGCTAGAGGTCCTGGCAGACCTGTATGGGATCTGATATGTGTTATATATATGGGATGTTCCCTTTTTCTGATGATTTCCTGCAATTGTATGAATAATGAAGTTAATTCTGTATTATCAGGAATAAATTCAGCAGTTTCAATGTGTAAAACAACTATCTCTGCATATTGAGAGTCAGTGACTATATTGAGGGGTTCTGTGAAGTCCATCAGTACCATAAGAACGGCATACAGTTCTGCCTTTTGTACAGAGCTGTATGGACTTTGTACCACTTTACTTAAGTCTCCTGATTTGTATCCTGCTTTCCCTGATTTATTTGCATCAGTATAGAATGTGAGGACTCCAGAAATTGGCTTGTGTCGTACAATGTGAGGAAGGACCCATTCAGTCTTCTTTATGAATTCTATTCTCTTGCTTTTGGGATAATGGTTGTTAATCTCTCCCAAAAAGTTACTATAGGCTCTCTGCCAGTATTCATTATCTTTCCATAGTGATGAAATTTCCTCATTAGTTAAAGGTACTACAATTTCTGCTGGGTCCATTCCTGTCAACTGACAAAGTTTTAATTTACCTTTTTGAATCAAATCAGAGATCTTTTCTATATAAGTCTTTAATTTCTTATTTGGTTTATGTGGTAGGAATATCCATTCCAATATAATATCTTCCCTCTGCATCAAAATACCTGTGGGGGAATGTCTGGAGGGGAATATGACAAGAATGCATTTAAGTTCTGGATCCACACGATCCACATGTGCTTCTCGAATTGTCTTTTCTACTAGAGCCAATTCCTTCTCAGCTTCGGCTGATAATTCTCTTGGGTTATTTAATTCTTTGTCCCCTTCTAGAGTATTAGCCAAATTTTGTAGTCCATCTTTGGGTATTCCCATGATACCCAATAACTTTGAATTGCTTCCTAACAACTTTTGAAAATCATTAAGAGTCTTTAATCGATCTCTCCTCAGTTGTACCTTTTGGGGTCTAATTTTTTGTAACTCTATCTTATATCCTAAGTAATTAATAGAATCTCCTCTTTGTATTTTTTTCAGGAGCAATTTGCAGTCCCCAGCGAGGCAAAACTTTTTTACTTCTTCAAACATGCTTTCTAATGTGTCTAACTTTGGATCAGCTAATAGGATATCATTCATATAGTGATAAATTATGGATTGTGGAAACTTTACATGAATTATCTCCAATGGTTTTTGCACAAAGTATTGGCATAAGGTAGGGCTGTTTAACATTCCCTGTGGGAGGACCTTCCATTGATATCTCTTGACTGGCTGGGAATTGTTATAATTAGGAACTGTGAAGGCAAATTTTTCTCTATCATTTTCTTGTAAGGGTATGGTAAAGAAACAGTCTTTTAAGTCAATAACTATTATAGGCCATTCTTTGGGTAGCAGAGAGGGCAAGGGCATCCCAGTCTGTAGGGAGCCCATTGGCTGAATTACTTTATTAATAGCTCTCAGATCTGTCAGCATTCTCCAATTACCAGACTTTTTTAAAATAACAAATACAGGAGAATTCCAAGGGCTAGCAGATTCTTCAATGTGTTGAGCATTTAACTGCTCTTGAACCAGCTGTTCTAAAGCTTGTAGCTTCTCTTTTGTCAAAGGCCACTGTCCAACCCAGACAGGTTTATTAGTTAGCCATTTTAAAGGTAAGGCAGTTGGTACTTCTGAGAGTTCAACAGCAGTTGTGCTCTGTTTGTGTACAGCCTGAATGGTTGGTGACTGTTTTTTATAGCATGTTATGATATTATTCCTAGAAACATGCATTGGCCTGTATTCCTTTTCTGAGAGTGTAGGAATTTTAATCTGGGTATTCCACTGTTGTAACAAATCTCGGCCCCATAGATTTACTGCTACATTTGCTACATATGGCTTCAGCCTTCCTCTCTATCCTTCTGGCCCTTCTGGCCCTTCTGGCATTCAACCCATCTCGAACTCTGTTTTATCTGAGATAGGGTGCCAATTCCTAAAAGTTGGACATCTACCTCTTGAAGAGGCCAATTTGGATGCCATGATTTTGGTGTAATTACAGTCACATCTGCACCTGTGTCTACCAGGCCCTCCAGAACCAAGCCATTAATTCGAATTCTAAGCTTTGGTCTTTGTTCATTTATGGAAGTCTGCCAAAATATTTGTTTTATTGTGTTCTTTGTAAACTGTGATTCATCTATCAGAGCTGTTTTATCATCCATTGCAGTGTCGGTTTTTACATTAGGTATTGGTTTATTCAGTTGTCCTGGAGAGGAATGTCTTCCACAGTGGCTGGGAATGTTCTTACCACATTTGATTTGGGGGCCTGCAAGAGGCCCCCTGAGGCGTTTCCCGCTAGTAAAGGGTTGCCTCGTATATCTATTTTTGATATGCACTCACTGGTCCAATGTCGGCCTTTGCCACATCTTCTACATAATCCAGGAGGTGGTTGGGGTCTTCTGTTTAGGCTATTCCTAGAAGGAGTATTACTTCTAGAATTACCCCATGTACAGTTTTTACTTATATGACCTGGTGTACCACATTTAAAACATTTGGTACCACGGGGCCTTCTTTCACCTCTGGGATTTGTCTCTCCTATCCAAGCCTCATTACTATAGTTAAGAGATTCAACACCATTAGTATACTGAATCCATTCTTCTAAAGGAGCTGATCTGATCTTTAATGGTGTAAGTATTCTTTTGCATTCTGCATTAGCATTGTCAAATGCCAAGGACTCAGTTAATACTTTTCTTAATTCTTTATCTGATACCGCTTTTGTTATAGCTGTGTTCAGCCTTTGTAAAAAATCAGTGAAGGGTTCATGTGGTCCCTGAAATATCTTTGTGTATACCTCAGTTGCTTTTCTAGGTTCTGGAATTTTTTCCCAAGCATTTAGAGCTGCTGTATGGCATAGGGATATTGTATGCTCATCATAAATGGCTTGTACATTCCTGTCAGTGAAACATCCCTCACCAAGTATTTTATCTTGGGAGATCTCAAAACCTCTGAGTTTACCTTGTTGTTCTAAATTTCTTGCCTCTTCTCTCAACCAGCTTTTCTACTGTAACTGCTGGCTATGTTCTAGAACAGCTGAAATTAACTGATGCCAGTCATCTGGAATGATTCTATGTGAGGTAGACCACGAATTTAACATCTGTTTTACATATGTGGATTGTATCCCATATGTAACTACTGCTTCCTTTATATTTTTAAAGTCCCTTGTTGAAATTGGTTGTAATGTATATGTCGTATATGGCTCGGGGTGTGTGTCATCTGCTGGCTTCTCATGGATGATAACGGGATAAGCCATTGTATGAGAGCCATTTGGAGATGTTACAACCTGTATGGTCTTTCCCTTCTGCTTATTAGGTCCCTTGTCATGTTTATTGAGAGTTTCCTGCAGGGCTTGAGCACCTAGGGTCTGTTCCAGGGAGTAAACCTCCTCTCTTGTAAGGGATTCCAGATTTTTCATGGAATCATGGAAGTTTTTATGTTCTTCTGAAACACATGATTCCATGGACCTTATCTTATCAAGTAATGATAATTTTTCTTCCTTATATAATGTCTGAGTAGCTACAACTTCACTCTGGAGAGTTAGTGTTCTATCCATTAAATACTCATATTTATTATCAATAAAAGCAATTTTGGGTACAAGCTTGTTTTGTAAATTCTGGTTAGCAGATTCCAGAGAGAGAATCTTTTTATGTAAGTCCTGGCCAGCAGATTCCAGAGAAAGAATCTTTTTCTGTAAGCCTTCATTGCTATCTTTTAAAACCTGTAATTCCTGGTTAGCAGATTCCAGAAAGAGAATCTTTTTATGTAAGTCCTGGTCAGCAGATTCCATAGACAGAATCTTTTTCTGTAAGCCTTCATTGCTAACTTTTAAAGCCTGTAAATCCTGGTTAGCAGATTCCAGAAAGAAAATTTTTTTCTGTAAGCCTTCATTGCTATCTTTTAAAACCTGTAATTCCTGGTTAGCAGATTCCAGAAAGAGAATCTTTTTATGTAAGTCCTGGTCAGCAGATTCCATAGACAGAATCTTTTTCTGTAAGCCTTCATTGCTATCTTTTAAAGCCTGTATCAGTCTCAATAATGACTCATCTTTGTTCTTATTATTAAACCAGTGTTTGAACACTGTGTGAATTATTACAATGAATGTCAAAATGGTACAGGCCAGATATGTCTTAGGGAGGTCGTATATTTCCAGGAAAATGTCATTCATCATACAGGCAAAAAGGTTTTTAGATTCTTGTGAGGTAATGTTGTCAGCCATATTACAAGAATTACTCAAAATTTGTTAGTCAGTTTTAAGGTGTAAAATTATCAAGTACTTTTACTTGAAAGAAGCTTACCTTTCTGTGGTTTTGGGTGGTGCAGTAGCACTTTTTAGCCAGCAGGAGGCGTTGGTATAGGTCCAAAGCAGGGCCTGCTGGCAACCTTGGCTGGCGGCAGCTGAAGGCAGGAGCCAAGATGGTGGGGAACCAGCACTCAGGGAGGAGTGGGAAGGCCTCACTCACAGTGGTTTTCGCTGGTCTAGGGGCTAAGCTAGGAAACTGAGACCGGACTAGCTGTCCTGTTTTTCAGGAATGGAGCCATGTAGGCGTCCCTGATTAAATGGAACTTTGCAGGCGGGTTTAGGTACCCGCCAGTTGCCAGCCTGGGAGGAGGCTGAGGGAGGGAGCCGCCCAGGCCTTTGGAATTTGCCCCACGTGAACGCCAGATATTGGTGAGATTATTAAGGCCACTCCACGTAGTTAAAAGGGAGGTTTATTTTGTGGGCTAACTTACAAATGAAGGGGTAGGTTGCAGGGTCTGGCAAAGGTGCAGCGCAGTCCGGCGGTGTTCTCTGGAGAACTCTGCTCAGTCTACCTCCAGCGTCCAGGGTCCCCGAACCAAGAGAGAGACCTCTTCCCGATCCTTGGTCTTCTGCTCCCTCCTCTGCCCCGCCTTGTGGGCGTGACCATTACCGAAGCCTCAATGGGGGTTGGAACTTCCAGGCCAATGCTGGGATGGCTATCCACTACAGGTAAGGCTGTTGGCACTGACTCATTGAAGGCGGGGAGGAACCTGGTTTTGGAATGTGGGCAAAGGGCTTTTGGCGATTCTCAGTATGCCCAACATTGGCAGTTTTCTTAGTTTCCCAATATGGTGATAAGAAATACCCTGAAATAGTTATTGCAACAGTAATATATGAAAAAACCTGTGATTACTACTGGTGATGAAGTCCCAGGAAGGTTTGTTTTGTCCCATGTAGCTAAGGATAACCTCAGACAGGTCTGCATCATTCTACCTCTAGTTGCTGGGTGCCTGAACCACCATGTCTGGTTTCCAAGTCCTAGGTGCCAGTCAATTTTCTTGACTATCATCATTGTTGTCAAAGTGAGAACTATTCACATTCCAGAACCAGGTGCTACTCCACCCTGCCTTCAAGACTCAACGCCAGCAGCCACATCAGCACCAGCTACCAAATGACACATTGCCATGAGTCTGGTGCCCTTCATAGAATTCCCCCATCACTCTCTCCTTTTCTTTCTCTCTTATCCTGGCTCAGAGGCGGCCTTTCACTCCCTCCCCCCAGGGAAATCTCTTGACTGAGGTCTGTTGAGTAGTGTGATCCCTGTGATGTTCCTTGGCCAAGATCCACTGAGATGCCTCCACTGCAAAATCCTGACAGTGACTGTTAAAGTTCCAGTCTCATGCAAGGCCATGGGTGTTAGAGCAGCATGGAAGGCCCAGTAAGGGAAAGCTGGTCACAAAGTGGGAGTCACCTCTGGGTAGAAACAAGTCTTGTCTCCTCCCTTAAGAGTTAATCTGAAGACGGGTGGTGGTGGCACACCCCTTTGATCCTAGCACTCGGGAGGCAGAGCCAGGCGGATCTCTGTGAGTTCGAGGCCAGCCTGGTCTACAGAGGGAGATCCAAGACAGATACCAAAGCTACACAGAGAAACCCTGTTTCGGAAAACCAAGAAGAAAAAAAAAGAGCTAATCTGAGCCAGGCAGTGGGGGTGCCCTTCCCCCCACTTTAAGATTTATTTATTTATTATGTATACAGTGTTTCGTTTGCATGTATCCTTGTCTACCAGAAGAGATCACCAGATCTCATTATAGATGGTTATGAGCAACTATGTGGTTGTCGGGAACTGAACTCAGGACCCCTGAAAGAACAGGCAGTATTCTTAACCTCTGAGCCATCTCTCCAGCCCAGTGGTACATGCACTCAGGAGGCAGAGGCAGGCAGAGCTCTGTGAGTTCCAGGCCAGCCTGGTCTATAGAGTGAGTTCCTGGACAGCCAAGGGTACACAGAGTAACCTCATCTCAAAAAACAAAAGGAAAACACAACAACCAACAAAGAGTTAATCTGGTTGGCTCAGCCAATCACACAACCAAGGGACTAAACTAAAGAGACGGGAGAATAGTTAACCCTTTAATGAGATAATGCAGTTTTCCTCCCCTAGGACCCCCGCTCCCCAGCACAGTCCCTATGAACTGCGGGGAGATTCTGTTGGGTCTCAGGACTCAGGAAGGGAGAACTTCCTTTTTCCTTCCTACTGTTTTCTTTCAGATGCTGGCCAGAGCCTAAGTGTGCATTTTCATGGTACGTTGGCCTTTTTGCTCCCTCCTTGCCGTCTGGCTGTTTGTCTGCAGAGTGGCTGGCTTCTGGTTGCTTGACTCCACCTGCATGGCTTCTTCCATTTCTCTATTCTTTCTCTTTCTCGCTCCTGTCTCCTGAAGCTGCTAAGATTTACCCACCCTGAGGCTTTCCTATTAAACTCAAATTGTCCCCGAGCTTCTGTTTGAACCCTTTCTTTTTGTTTCTTTCTTGTTTTTGAGACAGGGTTTCCCTGCGTAGCTCTGGCTGGCCTCGAACTCACAGAGACCTGCCTGCCTCTGACTCCTGAGTGCAGGGATTAAAGGTATGAGCTATCAGTCCCTGTTTGAGTCCATTCTTAAATTATTTTATTAGGGTGTGTGTGTGTGTGTGTGTGTGTGTGTGTGTGTGTGTGTTGTAAACTGCCTGCTATAAGTATTGGGCTAGGTCCTCTGATAAAGCCGCAAGTGCTTTTAACCACTGAGACATGTTTCTAGCCAAAGTCCTCCAAATTCTTTCATTAATGAGAGTAAGAGCTCTAGAAGGGACCCTGATCTCCCTGGTATCATCGTAACAGAGGCCTATAATCCCAGCACTTAGGACACAGATGCAGAAGGATCACAAGTTCAAGGCCAGCATAGGCTATATATTAACATTCTGTCATGAATGAAGGAATGGACTCATTTAAGTAAAATGAAAATAAAGTGATATAATTTTCCCCTCCATCCATGTTCTGACTTAAAGGTCTCTGGACTCCAGGTTAAGAATTCTTGCCTTAAAAATCAAAGGCTTGGGCTGGAGAGATGGCTCAGAGGTTAAGAGCACTGGCTGATCTTCCAGAGGTCCTAAGTTCAATTCCCAGCAACCCCACATGGTGGCTGACAACCATCTGTAATGAGATCTGGTGCCCTCTTCTGGCCTGCAAGCATGCATGTAGTTAGAACACTGTATACATAATAAATAAATAAATCTTTTTTTTTTTTTTTTTGGTTTTTCGAGACAGGGTTTCTCTGTGTAGCTTTGCGCCTTTCCTGGAACTTGCTTTGTAGCCCAGGCTGGCCTTGAACTCACAGAGATTCACCTGCCTCTGCCTCCCAAGTGCTGGGATTAAAGGCATGCTCCACCAACACCCTGCTATAAATAAATCTTAAAAAAAAAAAAAAGGATTTTTTAAAATTTTATTTTGAAGAGGTGTAAGCTTTGCATAAAAGTATAAACAATGTGTTGTAGCTGGTGGCTGCATGCCCCTCCAGTGCAAACAGGCTGTTTTCAGTTTCCTAGCTAAATGGGCTCATGCATTCCAGGCTGGCTTCAAACTCCTTGAGGATAATCTTGAACTCTTAATTCTTCTCCTCTGCCTCCCAAGTTGTTACAGATGGTGCCACCATACAGTTGATGGAAACCCAGGGCCTTGTGCATGCCATGCAAGTATTCTACCAGCTGAGCATCCCCACTGCTGTGGACATCACTCTGTATGCTGTGAATGTGTTGCTCTGATTGGTTAATGAATAAAATGCTGATTGGCCAGTAGCCAGGCAGGAAGTATAGGTGCAACAAGCAGAGAAGAGAATTCTGGGAACAGAAAGGCTGGGCCAGGAGTCGCCAGCCAGACACAGAGGAAGAGAGATGTAAAAGTACCAGTAATTAGAGAAAAAGGGGAAAAAAAGTACCAGGAAGCCACAAGCCTCGTGGCAACTTATAGATTAATAGAAATGGGTAAATTTAAGATAGAAGAACTAGATAGCAAGAAGCCTGCCAGGGCCATATAGTTTGTAAGTAATACAAGTCTCTGTGTGTTTACTTGGGCCTGAGCAGCTGCAGGAGCCGGGTGGACATAGGAAAACTCCAGCTACACCAAACCCACTCATGAACAGGCCTATGTCTCTGTCTCTGGCAGCTATCTTCCACTTTGCCTGACAAGAAGGGACTAAAGTGTTTGTAAACTTCTTTTCTTTATGGTTTTTGTTTTGTTTTACGTTGATTCATTTGTTTAGTGGGGAGAGGGGAGGTACAAGTAGAAGTCAGAGGATGTGAACAGTACAGGAAAGGGACCTGTGGGCGGGAGGTTTCTATCCTGCCAGCAGCTCCCAAATAAACACACAGAGGCTTATATTAATTGTAAATTCTCGGCCAATAGCTCAGGCTTATTACTAACTAGATCTTACAACTTAAATGAACCCATTTCCATTAATCCACATTTTGCCATGTGGCTTTTACCTCTATCCCATTTTGTGTGTCTCACTAATTCTGTGTCTGGCTGGCGACTCCTCTGACTCTGCCCTTCCTCCCAGCATTCTCAGTTTGGCTCTCACACCTGTATTTCCTGCCTAGCTACTGGCCAGTCAGCTCTTTATTAACCAATGAGAGTAATACACATTCATAGTGTACAGAAGGATTATTCCACAGTAGGGACCAAATAAGGTGAGAAATGATACTGAAAAGTTGACTTGGGACACAGTAGGTCTTACTTCAGAGCTTTTCCCTAGGAGGATAAGAAATGGGATTCCTTACATCTCTGTGTCTGTGTTAGGCCAAGCTGGTTCTGTGTAGTTACGGGTCACCTTGAGCTCTTGATCCTCCATTCCCACTTCCCAAATGCTGGCATTACAGGTGTGAGCCATTGCTTGGTCTGTCAGTCATTATAAGTATGTTGAGAGTAGGAGGACCAGGGAACTCCCCAGACACTCGGGGGCCCCCTATGTACACAAGAAAAGTGGCTTAGTCCGTGTTCTGTTGCTGTGAAGAGACACCATGACCATGGCAACTCTTATAAAGGAAGGCTTAAACTTTCATAATTGGGGTTTGCTTACTGTCTCAGAGGTTTAGTCCATCATCATCATGGTCAGGAACATGGTGGTACACAGACAGACATGGTGTTGGAGAGGTAGCTGGGAGTTCCACATTCAGATCCAAAGGCTTGGGTTTCTGAAACCGCAAACCCCATCCCCAGTGACACACTTCCCACAGGGCCACCCCTCCTCATCCTCTCAAACAGTGCTGCTCCCTAGGAGCCTGTGGGGCCAGTTTCATTCAAACCCCCACAGGTAGAGAAGAAGCTGGACCGGAAGGAGGAAAGCACACCCAGGCCCTGAGCCCACCCAGCATCTGCTCTGGTGACCTGCGGTTGGAGTGGCACCAAGCGTGGAAACCTGCTTCGCTTTGTGCTCCTAAGAACACTGAATAAACATCGTGGAGTGCTGAGAACAACCAGACGGAGGAGAAGTACCAAGCTAGCAGTCAGGAGGTCTGGCCCTAACACTAGTCTTGCCAGAGTGAGCAGTGGAGACTGGAGTGGGGGTGGCCGTTAGGGTGGGGAAACAATCCCTACGGCCTTCAGTGTTCCTTTGGGGCCTGTGGAAACACGGAAGCAGCATGTCAGACCCTAAGTGCACAGCTGGTGGCTGAAACCACGCTATTATTTCTGCACCTTAGGAATTTGGGTCAGCTGACCTCACACTCCCCTCCTGCGAGGTTTGTAGCCATGAGGCTTCTTCTCGCCTGTTACTGTGTAGCGGACTTCCTTCTGAGGGAGTTTGCTTCTGTATATATGACTCAGCTCTTCAGAGGGAACCCATGACAGTCATGTGAGATGAGCTTAACGGTGTACAAGTTAGCTATGTGTTAGGAACCCGCTGGACTAGGTGACCCTGCATTTCCAATGAAGAATGGGAAGCAGAAGTTATTCAAGGTTTTATATTAGGAGATTTTAAAAAGGAAAATAAAATACAAATCACTCTTCTCTGTGAGTGTACATGTTGTAACAAAGAAGAAGCAAAAGGGGGTGTCTTTGTTCTAAATATGTATGAGTAAATGACACCCCTTTTAAAAAGTCTCAAAATCAGGTGTATGCTGTTAAATTATACTGTAGTTCATGTTTTCTACAGCTGCTCTGCATCTGGAATGTCTAGTTGAAGCAGATCTGGGACTGAGGAATGTGATCTTAAAGATCTGATAGAATAGGGGTGTCATCCAATCTGCCCTCAAGGAAAGGCTGGCCAGTGGTAGAGAGTTTGTGGAGCAAAAATCCTTCACTTGTGAGCTCTGTCAAGGTCCTGGGTAACTTCCTCTGAGTCACATCCTTTCCAGGTCAATCAAAGGCTATGAGAAGCGGGGACCACATAGGCACTGCCATTTGGTCTAGGCAAACCGACAAGCAATGCTAACTCCCGATCTTCCCAAGAGATTGCCAAAGGCTTCATTGTGTTTCCTCATGACCATCTTGCTTCCTCTCACATCCCATTGCACGTGCTGAGAGTTAATCACTATCCTGCATCTCAGATTCCCAGAGACTCTGACCTCCTACAGTGGGTATGATCAAAGAAAGCAGGCAGTAGGGTGAGGTTTGGAAACTGGAACACACACCATCTGACTACTCATGAGACCCCATCGCTATGGACAGCAGAACTGCTAACACAGATGGCAGCTCAATGGTTGAATCTTTCTTTTGTTGGCTGGTTTTGCTCTTTTTATTCTTTACTCTCTTGGGGGGCATCACCCAGCCCCCTAATAAATCACACATGGAGGCATGTTCTTACTTAAGAATGCCTGGCCTTGGCTTGGCTTGTTTCTTGCCAGCTTTTCTTAACTTTAAATTATCCGTCTACCTTTACCTCCGGGATTTTTCATTCTCTCATACTTTCACTCTTACTCCATGGCTGGCTGGGTGGCTGTGTGGCTGGGTGGCCGTGTGGCTGGGTGGCTGTGTGGCTGTGTGGCTGTGTGGCTGGGTGGGTGGCTGTGTGGCTGGGTGGCCGTGTGGCTGGGTGGCTGTGTGGCTGGGTGGCTGTGTGGCTGGGTGGGTGGCTGTGTGGCCGGGTGGCTGTGTGGCTGTGTGGCTGTGTGGCTGTGTGGCTGGCTGTGTGGCTGTGTGGCTGGGTGGGTGGCTGGGTGGCTGGGTGGCTGTGTGGCTGGGTGGCTGTGTGGCTGTGTGGCTGGGTGGGTGGGTGGCTGGGTGGGTGGCTGGGTGGCTGGGTGGCTGGGTGGCTGGGTGGCTGTGTGGCTGTGTGGCTGGGTGGCTGGGTGGGTGGCTGGGTGGCTGGGTGGCTGTGTGGCTGTGTGGCTGGGTGGGTGGCTGGGTGGCTGGGTGGCTGTGTGGCTGGGTGGCTGGGTGGGTGGCTGGGTGGCTGTGTGGCTGGGTGGGTGGCTGTGTGGCTGTGTGGCTGGGTGGCTGGGTGGGTGGCTGTGTGGCTGTGTGGCTGTGTGGCTGGGTGGGTGGCTGGGTGGCTGTGTGGCTGTGTGGCTGTGTGGCTGGGTGGGTGGCTGGGTGGCTGTGTGGCTGTGTGATTGGGTGGCTGGGTGGCTGGGTGGCTGGGTGGCTGTGTGGCTGGGTGGCTGGGTGGCTGGGTGGCTGGGTGGCTGGCCCCTAGCATCCTCCTCTCCTTGTTCTCTTGCTCTTTCTTCTTCTCCAAGATTTCTCCTTCTATTTATTCTCTCTGCCTGCCAGCCCCACTTATCCTTTCTCCTGCCTTGCTATTGGCTGTTCAGCTCTTTTTAGATCATCAGTTGTTTTAGACAGGCACACTAACACAGCTTCACAGAGTTAAACAAATACAACATAAAAGAAAGCAACTCATTTTTGCATCATTAGAACAAATGCTCCACAGTATAAACAAAGGTAACACACCTTCAAGTGACATTCCACAACACCTTTCACTGGGTGGACTGGAAAGGTGTGCCAATGGGAGTGGGGAGCTAACAGATACGGCATATTGGACGTTTGAGACTTGGAAGAGAGGGATATTGGGGTAATAAGATCGGGTGTCGGTGGCTGTTCATTTTCTACAGAAAGGAAAGGGGCAGCTATGAGGCCCAGAAACCCTGATGGCTGTATTCAAAGCTCTTTCAACCCTGCAATGATATCACAGAATAAGTCTAATTAGGACTTACAGAGCAAGTCGCTGAACTTTGGAAAAGGATGGTCTGTGGTAAGTCTTTTTACCCAAAGAGATGAAATGCAGATGAAATACCTTGTGAATGTTCCCAAGATTTAACATTCCAAGCTTTGATCTTCCCATGCTGTCAGCTGTGCTGAGGGCATCATGGTGATGGAAACAGCCGAAAGCACATAAAGACAGTCTTCATCTTGCATGGCAGAGTAGGCTGGGAAAATCCATCCTTGTCTTTTTCTTCCTTGACTGAGAAGGGTGAACAAACAAATGGTATTCTAAAACAAAAACTGACCAAACTAATAAAATCCATTGGATTTCTTAGGCCAGCAAATTTTACTAATGGCTTTATCAATAATTGGATCTAATCCTGCTAAAAATCACAGGCTTGACACCTGTACCCTTCATGACAGAATCTCATTGTTCTCTCTCTCTCTCTCTCTCTCTCTCTCTCTCTCTCTCTCTCTCTCTCTCTGTGTGTGTGTGTGTGTGTGTGTGTGTGTGTGTGTGGCTTTTTGAGACAGGGTTTCTCTGTCTTGAAACAGTCCTGACTATCCTGGCATCCGCCTTGTAGACCAGTCTGGCCTTGAACTCACAGAGATCCATCTGTCTCTGCCTCCCGAGTGCCAGGATTAAAGGCAGGCGCCACCACCGGCCCAGCCTGTTTTCTACTTCTAATCTCTGATATGACTCAGTAATGCCAGGCCTTGCCATATTATTCCAAAGCGTATGTCCAGCATTTTTTTCTGTGTTCCAGAGATTGGTGAGCCCATCTTTCATTACTTGAACCAGAAGATCAGGTGTTTTGGAACTGATACCAAAGAAAGACCAACTTGAGCCTGACTGAAGAACTGTGTCAAGTCCCTTCTCATCACTCATACCCAGCAAAGCTTCGGCCAAGTCTTAGATCCACGTGTCTGACTCTAGAGCCCCTCCTCCTGAGTCTATTGGTACCCGTTGGGGACCTCACAGGAAAGTGCCGGGTCTCTTCCCAGAAGCAGATGCTATTGTGAATGGAGGCAGTTTCCAGAGGTCCCAAATCAAGAGCCCTTCCTCCCTGTCATGCAGCCCTACTCCTTTCTCTCTCCTGCTTCTTGCTTGTCCTTTCCATTCAGCTGTGGCAGACCATTCCACAGAATCTCAGAATCAAGAGCTTCTACATGAAGGAGGTTAAGCCGAGTTCTGGATTTCCAGTGTTAACCAAAATCCTTGCATGACTAGACATCCTTTGTTCTGCCTTGTGATTAAATTTATCAGACTTTCGATGTAACTACCTGTTTAGATTGTTGTAGAGTTAAACTTCTAGAGACTCATTTTTTCATATTCTTTATTTAATCTAACGCAACTACAGATGCCCAGGTCTGCTCACTGACAAGGAGGCTATGCAGCAGAACCAAGAGCAATTTGCAAGAATGTCAATCTACCTGTATATCTGGCAGTTTTAGCCAGTGTGCACAGTCTTATAACATGATAATTTTGCTCCAGTCTCCAGTTGGACACTACTGATGCTTATGTCTAGCTAATGGCTCAGAAGTGAAGTCACCCAATAAGGACTTTTGTGTGCACCCCCATAGTACATCTTTGCCTGCAGAAGAGTTAATTAAACCATATTCTTGGGCCATCCTATTTCTTGATGAAAAGCCAGTGGAGACTAGGAGCTTTAACAGTTCCACTGTTACCTCATATAACCTGGACAAAAGTTAAATATTGACCCAGCCCTCTAATCTGTGTGGTGGTTAATTTTCATCTTCAACTTTACTGGATTTGGGGTCACACAGGACACACCTCTGAGCATGTCTGTTGGGCATTTCCACATGGGTTTCATTGAGGAAGGAATACCCATCCAATGAACTGAGATCCCAAACCGAATAAAAAGAGACAAAAAAAAAAAAAAAAAAAAAAAAGGAGAAAGCAGGCTAAGCCCCAGTGTTCATTGCTCTCTGCTTCCTGCCTGTTGACATAATGTGACCAGCTGCTTCTGGCTGCAGCCACACCTTCTCCACCATGATGGACTGCATCCTCAGACTGTGAGCCAAAGTAGACCTTTCCTTCTTTCTTAGATTGCCTTCTCCAGGTATTTTGTCATAGCGAAGAGAAAAATAACTAATACAACCTGCATGATAGGGCTGGAGAAATGGTTTAACCACCTTTTAGCTCCACCTTGATCTTTGGAGGCAGGGTCTCTCACAGATGCTGGAGCCCACCAATTCCACTAGACTAGCTGGCCAGCCAGTCAGTCCTGGGGGAGTCTCCTACAGGAACTGCAGATGCACAACACAACATCCATTTTTCAGGTGGGTTGTGGGGGATCTGAACTCAAGTCCTCATGCTTCTACAGCTCTCTAGGGACCAAGCCACATCTCCAGCTCTGTTCTTGGTTTTTGATACAAGATCTCTCCTGAAACAATCTACAGAGAGTAGGAAAGTCTGAAAAGGCAGCGAACAGAACAGGACTGGCTCCTGTTTTACGCCCAGTTGCTTGAGAAGCTTGTCTGAGATAGGCTGCATCCTGATTTCACCAGGTCTTGATTTCACCATATGACTGCAGGGTTAACCAGAAGAGAGGGCTGGAAATGAAATCAGAGTCCCTCGTTCCTCTGTGATGGCTTCCTTCTGTTTGATTTTTGTTTAATGTTGAAGTTGTTCTTATTTCTGTGTTATTTGTATGAGTGTTGCGGCTGCATATATGTATGTGCACTGCCCATGTTTGGTGCCTGCAGAGGTCAGAAGAATGCGTCAATCCATGCAACTGGAGTTACAGACACTTGTGAGCTACCATGTGGGTGCTGGGAACCAAACCCAGGGCCTCTGCAAAAGCAACAAGTGCTCTTAACCAACAGGACATCTCCCTAGTCTTTGATTTTTAGAAAGAAATAAACAATGTTTAGAATTCATATCACTTTAATACTAGACAAAAATGCAGCTCCCATACAGTCCCATCCCCTTCTATGTTGTTGTTCTCACAGATCATATCTTTATGCATTGCAGGTTTATTAACAAAGGCCTATAGTTATTGTTTATACATATTTGCGTGTTAACTCATGGGGAGAGAAGCTATAATCTAAAAGCACAGCAGTGTTGGGTTTGTACTGATCTATCTGGTCACATTTATCAATATATTTTACTTGTTTCTGGAGCTTCCAGCCACTGCCCAGAGTCTCCAGAACTGGATGACACACATTTTTCTTGTTTATAAGCTACCAAGTTCACTGTATTTTCTACAGCAGCCTGAGCCAACTAATACAGTATTGTTATAATCCCTGTTTACACAAAAAGAAGGAGATAAGGGCAGTGAGGTCATCCTGGACCACGGAATGGAGAGCAGAAAGCTCTAGAACCTTTGCTGTGTTTCTCCATCTTACATCATTTGAATTAATTCCTTTAAAAATAATAATAAACAGAAAAGACCGGGTCTCACTCCACAACCCAGGTTAGTCCAAGCCGGCCTCTTTTCTAAAACACATAGAGAAACTGGATGTAGTAACATATACAGTCAAAATGTCTGCATCCCAGGACCTTGGAGGTGAATGCAAGATCAGTAGTTCAAGGTCAGCCTCTGATCTGCATTAAGTTTAAAGCCAGCCTGGACTACCTGAGACTGTCTCAAAAACAACCATCAAGCCTAGCATGGCGGTACACACTTTTAATCCCAACATTCAGGAGGCAGAGGCAGGTGGATCTCTGTGAGTCCAAGGCTAGCCTGGTCTACAGAGTGAGTTCCAGGCCAGCCAGGAATACATAGTGAGACCCTTTCTCAAACAAACAAATAAAATAAAAAACATAGTAGAGAAATCAGTCTTGACTAGAAAGGGGGTGGGCTTAAGTTTACTAATGATTAAACTGTAAAAATTCTATACAAAGGCTACTTTTAATTATTATAATGCAAGCAACCAGTAGCCACCTAAAATGTAATTTCTCAAAATGCATAGTTAGTAAAAGAACACACATGCAGGAGAAGAATTTGCCATCTGACTGACAAGACGCAACATACTCCATAGGCTGAACAGAGGGACAATGGCACTGTCCAAGACACTGTGTAAACAAAAGATGGGAAAAGATTAGGGAACAAATGACAGTTCCAGTTGGTTTCAGTAGAAGTACTGCCAAACACCTTCGCTTACTGCAGTAGCTACACAGGTGGGCATGCTCCCATCATACCTACACAGGTGGGCATGCTCCCACCTGCTCAGGGAGCAAAATGAAGACTCTTGATGCTGTCAATTTCCCATGACTTCTGTAGCAAATGACTACAAACATAATGTCTTCAAACAATATAAATGTATTTATTTATATTTGTACACACACGGTGTGGTGGTTTGAAAGAAAATGGCCCCCAAAGGGAGTGGCACTTTTAGGAGGTGTGGCTTTGTTGGAGGAAGTGTGTCACTGTGGAGGCAGGCTTTGAGGTCTGATATACCTTCAAGTCATACCCAGTGAGACAGACCACTTCCTGTTGTCTGAGTCAAGATGTAAGAACTCTCAGCTTCCTCTCCAGCTCCATGTCTGCCCGCATGCCACCATGCTTCTCACCATGATGATAATGGACTGAACCTCTGAAACTGTCAGCCAGCCCAATTAAATGTTTTCCTTTATAAGAGTTGCCATGGTCGTGGTGTCTCTTCACAGCAATAGAAACCCTACCTAAGATACCTGGAGAGGTCAGATGTTAGTGGTTCAGCAGGTAAGAGCATTTGCTGCTCTTTCCAAGGCCCTTATTTGATCCTTAGCACCCACAGGATGGCTCATAACCGTTTGTAACTCCAGTTTCAGAGGATCTGACACTCTCTTCTAACCTCTGAGGTTACCAGGCCATACCCTTTCAGATTCAGGAAGGAAACAGAGCACCTCCGCAGTTGAGTGGCCAGGTAGGGTGGGGAGGGGCAGCTCACTTAGAGGAATTCTGGGAGATGGTGCCAAGAGGAAGAGACTTAGGTGCTGGTTTCCTCTATAGTTCTTGCACACCATAAGATGCCACATAGCAAGAACACTGCGGTGTTCACGGTTTTTACTTTGATGGATTCTAGTGGGAAGTTTGTAAGAAAGAGGTGTGAGAGAGGGGTCACAAAGGGTGCCATACTCATGTGTAAGTGAAGACACTAAATCCAGAGAAATTAACAACTTCCACAAGATGGCAATGTTTTCGCATCAGTGTAGGGAGGAAAACCTGGGAGTGATGATGTCTTTAGCTACGTTTCTGTTGATGTGATAAAACACTGTGACCAGAGCAATTTCCAGGAGAAAAGGTTAGTTATGGGTCACAGTTCAAGGGCACTCCATCAAAGTGGGAAAGTCTAGGGAGTGGGAGCTTGAAGTAGCTGGTCACATCTGTATGTGTGTAGGGGATGCAGTAGAGAAAATACCGTGGCTGCTCCATGGTACGGTTAAGGTTTCGTTGTAGGCATGGGAGCGAACAGACAGAGGCATCTGGGAGAGTCCAGAGCAGAGGGGGAAAAGCAGATTGAACATGACCAGCAGACTGGACATGGCCAGGCCTAGGGAAATGGCAGAGTGGGAGAGAATGGTGGAGATAGCGAGACAGCAAGAGAGAAAGGAGCATGAGAGAATAAGGGAGAGATCGTAAGTAAGAGCTGGGTTGTAAGGTTGGGTGCTGGGGAGGGAAGTGCGTGGGGTGGGGGACGGACTGTGGGGTAGAGGAGGAGGTGAGAAGGGCTAGGATGCTGGTGTGGACGTTAGATGTATAAAAGATACTTGTGATATTGAGGGAGCCTGGAGGCCAGTGTGCTTTGATATGATGATGATGGGCACCACAGGTAGTCATCTGTCTCTCCTGCCAGAGGTAAGAGAACTGACTCCTTTTGGCAGGTGGGAACCAGCTTCACAAATTCCCAAGGAATGCTGGCTTTTACCTAACTGCCAGAAATCCTACAGTCCAGCTTGAGCTCCTTTCTGGATGTTTGAACTGCCTTTTGGAGTTTTGGGAATTGGAGTTTCCTTTGGACCTGACAACACTGAATCTACAATCAAGAAGCAGAAATGGATGAATACCTATGCTCAGGCCACTTCTTCACTTAGTTAGTCCAGGATCCCCACCAGGGCATGGTGCCATCCACTGTGCACAGTTGTTTCTGTTGGTTGTAAATGCAGCACTTTTACTCCATGAGGAAAGGTCATGAGGCACAACAAAAGCCAGTATCAGAGCTTTATGGGGGGTGGGTGGAAGAGAGTGGCCAGGCCTGTAAAAGACACGGACCCGGAGAGAGTGGGGGCGGGGAGGAGGACAGAGCAGAAGAGAGGGGAGGAGTCTGTGACTGGCCTATGTTTTTAAACATTCTGTGGACAGAATACAACAGCTACAAGGACATGCACAATGTCAGTACTCAAGGAAAAACACTCTTAACTGGGAGCCACAAAACCAGGCACAGAGCAGTGTGCAGCTGGAATCAATGGAACCAGCCCTGTCAAACTCACATTCTCTTCTTCTCATCCTCTGCTCCACCAGGGGAGTGCTGGGATCACAGGCATGCTGTCCTGGCTTTTGAAGGATTCCCCTGCATGTGCGCATGTTGGCGCTGTGACAAAGCAGGCTCTCCCAGCACTCTGCTTACGGGGCCCAGTACTGAGGTTCCTTGAATATATTTCTCATGTTGGACCCCCAGGGGGTCCTCGGGCTGTGTACTTTGACTCGTTCTCTGTCAACAAAGCATTGAATGCTGTCTGGACTTCCAGGGGCGGGTACTCCACTACACACACACACACACACACACACACACACACACACACACACACGCACGCACGCACACACACCCAGATTGCCCCTCCCTTGGCGGAGGGTGGGGTAACTTGTGCTGTTAATTTGTGCCTGTCCACAGATTACCTACCCTCAGGGACGCCTGGGATGGGAGTCTTGGATCCCATTTGTTATTTTAATATTTTCTCGGCTGCCATCTTGGGACATAGAGGCTTCTTTCTTTTGGTCCCACTCCTCCTGTGAGAAATGCCTACATATCCCACAAAAATATGGCTGCGAAATGGCTGCTTGAACCCCAATATTACATGGGAATTATCTAACTTCTGCCAGTGAATGGGCAAATGGAAAGACTTTCCTTATCTCCACACTTTTGCCTAAACTCTGGACCCTCCCTTTCTGAGTCTTCTCAGAAGATGCCCAAGTGTATTTCTGAAACTGAGGAATCTCTGACTCCAAAGAACCTTCACCTATCTGACATCTGCTCTGTTCTCTGGTACTGGGCAGGCTGCTAAGCACAGACAGGTCTGGAAGCAGGCTAGGACACATGCAAATAAGTTTACAATCACGACCCATATTAAGATCATAATAATCTGGATGGCTCTCTAGCCAGGGATCAATTTACAGCCTGCCTCCTAGTGGGTCTTCCTAAAGCTGTCTTCAAACCAGCAAACTGTTAAAAACAAAAACAAAAACAAAAACAAACAAACAAACCTAACTCAAGATGCGGAATAAGATCTGTCTCTCATCTCCCAGAGCTTCCCAACATCAGGGCTAACTTAAGCATCTGGAGAGAGGTCTCCTGACCCCACAGGCAGAAGTTTCAGCTGTGGCATTTAAGGTATCATGGGAGAGATGAGAAAGCCCAAGAACAGAATTGCCAAGTGCTGGCACATGCGAGCAGCTGCTGCATAAAAGCTTCCAGGTCCCTATTTTAAGTGTGTGCTAGAAAAGGCCATTTGAATTAGTGCATGCTCTGGCCCTAGGTTCAAAAAGCACCTGGACAGCACCTTGCCAGATGATTCTCAAAGCAGCAGACAACCCCAGGATGCCTATCTACCTCGGAGGCCCCCTTCTCTATCCCCACAAGAGTCAACCGGAAGCAGTTCTTCAGGAGGAATGATGTTCCTGTTCACCTGCTTTTTCATAATAAGCAAAAAGTTTGGAATGTTAGAATTCTGCCACTCCTCCAGCTACATGACCGCACACGTGCAGTTCAGTAGCTAAGCAAGGGGTCTTACATCTGTGAGTGTGCTGTGTGATTATGCAATCTACACATGTGTGGCATAGCTCTGTAAGCCCACATGTGCATGTGCAGGGAAATCCTTAAAAAGCTGGTCACAGACTCCTCCCCTCTCTTCTGCTCCCCCACTTCTCTTCACGTGTCTCTTCCACAGGCCTGGCCATGCTCTCTTCTGTTCCCCCTGGCCCTATAAAACTCTGATACTGGGTTTTGTCATGCCTTGTGACCTCTCTTGCATGGTAACAAGCGCCGCTTATTTAAAACCAACAGTTTCACCTTAATAATGAAATCAAGATGTCTTAGTTAGGGTTTTCACAGCTGTGAAGAGACACCATGACCATGGCAAGTCTTTTTTTGTTTGTTTGAGACAGGATTTCTTTGTATAGCTTTGGGCCTTTCCTGGATCTCACTCTATAGCCTAGGTTGGTCTCCAACTCACAGAGATTCACCTGCCTCTGCCTCCCGAGTGCTGGGATTAAAGGCAGGCGCCACCAACACCTGGCTTGACCATGACAACTCTTACAAAGAAAACATTTAGTTGCATGGCTCGCTTTCAGTTTCAGAGGTTCAGTCCATTACTGTCATAGTGGGGAGCATGATGGCCTGCAGGCTGATGTGCTGCTGGAGCTGAGAGTGCTACATCTTGTAGGCAACAGGAAGTTAACTAACTGTGACACTGGGTAAAGCTTAAGCAAAAGACCTCAAAGCCCGCCCCCACAGTGACACACTTCCTCCAACAAGGCCACACCCTCTCCTGCAAAGCCATAGGTGCCACTACCTACAAGATTACAGGAGCCGCTTACATTCAAACTAACACATTCCACCTCCTGGCCCCTGGGAAGCTTGTAACCATTTCGTAATGCAAAATGCATTTAGTCCCCATTGTTATAGAATGGCATGTAAGAGGCCTTGGTGGGTTTGAGCCCAGGAGACATGCCATTTGCAAAGTGGCCAAGGGGGCATGGCACGGTGGACAGTTACTCACACCATGCAGGCATGGCATACACATGGAAAGTTTTTCTTGGGGGAAGGGAGGAGGGAAAGGAGGGAGGGAAGGGGGAGGTGCACACTTCATGGGAATAGAGAAAGAGGGGGCAGGTCAGGATCCTGGGTTGGTCTGAATGCCAACACCCACAGTCTATCATAATCTCAACAATGTTTTAAAGTCCAAAATTCAAAGTCTCTTCTGAGATTCATGCAATCTCTTAACTGTAATCCCTTGTAAGAATCAAAATCAAAAAGCAAATTATGTATTTCCAACATTTAATGGCACAGGATACACATTACCATTTCAAAACATAGAGAAGGGAGCATAGTGAGGAAATACTGGACCAAAGCAGGACCAAAACCCAGCTGGGCAAACTCCAAACTCTGCATCTCCATGTCTGATGTCAAAGTGCTCCTCAGATCTCCAACTCCTTTCAGCTTTGTTGACTGCGACAAACTTGTTTCTCTTGGGCTGGTAACACTCCCTATTAGTAGCTTTCCTCAGCAGGTATCCCATGGCTCTTGAATCTCCAGCATCTTGGGGTCTCCAAGGCAATCCAGGCTTCAACTTCACAGCTTCACGCAATGGCCTCTCTAGGCCTCCATTCAGGAACACCCCTGACACATTGCCTGGCCTCCTCAGCTTTATTCCATGACTCCTTTTTTCTGTCTTTAAATCTAAAACCAGAACTGTTAGTTATTTTGGAGCTCTTACCCTGCAAGGAACATGTCCTGAACACGACAAATCCACAGAAGAGCTGTTTATTAATATAGGATAGGAAGAGATGTGACAGGCCTGTGGGAAGCACACATGAGTGAGGAGAGAAGAGAAGAAGAGGAGAGGAGAGAGAGGAGAGAGAGAAGAGAAGAGAGGCCTGTGCAAAATGGCGCCGGCTTTTTAAAGAGTGAGCCGCATATGCGTACAGGACCACATGTGGCTACTCCACACATGGGCATAGATTACATGGCCATGCGTGCTTTATGCAACCATGTAAAGCCACGGAGTCCTAGCCACACGAGATGTTCTGACCTGGAAATGGCTATTTTGAACTGGAAATAACTAGGCGGTCTGCCGGGAAAGCCCAACCATGTGGACATGTTGTGATTTCCTATCATTCCTGACTTATTTTCTCTTAAAAAAAGAAAAAGAAAAAAATATATGGATGAGTGGGTATGGGGCGCCATTTCTCTCAAAGGCTGCTTCAGGTTGAATGGTGGACGTTGATTGATTCTTGGGAGAAATGGGGAAGCTGCCTCCTGAAGTCCTACGATGAAGTCCTGCAGCTGTGTCCATCCTCCATGGTGTGGCTGGTCCTGGGATGAAGTTCTGTCATGCCTTGTTCTACAGCTGTCCGTCCTTCATGGTATGGCTGGGAACCTTCTGTCTGACAGGACACTGGTGACATAAAAGCTTAGAGAAAAGACTCATTATTATTTTGTTTTTTGGAGTTGACATTTATCTGAGGTAGATCTGGCCTGTCTGGATGGAGACATTTTAAAAAGGTGGCTGTGATGTTTTAGTACTCTGCTTAATTTTTACCTGAGACAAGACTTATTTAAGACAGTTTATTTAAGGCGCCTGCTTGTTTTATTAGTTTAGCATTTGGGATACACAGGTGATCAGTTACTGAGTATTGAACAGTGACAAACTGTTATATCCTTACCGCCTGGATATTTTGATGGGCCTTTTGCCTCCGGCCCTGTGTGGCCCTAGTTGGGAAAGGAAGGGGTGATACCTTATTCCTCTGGAATTGGTGACAAGGCAGTGGATCCTGGTGTCCTCTGGAGCTTGAGTGGAAGAGAACTTATTTTTTTGAATTAGGGACAAGGCAAAGATCATGGCCCTGTCTGTATGCACATGAGAAACACAGGCGGTAACTTTGAAATGAGACAATGAGCTCTTATCTTAGTTGGAAATCTTTCTCATTAAGTAACTCTGAAAGTACAATTAAATCTGGTGAGGTAAGTAAGGCTGTCCTCTGTTCCCAACAATAGAAAGGAGGAGTGACATCCTAAAACTCCCAGGACTGAGTCAGTGGCTCTGGTGTCCAGAAGGAAAGAAACTGATCGCTTCCCTGCTGAGTTCTGGGTTCCCTGCTGTGTCTATAGCCAAGCCTAGGTGTGCTGGAGGTCTTAGCTTGATGTACCCATACGTCTTGGCACCTGGGGGCAGTCAGCTGACTGGTTGTCTTTCTAGGCAGCACAAGGACAAGGCTGTTGATGGGCAGGGCATTCGCTAGCCCATGACCTTTTTCACTTAAAACAGGGACCCAACAGCTTTTGGGAGTCAGTGAGTGCCAGCATTTGGCAATTTTGTTTTCGGGCTTCTATCTCTTCCCTGGCACACCTTAAATGCCACAGATGACTCTTTTGCCCATGGAGTCAGGAGCCTTGTTCTCCAGATACTTAATTTTTAGCTGGGAACAAGAGACAGATTTTACTCTGTGTCCTGAATTTTTCCTGACGACTGGTGGCTTAAGGACAGCTTTTGGAAGATCTGCCAGTAGGCAGACTGTAAACCGATCCTTTGGAAGACTTGCCTGAGGCTATAAGCTGATTTTATTTTATATTTTATTTTTTTTTAGCTTAGGAGCCATCCTGATTATTGTAAACTTAATTGTTTAGATCTCAGCTGCTTTTATACCCGTCTGTGGTTCTCAAGGCAATTTGAGAATGAGTGGGTGGAGTTAAGGTGAGTTAGGGCAAGTCTTAGAAACCACCCAACCTGTGCATTTGAACCTGGCCAGCACGGAAGTCAGACAGAAAAGGTTACACATGGCAGACGCCTAAGTGGGAAAGGAAAGAAAGGGTTTGGAGCTTTAGCAGAAAGCTTGGAGATGAAGCAACTCTTATTTTCCCATTTGCTGGCTGAAGTACCTGCCACACTGTTATGCGGTCAGGTTTATGCTGTTATGTGGCCAGGTTTACCAGTACCCACCCCTATCCGCCAATGTAGGTGGTAAATGTATCTGCCCCTTTGTCCCATGGCTGTAGCCGAGAGAAAAACAAAAAATTAAAATAACAAACCAGGATTAGACTCCAATCTTGGGCATCCCCAAAGAATGGAGAGAGATCTAAGAATCAGCTCAAGTTCCCTATCCTCTTCGTCAAGGGATGGGACGGGCTGTGACTGTGCTGCAGTGGTCTACCCGGTAGACCCCAGATGATATTTTTGCTCCGAGCAAAAATGTGCCTGCTGTTGCCAGCACAGCCTGAGGACAACCCCCAGGATTGTCCCGTCGCAAACATATAGCTCAGATTTTAGCCATTAGAACAGCAGACTCACTGTGAAAAATCGTGGCGGTATCAGTGGTGGAAAGCTGCACTTCTCATGGCTGGCCACCACCTGTGGCAGCCAGCTGGAGATGCGTGCTGGTTGGTGGAAGAATCATAAGCCATGGTTACCTTTCTAGAGCTTTATTGAGAGAAAAAGAGAGATAGGGACAGAGAATCTTTTGGTTTAGGCATAGCTAGGAGCACATGAGCAGGAGAGAATGAAGAGACAGTTTAACATTGAGAGAGAGAAAGCTAAGATACAGAGCAACTCTTTCCATTTGCCTGTTCACTGGCCAGAATTAGATAACTCCCATAAAAGATTGGGATTTTTCGTTATTTTCTAAAGCATACTTGGGCCATCTCTCAGTACAGAGATGGATAAGCTTAGGAATCTTTAAGCAAGAAGACAGCCTAAGGGATCGGGTTGGAAGCCTTATTTCCCATGTCTGCAGCGGAGAGGCAGAAAAATTAAAAATTAAAAAAATAAACGTGATCTGGAGCTAAGACCTCCCGGAGGCCTGATAAGCGCCCCCCACCCCCGGCTGTGTGAAGCAAGGACTCCCCGGGAGCCCTTAATGCCCAGCCGCCCCGTCGGGCATGAAGAACGTGCCAGTTTCACACAGCCCTAGGACGCACCTGACGGTGGTGGTCCCATCGCGAAAAATATCTCAAGCTGCAGACGTAGGAGGTGGCTGGAAATCTGGGCCTGCGAAGGGGGCCGAACGTAGCCAGTGAAGACCATGGCCGGGGGGTTCCCTGGTCTCAAGAATAACCAGTGAGGCACCGGACGCTCAATGGTCGTTCTCACGGATTCAGGAAACCGTTTATGCTAGCCCAAAAGGGGAAAACTCACCAATCAGAGCAGCGGTATTGCATGCAGATTTGCGACCAGGCTAATGGAGAGTGATCTGTCACAAACGGAGCAAAGTTCCCAGATTGTGCAGCACAGAGTTTCCGTCCCCGGTTCCCGGGTTTCCAGGTGCAAAGCACCCGAAAGCACCTGGAAGCACCCATTCCCTCATAGCACCAATGTTAGTTATTTATTTGCGCTCTTACCCTCGTGGAACACGTCCCAAACACGACAAATCCACAGAAGAGCTGTTTATTAATATAGGATAGGAAGAGACGTGACAGACCAGCACACACGTGAGTGAGGAGAGAAGAAGAGAGAGAGGAAAAAGACCTGTGCAAAATGGCGCTGGCTTTTTAAAGAGTGAGCCGCACATGCGTACAGGACCATATGTGGCTACTCCACACATGCGCGTAGATTACATGACCGTGCATGCTTTACGCAACCATGTAAAGCCACGGAGTCCTAGCCACGCGAGATGTTCTGACCTGGAAATGGCTATTTTGAACCGGAAATAACTAGGCGGTCTGCTGGGAAAGCCCAACCATGTGGACATGTTGTGATTTCCTATCAAGAACCACATGGCTGAAGCTGCCAAGTTCTGCTGCTTGCTGGGGCTGGAACATGGCCTCCTTGTTCAATGACATCTTCACCAATGTTCGGTCTTTCACTGCTTGAGCTTGGCTGTCCTGAACCTGGGTCACTAGACCAGGCTGGCCTCAAACTCGGAGATCTGCCAGCCTCTGCCTTCCCAGTGCTGGGATTATAGGTGTACCCTGCCACACCCAGCTCTAAGCTTTTCTTTTTTTTTTTTTTTTTTTTTTGGTTTTTCGAGACAGGGTTTCTCTGTATAGTTTTGGTTCCTTTCCTGGATCTCGCTCTGTAGACCAGGCTGACCTCGAACTCACAGAGATCCACCTGCCTCAGCCTCCCGAGTGCTGGGATTACAGGTGTGCGCCACTGCCGCCCGGCCATCAAACTCTTTTTATGAGGCTACAATTACCCTGACACCCAAACTACACAAAGATACAACAAAGAAAGAATTTACCATCACTCAGAAGATTAATATCCAGATATACAAAGCTCAAAACACAAAGTCAAGGAAACCAAAGACCCAATTAAAAAAAATTAGCTAGAGAGATCTAAACATGGAGCTCTTTATAGGAAAAACAGGGAGTTCTCAATAGAAGAAATATAAATGGCTAAGAAATACCTCAAAAAGTGTATATCATCTTTAGCAGTCAGGAAAATGCCAATTAAAACAATTTTGAGATTTAACACCCCCCAGTCAGGATGTCAAAAAGCAGCATCATAACTGACAACACATGGTGATGAGGTTGTGAAGAGAGAGGAACCCTCATTCACTGTGGGTAGAAACACAAATTTGTGCAGCCACTCTGGAAATCAATATGAAGAATCCTCAAAAAACCGAAAATAAATCTACCATATGATTCCGCTACATAACTTTTTGTCATGTGCTAAAAAGACTCAACAGTCTACTCTACATACGTGCTCAGCAGTGTCCATAACTGTCCTATTCATAACAGCAGTAATTGGAAGTCCAGGAAATGGAAACAAGCTAAATGTTCTTCAACAGATAAATGGATAAAGAAAATGTGGTACATATACACAACAGAATTTCAGCAATAAAGAAAAATGAAATAATAAAATTGGTAGATAAATATATGGACCTAGATTCTGTGGTATGTCGTTCTGTATGCTGTGAATATGTGTTGCTCTGATTGGTTGATAAATAAATTGCTGATTGGCCAGTAGCCAGGTAGGAAGTAGCCAGGTGAGGCAAGCAGACAAAGAGAATTCTAGGAAGAGGAAGGGCTGAGTCAGGAGTCACCAGCCAGACACAGATGAAGCAAGATGACAAGGCAAAACTGAGAAAAGCTACCAAGCTATGCAGCTAAACACATATAAGAATTTTTTTTAAGTTTTACTTATTTATTATGTATACAGAAGAGGGTGCCAGATCTCATTACAGATGGTTGTGAGCCACCACGTGGTTGCTGGGAATTGAACTCAGGACCTCTGGAAGAGCAGTCGGTGCTCTTAACCTCTGGTTAAGTTTTGATTTTACTCAATTACTGAGCAAGCCTCAAAGAAACATTTCACTATCAGGGTAAGAATTTATACTGTATCAAGCTGATAATAGAAAAATAAATAAATTAATTTTAAAAAAAGATTTATTTATTATGTATATACAGTGTTCTGCCTACATGCATGCTTGCAGGCCAGAAGAGGGTGCCAGATCTCATTACGGATGGTTGTAAGCCACGATGTGGTTGCTGAGAATTGAACTCAGGACCTCTGGAAGAACAACCAGTGCTCTTAACTGCTGGGCCATCTCTCCAGCCCCCCAGTTTGGATGTTTAGGTCCCTGTCTTGTTTGTGGGACTGATGCAGAAGCCATTTATGTTACCAGACAACTACTTTCATGGAATATAGAGCAATGATTTCCTAAGTACAGAATCTCTGTTTTGTGTGATGGAAAAGTCCCACAAATGGACAGTAGTAGTATCAGGACATAATAGCATGAATGTAATAAATCAATACAATTAATGTAATTAATAAATATCATAAATACAATTATTGAAAGAATACTGTGAATGTAACCAATGAATACTGCAAATGTAATTAATATCATGAGTGTAATTAATGAATATCATGAGTGTAATTTAAAAAATAAATAAAATAAAGGGCTGCAGAGATGGCTCAGAGGTTAAGAGCACTAGCTGCTCTTCCAGAGGTCCTGAGTTCAATTCCCAGCAACCACATGGTGGCTCACAACCATCTGTAATGAGATCTGGCACCCTCTTCTGTGTACATAATAAACAAATAAATCTTAAAATAAAATAAAATAAAAAAACAAAGTGAAAAAACCCACTTATCAATTCCATCATGTGCAAAATCCTATCATAAGCAAGTGTGGTATTTGCAAGGAAACAGTAAACTGTTTTTTGTTTTTGTTTTTTGTTTTGTTTTGTTTAGTTTGGTTTTTTGAGACAGGGTTTCTCTGTGTAGCTTTGCACCTTTCCTGGAACTCGCTTTGTAGACCAGGCTAGCCTCGAACTCACAGAGATCCACCTGCCTCTGCCTCCCGAGTGCTGGGATTAAAGGCGTGAGCCACCAACGCCCGGCTGTAAACTGTTGTTAATGAGAGAGAAAAAAAAGAATCCTGTACAATAAAGCAACTCCTGGAGGCATCACCATCCCTGACCTCAAACTCTGCTATAGAGCTATAGTAATAAAAACAGCTTGGCACTGGCATAAAAACCTTCATACGGACCAATGGAATCGAATTGAAGATCCTGACATTAATCCACACACACATGAACACTTGATTTTTGACAAAGAAGCCAAAACTATACAATGGAAAAAAGAAAGTATCTTCAACGAATGGTGCTGGCATAACTGGATGTCAACATGTAAAAGACTGCAAATAAATCCATATCGGTCACCATGTACAAAACTCAAGTCCTAGTGGATCAAAGACCTCAGCATAAATCCAGTTACACTGAACTTGATAGAAGAAAAAGTAGGAAGTACTCTTGAATGCATTGGCACAAGAGACCACTTCCTAAATATAACACCAGTAGCACAGATACTGTGAGCAACAATTAATAAATGGGACCTCTTGAAACTGAGAAGCTTTTGTAGGGCAAAAGACACAGTCAATAAGACAAAAAGACAGCCTACAGAATGGGAAAAGATCTTCACCAACCCCACATCTGACAGAGGGCTAATCTCCAAAATATATAAAGAAAATTGGGAATCGATCTACCTCAAGACCCAGCCATACCACTCTTGGGTATATTCCCAAGGAATGCTCAATCACACCACAAAGATACATGCTTAACTATGTTCACAGCAGCATTATTCATAATAGCCAGAACCTGGAAACAACCTAGATGCCCATCAACTGAAGAATGGATTAAGAAAATGTGGTACATATACACAATGGAGTACTACTCAGCAGAGAAAAACAATGACAGCATGAAATTTGCAGGCAAATGGATGGATCTAGAAAATATCCTGAGTGAGGTAACCTAGACTCAGGAGGACAAACAAGATATGTGCTCACTCATAAGTGGATATTAGATATAAAGCAAAGGAAATCAGGCTGTAACCCACAGATCCAGGGAGGCTACCTATCTAACAGGGGGACCCTATGATGATTGCGACTTATAATAAGTTTTGGTTTTGCCCAATTGAAAGACCCCCTACAATAGCTTTAGCTTGACTGCTGTAACGCCATTTTGCAAGGCTTAAACATAAAGAACAGGATATCTGTGGTTCAGGGGAAGAAGGCCAAACAGGAGTTCATAACTATGGTCGGCCACCAGGCCTTGGGAGAGAAACCATTGAGTCAAAACAGGATATCTATGGTGGGCCACCTGGCCTTGGGGAATAGACAGTTGGGCTAGGAAAACACCACTGTGCCCTAGACAAGGCCAGGTCAGCCACACACAGCAAATTTCAGAGATTTAAGAATATGTCCCCAAGTTCACCCTGGCCTTATTTGAATCAACCAATGGGAACCCTGTAACTATGCTTCTCGCTTCTGTAACTGCGCTTCTGCCCCTGAGATCCTATAAAAAGTCCCCCTTTCCCTAGGAAGGCGCGCAAGTCCTCCGAGAGACTTGTCGCCCCAGGTACCTGTGTATTCAAATAAACCCTCTTGCTGTTTGCATCTGATCCGTGGTTTCGGCGTGTTCCTTGGGTTCGGGGTCTCTCCTGAGGGAAGATCTCCACTGGGGGTCTTTCACAATCACTGGGCAAGCTTTAGTGAAACATTTTACTATTAGGAGAAGAATTTGTTCTGTATCAAGCTGATGAAAGAAATTGCTGGCTGTACTTTCAGGAGGGGAGGCTAAAATCTTTTTAGATGATGGATTAGCCTATAGAAAATTGTCTGATGTAAATCAAACAGTGAAGGGGAAGATGAATAGGATCTCACTTACACAACTTAAGTAAAACATAGCTCTTTGAACAGATGAAGATAGGTTTCTTCTGTATCCCAGAATCTAATCAGTATTTATATGCATATTTCAGCTATTATTTGGCTTAAAAGGGCTTATTGGGAAATGTTATCATTTTTACTATTTTCTACAGAGAAAATATTTTCCAGTTTCAAATAACCATGGACTTTGGAATTATAACCTGTTTTAATTTTTTTAAAAAAACTGATTAATGAATAAACAAATTAATAAAAAGCAAAAAGAAAAGAAAGAAAATTTTTTCATACATTTTATACACCAAAGATCTCCCTCTTCCCTCCTCCCACCCCCAGCCTCCCCCTCCCAACCCACCTCCATTTCCCCCCACAAGAAGGCAAGGCCTCTCATGGGGAGACACATCCAGTAGAGGCAAGTCCAAGCCCTTCCCCCTGCCTCAAGTCAGCATGAGGTGTCCCATCATAGGTAGTGGGCTCCACAAAGCCCCCTCGTGCACCAGGGATGGATTCTGATCCTACCACCAGGGGGCCCCCTCAGCAGATCAAGCTACACAATTGTCTGGCCATGCAGAGGGCCTAGTCCAGTCCCATGCAGGCTCCACAGCAATTAATCCAACTTTCATGAGTTCCTACTAGTTTGGTTTGATCATTTCTGCAGGTTTCCCCATCATGATCCTGATGCACTTGCTCATAGAATCCCTCTTCTCTCTCCTAGACTGGACTCCTAGAGCTCTGCCTGATGTTTGGCTGTGGATCTCTGCATCTGCTTCCACCAGTTACTGGAGAAAAGCTCTACCATGACAGTTAGGGTATTCACTGATCTGATCACTGGGGTAAGACAGTTCAGTTCAGGCACCCTCTCCATTATTGCTAGTAGTCTAGGCTGGGGTTATCCTTGAGGATTCCTGGCCACTTCCCTATCACCAGGTTTCTCTCTATCCCCATGATGTCTCCCTCTATGATGATATCTCTCTCACTGTTTTCCCACTCCATCCTGTTCCCTTAAGTTCTCATCCTCCATCCCCTATACTTTATTGCTCCCTCCCCTCATTCCCAGTTTACTCATGGAGATCTCATCTATTTCCCCTTCCCAGGGTGATCCATGCATCCCTCTTAGGGTCTTCCTTGTTAGCCTGCTACTCTGGAGTTGTGGGTTGTAGTCTGGTTACCCTTTGCTTTACATCTAGTATCCATTTATGAGTGAGTACGTACCAAGTTTGTTCTTCTGAGTCTGGGTTACCTCACTCAGGATGATAGTCCTATCCATTTGCCTGCAAATTTCATGATGTCATTGTTTTTCTCTGCCACAGAAACTCTTATTATAAAGAAAACACTTAATTGTGTGGCTTGCTTTCAGTTTCAGACATTCAGTCCATTATCATTGTGGAGGGGCCCCAAAACAGCTTGACCACATGGCTGCCATGACAGGCTTAGAGGCTCAGACACACTTTCTGTGACAGGCTTACTGGCAGGCAACACCCAGACCCAGGAAAAGCCATAAGCTGACCCCAACCAGGGAAGGCCTACATCTAAGGGGAAGTACCTGCCATCCCAAACATTCCAACATTAGACAAGGTTAGGTAAGATGGTCAGATGTCCCTGATTGTAACATACACCTATTTTTTGACATAATGTCTCTCTGTGTTGTTTTGGTGCCTGTCCTGGATCTCGCTCTGTAGACCAGGCTGGCTTCAAACTCACAGGGATCTGCCTGCCTCTGGGATTAAAGTCATGTGCCACCACTGCCCGGCACCTATTTTTGTTTTACAAATACCCCTAGACAAATGTCAGCCAATCAGGGTCCTGAACCCTGGAAATCCCCTCACCCCAACCACTGCTATGATAAAAACTCTACCCTGCCTGGACTCAGGGCTTTCTGCTCTTACCACTGTGTTAGACAGAGAGACCAAGCTTGGAGTTTGGAAATAAAGGCTCTTTGCTTTTACATATGGTATTCGGTCTCCATGGTGGTCTTTTGGGGGTCCCTGAGATCTGGGCATATCAATCATCATAGTGGGGAGCATGGTGGTGTTCAGCAGATGTGCTGCTGGAGCTGAAAGTGCTACATCTTGTAGGCGACAGGAAGTCAACTAACTGTGACACTGGGCAAAGCTTAAGCAAAAGACCTCAAAGTCTGCCCCCACAGTGGCACACTCTCTGCAACAATCCTAGAACTCTATGTAGACCAGGCTGGCCTTGAACCCACAGAAATCTGCCTGCCTCTGCCTCCTGAGTGCTGAGATTAAAGGTGTGAACCACCACACCTCACAGCCATTTCTCTTTCTAAGCTAATTAATTATCTGAGGTGTTTTGCTACAGTGATGAAGAGCTAACACCATTAATGTATGTAAAGAAAAAGAGATTGCATGTTTTATTTTAATCATGCATGTCTATGTGTGGGTTTGTGCACATGAGTACAGTGCCTGAGGAGGCCAGGAGAGGGCATTGTTTCCCCTGGAGCTGAAAGTTTCTGTTTTCTTTTAATTACAATGAACCATGTGATTATCACTATTTAACCCCAAGGAGAAGGAACTTATTACTTGAAAGCTCCCTCACAGCTTCTGTTAGTTACACTAACTTTTCTTGTTTTGTTTTTCGAGACAGGGTTTCTCTGTGTAGCTTTGCGCCTTTCCTGGATCTCACTCTGTAGCCCAGGCTGGCCTCAAACTCACAGAGATCCTCCTGGCTCTGCCTCCTGAGTGCTGGGATTAAAGGTGTGCGCCACCACCGCCCAGCAATACTAACTTCTAAAACTAACTTTTGTTTTCCTTTCATTTTTTGGTTTGTTCAGACAGGGTCTCTCTCTATAGCCCTGGCTGTCCTGCAACTCACTTTGTAGACCAGGCTAGCCTCCAACTCATAGATACCCCTGCCTCTGCTTCCCCAGTGCTGGGATTAAAGCCATGCACTACCAGGCTTAAAGCTAACTTCTGAACACTGGAGTAGACACATAAGCTCTCCTCTGAAGTTTTTACAGAGAGGACTACATTTTCCTGTGAGTAAAGAGTTACTAATCCAGATTCTTTGGCACATGACCGCAATCTAAGCACGTGGGATAATCTTGAGTGTGAGGCCAGTCTGGCTACATAGTGAGGAAGTATACACACACACACACACACACACACACACACACACACACACACACACATACACAGTCAGGCACACCCAAACACACAGGTCTCAAATTCTGGACAAATGGCTAACTGAGGTGCCTGTTTAGCCTATCAGAGTGGACTCTGGCCACCAGCCCCTACTCCCCTGTACCTGTTACAGAGTCATCCTGGCTGGCATACCCACCCCCTACCCTAAACGCTCCAGCCCAGAGCAAAGCTGCCCTTCCCAGCTGATGACCCCTGTATAACCTCAGCAACTTTGGCTACCAGCACCTTGCCCTCTTTGTCTTTTGTTCTCTCGGTCCTCTCTTAGCCCCCTTCTCTCCTCTCCAATTCTTCCGCTCTCGTCTGGGCCTCCTCTCACGGCCTGAATCAGGTTCAGTATGGTTCAGTATTCTCCCTTTTATCTACAACCAACCTCCTCAACCCATCCCTAGGAGTGTGAGGTCTTCATTTTCACTTTTTTCATGCACATACCATCTTGGGCTGGGGGTGTAGATCTAACGAGTGTGAGACACTGAGTCCAATATATAAAAAAGACCACACATGACTCTGTTCAACTAAACAAACACCAAGGCCATGTCCACAGCTGCCTTTTTCTCCCTAGGATAATCCAGTATGCATCAGACTCCACTGAAAATAAGCTTTGCTAGAAAAAAGAAAGAAAAAAATGTAAAGAAAATGTGTTTTTTTGTTTGTTTGTTTGTTTAGCTGAGGATCGAACCTAGAGCCTTGCACTTGCTAGGCAAGTGCTCTACCACTGAGCTAAATCCCCAACCCCAGACAATGTTCTTTTAAAGCCTCTCAATCAAAATAAAACAAACAAGGAAACAAGATAAGCCACAGTAAAAAGAACGGGGGTTGAAAAGAAGAAAATCGGGGCTAGAGAGATGGCTCAGCGGTTAGAGCGATTCCCTAACATCCACATTAGGCCGCTCACAATTGCCTGTAGCTCCAGCTCCAGGGGATCCAATACTCTCACCCTCTGTTGGCACCTGCACTCATGTGTACATACATACAAATACGTAAAAATTTAAAAACAAAAATAAGTGTTTTATAAAGAAGACATATTTTAAGAGAGAGAAAGAGAGAGAGAGAGAGAGAGAGAGAGAGAGAGAGAGAGAGAGAGAGAGAACAAAAAGAAACTTTGCTAAGATTCCCAGTTAGAAGTGGGCAGTGGCCCTCCCTCTTCCCTGACCCACCCCTTCCCCTCCCCAGCCCTGCCTCGGCCCCACCTCATTGTGCTCTGTACTTGACCTGGGTTGTTAAAGTTGGTTCTTATGTTGAATGTCTGGAAGGGTTCTTTGATTTGCATTTGTATTCATGAGTATAATAAAATGATTTATTAGCTATGGGTATAGGTCTTTGAAACAGCATTTGCCCAGCATGTAGGAGGCTCTGCATTCCATCCCTAGCACCCTGAAAGACAGACAAACAGATGATGCACTCCATGCAAAAGCCATCTAGTAATTTAGCCAACTTATATTCATTTTAAAAACTATATGTTCTGTGCTTCTTATGTTCCAGTCAGGAGGCTACTGAGCCAGGGACAGGAAACAACATTGGAAACAATACACTTTAAAATACATATTAACCCTGGGTAGGGTTTATACTTTTTGGAGAGATGGCTCAGTGGTTAAGAGCACTTGCTGCTCCTGAAGAGGACCACAATCGTCCACAATTCCAGTCCCAGGGGATCATACACCCTCTTCTGACCATTGAAGGCACAAAGCACACATATAAACATGCAGGCAAAACACTCACACACACAAAATACATACGATTTTAAAACAACCAAAACCCCAACCTTCGCTATAGTGGAATGATATCCCCTTAGATATTCTTATCCAGAGGTCTCTTGTGTTTGTGTTATTCCTCTATTCCTGGAGTTTGTACTGTCTGTAATTTTCTGCCCAGTTGCAGAAGATTCTTAGTGTAAGTACCAAGTGCAGCTGCCTCTTTGTTAATAGGACTCATGAACACAGGTTACAGTGGGAAGCCAGAGAAAGTGTCAATTAACTTGTCTTCTGTATCAGTAAGTATCCATCAAGCCTGGTACAGTGGAACATGCTTGTAATTCCAAGACTTCGGAGGTGGAGCCGAGAGCATCCGAGAGCATCAGGAACTCAGCATCATCCCCAGTTGCTTAGTGAGTTTGAGATCAGCCTGGGCTACGGGACAGCCTGTCTCAAAAGCAAAGATCTGGAGAGATGGTGCAGGAGTTCTGAGTGCTCCTGCTCCTACAGAGGTCCAGAGTTCGGTTCCCAGCACCCAAGTTAGAAATCTCATAACCTCCTGTAACTCCAGCTACGGGGGATCTGACATCCTCTTCTGTCCTCCCTGGGCACCTGTATACGTCTGACACACACAAATAAAAAAATAAAATTAAATCTTGTTTAAAAATAAATTTTTTTTCACAATTCAAACAAAAACTGGGTGCTCTGATGCCTCTTTTGTTTGCAAAGCTGACTTGCTGTCCAAACTACATATGAAAAAGGGTTTCTCAATCACACACTCTCTCTGGGACACACCAGACTCCCAGGTGGAGAACAGTTCCAGGTACCCTACCTGGAAGAATCTCCTCTTTGGCTCAGAAGCCCTGGAATTCTGTGACACTTTCTGTTCAGCAATGTTAGCCGCTTCCTCTAAGGCTGACATTCCTTTCCTCTAAACTGCCATGATTGTCTTCCACAGTTATGTCCTCAAACTGGGGGCCCCTCCTATAGGAAACTCTCCTGAACCCACTGAATGGTGGTGGGTTCCTGGGAAAGTCAGCGGGTCACATTGTGGAGTTCCCATGGGACACATCATGTGGTACATACACACATGCTCAACGGGGCGGGCTCCTGAGTCTCAGCTGTGTGCCAGTTGCTGCTGCTGTCTATGACTGATCATTCCTTTCCTTTTTTGAGGGCTGAGGATGTGGCCCAGTTCAAGGTGCTTGCTTATCACATGAAGGCCCAGGGTTTGATCTCTGGCTCTAGATGGAAAGATCCAGTCTAGTGGTTGTTAATATTCTGATCCTGCCCCTTGGGCCACCCTGTGTCCTGACATAGAAGCCTCTTCTTCTTTTTCCCCCCTATTTTTCTTTATTAAGAAATTTTCTACTCACTCCACATACTATCACAGAATCCTCTCCTCCCTCCTCCCACCCCCAGCCCTCTTTCCCAAGCCACCCCACATTCTCACATCCCCCAAATCAAGGTCTCCCATGGGGAATCAGCAGAGCCCAGCACACTGAGCCTAGGCAGGTCCAAGCCCCTTCCCACTGCACCAAGGCTGTGCAAAGGCATCACACCACAGGCACCGGGTTCCAGAAGCCTGCCAGGGACCATCCCGATCCCCCTGCCTGGGTGCCCCCCCCCCAAACAGTTCAAGCCAAACAACCGTCTTCCATATTCAGAAGGCCTAGTCCAGTCCCATGGGGGCTCCACAGCCACCAGTCCACAGTTCATGGGAGAAGCCTCTTCTTAAGGAGAAACTCTGCCCCTTTTTCTCTCTCCCTCCACTTCCCCTAAGTGAGCATCCCTTGACCCCTCTCTCTTTCACTCTCTGTTTCTTTCTTTTTTCCTATTTTCTCTTAATCTTTCTATTATAATAAACCACAGATGTAGTCTGGGTTGTGAATGTCTACTTGCTGCCCTGCCGCCATGCCCGCACGGAGTGCGTCACTAGCTAGCCTGCCACTGTGTCTGCCCCGCATGACAGCATGTTTCCCTGCATAAGAGGGATACCCTCAGGGGTCTCCCTGTATGTAACAGTGGTGCACACCGGAAATGCCAGGTTTTAGGGACTAAGACAGGGAAATTGCCTCAAGTTCAAGGTCAGCCTGGCCTACTTAGCAAAACCCCGTCTCAAGAATGGAGGGGAAGGGAGAAGAAGGGAAGAAAGGAAGGGAAGAGGAATCGGAAAATTGGACAGGCTAACACAGACCTGTAATCCCTGCTACACAGGCTGAGACACAAGGGTTACAAATTCCAGGCTAACCTGGGCTATAGCTCAAACTCAAGGCCAACCTGGGAAATGTATTGAGGACTTGACTCAAACCAAAATGAAGAAGTGCTGGGGGCTAGAGTGTTATTCAGTTTGTTAATGGCTTGCCCAGAGCATGCACATCACGTGCTATCCATGTCTCCATAGAGTCACCCATGGTGGCCCGCACTTATAATTCTAGGACTGGAGAGGCAGAAGCAGAGTGAATTCACGGCTAGCCAGAGCTATGAAACACTCTCTTTCTCTCCACCCCCACCCCGCTCCCGTTTTATTTTGTTTTGTTTGTTTGTTTTTAAAATTTATTTAACTTTATTTTATGTGCATTGGTGTGAAGGTGTCAGATGCCCTGGAACTGGAGTTAGAGACAGTTGTGAATTGAACCCGGGTCCTCTGGAAAAACAGCCAGTGCTCTTAACCCCTGAGCCATCTCTCCAGCCCCGTTTTTGTTTTGTTTTTATGTGGAGCTGAGGATCGAACCCAGGGCCTTGTGCTTGCTAGGCAAGAGCTCTACCACTGAGCTAAATCCCCAACCCCTTGTTTGTTTTTTGAGACAGGGTTTCTCTGCATAACCCTGGCTGTCTTGGAACTCACTCTATAGACCAGGCTGGCCTCAAAATGTGAGATCTGTCTGCCTCTGCTTCCCAAGTGCTTAAAAAACAAACAAACGAACAAACAACAACAACAACAACAAAACAAGCCAGGCTAGGGTTGGTGGCACACACCTTTAATGAGGTTTAGAGAGGTGGATCTCTGTAAGCTAGAGGCCAGCCTGCTCTACAAAGGAAGTTCCAGGACAGTTGGGACTGTTATACAGAGAAACCCTATCTTGAAAAACCAAAACCAAACCAAACCAACCGACCAAAAACCAAACAAAAACCTATAAGTGTTACAGCCGGGATGGAAAGACACCCTGGCAGTCGGAAGGCAAGAATCACCTCAGCTCTGTTCCAGTGGGAAACGGTTTCCCCAGCAAAGTGTCACAGTCCTTGCTCTGGGAAAGGTTTCCCTAATGCAAGTGGAACAACTCTGCTCCGGCAGGGGAGGGTTTCCCAGCGAGGTCGTCCCATCTCTGCTCCATTCTGCTCCTGGAGTGTAACACGTTGCTCCAGCAAGGGAAAGTTTCCCCAGCCAAAGTGCTACAGTTGTGTTCTGCTCTGCTCCTGCTCCCGCAAGAGCCCTTACAGCTTTGCTCTGCTAAGGGAGTTTCCCTGCAGAAATGTAGCAGTTCTGCTCTGTTCTGAGAGTCGGTATAGCTCTGCTCAGATGAAAACTGTTACATCTCTGATCCGGATGCTCCTGCACACAAACCTCCCTCGAGATTTATGGGGAGGGAGGAGGGGAGCGGCCACCTCTGCCAAGGTGGAAAGGGAAACATCAAACAGCACAGTTACAGTGCTTATATAGGCTTTCTTAGAGGCGGAGCTTTCCAAGATGGAGATTTTTCAAGGTGGGGATTGGTAGGATTTCAATTCCTGAGCTTGATACAAGCTCAGAGATTGGTTGGATTTTGTGCTCTGGGATTGGTTGGGTTTTTGTGCTCACCTATTGGTTGGATTCCAATTCCTGAACTGGTTAAGTCTTAGGGCCAGGGTTTTCTTCCACTGGCCCTTTTTATCCTACAACAACAACAATCAAGCGGTGGTGGTGCATGCCTTTAATCCTAGCTCAGGAGACAGCCAGGCGGACCTCTTACCAAGTGTCAGTCACTGATCTGGTAAATTACTCAGTGGCTGCTGCTACTGCTGAAGTTACTCTTCTTTGTTCCTAGCATTGAGCAGACCCACTTGCCAAAACTAGCAGGGTTATTTATTCAACAGAAGAGAACCAGTGAAACTGTTTCTCCAGGAGACATGGCAACTTTCTGTCTTGGTACCCCAATTTCAAGCTCCTTGACGCCACCAAACTTGGCATTCTGCTCATAGAAAATGAGTTGAGTAAACTGTGAGACAGTGAATGCAGCAATAAATACAAGGTGGTGAAAATCTCCATCTCGGAAAGCTCCGCCCCTAAGAAACCCTATATTAGCACTATACCTGTTCAGTTTGGGGCTGCCCTTTTCCACACTGGCAGAGGTAGCTGCTCTCCTGGATTCCTCCCTCACCATAATGTCATGTGAGGTTTGTGCTCCAGAGTAAAGCAGAGAAGTAACAACTTTCACCAGAGCAGAGCTGTATCAGCTTCTGGGTGGAGCAGAGCAGAACTGCTACAGCATGATGCACTTGGCATCTAGGCACCTAGGAGGCTGAGGCAGGATTGCAAGTTCAAAGTTTGCCTAGGCTACAGAGTGAGACCATGTCAATAACAATGGTAGTGATAAAGTTTGTTCGGTTTTAGACAGGGTCTCTCTATCTAGCCCTAGCTGTCCTGGAACTCTCTATGCAGATCACGTTGGCCTCAAACTCAAAGAAATCTGCCTGCCTCTGCATCCTGAGTGTGGGGATTAAAGGTGTGCACCACCACACTCAGCTCATAGCAATAATTTTTAAAAAGAAAAGAAAGGAGAAATAAAACTCATAATGCACACACTGACTGCTACACTGTGTTTGAGAGGATGAAGTTGTATCTAAGGAAATATGATCCACATGATGTTTATGGTGGAGAGGAGGAATGGGGATAAGGAGGAAATAATAAACTGAAACAGGAGAATCCTGACAAAAACATGATAATAAGGCAATAGGAACTGGAGGGAGAATAAATTGGTTGAAGTTTCAAAAATAATGTACATATAATCAGCAATTAAATGTAAAAGCATCACATGGATTGGTGGTGTTGCTCACTTACCTAGCATTCATGGATCCCTGGGTTCGGTTCCCAGCACTATACAAACCACATGTGTTGTCATCTGTTTTTATTATCTACCCCAGCAGTGACTGCCCCTGCAGTGACTGCCCCTGCAGTGACTGCCCCTGCAGTGACTGCCCCTGAAGTGACTGCCCCTGCAGTGACTGACTACCCCAGCAGTGACTGACTGCCCCAGCAGTGACTACCCCTGCAGTGACTGACTACCCCAGCAGTGACTGACTGCCCCAGCAGTGACTACCCCTGCAGTGACTGACTGCTCCAGCAGTGACTGCCCCTGCAGTGACTACCCCTGCAGTGACTGCTCCTGCAGTGACTGCCCCTGCAGTGACTGACTGCCCCTGCAGTGACTGCCCCTGCAGTGACTGCCCCTGCAGTGACTGACTGCCCCTGCAGTGACTGCCCCTGCAGTGACTGACTGCCCCTGCAGTGACTGCCCCTGCAGTGACAACCGCTATCCTAGTCAGAGACGGTAACTGCTACCAGCAGCGGTTTGGCTGCAAGGGCCACAGCCTGAGGGGATTCTGTTCCCTTGGGCACCGACTCTTTCAAAGCTAAGGGAAACTTTATCTGAATCTCTAGAACTCGGGATTCAATGGTTTAGGTGGAATTCTGCTCTCTCAAAGAGGCTGAATAGCTAGTAGCTCACCTTCTCTCTTTGCTGGCATCTTCCAAAAAACCCAGCGTCCTTCTCTCAGCCCCCACTAGGAAAGGCACAAAGCTACACAGAGAAACCCTGTCTCGAAAAACCAAAAACCAAAACCAAAACCCAACCAACCAACCAAAACAAAACAAAACACCTTGCTACAGAGGACTTCCATGGCCACACTGTGAATCTCCCTCAAATGTCTGGATGTCCTTCTCTCCCTGGAGCTACATGGAGGATCCTTGGAGTTTACGGGAGTCAATATGGAAGAGATCAGCGTCCTCCTTGCCTTCCTCGTCTGCACCAGACCCACAGGCTGCAGGAATGTGTGGCACCTGTGCTGAGCATGTTGACAGAATGACCCCCCCCCCCCCCCCCCGCATGCACCATCCTGCCAGGAAGTTCCTGAAGGCCCAGCTGCCTCCCCAGGTCCTGCCCCCTCTGAGGGATGTGAGGACTTGGCCTGAGGTGGGGGACCTGCTTTAACACAAGCTTGTCCACCTCATGACACACCTGGATACAGATGTGAAGAGGGTAGCTGCTGAGTTCCTCTTTGTCTTATGCTCTGAGGTGTACCCCGATTCATCAAGTACACAGGCTACAGAAACGCTGCTGGCCTCCTGGCTGCCAGGGGCCTCATGGCTGGGGGCCGGCCCAAGGGCCAGTACTCAGAGGATGAAGACACAGACACAGAGGAGTACAGGGAAGCATCAACCAGAAGTGTGGAGGAGAAGCCACCCAATCCTATGGAGGGCATGACAGAGGAGCAGAAGGAACATGAGAGGCCATGAAGCTAGTGAACATGTTTGTCAAGCTCTCCAGGCACAGAGTCATCCAACCCATGGGGATGAGTCCCCGGGGTCACCTCACTTCTCTGCAAGATTCGATGTGTGAGACTATGGAGGGGCAGCTCTCCTCAGACCCTGACTGAAGATGGCAGCGACTTTGCTCCCCTTCAGAACTTCCAGACGTGTCCTTGGGGTGCTGCCTAGAGAAGCCACACTCCTCTCCAGCAGGGGAGCCTCTCTACTCCCCACACTATCCATGATTTGCCTTTGGTCTAGTTTCTTGTCTTTAGGACTGTGGTAGTCTTAGTCTCTGTGAAGACTGGGAAACCACCCTTAATTTCCACAAGCGAAGTTGTTTTCTTTGAATGTTTGCCAAGGATATACCATGGCTGCAGACACATATGGCCTTGGCACATCAATGAACATGCATGTATGAGGGTGGTGACTGAGTAGGTGTACATTGTATAAGCATGTGTGGGCTGGCATGCCAGCCTAGAGCCCATATGTGGGGCATATGCTGTGTTTCACACATGGAAGAATCTATTGGAATGGCTTAAATATGTCAAAAATACAGAGCATCACAATTCCTATTTGTGGCCCCACCCAGTACAGGGCCAGTGGCCTCTTGAATTCTTCTTGGTCCTGGCTCAGCCACCACTGCATTATCCACATACCCAAGCCTCACTGGTTGTGAAAAGCTGAGTCAGTCACAATCACTGGTTTGGTAACTGTATGAAGGCAAAAGTTGTAAGACAAGGTAAAATCTGACATTTCTGAAGCACAGGATAAAGAGGAGTTTGGGACAAGATGGTCTATCTGTGAAATAGCCAGATGAGAGTTTATTAAATAGAAACTAACTTCAAAAACAACAACAAAAAAAAAAAAACCCTTGCTGCACACGAATCCTCCCTACTTGTCAGCTACTTGCAGACTCAGCCTCCTGCTTGCAGGCTGATTTTATTTAATCAAACACTGGTGATATATTGTGTACCCTAATAAATTTGCCTGAACAAATGGATGGAACTAGAAAATGTCATCCTGAGTGAGGTAACCCAAACCCAGAAGGACAAACATGGTATGTACTCACTCATAATTGGATACTAGATATAAAGCAAAGAACAATCAGACTGCCACCCACAGATCCAGGGAGGCTACATAGCAGGGGGGACCCTAGGATGACCGTGGCTTATAATAAGTTTTGTTTTTACTCAATTACTGGGCAAGCCTCAATGAAACATTTCACTATTAGGATAAGAATTTGTACTGTATCAAGCTGATAAATAAATAAATAAATAAATAAATAGGAAAAAAATTTGCCTGAAGATCAGAAAACAGCTGCTATATTAAACATAGATGCTGGACAGTGGTGGCACACCTTTCATCCTAGCACTCGGGAGGCAGAGATCCCTCTGGATCTCTGTGAGTTCAAAGCCACCCTGGACTACATGAGATTGACTCAGTCTAGGAGAGAAACAGAGCCAGGCAGTGGTGACACACACCTTTAATCCCAACACTAGGAAAATTGAGACAGGAAATGATATGGGTGGGCAGAGAAAGGTATGTAAGGCGTGAGGAGACAAGAACTAAAGTCTTTCCCGAGGAAAGCTTTTCAGGCTGAGGAGTCCTAGAGGTAAGAGGTGACTTGTTCCTTGTCTCTCTGATATTTCAGCATTTATACCAATCTCTGGTACCGGGTTTATTAAAAGACCATTTAGCAATTCAAGTTACAAAACACATCTTTGAATTGTTAACAAAAGCAGTAGGGAAAAAATGCAGCACACTTTAAAATACTCTCCAATACACATGTAGTGGCACAGGCCTGTAATCCCAACACTCAGAAGTCCAAAATCATTCTTAGCTACATAGCAAGTTTGAGACCAGCATAGGCTACATGATAGTCTGTCTCTGATCATGCTCTCAAAAACCACTGTGAGACATCACCTCATTCCTGTGGCACCAGCTGCTACCAGAAAGACGAAAGACTAAAATGATGGAGAAGAGCTGGAGGAAATAGAACATGACACATCACTGGTGGGAGGTAATGGTACTGCTTTAATGGAAAATAATACAAAGTTCCCTCCACCAAAATTTAAAAATACAATCACCACAAAATTCGACAATCCTGTTACTGTGCCTGCATCCACAGGAAATCAAATCGGCATGTCACAGGACATCAGCACTCCCAGCTTACTGAAGAACACTTCACAGTAATAAAGAAAGCATAGGACCATCTAAGTGTCCATCAGTCGATAAATGGAGAAAGAAAAAATGGCGCAAATACACAAGGGAATGCTACTTAGCCATAAAAAGACACACTGCCATTTGTAACACCATACCCGGAACTAGAGGTCACTGTTAAGTGAAACCAGCCAGGCCCAGAAAGACAAGTTCTATTTGATCTTATTTGTGTGTTAGAACTGGAAAAAGATCTCACAGAAGTTGAGACAATGATGGTCACCAGAGAGTGGAGAATGTGGAGGGGGTGGGGAGGGAGGAGAAAGGTGGATTGGTTAGCTAACTGGTGCTGATCTATAGCAAACAGGAGGATAAAGCTCACAGATTAAGATAACATGCTACAAAAATTTAAAAGTAAAGAGTAAGTATCTCCTGGGGCTGCAGGTGTCCTACATAGCAAGGATCAGCCCGGGCATTTTAGCTACCTTGATGCTGCTGTGAGAAATTACCAAGGCCAAAGCAATTGTGGGAAAGAGAGGGATAAGGCTCCATCATGGCAAGGAGGGATGGCAGCAAGCAGTGTGCCTCAGTGGTTAAGACCCAAGTTCAGTTTCTAGTACCTACATCACCTGTGTTCTACCCCAGGAGATCTGATAACCTCTGGACTCAGGTCACCTGCACTCAAATGTGTGCATATCCACATAAATTAAAAGTAAAAAGAAATTATAAGCCTGTCAGTGGTGCCACATGTCTTTAATCCCAGCACTTGGGAGGCAGAGGAGGCAGATCTCTGTGAGTTCAAGGCTACTCTGGTCTACAGAGTGACTTCCAAGGACAGCCAGAGCTGTCAACCAAAACAACCAAACAAAACAACAAACCAAAACAACAACAACAAAAAAAAAAAAAAAAAAAAAAAGGAAAAAGAAAAAGAAAAAGAAAAAACTGAGAAAAGAAGAAGAAATTATCAATGTTGGAGGGGACAGATATGCTTCACCTGATTTAAATATTATACAGTGTTAAAAGTCTAAGTACTATACACAGTGTAATTTGGAGTTTTGTGGACAGAGTCTCACTAAGCTGCCCAGTCTAGCCTGGAGCTGTCTGTCCTCCTGCCTCAGTCTCAAAAGTAGCTGAAATTACAGGCACGTTTCACTATGTTTGGTTTAATATGCATAATTTCATATTTTACATTTTATAAAATCTTTACTGACAAATAATTTATAAAGTATACAATTTGCCTGTTTGCACAATTTGACAGACTTTAGTCCATAGGCCCATGACACCGTCAACACTTTCTATTTTAGAACATCACTGTCTTCAATTTCATACACACATATAAGGTGTGGTGATTACATTCTGCCTTATTTTTTAAATGAACATAATATTTGCAATTGTAACCCCCCCCCCCTTTTTTTTTTTTTTTGAGACAGGGTTTCTGTGTAGCTTTGGAGCCTGTCCTGGACTAGCTCTGTAGACAAGGCTGGCCTCGAACTCACAGAGATCCGCCTGCCTCTGCCTCCTGAGTGCTGGGATTACAGGCGTGCGCCACCACCGCCCGGCTCAATTGTAACCATTTTTAAGTTCACAATTCAGTGCCATGAATTACATTCAAGATATTAATTACACTCATGATATTCATTAATTACACTCATGATATTAATTACATTCGTGGTATTCATTGATTGTTGAATTCATTGATTCAATAATTATATTTATGATATTCACTAATTACATTAATTGTATTGATTTATTACATTCATGATATTATGTCCTTATACTACTGTCCATTTGTGAGGCTTTTCCATCACACAAAACAGAAACTCTGTACTTAGGAAATCATTGATCTATATTCCTTTCTTCTCCATCTTGAGATAATGTCTAATCTTTCTGTCTCTATGAATTTGTATATTCTATATACTTCATGTAATATAATTCTATAGTATTTGTTCTTTTTTTAGTGTAAAAACATTTTATGTAAACTGCAGGAGAAATAATATACAGATAGCTTGAACATAAAAACAGGTTCTTTTCTTTTTTTTTTTTCAAGACAAGGTTTCTATGTGTAGTTTTAAGCCTTTCCTGGATCTCCCTTTGTAGACCAGGCTGGCTCTGCCTCCCGAGTGCTGGGATCACAGGCGTGCGCCACCGCTGCCCGGCGATATGTATAATTTCTATAGCTTTTATGCTTGTTTCATTTTGTTTGTTTGTTTGTTGAGACAGGGTCTCACTACACAGTTCTGGCTGGTCCCAAACTCATAGAGATCTTCCTGCCTCTGCCTTCCAAGCCCTGGGACTGAAGGTGTGTGCCACCATGTCTGGCTGGTTCTTGTTTTAGATGCAGGTGATTGACCCCAAAGCCTGTATGTGCAAGGGAAGCACACTCCCCATTGAGCTGCATCCCCAGAGTCTGTGTGCGCAGGAGAAGCACACTCCCCACTAGCACCTTCCCCTCCACTCTTGGGTTGGTTTTGTTCAAGATGGAAACTCATTATGTATTCAGGCTGGCCTCAAACTCACAGTATTCCTCCTGCCTCAGCCTCCAGAGTTCTGGGGTCTGTGCCACAGCACCTGGCTTGTTTGTGTTTTGGGTTTGAACTGGGCATCTTGCTACATTTCTTATCCTGGCCTTGAACTCCTAGACTCAAACAATCCTGTCTCAGCCTCTAAGGTAGGTAAGACTACAGATCTGTACTACCTGCCCAGTTAAAAAAGCAATTAAAAAAGTCTTATTTAGACAAAGTCTCTCACATGGTAACCCAGGCTGGAACTGAGTTCCAGAAAATTCTCTGCGGTGGTGGGATTACCAGTGTGAACATCCATACCACCAGAATCTGAACTTAATTATTAAAGCCCCATGTTTCAACTACACACTTGTAATCTCAGCTCTTGGGAATCTGAGGCTGGAGGATCAGGAGTTCAAGACCAGCCTTGGCTACATGAAACCTGTGGTAGTTTGTATGCAACTGGCCTCCATAAATTCATAGGGAGTGGCCCTAGGAGGAGGTGTGGCTTTGTTGGAATGGAAGAAGTGTGTCACTGTGGGAGTGGGCTTTGAGGTCTCCTATGCTCAAGCTATGCCCAGTGTCTTAGTTCACTTGCCATTGGATCAAGATGTAGAACTCTCAGCTCCTTCTCCAGCACCAGGCCTGCCCACATGCCACCATGTTTCCCACTATGATGATAAAGGACTAAACCTCTGAACTCAATGCCTCCCTAAGTAAAAGTTTTCCTTTATAAAAGCTGCCATGGTCATGGTGTCTCTTCACAGCAACTGAAACCCTAAGACAAAATTCTATCTCAAAAAACTTAAAGCAAGAACAAGTCATGCTCTTGGGGTTTCCACAGAACCTGGAACCTGGACATTCTGAAAGATGCTAGTGAGTGTTCTGTGGGAAGTCCGTCAGAGACAGCTGAGTAGTTTCTTCCCTTCGGATCCTCTCGAAGCTGATCATAGTCTAATCCAGCATGGTTATTCACATCCCCAACCTGCCATTGCCAAATACTGTTTTGTAAAACACAGCGTGGAAAGTTCTGCTCACGACAGTTACCCCAGTTTCCACGGGCCAGCTGCCACACTTCTTTTCTGCTTCTGTGCTGGGTTTCATCTCCTCCAGAAAAACCTCTCTTCAGCCCACAGTACTCTCTTCTCTGGTACCACTGCTGCAACATCTGCCTGTATGGAAGACTGATGAAGAATGACTATTGCTGGGGTATTGGAGAGTTGGCTCAGTGCTTAAGAGCAATTGCTGTTCTTGCAGAGGGACCAAGTTCAGTTCCCAGCACCCACATGGTTTGCAACAGTCTGTGATTCCAGTTCTAGGGGATTTGATGACTTATGACCTCTTCAAACTCATGTACACGTGGTGTGCACACACACATAAAAAAATTTAGCCGGTCGGTGGTGGCGCACGCCTGTAATCCCAGCACTCAGAAGGCAGAGGCAGGAGGATCTCTGTGAGTTCGAGGCCAGCCTGCTCTACAGGACAGGCTCCAAAGCTACAGAGAAACTCTGTCTTGAAAAACAAAAAAAACCAAAACAAAACAAAAAATTAAATATTTTTATTTAAAATTTTTAAAAAATAGTAAAAAAAAACAAAAAACAAACAAACAAACAAAAAAAAAAAACTATTGCACAGCAAAATGGCTTTGCATCAATAATCCTAGAAGACAGCAGACATGCTTTGACTATTGTTCTGTGTGTACGGGTAAGCATGAGGGTGACACAGATTTGTAGCTACTCACTTGCAGCTAAATTGACTTGAAGAAATTCTATGGGAGGAATGATTGAGACAATTGTTTTCTAGCATCCCTTTAAGTCAGGGTAAATGAATGTTTACTGTCTGCCTCTCCTACTGAGCTGAGAGGGTGGATGAGTCATTTACTACTCATCTCCACCAGAGGACAACGCTCCTCATGTTTTGGTGCTTTGATAGATCAACAGAGAAATGTGAGCATTAAACTTGGAGAGGGATGAGCTTTCCAAAGCAGCTTCAAGAACAAGAAACTACAGCCAGAAACAAGACATTAGATGAACAAACAGCGGCCCGAGCTCCCCAGTGCACACAGTTGAGTGGCAGGTGACCCTAGGCACCTGGAAAGAGCTTTAGACATTAAAAGGGGGTGCTAAAAAAAACGAAACAAACAAGGTGTGGAAGTGCAGGTTTTTAATCCCAGCACTCAGAAGACAGGCTGGCAAATCCTGTGAGCTCCATCCAGTCCTATTTATAAAGTACTAAGCCAGACAGGGTTACAAAGTAAGACCCTGTCTCAAAAACAAACAAACAAACAAACAAAGCCCAACTCAGAAAAACAAGTAACAATGACAAAGAATGTGGAGAGGGAGGAGAGAAGGAAAAAGAAAAACGGATTCTGGATCAGTGGTTCACAACTATGATCCCAGCACTCAGCCTTCCTGAGAAGAGCAGATTTGAGACCAGGTTATACTACCAGTGGACCAGAGTAGGCGGGGCTTGTGCCTGTAAGTCTAGCACTTTGGAAAGCAAGAGGGTTGGGAGTCTAAGGTCATCAGGCTTCATACTGATGTTGAGACCAGCTTGAGCTACCTACAATCCCATCTCAAAACACAACAAAACAAGCGTGAAGAAAAAGCCAGTGTGATGGCGCAAGCCTTTAATCCAACACTCAGGAGGAAGGAACAGGCGGCATCTGTGAGCTGGAGGCCACAGTGATATATATATATATATATTGAGACCCTGCCTCAAAACAAACAAACAAACAAACAGTGAAGGAAAGAAAAGGATCAGGAGAGAAGGCTCAGCAGTTAAGAGCCTGTGTGCTCTTGTAGAGAATTCCAGGTCTGTTCCCAGCACCCACATTTGTCATCCTGCTACACAGTGAGTTCCAGGTCAGCGCAGACCACTCGAGGCCTATCTCAGAAAAGCCAAACAAACAGAAGAAAGTGTGGGCCTTATAGCTAGACGACCCCATTCAGCCCTTGCTTTACACAGTGGCCTTCTGTGTAAGTACCTCGGGCTAACCGATCTTGCCCTTGGAGCCCCGAAGTGTCCTCTTGTACAGCTGCCAAATTTAGCAAAATCAAACAAAACAAATAGCATGTCTCCACAACAGTCCTGAGTTTAACACCAGTGTCACTGAAAATACCTGATCAGAAATGCTTTCCTTTTCCCTGCATGGTAGCACACGACTTTAATCCCAGCACTCAGGAGGCAGAGGCAGGCAGATCTCTGTAAGTTAAAGGCCAGACTGGTCTTTACTGAGTCTCTGCTTTAAAAAAAATTAAATAAGCATAAATAAATAAATAAATAAATAAATAAATAAATAAATAGATAAATAAGTAAATAAGTAAATAAGTAAATAAAATGGTTTCCTCAGGTGGCAAGATGGCTTCGCAGGTAAGGACACTTGCTTCCAAACTTGAGGATCTAAATTTGATCCCAAAAATCCATGCCATGGAGGGAGACAATGGACACACACACACACACACACACACACACACACAAATGTTATACAGTTTTAATGCTTGCCTAATCTCCATAGACATTTGATTTCCAACTTCATACATCAGCTCTCGCAGCCCCAAGTACACCTGTCAACACCTCAGAGAAACTCAACTGTAAATGCCCTTGTACAGATTTGTTGTGTAGACTTTGTATTCTAGCTTGACCCTTAGAAGCCTTTGAGAAAACACTCAGCATTACTTACATTGATAGTGTGCTCAGGGAAAGCAACACAGTTTCTCCTCCTAAATTCTATTAATTAAATAGAAGGCATTGCAAAGAGCTCACTACAAAAGTTACCTCGAAGGCCTCTAGGGTTTTACAGACCAACACAGATCGCAATCGGTGCCCATAAAGCTACCAGGGTGACAGTCAAATAAATACTGACGACAGGACGCAAAAGCTTTGATAGAGTCATGAGAGTTATGTTTGCCCAGCACCCAGCCACATATTAGCAGGGAAGCTGATTGCTTCTCCATATTCCTCTGTGGGAACCCAAGAAAGCACGGAACAGTCTTGGATAAGCAGAAATATTCCAGGCAAAGAGTGGGAGAGAAGGGACATAACTGAGCTGTAGGGTACTTGCCTAGCCTGCATATACAAGGTATTGAGTCCGATGCCCAAAGACAAAAGTTAACCGTGAAAAATTGTACCTATTTGCTAATATCTCTGGTGGAAACACTTCTCTTGTGGTAGTGTTTCAGGCAACCAACATGACATCCCTGAACACAGGGACCAGCAGGGCATGAGCTAGTAAAGCAGCAATCCATGTCACCAGAGGAGAGACAGGTGACAGACACTGAGCAGCCAAAGGCACAGATGGTTGGAGGAGTCTGCAGACAGGTTGGCTGTTGGCCTGCAGAATGTGGGATGAGGGCTGGGAGACACAAGGAAATAGAGAAATGGACACAATATGAGAAAGACAAAGAGAACAGGTGGAGCTTGGGACAGGAGACATAAATTGTGAAAGTACTTGGAAAACAGTTGGGGAAGGGATTGCAGAAGACATTGGATTTTTTGCAATCCTGACCCTGGTGCAGGGGATAACATTCTAAACCAGCAGTTCTCAGCCTGTGGGTGGTGGCCTCTATGGGGGCCAAATGACCCTTCCACAGTAGTTGCCTCAGACCATCGGTAAGCACAGGTGTTTATATTATGATTAATAACAGTAGCAAAGTTACAGTTTTGAAGGAGCAACAAAACTAATTTTATGGTTGGGGGCCACTGTATTAAAGGATTGCAGCATCAGGAAGGTTGAGAACCAGGGCTCTGAACCGTTCATGCTTGGAGGAATAATTGGAGTGACAGTGTGTTGAAGTAGCTAGGGTGCAGGAGATAAGGAATGGGGTGACCGGCCCCCCATCTTCAGAATAGCCTTGCCATGAGGTCTAAGCTAACATTTGGTCTCTTTGTGCTATAACTAAGCACAACTTGTATATATCCCACCTCAGGGGGTTCTTTAACTCAGGCCTTTAGAAGAGAATGAAAAGAAATGATAAAATAATAATTTTTTGATGTGGATAAATAGAAGCCATGCAATCTCCTGGATAGCTCTCTCCAACACAAATGTGTATGCGTACATTTTAATGTGGTAAACTCATCTACGAGTCCCCGTGAGGGCAGTTATGTTATCCCATAACATCCCCGGTCGTCCACAACAGAGATTATTTTCCCTGCCTCTCCCTGTCTGATTGTTAGTTCTTGTCACCTCTTCCTGAGTGTCACATCGGTCCCATTAAGCCCTCAGATCTGTTTTCTGTTTGCTTTTCTGTGTGGAAGAGCTTACTCCCTTCACTGTGGGGTGTGGGTTTCCACAGCTGCCTGCTGCCTGCTGCCGGCCTCCCCTCATGCTGAGCCAGATTGCCCAGGAGGAAAGCATGGAGGTCAAAAGCAACATCCACCCCAGAAATGCTGTGCTTGGGTTTCCTTCTTCCCCAGGTGATGCTCTGGCCCCCTGGGTGAACAGAAGCCCACATGATGATCACAGAATTGCAGCTGCTGTGGCCAAGGCACATGGTTCTGGCATGGTGTTGTGGGCAGCTGCCTGTCTTTGTTCCTTTCTATGGCTGTGATAAAATGACAAAAGCAACTTTTGAAAAGAAATGGTGGCCCGGTGGTGGTGGCGCATGCCTTTAACTCCAGCACTCAGGAGGCAGAGGCAGCTGGATCTCTGTGAGTTCAAGGCCAGCCTAGACTACAGAATGAGTTGCAGGACAGCTAGAACTGTTACACAGAGAAACTCTGTCTCGGGGTGGGGAGAAATGATTTATTTAGCCTATAGTTCCAGATTGTAGTCCAGCATTTTGGGGAAGTCAAGACAGGAATGAGAGGAAGCTGATGGCTTCCACAGTCAAGAGCAGGGAGAGAAATGAATGCATACATGCCAACTTGGGCTCGCCTCTCTTTCCCCTCTTTTTTACAGTCCAGGGCCCAAAGGCAGGTGCCACTCATTTGGGGGGTTGGGTGTTTCTGCATCAGTTAACATAAGAGACAGTCTCCCACAGATATGACCACAGGTCACCTTGATCCAGATAGCCCATCACTGAGTATCTTTTCTGAGGTGATTCTAGACTGTGTCCAGTTGACAATTAAAATGAAACATTGCCAGGTGGTAGCAGTGGCTCCCAGCACTCAGGAGGCACAGCCAGGTGGATCTCTGTGAGTTCGAGGCCAGCCTGGTCTACAGAGCGAGATCCAGGAAAGGCGCAAAGCTACACAGAGAAACCCTGCCTCGAAAAAACAAACAAAACAAAACGAAACGAAACATCACGGAAGTACTATCCATGCCTGCAAGGGGTCCTGCCATTTAGAGAAGAGTGTGTACAAGCCACAGTGTCTACAGTCTCTTGCCAACACTCACTCCCCGCCCACCCCCCCGCCCACCCGCCACTGATCTCCTTCCTATTCTGAGCTTCAGAACCAAGTGTTTGTTACCAAAGCCTGGGACTGTGCAGCCCAGCACCTTCAAATGTTTTCCCACCAACAGATGAGGCAGCAGGAGAGCAGGAGGGGACCTGCAGACATCTCACTCCTCCAGCTTGGACAGAAGGCTACAAGTCTGCTCATTTCCTCCCACACAGCTGCTGCTGCTGCTGCCTGCCCAGCATCTGTCAAAGCGGAACTTCTGATTGAAGGTTGGGACCTTAGTGAATCCCTACACGTCAGTCACAATGACTATTGCCTCTCTACCGTAGACTCCAGCATCAGGATCTGGAAGCTGGGTCTTTCTTGGTGTCTCAGGTCTGTAGGTAGGCAGGTGGTGGCTGTAGGAGGATTACAAGTTCCAGGCTTGCTTGGGATCAAATTAAAGGACAACTCAACAAGATACTGTAGTGTGCGCCCTACAGTCAGACAACTTGATTAAACCTCAAGGATTCTTGTGTCAACAGAATTGCCAAATTGAGCAAACTCAAATGCAGATAGGGATGTCTGATAAACAATGCTTATGTCTATGAGTCCTTTATTTGTCCTAAAGCCCAGCAATCGTCTTAAACAATTACAGTGGTGACGAACTAGAGAAACAAGGAATCCCCACCTCTGGAGTAGTGCCGCCGGCCGGGACTAAGTCACGTGGGATTCAGCTCAGAGACCACGCTCTACTTCTCTGTGGCTGTCACTGTGGCAGTGAGGCCCACTAAGGGGAAAGTATTTCCGTCTGGGCAGGAGAATGAAGTCTTTGGTTTGGATGGAGACCTTAACTTCTAGTTAGGCAGGTCAGTGACTGGAGGAATAATCAGCACTTGAAGGAGGTAATTGTTGTAGAATATTATATTAAGGCGTGTTACTTTTGTTTATGCTCTGGAACATTTGTTTGATGTTGCAAAGATGTGTTTGATTAAGTAAAATTCACCTGACTCAGGAGACTGAGTCAGCAACTAGCTGGCAGGAAGTGGTAGGGAGGAGCCAGGGGGAGAGGGGTTTTTATGGCTGGGAGAGGAGAAGCAGGAGGCCTTCTGGAGGATTCGAGCAAGGAGAGGTGAGCTACTTGCTATCCGGCCTCTCTGAAGAGCAGAATTCCTCCTTAACCTTTGAGTCTTGTGTTCTTTAGAGGGACAGACGTTTAGTTAAGTTCCCTTGGTGGCTTTGCTGGAGTCAGGGTTCGAGGGAACAGAATGCTCTTCCGCTATGACCCTAACCACTGCCGGTAGCCACAGAGTTGGAGTTGCTGATTTGGACAGCTGTGGCTTAAAAGGCAGCATCATTTTTTTGTTTTTGTTTTTGTTTTTTTTAAGGACAACAGGTAATAGTCCTTCCCTACCCGGAACACCCACCCTACTGCAGTCTCTACAAACCTTCATGGGGTTTTGTTGAGCCTGCCTGCCTTTGGTAATCCGTGTAGACAGGCAGGACTTCTGTTTTCCTTCTGTCTCTTTCAGGTGTTTTCCAGAGCCCAGACACACTCCTGATACTCTGGGTTTCCTTCACTTCTCTGAAGCTCCCTGTCGGACATGGGACACGTGGCTCACCTCCATGCCAGCTCAACACAAATGGCTCTCTCTCCCTCTTTAGTTCCTGTCTATTAATCTATAAGAAACTTTTCTCTAAAACTTACTTTCTGTGATCCATGAATTTTACTCTTTGAGTGACAATACAAGAACCCCTCAGACAGCAGCTTTGGTGGCTGTTCAGTTTCTGGGACTCTAGCTTCCCTCCCCCCACAAAGGCATCCTTCTCAAATTCTCACCCAATATTCCTGTATCATTGTCTCCTTGAGTATGTTATCAGATAAAATATTGCTGATGTTTGTAATTTTGTCTAAATTGGGGTTGGGGATTTAGCTCAGTGGTAGAGCACTTGCCTAGCAAGCGCAAGGCCCTGGGATCGGTCCTCAGTTCCAGGGGAAAAATTGTCTAAATTATTTTAACTATAGACCTATATACCTACTTGTCTTTCTTTGTTATTTGTGAAGCAAAGGGGTTTTAGCCAAATTAGAGGCCAAGACAGAGCAGTAAGTTTTGGATGACTGTGCCTGTGTTCCGGGGGAGATGGTGGAGGAGAAGCTGCCTCTGTGCCAGTTCCATGGGGAGAAGAATTAGTACAAGAAAACAACCAGACTTTTCCAAAGAAAGGAAGAGAAGAGCTGGCAAATTCAGAGGCCGTGAAGGAGCAGCTGAAAAGGGCTGAGAAAACCGGGAGAAGAGAAGAGCGGTCCTGAGGGAAAGACCTCACCCATCAGAGGGCTCCGAAAATACAAAACTGTGAAAGGAGAGAGCCTGGGCTGAGAGTGTGGGGGGGTGTGCGTGGGGGGGTGTGCATGGGGGTTTCTCTAAAATAACTCCTCTAAATAACTGGCCTAAGCGGGTGTTCTCCCAGAGCCAGCGGGAAGCTGATACAGCCGAGGTCCAAGGTGCCAGCAGAACTTGGCAGTGCTGTTCATGTAACACTGTTTTGGAAGGCATGAAGATTCAAGATTGAGGAGATGGATGTGGACAGCAGCTATGACCAGCTAATGTGTGGAAGGCTCAGAGCCCCTGCAAAGAGGCCCTGGGAGGCCAGTATGTAAAGAAATGAAGGTGAAGCCCACGCTGAAGTAGGAACCTCAGGATACTACTGGAGACGCCAGGACCATGGGACATCTGCCAGTGGTGTTGCAGGTGTTGAGTCTGGCTCAAGAGAGAGGGTGTGTGTTTCCAGCAACAGAACTGGGAGTCAGGCACTACTTGGATTCTCCAAAGCCCGGTTAATTACATTCCGAGGCTCAGATGAAGAACATGGAGCTGTTTATTTACCCTGCTGAATTTTGATCCTGCTTTGCTCCAATCAATCCTTGTTCTGCTCCAATTCTTATTTTCTAGAATAGGAATATTTACCCTGTGCCATTCGATGCTGGAAGGATAGAATTTGTTTTTCATTTTATAGATATTTGTACTTAAGAAACGTTGGACTTTTAATGTGCTTGGAGTTATAAGGATATTTAAAGTTGAACCAAATGCATTTCCCACTATAATATGGCCATGAACCTATGGGGACAAGGAGAGAAGTTGTGGCTTCCAGTGATGTATTTGGGCTGGCAAGATGGCTCAGTGTATAAAGGTACTGACTGGCAAGCCTGACAACCAGTTTAAGTTTGATCCTTGAGTCCCACGTGGTAGAATGGAGAGAACCTACCCCCTAAAGTTGTCCTCTGACCTCTCTACATGCCATGACATCCATGCTTACATGCCTGCACATATCCACACAACAAGCAAATGAAAGAAAAAAAAAAATACCCATAGTGGATACAATCCTGTAGCTGTAAGTTTTCTCAGGTTCCGCCCAGCCCACATTCCCTCATTCCTTTGGTCCTGCCCAGCCCCATGGTCCCTCGGCCACTCATAAAATAATCATTCAGAGGCTCAATATTAATTACCAATTGTATTGTCTATGGCAGGCTTCTCACTAGCTAGCTCTTATAACTTAACCCATTTCTATTAATCTCTAACTTGCCATGTGGCTGTGGTGTTACTGGTCTGCTGGCATCTTGCTGCTCCTTCTCCAGTGGCTTGAGTCTCCCCCCTCCTCTCCTTTCTTCTGTCTGTCTGTCTGCTTGGATTTCCCGCCTGCCTCTAAACTGCTCTGCCATAGGCCAATGCAGCTTTATTTATCAACCAATCAGAGCAACACATATTCACAGCACAGTCCACATAGTGACTCACAACTATTTGTAATTCCGGTTCCAGGGAACCCAACACTCTCTTCTGGCCTCAGAAGTTACCAGGAATGAACAGATACACATGGAGGCAAAGCATCCATCAATATAAAATACTTAAACTTATTTTTAAAGGTATAAGGGAGGGGCTGGAGAGATGGCTCAGGGATTAAGAGAGAGTACTGCTCTACAGAGGACCCGAGTTTAGTCCCCAGCAGCCATGCAAGGTGGCTCACAACTGCCTGTGACTCCAGCTCCAGGGGTGCTCTTTCCTGACCTCTTCAGGCAACTGAACTCAAACACATTCCCCGACACACACACACACACACACACACACACACACACACACACACACACGAGTAAAAATAAAAAGCTGTGAGAGAAAGCCAGGCACCTATAACCCCAGCACTTGGAGATGGAGGCAGGGGAATCAGGAGTTCAAAGCCTGCCAGGGCTACATAAGACCCTGACCAAAAGAAAAAGGGAAAGAAAGCTGTGGATGTGGCTTTGTGCTGTCATACTTGTCCAGCATGTGTGAGGCTCTGGGTTCAACCCCAATACTGAAAAAAAGAAGGTTTAAAGATACATTATAGGACCGGTAAGATGGCTCAGCAGGTGAAGGTGCTTGCCGCCAAGGGACATAATGTGAGGTTTGATCCTGTGCCGATATTTTTGTGTCAGTTCAATGGCACAAGCTAGCATCATCGAAAAGGAAGGGACCTCAGTTGACAAACTGCCTCCATAAGGCTGGGCTGCAAAACCAGGCTCTACAACACACAAACAAACACACAAACAAGGGCACAGCAGAACAAGGGTGGCCCACATTATGAACTTCTCAAGTGACCTCAGTGAGCTGGAAATCACCCTGAATGCTTCTGAAAGGGATTTTGATCCTTCTCCAGAAAACAAAAGTGTTTGAATGCCTGCCCTAACATCAATCCATTAAGACTCCTCATGTTCCAGAAGTAATGAAAGAATAATTACAGCTCTTCACTTTCGCTGTCTTGTTCCCTGGAGAAAGTTTCTGGAGGAGTGAGTATAAAGAAAGTCTCTATCGGTTAACAGTCTCGAATTTGTGTGTGGATTAACAATTAGTCTGAATTCAGTATCCAGGGAAATGTTTCTCTCACTGGCTATGGCTGCACTTTAGGAATTAACTTGGAAGAAAAAAAAAATGCTGTTCTGGGAAGGAATGTTCTGGAAACCAAGACATCTCCAATCATTTGAAATCCCTTTTGGCAAAATTTAAAAGAAGACATAATCAGATCCTATGGAGAGATTTTAGCCTTAACTTGTCCACCTTTGCTCTGAAGAGGATTAAGTCTGTTAGATTTCAAAATCTCTTTACCTTATCTCATTATTAATTGGGTAGGTTAGAAATAGACTGGGCAGGAGTAATTCCAGGGTTTGGGAGATGGAGGCAAGGGCATCAGGAATTCAAGGTTACAAGAAACTGAATCAAAAAGAAAAAAGAAAAGAAACCAAACAAGTCAGTGGGTTTGCTCAGTGGTTACAGGCACTTGCCCATCAAACCCTATAACCTGAGTTCTAACCCTGGGACCCACAATGGTGGAAGGAGAGAATGACTCCTGTGTGTTGTTCTCTGACCTCCACAGGCATGCCATGGCACATACATAATGCCCCCCACTGCCATCAACACAAAACACTCCCAAAGAAAATGTAAAATAAAACAAAACAAAATAGCAACCAAAATTATTATTCAAAATAATGTGGTTTTATTTTTGTTTTGTTTTGTTTTGTTTTTGGAGCTGAGGATTGAACACAGGGCCTTGCACTTACAAGGCAAGTGCTCTACCACTGAGCTAAATCCCCAACCCAAAGTAATGGTTTTTAAAAATAAAGAATACTGGCCGGGTGGTGGTGGCAAACGCCTGTAATCCCAGCCCTCGGGAGGCAGAGCCAGGCAGATCTCTGTGAGTTCAAGGCCAGACTGGGCTGCAAAGTGAGATCCAGGAAAGGCACAAAGCTACACAGGGAAACCCTGTCTGGGAAAAAAAAAATACTGTCCTTTTAAATTTAAATATTTCTGCCTCTCAGTCACCTACAAATTGCTAGTTTTGAACCTATTACTGTTAGGAGCTGCTTAATCATATGAAACGTGTGTGTGCCTTAAATACATTCAAATATGCTAATAGATTCTCAGGGGGAAGTTTATCTTCTCACTGGTTTTCTATAGGTGAAAAGTTACCTCAAAGAAGGCCTCTAATTCTTGTCCCATTTGCGCTCTCTCTCTCTCTCTCTCTCTCTCTCTCTCTCTCTCTCTCTCTCTCTCTCCCTCTCTCTCCTATCAGCTCTGGAGTCTCCTAAATCTGCCTTTAAGATTCATGTAACTTGGCTGGGACTGAAATTTTGATGGTTCAGTCCCAAACTTCTGGGGTACATTGTGGGAGTCTACTAGAGTCCAGCTCTGACCTGCTCCCACCTTTCAAAGGGTTCTTGGGTGGAGGAGAGAGGAATGAGAAAATATTAGATAGAAAGAGATGATAAGAAAGAGAGACACAGGATAACTTTGGGAGGGCTCTGGGTCAATACCCAGTTGCCCAGTCCTTTGTTCAAAAGAGTTTTTTATAATATGCCAAGGGGAAAGGTGTAGTGGGTAGCTGTTCCAGCTTTGACCTCGAAGCACTGCCCCTAGTATGGCAACAAATAATTGCCACACTTGCCTATGACCTGCCCCTGGGGCGTGCCTGAGATGAGACCCCTTAATACCCGAGATACCTGTGTGCTTGCTCTCTCTTGGCTCCTCATGATTCTGGATGCTGGATTGCAGACCAAGTCAGAGTTCTCCAGAGAGCCACGCTAGACTACACCTCATCTCTCCCAGATCCTGTAATGACCCTTTATTGGTTGAAATAAACCTCTTTTAATTACCAGATAAACTAAATGGAATTGCCTCATTAATTGCCGCTATAGAGAGGTAAAAGACCTCCCCCTTTCAAGATCAAAGCACAGTGTACAGCCAAGTGTAGACCCTTCAAAACACCTGGTAACTGCACCTACCCCTGGTCAGCTTATTATGCAGCCCTGCTGGGTAAAGAAGGCCAGATTCTCTGACCCTGAGTAAGGTCTCACTAGATAGCCTCTGTGAGCCGCCATAGTACATGAAAGACCAAATAGGATGGATAGCCTGGGAGACCATGCTGTTCTGGAAGTCTGCAGTGTACTGAGAGGGTGACCACTTTAAAGAGACAGAGACATCTACCTAGATGACAGCTTCAGCATGTACACCCCTACACACACTCTCTCTCTCTCTCTCTCTCTCTCTCTCTCTCTCTCTCTCTCTCACACACACACACACACACACACACACACACTCTTATACACACACTGTCAAACACATTATCTCTGTCATACACACATACACGCATTTTCTCAATCTTACACATACACAACACACGGTTTTACCATGTAGCCCAAGCTTCAAATTCACACCGATTGTACTTCAATTTCCTAAGTGTTGTGATACATGAGCACCCCCCCCCCCGACAAAGTTTTTATATGAGTGTGCCTGGTTGGTTGCGTGCTTGCCCATTATATACAGGCCTTGGGTTGGCACTCCCTCATGGCAACAAACAAAAAACAATAACAAACCAACAATAACTCATGCCTGTAATGTCAGCATTCCAGCGCCGCAGAGTCCAAGCTCAGCTTGGGCTGAATTGTCAGAGTCAGTCTCCAAAAACCAAAACCAACTAAGCAGCACAATGTAGTTCACATGCCTTACAGCTCACCCTTCAACTGCATTTAGTGCATGCACAGGTTGTGAATCATCACCACTCTAATTTTAGAAGGCTCTCCTCACCCCACAAAGTACCCGGTGTCGGTGAGCCCTGACTGCTCACTTCCGCCTTTCTCCAGTGCCTGGCAACCACGGCTGGGCTTCCTGTCTGGGGATTCAGAAGGGGTTTCTTAGTCAGAAGCCCCGATGCTGGTTTCACGGTGTGGGGTGCCTGTGGCTCTTTCTCTCCCTCCTCTGTTTGGCTCTCAGTTTCTTCTTTTGGTGGATGGATAGCTTTCAGTCTCAGCTACTCATGGGATGTCAGGACGGCAGGATGTAAGGACAGGTAGGCACGCAGCTTAGCTTGCCTGAGGCGCTGAGTTCATCCCACCCTCGACAGGGAGAAAGGGACGAAAAGGAGAAGATCGCTTCCTGGCCATTTGGCTAAGATTAAGTGTAAAAAGAAGAGAACGAAAGAAAGTAAGCTAGTGAGATCTGGAATTTTGAAAAAAAATACCAATGCGTAAGCCCCACCCTCAGAAAATTTAATTCACTTGACCTGGTTTGGGACTTGTTATTGGAAACTCTTGATTAAACTTTTTTTTTTTGGGGGGGGGGGTTGAGACAAAGTTTCTCTGTGTAGCTTTGCACCCTTCCTGGAACTCGCTTTGGAGACCAGGCTGGCCTCGAACTCATAGAGATCTGCCTGCCTCTTAAACTTTTTTTAACAATAAAAAATTTTACATTTATTTATTTATTGGTCTATGTGTTGGTGCTCTGAGCAGTCAGGTCTCCACTTCTACCCCGTAGGTCCTAGGAATTGAATGAAGATCAGGCTTGGCAGCAGGGGCCTTTATCTGCCCTGCCAGCCTACCAGCCCCTCCTTTTAAACATTTATTTCTTTATTGTATGCATGTGTGTGGAGATCAGAGGACAATATGTGAGAGTTTTGTTCTGTGAGCACAGGTCACCAGGTGTCTCCACCAGCTGAACCAAGTTGCTGGCCTTTTTTTTTTTTTTTAAGCAACTTGAACTGTTGGGCTGGTTCAGCAGTTAAGAACACTTACTGCTTTTCCAAAGACCTGAGTTCAGTTTCCAGAAGCTGCATCAGGCCGCTCACAACCACCTGTCACTCTAGCTCTACTGCCTTGGCCCTCACTGGCATCTGTGTACACACAGCTACACAGAGACAAATAATTAAAAATAATAAAAATAAGTCTTAAAAACATCAATGCATATCCATAAGCCAGGTGTTTTTCACACAAGCTTCACAATGCAAATATGATCCCTAGACCAGTAGAATAAGCTCCCACCAGACCTTGGGAGTCAGCTTCTCATTAGCACCAAGGCCCCCCAGGCGACTGGCATGCACGCTAAGATCTAGAAAGCGGCACATCCGGGTCCCTGCCAGCTCTGGCATGCATGCTAAGATCTAGAAAGCCTTACGTCCGGGTTCCTGCCAGCTCTGGCACCCTACAGTTAGTTTGTCTCTGCTTTTGCCTTGGTAAGCCACCAGGTGACTTTAATAATCAGTTCCCACAGACCAGAGTTTACCCACATTGGAAAATTGGCTTGGTCTACTTGCTAAACAGGATACGGGAATACACTACTGGCAAAGCCTTCCAGAAGTTTGTTCAGTGACAGCTGGTTACGCAGTGATTTGGAAGAACATCAAGTCATTTTAGAGTTGTTTTATCTGCTATGCAGAAGAGGGAAAAACCCACATGTATATGGGATTTAGGTCTTAACCTGTGGGCGATTTTGGAGCATTCTATATACTTTGCAAAAATCATATACCAAGCAGGTTTACATTAAAGCATAAGCAGTGAGCAGGGCATGATGACCTTAATCCCAGCAGGCAGAAAGCAGAGGGATGCAGATCTCTGTCAGGTCAAGGTTGGCCGGGGTTACATACTGATACCTTGTCTCAGGGGGAAAAAAGAAATGTATGACCAGAGGTGTTCAACTTTGGTTGCCAATCAGAATCGCCTTATTTTGCTTACTTATTTTTAAAAATAGCTTAGTTACACTGTGCATATGTGTGTATGTATCTATGTCTGTAGGCACATTTGTATATGGGTATGTTCATGTCACCACATGAGAAAAACTAATGAGAGCTCTCTTCTTGCACCACATGGGTCCTGGGAATTGAACTACGGGCAGCAGGCACCTTTCCCCGCTGAGCCATCGTGACAACCCTTATGTATTTTTTAAGACAGTGTTTCGTGTGTCCAAAGCTGGCCTCGAATTCATTATCTAGCCAAGGACTTCCTTGGATCTGTGATTCTCCTTGTAGCTCCCAAGTACTGGGATTATAAGGCTAGACAGCCATGCCCAGTACATGTGGTGATGGGCATGGAACTCAGAGTTTGTGCATACTAGACATCTCACTGGGCCCTTTAGCTTTTAAAAAATGGAATAGGCTATTTATTTATTTATTTATTTATTTATTCATTCATTCATTCATTCATTCACTGTATTTATTTATTTATTTATTTATTTATTTATTTATTTATTTATTTATTTGTGTAGGACTGGGAATTGAACCCAGAGCCTCACACATGCCAGTAAGCATTCTTTTTGTTTGTTTGATTGTTTTTTGAGACAGGGTTTCTCTGTGTAGTTTTGTGCCTTTCCTGAACTCACTCTGTAGCCCAGGCTGGCCTTGAACTCACAGAGATCCACCTGCCTCTGCCTCCCGAGTGCTGGGCGCCACCACCGCCGCCCGGCCTAATTTTGCTTTGTCTATGTGCAACACTGAGATTATTCTTTAATTCTAGCAATGTCGCCCCAGTCCTATGCTCACTGGGAACCTACAGAGTCTGAAGAGAGGGCCTTTCTCTCTCTGCCTATAGATTTTAGGAATATTGTTGTTTTAAAAAATGATAAGTGGCGCTGGTTACTGTGTGGAAAGGTCACGATGCAAGAGCCATGACAAAACCCAGTATCAGAGCTTCATTGGAGGGCAGCGGGGGGACACACAAAGAACCAGGCCCAGGGGAGAAGCTCATGCAGAGAGCAGAGAGAGAGAAAGATGGGGGGAGGAGAGACCAGAGAAGAGAAGGAGGAGTCCGTGTCCGGCTCTTTAAGGATTCCTGTGAACATTCGCAGGTGGGCTTACAGAGCTACGCCTCGCATGCGCTGATTGCGTGACCACACTGTGTGCATTTGCGCAATCACACAACACACGGATGACTTAAGATGCAAGACCCCTCGCTTAGCTCCTGAGCTGTGCATGTGCAGTCATGCAGCTGGAGTGGAGGCAGAGTCCTAACAAATATGTCAGTAACTGTGTGGGTTTGACTCCCTGTTGGTCAACAAGTGCATGACAATGTCTGTGATAGCTCAGATCTAGCTGCGGAGGCTTGTTTGCTAGCCTGTGGTGCTACTGAGAGACGGTGGGACTTTCAGAAGGTGACTCTTAGTAGAAGGAATAGGACATCAGGCCCATGCTCCCGAAGGGACCTGTGACCCTGACCCTGCTCTCTCTGCTTTCTTTGTTCTGCAGTTTTCTTCAATGTACCTTCATCAAGATGCCACCTGTCTACATGCTACAGGGCCAAAGAAAATCTTTCTGCCTTTTATTTACCACAGCCACAGAAAGCAAATACAATGATGATACTCAACATGCCTGCTAAAATTGGCTCCTGGCACTTGGACAAGGCTAGAGAAGAAGAGATAAGATATCCATAAATAGGAGAGTTAGCGACCAGGGCAAGGCAGACTAGAACCGAAATTGGTGGTAAAGTCAACAAGGACACCAGGAGCTCAGAGGAAGAGAAACCAGTGCCCACAAGAAAGGGCTAGAGACGTTCACAACAGAGATGCCCTGTGGCAGGGTGAGGTTTTGTTGTCATTTTGTTTGTTTTTTGTTTTTTAAGACAGTGTCTCCCTTTAGATCTCTGGCTGGCCTCAGATCAGGCTAGCCTGGAATTCACAGAGCTCTTCCTGTGTCTGCCTCCCAAGTGCAGGGATCAAAGGTGTGTGCTGCTAAGACCAGCCAAAGCAATACTTTTGAATGGGCAGTGGGTCATCCAGAAGATCAGATAGGAAATTTTAAAAATTAAGATTGTTTTTAAAGACATGTTGTTGAGGTTGTATAGTCAATGGCTAGAGTGTATGAGGGCACCTGTCTACCATGCATCATGACCCTGGGATCCATCCCTAGCAGTGCAAAACAGACAAAACCCAAAAAAATAAATATAGCTCAGTATGTGCAATGGGGGCGGGGGTCTCAGCACACAGTGAGGAGGAGAAGGGCTATAAAGCCATCTATGAAGCGAACACAGATCTCCCTCTTCACACAAGGGAGCAGACATGCAGAGGCTCAAAGGGAAGAGATGGTGTGGGGAAACAGTTAAGTCATACATAAAGGGTATGGTGGTGCAGGCCTGTAGTTCTAGAACTCATGGGCTGAGGAAATAAGATCATGAGTTTGAGACCAGCCTGGGCAATACAGTAAGACCCCTTCACACACACACACACACACACACACACACACACACACACACACACTAACACACACACTAACACACCATCACCACCACCACCACCACGAACAACAACAATCTTGTCCAACTCCTCCACTCAGCCAATAAGGGCAGAACCAGCTAGGACTTGAACTTGGATCCATTTAGCTTCTCTGTCTGGTTTTCTGTGGCCCTCTGTCTCTCAGAGCTGTGTATTTCTGCAGCATCTGCATTTAGTAACACATTTACTCATATATATTATGTATTTCATTCTTTGAAAAATATTATAGTTCTAAAGGATCCATCTCCCCTAAGAAATGGCTTTGTATTTCGGTCCAGCATATGTTCTCAGGTAAAAAGAACAAGAAAAGGTCCACGAGACAGCAGCATGCAGTCTCCTCTGCTCTAGCTCTTCCACTAAAGGAATTAATAAACAACGTGTTGGGATTAGTTTTACAGCCCACAGGCAGACTGAGATCCAAAGTTTAAAGAGCCATTCTTTAGTAATGTCCAAGTTACAGTCTATTTGAAGGCAGTTAAGCAAGTGTCTTGTTTATAAATTCAGGAAGGAGACAGCCTCATCAGAAGACACTAATCCAAGCTGGGTGTCATGACTCACATCTGTAATCCTAGCACTAAAGTGCCAACACAGGGGATGGCAAGTTCAAGGGTGGCCTGGACTGCATAGACAGGCTGTGTCTCACAAACCAGCAAATAGAAACAGTCTGGTAGGGATGTGGTTTATGGGTAGACTGCTTGTCTAGCAAGGGAAAGGTCTTGAGTTTGACACCCAGAAGTGAGAAGAAAGAGTACAATCCAATATTTAAAACTAAAATGCCTTTAGGAGACAAATCTAGCATAGACATTTACAAGATCATTGAGACCCCAGACAGGTAAAATCTCTAGCTACAGATGTGTGGTTGGAATTGAGGTCCCTGTGGAAGGAGGGAGAACTGGCTGAGCCCAGCAGTTAGGGGACAACCTGGGTAACACAGAAGATCCTACCTCAAAACAAAATCAAAACCCAAATGAGCAGTAGCATTAAACTACCATTAAAAGGAAATAGTGAAATTTTGCTTGTTTTGAGACAGGGTCTTAGGAAGCTCAAACTGGCCTCAGACTCAACTCTGATGACCTGAATTTCTGTTCTTCTTGCCTCTGCCTTCCAAGTACTGGAGTTACAGATGTGCCATGCTGACTCACAGCTGGCTTTTTCTTTTCTTCCTTTCCTTTTTTTTTTTTTTTTTTTTTTTTTGACACAGAATCTTATGTAGCCCAGGATATCCTAGAACTTCTCTGTGGTTTTGTGCAGAGGATGACCTTGAATTCCCAATTCCCCTAGTGCTGGGATTTGAGGCATGTGCCATCACATGTTTTTTTAATGTGGTGCTGGGGAGGCAAACCCAGGGTTTCATTCCTGCTAGGCAAGTACTCTACAGCTCAGCGTCTTGATTACATATCTTAGGGTTGGTCAAAGAGGACTATTCTGGGCTATGATTCAGACATGTTCTCAGAGACCTCACCAGCTCCTGATATCATCATCTCTGATACTGGGCCCTAAGGTGGCCTTTAAATATTTTCAGGAAAAAAAAAAAAAAAAAAGATGTGTGAGAGGCTACGCAAGAAGCAGGGCATCTCTTCCCACCATAGAGCTAGAAGGTCCACATTGACCCAGCCCAGCCTATCATACCAGGACTTGAAGGACTGACATGATAGTGGAGGTATGTTACTCAGTATGGTGGCTGAAAAGTTGAGACTGTACTGGTCAGTGAACTGGTTTTGGCCCCTACAGCAGCAACTCAACCAGGCTGTCACTGCACAATGACCGTGCGTGTGCGCGCACGCACACACACACACACACACACACACACACACACACACACACACACACACACCCTTAGCTTCAGGTGCTGATTCTCTGATGCTTTCATGAATTCTGTGCAGTTCCACTTTCTTCAAGTACATCACAGGAAGCAAGTCATCAAGAGTCAGTTTCTGCAGCAGATATCCTGACAGATACCCTCAGAGCTCCGTCAAAACCCAGAGGACTTAGTTCCTCCGTGGCTGAGTGGGCTGCTGGCAAGCTGTCAGACCGCATGAGAATTACCTCTGTTGAAAAGAATTTGATCCCCTAAGGTCAAGCCCAGCTACGGGAGACGTCTGAATACAGACACTGGCCCCTACATGCTGCTGCAAGACTTCACACATGATGCCTTAGTTCAGCTGAGTTTCAGATAAATGATAATATAGAAATGTGTTGTAAATGACTCATTGTTTATATAAAGTCCAAGTCTGGTTGGACATTCTGTGCTTTTATTTGCTAATTCTGGGACCACTAAACTCACGGCAACTCTGATACTGCCAGCCCCAGAACCTTCTGCCAGGGCATCCATCTCATGGTAGCTCCACCCCTCTATACTCACTCTAGCTTCATCTTTCTCTTCTCTCTTCCTCCCTCTCTCCTTTTCACTGTCTTGTCTTTCTTTGTTTTGTTTGATTTCTGAGATAAGTTCTCATTCTGCAGCCTAGGCAAGTCTGGCACCTACTATGTAGTCCAGGCTGGTGTCACACTGTGGCAATTTCCCCTCAGCCCCCCTTCCCCCTCCGTCCTGAAATCACAGGTGTGCAGCACCACCATCGGTTTCTTTTTCCCCTCCCCCCTTCCCCTCCTCCCCCCTCCCCGCCCCCCTCCTCCTCCTCCTCCTTCCTTTGAGATAAGACCTCACTATGTCCCTCTAGCTGGACTGAAACTCACTATGTAGACAGCCTCGCACACTAAGAGCTCCGCCTCCTGAGTGGGGGATTAATGGTGTGCACCAAGCCTGCTCCTTTTTCTCATCTTTAGTGGTGACACCAGGAGCACTTCTGTTTGTTTTTTTAATTTAATTTCACTTTATATGTATGGATGTTCTGTCTGCATGTATGTCTGTGTACCACATGCATGTGGAGGCCAGAAGAGGGTTCTGGATCTTCTGGACCTGGAGTTACAAATGGTTGGGAGCCACCATGTGGGGGCTGAGAATTGTACCTGGGTCCTCCAAAAGAGCAACTGCCATTTGTAGCCCTTGGGCAATTTCTCCAGCCCCTGGAAGCGCTTCCTAAAATCCCTACTGTGCACCAATCTCCATCTCAGAGCTATTTCCTGTGCAACCCAATCACAACTGGCTCTCTTCCTTGCAATGGGGTGACTAATGTATTGGTTTGCCTGTGTCTGAGTTGATCCCTCTAGTTTGCATTAAAAAAATTTTTTTTGAGGTAAGATCTAGAACAGGCTATGTAGACAAAGATGACGCCCCGGCCTCTGCTCTCTTGTGCTGGGATTCCAGGCATGCTCTTCAATGCCCGGTTTGTTTGTTTGTTTGTTTATAGGATTTACTTATTTTTATGTGCATTGGTTTTGCCTGCATGTATGTCTGTGTGAGGGTGTTGGGTCTCCTGGAACTGAAGTTACAGACAGTTGTGAGCTGCCATGTGGGTGCTGGGAATTGAACCCAGGTCCTCTGGAAGAGCAGCCAACGTTCTTAGCCGCTGAGCCATCTCTCCAGCCACAATGAACAATTTCACAATCAATAATTCTAACAGGTAACACTTTCATTTAGCTGGTGACCAAAAATCGCCCTGCTTCTTGTTCTTTGAGGTGCCTGAATGGACTCAAAAGTGTTTTTGGGAGCTAAGCAAGCATGGTGAGGTTCATAATCTCAACACTTGGTAGGCTGAGGCAGGAGGAACCTGAGTTCAAGGTTAGTCTGGACTACCCTGCATACACACACACACACACACACACACACACACACACACACACACACCACACACTCCTAGTATTCAGGATATTGAAGCAAGAGGATGGCTGTGGATTTGAGGCCAGTCTGGGCTATGTAGTGAGTTTCTATGTAGAGAACAGGTACCTCTGTGTTAAGTATCCAATCTTCTCATTCATTCACTGCTATAGCCTTAACATTTAATTTGCATAGTATCTGCCACACAGCTGGCAATTGATGTGTTTTCCAAATGATTGAGTGACTCTCCTAATGTAGCATGTGGCATATAGAATGTGGTTAAGTAATGTTAGAAACAACCTAAGTACATATAGAATGTGGTTAAGTAATGTTAGAAACAACTTAAGTACATATAGAATGTGGTTAAGTAATGTTAGAAACAACCTAAGTAGTTATATATTTTTCACCCACATTGGACTCCAGTTAAAACTCAGTCACTTATACTTCTAACCAACCAGCTTGCAGCTGGGGGCTCCTGGGACCTTCCCTCCTCACACGGGATGATAGAATATTGTGGTTGAGTGAGAAAAGACTTATAGGCTCCTATATTTGAATAGTCTGTGGGAACTGTAAGCCCCCAATAGACTCTTCATGGTTGCCTTGGTCACGGTATCTTAGCACTGCAATGGAGAAGTAAGTAAGATGGAAGTTGGTACCAGGAGTCAGGTATCACTGTGGCGGGCCTGACCATGGTGTTTTTCACAAGAATGTGGACGGCATTAGGACTTTGGACTAGGAAAACAGTTGAATGGCATAAGCAGGGCTTAATGGGCCGTCTTGATAGGAGCTTAGAAGACAACAGCCATGAGAAGAATGTGGACTATGGAGGCCCAGCCCAAGAGGGTTCAGAGGGGAACAATATTAGCAACTGGGCCAGAGTCCAGACCACTGGCAAAGAACGTGACTGCTTTTTTTCTCTTTTCCTAAAAACTTGCCTGAGACAAAATTGAAGAGTTGTTGGACTAAATTTGTTGGCAGAGGAGATTTCAAGTCAGCCTAGTAGATTCTGTCGTGTGTTATGAGTGATCACACTTATGCAGGTCCACATAGGAAATGAACAAGGGGGGCAAAAGGAAACACAAAATGCACAGTTGGAGGATTAAAGAGCGCACTATGGAATTTCATGTTCGAGCCCAGGTTTGTGCTGAAGGAGATAAGGATGGAATAAAGGAGCGGGCCTCAGGGAGACCCCACCCAGCTAGCTTACAGAAGGCCAGCCTGCAATTTAGGAAAGGAAAAGGCCAGGGATTTTTCTGGTCCTAAAAAACATCAGCCAATCAGAGCTTATACAAATGTAATTCCAGGAGAGAGTCAGGTTCCATCCCAGGCCTGACCTGCAGCACCAGCCTCCTATGGCTTTAGAGTCAACTAGGATACTGGAGTAAAGGGCTGTGGACTCTTCCTCTGGGGCCGCCAGGCATGTGGCAGGGTGTCCCTTTGTAGAAGCCCCGAGAGGTCATTGTGTGAAGTAAAGCCTGGCTGGTGCTGGAGACCCCAGGATACTGGAGGTGCCAGAGCCTTGGGGTACCTGAAAGGAGAGCTCACACACAGGGAGTGGAGCCAGCCCAAGAAAGAGAAGCATGCCGAGGTCAGCAAAGCTGGGAAGGACAGAGCCATGAGCCCTTGGACATCAGACACAGAGGAACAGGATTTGGGATTTGCCCTCCTGGCTTTTGTCTTGCTTTGCTACAGTATGTCCTCACTACGCCCCCTTTCCTCCCATTGGAGCGGTAGGTAATGTTTATTCTATGCCATTGTATGTCAGAAGTATGTAATTTGCTTTTATTTTACAGAGGGTTACAATTAAGAGATTGCCCTTGCATCTTAGCAGAGACTTTGGACCTTAAACAACATTGAGGCTAAAAGACTATGAGAACTTTTGAAGTTAGAGTGAATGCATTTTGTGATACGATATGGCTAGAAGCCTATGAAGTTCAGAGAGTGGAATGTGGCAGAATGAATAAGAATGGCCCCAGTCTCATATGTTTGGATACTCTTGGTCCCCACTTACTGAAAGTCTTTAGAACGGACGGACAAGGAGGTGTGGCCTTATTGGAGGGGTGTGTCCTGGGGGGTGTAGACTTTGAGGTCTCAAAAACCATTCCCACCGCCGCCGCCGCCGCCGCCGCCGCCGCCGCCGCCGCCGCCGCCTCCTTGAGATTGCAGACCAGGATGTGAGCTCTCAGCTGCTACTCCAGCACTGTGTCTGCTGCTGCCTGCCATGCTTCCTGCTGTGATGCTCATGAGCTCACCCTCTGGAAGTGTAAGCCCCAATAAGCTCTTTCTTCCTTAAGTTGTTGTGGAGGGGCCCCAAAACAGCTTGACCACACAGCAGCCATGACAGGCTTAGGGGCCTAGACACAGCTTCTGTGGCAGGCTTACTGGCAAGCAACACCCAGATCCAGGAAAAGCCTTAAGCTGATACCACCCAAGGATGAGGAAGTACCTGACATCCCAAACATTCCAATGATTAGATAAGGTGGCCAGATGTCCTTGAGTCTAGCAGATACCCTAGACAATTGTCAGCCAATCAGGGTCCTGGACCTGGAAATCCCCTCACCCCAACCTCTGCTATGATAAAAACTCTGCCCCACCCGATCTCAGGGCTCTCTGTTCTCACGCTGTGTCAGACAGACAGAGAGACCAAGCTCAGAGCTTGAAGAGAATAAAGGCTCTTTGCTTTTACATGCAGAATTTGGTCTCCGTGGTGGTCTTTTGGGGTCCCCACAATCTGGGCATAACATTGTCTGGGTTATGGTGTCTTAGCACAACAATAAGACAAATGATATTACAGGATTCAAGTCTGGATGCTTCTTCCTCAGAAAAACCAAAGTCAGTTTTGGGGCTAAATAAAGGCTTACTTTTGTGAAGGATGGAGAAGGGAAAGCTTTGCTCACGAATCAGCTTCTCAACCCCAAATAGACTGGGGTGATTAGATGTAGCACAGGGATATGGGGTACAGGGAAGGCTGACACCATGGAGGAATGCTCTTGTTCTTTCTGGGATCAGTGGAGATCATCCAGAGTTGTGTAGTCTTTCATTCCTCTCTGGTCAGACATTGTATGTACCTTGACTGGTGATGAATTTTAAAAATATTTATTTATTTTATCTGTTGGCTGTTTTGTCTGCATGCATGTATGTGTACCATGTGTGTGCCTGGTGAGGCATCAGGTTCACTGAGACTGTAGTTACAGACAACTGTGAGCCACCATGGAGGTGCTGGAAATTGAATTCCAGTCTTGTGGAGGGGCAGACAGTGCTCTCCACTGCTGAGCCATCTCTCCAGTCCCAGCTGATGATATCTTTAGCTTTGGTGGGGAGGAGTGAGGCTAGGCAACTTTAGGTCAAACTAACCCTGTGCTGTAGTTCTGACAGAACATTTTTGACATGTTCCACATGCCTACATGCAGAGTAGGAGCTGCATGATATGTAGCAGAGATACCAAGCAATTTCATTCCTTTCTTGTAGACCACTGGAAGTCTGAAAACCAGCCAGAGGCATCTCTAAGCACCTGTAAAATAACCAGAGCAGCTGTCATGACCCACATAACCCCAGCAGAGATGCTACCTACTGCAAAGCTCACAGGAAAGTGGCCATGTCATGCTCAGCTGTGTGCTCTCCAAAGTTAGCAACATGTAAGTCAGCTAGAAGCTAGTGAAGCTAGAGGAGTTAATTAGGGTTTCACTTAATAATAGCAAGGGAGACAGCCAGGCATGGTGGCAAATGCCTTTAATCCCAGCAGATCTCTGAGTTTGAGGCTAGCCTGGTCTACAGAGCAAGTTCCAAGACAGCCAGGACTATACGAAGAAACCCTGTCTCAATCCCCCCCCTCTCAAAAAACAAAACAAAACAAAACAACCTAAGGGAGAGACGTTTTCTTCATAAAGTTTGGGAAGACAATTTATTGACACTTATTCATTTGTTATAAAGGCTTGTAACTCAAGAACTACCCCCTAGAAGAGATACACACAGGCCAAGCACAGGACAAAGAGGGTGTGCAGAATTCCCAGAGTCTGGGAGCTCCACATCTGCTGACCAGGGGCTTCTGTTCCAGTTTTGTGCTGGAGATTTGTGGAACATTCCTTTACACTGTGTGAATATATGCCACTGTGATTGGTTTAATAAAAAAATAAAAATAAAAATAAAAAAAAAAGCTAAACAGCCAGTAGCTAGGCAGGATTTGGGGGGCAGAGAGAATACTGGGAAGAAGGCAGAGTCTGAGGAGTCGCCAGTCAGACTTAGAAGAAACAATGTGGAAAGAATATAGATGAGGTAAATGAGCTTCAGGGCAGCACATAGATGAATAGAAATGGGTTAATTTAAGTTATAAGAGCTAGCTGAAAACAAGGTCTAAGCTATCGACTGAGCATTTATAATTAGTAATAAGTCTCGGTGTGGTTATTTGGGAGCAGGAGGTCCCAACAAAATCTCCCTCTACAGAGGTTGATACAGGACCTTGTACATCCTAGACTGTACTGTGTTCCTCAGCTATATACCAGCATCCTGTTGCAGAATAGAACATTTAACTATGTAAAGCTGTGCTGCTGTTTCACCTTGCCTGCCCAAGGCACCTGATTGGTCTAATATGTTTGTGTTGCATTTGTCTAATTATGTAAAGATGGGCTGCTGTTTCACCTTGCCTGCCCAAGGCACCTGATTGGTCTAATAGAAAGCTGAACAGCCAATAGCTAGGAGTAGAGGGACAGGAGGGGCTGGTGGGCAGAAAGGGTAAGTAGGAGGAGGAATCTAGACTTGGGAGAGAACAAGGGAGAAAAGAAGGAGATGCCTGAGGTCAGCCAGGCAGCAGACAGACTGACAGACAGGGAGGGAGGAAGCAGGAAAATAGGACATACAGAATGAACGAAAGACAAAAAGCCCTGAGGCAAAATGTAGATGATGAAAAACAGGTTAAAATAAGTTATAAGAGCTGGTGGGACAAGCATAAGATAAGGAGGAGCATTCATAACTAATATTAAGTATCCATGTTGTGATTTGGGGGCTGGCAGTCCAAAAAAAGCCTGCTACAGCATCCCCAAAGGGTTACAATGTTGTTGTTTTAAGACAAGGTATTACTATATAGTCAAGAAGCATTATGGGACTGGAGAATGGGCTCGGCAGTTAAGAGTACTTGCTGCAAAATCATGAAAACTAGAGTTCAGATTCTGTCACCCACAGAACAAGCAGGATATTCCTAGAATGCCTGTAACCCCAGCTCCAATGGTGGGAGACAGGAAAATTGCTGGGGCTCGCTGGCTTCTAGCCTAGCCAACAAACAGGAACTCTAGGTTCAGGGAGAGACCTCTAACTCAAAGGGCTAGGTAGAAAGTGACAGACAATGATACCCAACCCCTTTCCTGGCCCCAACTTGTGTGCACCTGCACACACATGTGCATATATACTTATATGGAGACAGGTACATACATATATAAACAAAATTTTTTAAAGGAGTCATCACCCATGATATCTCAACAATATGGCCGCCTGAACAAGATCAAAGCAAGTACAACGCCAATAGAAAAGATCCAGGTGACTACAACATCAACAACACGGAGGGGGATTGCATGGGCCCTCACCCCTAAACAAGGAACTACAGGCGACTAAGGCATGCAGGAAGGAGAGGCCCTGACTGGCTATCTGATACCAATTGGTCAGCCCTGAAATCATACACGTACAAGCAACACTAAATGGACTGAGCAAGATGTGTGTGTGGGTGTGGGGGGTGTAAAATAATAACAAGGGGGGCATGAATTTGAGAGGGAGAAAGGCAAGGCATGGGAGGGTTTGAAGAGGGGAAACAGGAAGGGAGATAGAGTGCAACTAAATTTTAACTTCAAAAATTTGAACAAAAACAAAGAAGCAATTGTGGCTGGTATTATCTTAGCTCTGCTACCTGTGGTCATGGCGCTGTGGAAATGTACTTCCTCACATGGAACTTTCCAGAAGCCTGTTCTTGGACAGCTGGGGGAAGCTGGAAATTCTTGGGAGCCGATCCCACCCTAACCCAGTTCCCTAGTCGAGGAGTCCCTCTGATTGGAGAGGGCTTCCCCGTGGGCTGCAGTAAGGCTTGACTGCACTCAAGACCCTGCCTCGCTGCTCTCCCACTGTCCTGCTCCCTGCCAGCTGCCTGTGGGAGCATGTCCTCGGCCCATCTTGTACTTGTCTCCTCGTTTCAGGATTGTTCCCTAGAGAGCCTGCTCTAAGACAGCAAGTAAGTAGATAAAAATGAGGAGCCATGGTCAGTCCTCGAAGAAAGGAGCATGTGACAGAATAATGTCTTAGGAAACTACTCCAGGTGGGGAGGGCAGGCAAGGCCACCCAAGGAGGGGGCTTTCAGCCAAGAAGTTTCTGGACATAAGGAAAGTCAGGGAGGGGAAATCTAAGTCAGCAAAGGGCACAGGAAAGGCCGGAACAGAACAAAGATGGATGGCAGGTGCTGACCGGGCATGGAAGTTAAGAGAATGCTCAAGCATTGATACCTAGGCTGTGATAAGGACTTTGGACTCACAGCAAGTGACAGGAATACATCAAGCCTTCAGCTGGGATGTGATGTGAGATTTAATAAGCAGTTGCTCTGCCCAGTTCAAGCAAGGTATGGGGAGAGAGGCAGTGTGGATATTGCCCGTGAAAGTGAGAGAGAGAGGTGTACTGTGGGAGGGTTGGCAGGACTCCATTCCTGTTAGCCAAGGGCAGCTAGAATGATGCGTGAGTTTCTAGTTTGGCCACTGAAATAGGAAATCCTGGCAAGGAGTCTTGATTTGGAGACGTAGGAGCCTATGTGCAATCTAAGTCTCAGGAAAGCCCTTTGACCAGTGTGGATCAAAACAGATGTGGGGAAGCTGGGTACCCGGCCCCAATTTATCACTAGTACACACAGTACCAGAAAACTGAAAACCAGCTGTAAACACCAATCTAAAGTGGCTCTAATTGCACTCTGTAAGCCACGTTGGCCTCAGACTCACTGGCAATCTTTCTGCCTCAGTCTCCCCCCAAGTGCTGGTATTCCAGACACCAGTGGCCCTGCCTGGCTTTAAGAAGTACGGCTTGACAGTTGGGCGGTGGTGGCACAGGCCTTTAATCCCAGCACTCAGGAGGCACAGGCAGGTGGATCTCTGTAAATTTGAGGCCAGCCTGGTCTACAGAGCAAGTACAGGATAGTCAGGGCTACACAGAGAAACCCTGTCTCAAAAATAAACTTGAAAGTTACTTTAACTCCCAACAACACAGGCTGCAGAGCATCTAACAGTCTCTCTGCACTGTGACAGAACAGTAATGCCTCTTCAAAGCTGTGGGGAGCTGGTGAGGAGAACCAGGGCCACGGGGCTGGAACTCCAGTCTTTTCCCACTTTCCCCCTCTGGTTAGGTTGCCAGGCCCCTCCCACCCATGCAGCCCTCACCCCAGCCAGGATCTCTTTGTGCCTTTTGCTGAACACAGCAAGCTCATTCATGTCTTTGTCAAAGGCACAGGCTGTTCCCAGTCTGGGGGACAGAGAGTGGGGTTCCTCAGCACCCATTGCTTCTGGCAACAGCTCTTCTTGCCTTCAGCTCTAAAATTAGCTCCCTTGTGCCATCTCTCCCAGGAGTGTTACTCACCTCTCTGTATTCCTGGCATGTTCTGTTGAGACATGTGCTACCGACTTAACTAGCCCCATTTTGCAGGCAAGGACACTGGGAAAGAGGTGGAAGGCTGACAGGCCCACTGGCCATGCTCGACCTGCCTGGGTGAGGACAAGGGATCCATGGAAGGATAGTAGCCCAGGTGGAATGAGGGGAGGCCCAGGTCAAGGTCATTGGGGTCACTTTAGTTTAATTCTGAGACTTCTCCTAGTGAGGGTCCTAAATGTGTCTTTTCTTTTCTTTTTTTTTTTTTTCCTTTTCTTTTTTTTTTTTTTTTTAGCGGAGGATCGAACCCAGGGCCTTGCGCTTGCACTGCTACCACTGAGCTAAATCCCCAGCCTTTTCTCTGGAACTTTAAAGAGGGACCATGGCCATGAAGGAGTGACTTTATTTGTCTGTCCTTCTCCCCTCCATCTCCCCCACTTTTTTTTTTTTCGAGACAGGGTTTCTCTCTGTAGCTTTGCGCCTTTCCTGGATCTCGCTTTGGAGACCAGGCTGCCCTGGAACTCACAGAGATCTGCCTGCCTCTGCCTCCTGAGTGCTGGGATTAAAGGCGTGCGCCACCGCCCAGCCTCCCCACTTTTTTTTTAAAGACAAGGTCTCATCCCTGGCCAGCCTAGAACTCACTATATTGACCAGGCTAGCCTCAAACTCACGACAGACACCCAGCTGCCTCTGATTCCCTAGTGCTGAGATTGAAGGCACAGGCCACCACACCCCAGATTTGTCTGCCTTTTAAAGATGTTCCTTCCTATGCACAGCTCCTCACCCAAGAAGCTGATGTGAGTTTGACTGCACAGGCCCTGTCAAAGCAAACATGAGTTATCCCTGCTCTGTCTTTGTCCCAGGATTCCCAGAAACTGGCATAGTAACAGCCCCGATTCACACAGTGCTTCATAGCTGACAGGCCACCAAATGGTTAACTTTATCTTTTTCTTTCTTTTTTTTTTTTTTTCTTTTTTCTCTTTTGGTGGTGGTGGTGCTATGCTGTAGATGAAGACCCTGAGGCTGAGGGAGATAAGAGGACTCCCAGCACTAGAGTCAGGACTGGAACCCAGGTCACTGGGGTCAGGACTGGAACCCAGGTCACTACAGTCAGGACTGGTACCCAGGTCACTACAGTCAGGACTGGTACCCAGGTCACTACAGTCAGGACTGGTACCCAGGTCACTACAGTCAGGACTGGTACCCAGGTCACTACAGTCAGGACTGGTACCCAGGTCACTACAGTCAGGACTGGAACCCAGGTCACTACAGTCAGGACTGGTACCCAGGTCACTACAGTCAGGACTGGAACCCAGGTCACTACAGTCAGGACTGGAACCCAGGTCACTACAGTCAGGACTGGTACCCAGGTCACTACAGTCAGGACTGGAGCCCAGGTCACTACAGTCAGGACTGGTACCCAGGTCACTGGAGTCAGGACTGGTACCCAGGTCACTGGAGTCAGGATTGGAACCCAGGTCACTACAGTCAGGACTGGAACCCAGGTCACTACAGTCAGGACTGGTACCCAGGTCACTACAGTCAGGACTGCTACCCACATGCCACCAATACTCACCTACTGCTGACAGTTGTTCCTGGGGAAGCAGTTTTGTTCCCAGAGTTCCACTCCTCTAAATGCTTGAGAAAGTTCTGTTGACCTTCAGCACTCAGGAAGACCTTCTCGAGTGCGGTTTGTATGCTGGCCAAAAAAAGCATTATTACAGGGACTTGCAATTATGGGGCAGTTTGCAGCATGCCCTGACCCAACCAGGAAGAGTCCTATCCTCAGCTGATAAATGACCTGCGTCTATACAGGAGAGAAGATTCCAAAGAAAATAAACACACAGCAAATTGCTCCTTGTAGTAGGAAAGTTCCAGTGTGGGGTCAGAAGAAAGAGCATCCCATATGGAAGGAAGGCAAGTATTTGGGGATAGAAATAGAAAGTGAAAAAGATCCACAAAGAACAATAGTTAGGATGGAACCATGGGTAAGAAGAAAAAGTACAGTGTAGCCAAGAGAAAGGAGGTGAAATGTCAAAAACAAACATTTATTGAGCAATCTAAAAAAAAAACAAAAAAACAAAAAAACAAGAAGTAAAGAAATGTGAGGGTTTGGATCAAATAAATCAGTGTTGAACCCACAGGTAAGAATGACTTGAGGAATATCTGAGACAGAAGAAGCAAGAGACAGACTATTTATTCAGTTGGAGCTGTATGTCAAGTGCTGTCCTGTGACCCTGAACATAGTCTCATCTACCTGCAGAGATAGATCAGCAAACAAGAAGGCCCGAGTGTGGATCCCCAGAATCCCATATAAATGCAAGGAAGTTGTCTTAGGGGTTCTGTTGCTGAGATGAAACACCATGACAAAAAAAAAAAAAGCAAGTTGGGGAGAAAAGGCTTTATTTGGCTTACACTTCCATATTGCTATCAATTATTGAAGAAAGTCGGGGTGGGAACTCACACAGGGCAGGGACCTGGAGGCAGGAGCTGATGCAGAGGCCATGGAGAGTGCTGCTTACTGGCTTGCTCCCCATGGCTTGCTCAGCCTGCTTTCTTATAGAACCCAGGACCACCAGCCCAGGGATGGCACCCCATGGATCACTAATTGAGAAGATGCCTAACAGCTGGATCTCATAGATGCATTTCCCTAACTGAGGCTCCTTTCTCTCTAATGACTCTAGCTTGTGTCAAGTTGGTACACAACCAGCCAGAACAAAGGCCCATCCATAATTCCAGCTTCAGAAAGGAAGAATAGAGGATCCCCAGAGCAAGCTGGCTAGCAAGACTCTTGGTGTGATTGAGAAACTCTGCCTCAACGGGTAAGGCAGAAGAACCCAAGATGTTCTCCATCAACCCCAGTCCCACATGCAAGGGCACATGTCTACACATGCACTCACATGGGCCCCCACACACCTGCAAAAACAGGCATAGACACACATGCACACACACATGAAATATGGAAAAATATATAACCCCACCTAATGCACTGAGAACTCTTAATACTTCGCAAATGGTTTAGATGAGAAGTTAAGGCACAAGAATTTAAATCTTCCCCAAGAGCACTCAGCCAGTTGATGAGGACAGGCGTGAACCCCACGCTCCTGAATCTGTCAACGTTCCCCTGTGCTGAATTGCCTTGTAGAGAGAGCCTACCTCCATACCTCATGCTCACAAGGTTGTGGTCAGATCAACCTTCACATCCAGTATATTCCACACAGTAATCCTGACAAATGGAGTGTGTACTCCTTTGAACGGGAAGTGACCGAAACACAACTGAAGCAAACGGGAGCTCGCTCTTCGACTGTAAGCTAAGGGCAGAGTCAAGGGTGAATCTGGCAGCCGAGTGAGGAGACAAGAATCTTAAGACTTTAGTTCCTGGAATCACAGATCCAGCAGCTCCTGAGGCCTCCCCTTCCTAGTCCTTTCTTCCCTCGTGCTGATGTCATCATCTACGGGCGTTCCTTCCTTCGTGCTGTGGGAGATGGCCTTCTTGCCCCTGTGCTCCCAGCCCAAGCAACTCATGAAAACAGGAAGGCCCTGCTCAATTATGGCCCTGTTCCCTCTCCTACCCTCTTTTTGGGGGAAACTGATTGGTCCAGCTTGGGTTATGGACCCAAACGTAGCCCAGTCACTGTAGCCCAGGGACAAAGGTCTGTGATTGCCAGCTGTTCCTACTAGGACCACACCAGGCTTGTGTTGTGTGTTAGGGATGAAGCCAGAGCCTCCTACATGTTGAGCTCCACCCACCACTGAGCTCCACCTCCAGATGCTTTCTCAGAAGGAAGCTACTGGTTTGCTTTTATTTTGTTTGAGAAAAGGTCTCCCCCCCCCCTTTTTTTTTGGAAGTGAGGATCGAACCCAGGGCCTTGCACTTGCTAGGCAAGCACTCTACCACTGAGCTAAATCCCCAACCAAGAACAGGTCTCCCATAGGGCAGGCTGGCTTTGAAGCCACTATGTAGCTGAGTTTGAACTTCTGATCCATTACCTCCATCTCCAAGTGCTGAGATAACAGCTGAGATTTACTCAGGCAGTACAGTGGTTGCTGCAGAAGCCTGGGGATGGGATTCTGACCCCCGGAACCCATGGAAGAAGGTGCACGACACACCTAAAATCCTAGGGCTGAGCAGGTATGGACAGGAGGACTCTCTAGCCAGCCAGTGGAGCTGAGTGGGTGAGTTCTAGGATCAGTGAGATACCCTGTTTCAAAAAATGTCTCGGGGTTGGGGATTTAGCTCAGTGGTAGAGCACTTGCCTAGCAAGCGCAAGGCCCTGGGTTCGGTCCTCAGTGCCAAAAAAAAAAAAAATAAGCCTTGCCAGGCGGTGGTGGCGCACGCCTTTAATCCCAGCACTTGGGAGGCAGAGGCAGGTGGATCTCTGTGAGTTCGAGGCCAGCCTGGTGTACATAGCAAGTTCCAGGTCAGCCAAGGCTACAGAGTGAGACCCTGCCTCAACAAAACCAGAAAACAAAACAAAACAACAACAAAAAACCCAAGCAAACAAAAAACAAACAAGGAAACAAAAATAATAACATGGAAAGCAATTGAAGAAGATACCCAGTGTCAACCTCTGGCCTCCACAGATGTCCCCACACTCAGGTATGTACAGTGGCATATATGTAAGCACATACTATTGCTGTGGATATCACTCTGTATAAATAAAGTGCTGATTGGCTAGTAGCCAGGCAGGAAGGATAGGGTAGGCAGGACAAGGAAGAGGAGAAGGCTGGGAACAGGAAGGCTGGGAGGAGACACTGCCAGCCGCCGCCATGAGAAGCAACATGTAAAGACACTGGTAAGCCACAAGCCATGTGGCAAAGTATAGACTAACAGAAATGGGCTAAATGTAAGAGTAAGAGCTAGACAATGGTAGGCCTGAGCGAATGGTCAAGCAGTTTAAATAATATAAGTGTCTGTATGGTTATTTTATGTGTGGGTTGTGGGACTGCGGGGGCTTGGTGGAACCTGGAGAGAAGCTCTCCAACTACATACTATACATGCCACACCATATGAAAATAAATAAATAAAGCATTACAAAGGTAGATACCTCATAAACTCAGCATGATAATGCAATCCTGTAATCCCAACACTTGGGAGCTAGCAGCAGGAGAATCAGGAGTTGAAGGTCATTCTTGGCTATATAGTGACTACATAGTGAGTTTGAGGCTATCCTGGGCTCTGTTTCCAAAAAACGAGAGAGCGAGAGAGCTCATGTTCATCATGTAACTTCCCCTAACGTCAGTATCCTATATTATCATGGTACATTTCTCACACTTAAGAAGGTAAGAGCTGAGGCTGTACCTCAGTCGGTAGAGGCCTTGCCCATCCTGTGCAAAATCCTGTGTTTCATCCCCAGTACCACATAAACTTAGAGCAGTGGTGCATACCTCTGCTACAGAGAGAGTTGGAGGCCTATCTCAAAGCAAAACCAAACCAAACCAAAGACAGCACGAAATTAGCATTGGTAAAAATCCTATTAACTACATTTGTCTTTATTCAACTGTTAGGAGATTTTCTATGAACCTGTAATTGATTGTGACGGCAGGAACAGTTGCCTGTAACCCCAGCACTGCAGTAGGCTGTAACCCCAGCACTGCAGTAGGCTGTAACCCCAGCACTGCAGTAGGCTGTAACCCCAGCACTGCAGTAGGCTGTAACCCCAGCACTGCAGTAGGCTGTAACCCCAGCACTGCAGTAGGCTGTAACCCCAGCACTGCAGTAGGCTGTAACCCCAGCACTGCAGTAGGCTGTAACCCCAGCACTGCAGTAGGCTGTAACCCCAGCACTGCAGTAGGCTGTAACCCCAGCACTGCAGTAGGCTGTAACCCCAGCACTGCAGTAGGCTGTAACCCCAGCACTGCAGTAGGCTGTAACCCCAGCACTGCAGTAGGCTGTAACCCCAGCACTGCAGTAGGCTGTAACCCCAGCACTGCAGTAGGCTGTAACCCCAGCACTGCAGTAGGCTGTAACCCCAGCACTGCAGTAGGCTGTAACCCCAGCACTGCAGTAGGCTGTAACCCCAGCACTGCAGTAGGCTGTAACCCCAGCACTGCAGTAGGCTGTAACCCCAGCACTGCAGTAGGCTGTAACCCCAGCACTGCAGTAGGCTGTAACCCCAGCACTGCAGTAGGCTGTAACCCCAGCACTGCAGTAGGCTGTAACCTCAGCACTGCAGTAGGCTGTAACCTCAGCACTGCAGTAGGTGCGGGCAGGAAGGGCGTGAGTTGGTAGCCAATCTGGGCGAGGCAGTGACACCCTGGCTCCAGAATACAGGAATTATTAGCCAGGCACAGTGGAGCACTCTTGGAATTCCAGCACCTGGGAGATACAGGCTGGAAGATCAGGAAGGAGTTTGAAGCTGTCCTTGGCTACATAGCAAGTTCAAGCCCAGCCTGGGCTACAGGAGGTGGTGTCTAAAAAAGCCAAAAGATAAGAAAAAAATTAGAATCAGTACATATCTATACTGTGTTACAGCAGAACACTTTGCATATATAAAGTTCTGAATAAATACAACCTGCAATAATGTGCGTAGTCGTAGGCTTATAATTATTCTCAAGGTGTGCACATTTTATCCATCTGTTAGACAGTGGCTGAGTGGGTTTTCTGGTTCAGAAACTCTCCTAAGCATGCTGGTGTCTCTGCCTTCACACTGGGCCTTAGTTAGTTCAAGTTGTTGTTAATAGAGACAGCCTTCTTTTTCTTCAATCCTCTCCCTCCCCTTCTCCCCCCACCCCCAGCTCCCACCCTTCTTCTTCCTCTTCCTTCCTCTCCCCTCCTATGTGTGTGTGCATTATGGATCAAATCCACGGCCTTATATCTGCTAAGCACACACTCTACCACCAAACAATCCCCTTCCTTCAAGACATTCATTTCTTCAAGACATTCATTTCTTCTTTTTTTTTTTTCATTTTTTGTTTGTTTGTTTGTTTGTTTATTCGGAGCTGAGGACCTAACCCAGGGCCTTGCACTTGCTAGGCAAGCACTCTACCACTGAGCTAAATCCCCAACCCCATCTTCTTCTTTTTTAATGTGTTTTTTTTCCTGAGTAAAATTTTATTTTAACTTTACTTTTTCTTTTTAATTATGTGTGTGTATGTATGTCTGTCCATCTGTCTATGTATGTGCACATCAGTATAGGTGCCTGTGGAGGAGTCAGATACCCTAGAGCTAGGGTTACAGGCAGTTTTAAGCAGTCAAATGTGGGTTCAGGGAATTGAACTGGAGTCCTCTGGAAGAACAGCAAATGCCTTTAACTGCTGGGGCCTTTTTTTTTTTTTTTTTTTTTCTGCCCAAGACATTCATTACTTAATGGTCCGTATTCTAGGCAGTCAAGATCCTAATACTTGCAGACTCTATGCCTGCTCAGACCCCTTTGCTGGTTTTTAGATTGTGACTTTCTCTTTCTTTTATTACTTCTTATCACACAGAGCCTCATGCAACTGAGGCGAGCCTCCAACTGACGATCCTCCTGCCTTCACCTCATATGTGCTATATGACGTATACCATTCACAAACTCAGTGTGTGTGTGCACGCATATGAGCGTGTGCACGAGTGTGTATGTGCGTGCATGTGCGCGCGCATGCGTGTGTGTGTGTGTGTGTGTGTGTGTGTGTGTGTGTGTGTGTGTAATTTTGGTACCTGTCCTGGATCTCTCTGTAGCCCAGGCTGGCCTTGAATTCACAGAGATCCGCCTGGCTCTGCCTCCCGAGTGCTGGGATTAAAGGCATGTGCCACCACTGCCTGGCAGATAGCCCTTTCTTGCTGTGTCCTCACATGGCTGGAAAAAAAAGAAGCCTACAAGGTGCAAGCGCCCCAGTCTCACTGTGGGGCTCCACACTCCCCATCTCGTGAGCACTAGTCTCCATGCCCAGATAGCTGCAATTAGGGTTTCAACAGAGGACCTTGGAGGAGGACCACAGTCACCCCATAACAAAGTGCCTAGAGAACAGTAATAGGGAGAGGGCTGCAGCTACATCGTGCCTGGACTGGTGCAGGCAGCCAGCGTCTAAGAGCCCTGGCTCTGGCTTCTCCCAATAGTCCCAGGATCCGCTCTGTACCCCCCCCCACCCACCCCCAGGTCCCCAGGTGCTAGCAGAAACCCTTTCAAGCTGTCAGGGGCTGAGCTCCACCCCGAGAGCTCTCGCACCTGCACCTTCCTTTTGAAGCACCTTCCCTTAGGAAGCTGAGCCCCACCCCAGGGGGCCACCCCTAAATCCTCTGGTTTAAGTAACTCCTCTGGTCAGGAAGCTGCTTCTCCAGACCCCGAGGGTGCCTATTCTGCCTTCTGACACACTGTGAGGCCCACTCTCTCTTTTTTAAAATGTGTGTTTTGCTTCTGGCTGGCTCTCAGATGATATACAGCTCCCTTCCCCCTTTAAGACGTCATCCTGCAGTTTCCAGGTTGAAATTACAGGGGTGTGCTGCCACGCCTGGCCTTCTAGATTCTACACAGCACTGATGTCTTTGTTTGATTGGATTTTTAAGGTTTTCTTTTATTGAAAAAAACTTTGCATACAATTATCTTTGGATCTTATTTCCACTTCCCCAAATTCCTCCCAGGTCCTCTCCACCTCCCTATACCCCCAATTTTATGTTCTTCCTCTCTAAAAGAGCAAACACCCTGGGTTGGGGATTTAGCTCAATGGTAGAGTCCTGGGTTCGATCCTCAGCTCAAAAAAACAAACAAACAAACAAACAAACACCCAGGAAACACATTTTAAAACTCACAAAATGGAAATCAAACAATTAATAGACCAATAAGACCCCCCCCCCTCAAAAAAGTGCCCCCCAAATAAACCAAAGTGAGACAATAAGTCTACAAAAATAACATTGACGTTTTTTGTGTCGACCAGCTACTCCGGGGCACGGGGCCTGCTCCCAAGTGTGGTTAACACGTCCAGTGAGAGTCCATCGGCGGGAACCGATGTTCCCTTTGCTAGCGGGTAGCGACTGTAGATTGTCTGTTCTCCCTGTCTGGCCTGAACCTGTGCAAGCCCCCTGTGCGCCGCCGCAGTCTCCGTGAGCTCACGTGCAGCCGTCCGGCTGACTCCCTGGAGTCTTCCACCGCCTCTGGCTCTGGCCGTCTTTCTGTCTCCTCTTCCACCCTGGTCGCTGAGCCTCGGGGCGGGGACCTGATGGAGACTTCCCTCTTAGGACTGGGTGCTCCAAAGTCCCTCACTCTCTGCACATCGCTCGGTGGCTTCTCTGTGTTGGCCGATCCACTGCGGGAGGAAACTTCTCTGCTGAGAGCCCAGTGAGGCTCTGATCTGAGTCCCGGCCCAGCGTCGTCCCCGGGGCTCCGGATGGAAGGGTGACTGACACATGAAGAGCAGACGGGCCGGAAGACAAGGCCGAGGGGGTCCTCGTCGTGGTTTTTGAGATAAAGTCTCACGGTGTAGCCCAGGCCGGCTTCAAATGCTCACCTAGCCTCTGCCTTCTGATTGCTCAGAGTGCATTAGAGTGCAGGCCACCACCCCCACCTTAGCAGCCATAGCTTTTGAAACTGCGACTCATTTTCCTGCTGTATTAGTCAAGATGCTCCTTTTCAAACCACACAAAACAAAACAATGGCTAACTTTTCAATGGAAGAATTTACCCAAGGTGACCCAGGAAGTCCTAGAACGGAGAGGAAGATCGGGAGGGAGAACCGGGCATGGAGGATGACTTCAGCAGCAAACTCCAAAATGGCTCGCTGTGGCCCTTGACCTTTTACCATCTCCCAAGAAACGCGGGCAGCGAGACACCAGTGGATGTTGCTCACTGTTTATGAACTCTGCTGCTTGGGAACACTTATCTCTCGGTACTCCAGGCTCCACCACAGCCATCTGACCTTCTAAATGATGCTCTATCTCTGGGGCACGCCCTCATGATTCTGAGTTCCAGGTCAGAGCTCCTCCCAGCCCCCACTGCCCTTGCTCTGAGTGCTGCGGGGGAGGGAAAGGTGATTTTTTTTTCCTTCTTGGTTTTTGCTGTTCTTTTTTGTTTGTTTGTTTGTTTGTTTGAGCTGAGGACTGAACCCAGGGCCTTGCGGTTGCTAGGCAAGCGCTCTACCACTGAGCTAAATCCCCAACCCTGGTTTTTGCTGTTCTTTGGTTGGTTCTTTGGAGACAGTCTCAGATTGCCCACTCTGGCCTTGCACTATATATTGAGTTCCTGATCCTCTGGTCTCCACTCCCCAAGTGCAGGGATTACCCCTACACACTGCCACACATCTCGTCCCTTCTAAGCTTTGGTTCCCAGTGAACGGGGACCTGGCCTCCTGTGAACTTCATCCAAGGAAGGCTTTGACAGGAACTGGAGAGATGGCAGAGCATCCTCTGTTCTTGCAGAGGATCGGAACGTCATCCCCAGCACCCTTTCAGGTGGCTCACAACCACTGTAACGCCAACTGCAGGGGATTCGTCAAACTCTTCTAGACTCCAGACTCATCTGCATTCACATATGCGCACACACACACACACACACACACACACACACACACACTTGCTCACTGTACAGCTCGGAGGGCAGTTGTGGGAGTCAGTCCTCTCCTACTATGTGAGTTCCAGGGACTGAACTCAGACCATCATTCTTGGTGACAAGCACCTTTACACATCGAGCCAGCTCACTGGCCCGCCCGTCTAACTTTTTAGAACATCCTATGCCACCCTTCTGAATTCATGTCCCCATCCTTTGGTAGTTTTGCCTGCTCTGGACATGCATGCTCGTTTTTTGTTTTTTTTTTTTTTTTCTTTTGGTCCCAAGGAATTATTCTCTTAGCCTGGGAGACCCTTCCATGTTCTTCTCAAGGCCCATTCATGTTCCTTGCTTCAAGTCAGTGCCATCAGCTCTTCAGTGAAAACTTTGCCTGGGCACCTCAGATGCAGCTCTTCCACTGTTTACACCTGAAGTTTCCTTTTTCAGTTGTTTTTTCCACCTTGTTTACAAGGAATAATAAGTGCATGCCAGGGTAGCTGGCCTTAGAGCCTCAGGGGATTCTCCTGTCTCTGCCTCCACGTTGTCAAAAGAAAGCTGAGTTTACAGACAAGCCCCATGGACTGGTTTCCCTGAGTTCAGGAGCTCTGAAGTCTGCACACTGGTGAAACAAGCTCTCTACCCACTGGGCCATAGCCCCTGGCCTGCACCCATCCCTTGAGGGGCTGTTTGCTAGCTGTCTGTCTGTCTCCCCTCCCTAGAACGGGAGTTCTGTCTGCGGTAGCTGTAGGCCAGTCGCTACCCCCTAAGAGCAGGAGTCTGCGCAGGCTCTGTACAGACTCTGCTTGCCTTTTCCCGCCCCTTATCTGAACCTGCTCTCTGCTGACAAAGTGCCAGCTTTGTGTCACCCAGCTCCATCAGTACAAAGGGTCACTGTTAGAGTAAACTCACCGTTCCGACTACCTAATCTCTTCCTCCATCCAAGTTCCAGCCTACTGTGAGCAATGTTCTAGACCAGCAGTTCCTAAGTGCAGCCGACCTTTATGATTCCACAGTCCAGACACGGGACTTCCATCCCTGGAATTAGCCTGGCCTGGGGTTCTCATGCGTCTAAGATGAATCAAACTCACCTTGCATTTTCTTTTCCTAATGACTCAACAGCTTGGTGTTTTCAGAGTACAAATTTGTGAACTGGAAACACACTCGTGCATGGAATAGTACCAAGAAGTGGTACTGTCTGTCACTCATTTATTCTTACAAACTACAGAGAGGAGGAGGAACTTGCTCAGGAACACAGATAACAGAGGTGGGGTGGGTTTGCAGCCTAGCCTCTCTGATTTCTAAAAGCCGTTCTGTACTAGCCTACAATCTATGTGGAACAGTTAAGTCAATCCAATTGCATTTCAAAAGCAACATGAACAGACTTCTTCCTGGTAATTATCAGTTGTAGTGAGACTTGTTAATTATGAAAGCTCGGCCTTAGCTTAGGCTTGTCCCACTAGCTTTTATTACTTAAATTAACCTGCTTTTGGTAAGCTACATTTTACCATGTGGCTTTTTACCTTTCTTTCATTCTGTATATCCAACTCCCACCATGTTGGTGTCTCCTCTGAGCCTTGATTATCTCCTCCTCCTTCCTCTCTCTGCCCCCAAAGTCCCCTCTATACCGCCTGCCTAGCTATTGGCCATTCAGCTCTTTATGAAACCAATCAAAGCAATGTATCTTCACACAGTGTACAAATATCCCATGACAATTGGTTGCTGGGTGGTGTGGCTCATGCCTGTGATCCCAGCTCTCCAAAGTTTTGAGGCCAGCCTGGACTACAGGAGATTCTGCCTCACTTTGGGGATCATTTATTTTCCTAAGAACTTCGTGGTACACTAACGCTATCATAACATGATTTCAAGGTGCCCACCAAAATGGTGTTGGAATTACATGTGTGTATAAATAATATTTTATTTGTTTATTTCGTTTTGGTTTTGTTTTGTTTGTTTTTTTCAAGACAGGGTTTCTCTGTGTAGCTTTGTGCCTTTCCTGGGACTCACTTGGTAGGCCAGGCTGGCCTTGAACTCACAGAGATCCGCCTGGCTCTGCCTCCTGAGTGCTAGGATTAAAGGCGTGCGCCACTGCCCGGCTTCACTTTTTTTTTTAAGATTTACTTATTCAATTGTATACATGCATGTGACCACAAATGACTATGGAGGCCAGTTTCCATGAAGCTAGAGTTCCTGGTGGTTGTGAATTGCCAGACATTGGTATTAGGAACTCAACTTGGTCCTCTACAAGATGCTTTTAACTACAGAGCCATTTCCCCAGCCTGGAAACATAGAGTATATTTTCATTGTTGTTTGATTTTTGCAGTGCAAAGAATTAAACCCAGGGACCCACATATGCTAGTGTTCTTCCACTGATCTACATTCCCAGCTTAGGAATTTTTATTTCTTTATTTTATTTTGTTGTGAGACAGTTTCTCTAATGTATCCCACATAGCCTTGAACTTTTGATCTTCCAGGCTTCGCCTCCCAAGTACTAGCATGTGCTACCACACCCAGATTGTGTCAAATCATCTTTATTATTTATTTTAAAAAGGTATTTATTTTGTGTGTATATGTGTGGAGTATGGTGCATGCCATAGTGACGTCAGAAGACAACTTGTCAAGTCAGTTGTCAGTTCTCTCCTTCCATGTGGGTTCTGCAGAAAGAACCCAGGTAGCGAGGCTTGGCTGCGAGCACTTCTATCTATTGATCCCAGAAATCATAGTTTAACATAGGCCATAGGCGTATGCACTCTGCAATTCACTTTATGTGACAAAGCACACTCACACACACACACTCACACACACATACACACACACACACACACATACATACACATACACATACATACACACACTCACACACTCACACACACATACACACACACTCACACACACATACACACATATACACATACACACACACACACATACACACACACTCACACACACTCACATACACTCACCCTCTGTTACTTTTCTGTTGCTGTAATAAAAACTGTAACTGAGGCAGCTTAGGAAGAAAGTATTCATTTTGGATTATGTTTCAGAGGAGTCCATGATGGTGGCACACAGCAATAACTGAGAGCTCACATTTGGATCCACAACCTCCAGGCAGAGAGAGCACACTGGGAATTGCACTGGTCTTTTGAAACCTCAAAGCCCGCCCCCAGTGACACAGCTCCTCCAACAAGGCCACGCCTCATAGTCCTTCCCAAACAGTTCCACCAGCTGGAGAGCAGGTGTTCAAACGTACGAACCTATGGGAACCATTCTCACCTAACCACTGGAACACGCTTGTAGGAAGCCTGTAGTGTTCATAGAGCAAAATGCAACAACTCTGTGTGGTAGCAGCATGGGCATCCTTATTTTCTCTTAATTTTTTTTTCTCTTTTTATTTAAAACAAATGTGAATGTCATACGTATTTTGAATAAAAACCAGTAAAACAACAACAACAATAGTTTTTGTTTGTTTGTTTTTTTGGGGTTTTTTTGTCTGTTTTTATTTTGAGACAGGCTTTATACCGTGGAGCACAGGCTGGCCCCAAACCTGAGATTCTTTTGCCTCAGCTTTCTAACTACTAGAATTATAGACATGCACTGCCATACTTCATCCTCATAGTTCTTTTCCTTAAAAAAAAAAAAAAAAATTATGCCTGATATAGTAGTACACAGTTTTAATCCCAGCACTCAGGAGGCAGAGGCAGGTGGATCTCTATTGAATTTGAGGCCAGCCTGGTCTACATAATGAATTCCATTCCAGCCAAGGCTACATAGTGAGACCCTGCCCCTACCCCTCCAAAAAAGGAAATAAATTGTATTTGTTTATTTATTATTGTCAGGGTTACACATGTTATATGGGTGGTGACACATGTTATGGGGGGTTACACATGTTATATAGAGGGCTATACATTTTTTTTAAAGTTTTTCAAGACAGGGTTTCTCTGTGTATCCACCGTGGCTGTCCTGGAACTAGCCCTGTTGACCAACTAGCCTCGAACTCATGGAGATCCACCTGCCTCTGCCTCCCAAGAGCTGGGATTACAAGCGTATGCCACTACTGCAAGGGCTATACATGTTATATGGAGAGTTATACATGTTATGTAGAAGGTTACATGTGTTATATGAGGGGTTACACATGATATGTGGGAGGTTACACACATTATATGGGTGTTTACACATGTTATGTGGGGGGGGGGGTTACACATGTTAGGGGTTACACATGTTGTGGTGTCTGTGTGGAGCTCAGAGAATAACCATGCAGGCTCGGCTCTCTTCTTTCACCTACATGTGGGTCCCTGGGATTGCCCTCAGGTCTCCATGTTGTCTAGTGTTTACCGCTCTAATTGGCAGTGTGAACCTGAGAGAGCCAGAACCTAAAATGAGGGGGGACTAAAGTCTCGTTCACTAGTCAACTTTATTGAGAGCATCAGGCAATTTATACTCTGAAAGTTAAGAAGAATCACATGAGCAGGGTGTTCAATCACAAGGACAAGCCACACATGACAAAACCATGTTTTCCCACAGAGGCACATGGGTAACAGCAGCTGACGTAAACTCACTCCTACCCGCTACACACGGGAGGAGCTCGGAAGCATTCCATGAACAGTTCTGTGTTCTGAAGAAACTGAGGACACAGACTCTTGTCTTGTTTTCTTGGAGTGTTCTCACAAGCTCTCAGAAGTCCCCTCCAGGACTCCACACCTGAACCCCGTTCTGACAGTATAACAAGGGCCTTCATGCACCCAGCTATGCCTCTGGTTCCTGCCCATTTTCTTGGAGTCTTGCGGAGCTTTCACATAAAATTTCTCTTGAAATACCCTCTGAGAAGAAATGTGACGGAAGTACCTGCTTCATGTGTGCCTGCACAGGGTAAGTTGTGGGCCTTAGACTCCAGCAGATGGCGAGTTTTACTCTGTCTTCAGCTGGGTGTGCTGGTGCACACTTGTGAGTGCTTCAGCAGGGTGTGCTGGTGCACACTTGTGAGTGCTTCAGCAGGGTGTGCTGGTACACACTTGTGAGTGCTTCAGCAGGGTGTGCTGGTGCACACTTGTGATTGCTTCAGCAGGGTGTGCTGATGCACACTTGTGAGTGCAGTGGTCAGAAGGCAAAGACAGGAGGGTCCCCTGAAAGTTCAAGTTCAGGCTGATCAGGGTTATGTAATGAGACTCTATCTAAAAACAAATAAATAAGTGAAAATAAAAATTCTGGCTATGACACTCTGAGAGACAAATATTAGACCGGTCACAGGCACTCAGCCACCCTGGTGCACTGTATGTGGAAATGTCCAGGTCAGGCACTCAGCAGGGCTGACCACGTGTATCCAGGTACCTGATGGAAGGTGATAACCATGGTTGGCAAGACTCAGAATCATTCAATGTCAGTCAGAACATGGGCACCTCTTCTGGCTAGCAAAAATTGTAAATAATTTACTAACCAGAGCTCAGCACCTGCTCTTGTGAGGGATGAGAGGTTGGAAGAGGTCTGCGTGCTCTGGGACATTCAGCTGAAGCTGGTCCAAGGCCTTGTTGCTTGTTCCTGTCACAGCCCTCTTGTCCGCCAAGCTTTCTGTTTACAGAAACATGTTTATTTCTGGTCACACTCAGCCTTATCTCTCTACAGGTTTGTTGCATGTGTAGACTGTACCAGCAATGACCAGACACTGGGGATGACATTGTTCTGGTGTGCCCGGGGGTGCTCTGATAAGATTCATATTTGAATGCAGTCATGGTAAACGCTAAACTACTGGTATGCCCTAATTCGTGTGGACATCATCCAATCAGCTAAGGGTCTGAACAGAACCTCCAGCAGACAAGAGAGCTTCATCTGCTTAGCTGGCTTTCAGATTCCTTCTTGCCTTTGGACTCAAGCTGAAACAGTGGTTCTTCCTGGGTGTCACACATTTGGACTTGAACTATATACCCTTCCCTCTCCTGGGTCCAATATGCCCACTGTAGATCTCAGGACCAGTCACGGCTACAATCAATGAATGTGTTTCTTATAAGGACCAATAGATCTCTCTCTCTCTCTCTCTCTCTCTCTCTCTCTCTCTCTCTCTCTCTCACACACACACACACACACACACACACACACACACACACACGCACACACACACACACACACACACACCTTGGTTCCATTCATCTAGAGAGTCCTGATGACACACCTGATGTTTTCTGTAGTCTCTAAGGCCTGCTGTCCACTTCCTGCCCTCAGCCATGGCCACCTCTCTGCTGTAATGGTGCCCTCCCCACTTAGTAAAGTGCACTTCACCTGGCCTTTTCCACTGGGTGTTGCTGAAACCACTGCCTCCGAGGTCTCATTGCCAAAGTGCCCAGCCTTATCTTCCTGAACCTTGTCCTGTTAGTCATCAGCCTGCCTCCAGGCGCCTCTCTTTCTGCCTATAAATGAGCCCTAATCTCCAGTGACTTCCTGGCACTCTCTAGCAAAGGCCACATTTCTGAAATCTCATCTTAGTGCTCAGTGGTTTGAATTTGGGAAACTTTTGTTTCCGGTTCACCCAGATGTCTGTGTGGCATCTGCCAAGTGCTTGACATTTCTGTGCCTGTTTTTTATTGTCTGTGGTCGGAGGCTGGGGCCATGTCTTCAATTGCTTGGAGAATAAACTGCATTAACAGACACACGTCACACACAACAGCCAGTACATGTGAACTCAGTACATTCTCCTCCCAGAATGCATCAGAACCCAGCTTACTCCAATGCTTTTGAGAAACGGCATGGTGAGCTGGACGTCCAGTGAGTCGGTATGTTCAGCCCTGGTTTCTGCCTGTCTGCAGCACTTGACATTCTAGGTCACTGACTTCCTCCTTCCCAGAGGCGCCTTTCCCTCTGCTGCCGCTTACTACTGAGCACAGCTGCACCAGTTAAAGCTCATGAACACACACAAGGAGGCACTCACGTGCTCACACAGGCCAGAACACTCACACCCAGACAAGCTCACACATAGGTCCAGGGTTTTTTTCTTCCCTTTGCCTTTGGTCTTGCAGACATTGCTGCTGCTGAGCCTGGATCCCTTGCCTTGAGGACATCTACTCATCCTGTGAGAACCCTCTCAGGAATCCCTCTTTAACACCCTCCTTCCGAAACTGGTTTAGCAGCCACTTCAAGGAAATAGCCATGCATGTTCCACATTGTCCTCTAATTGTGTGTGTGTGTGTGTGTGTGTGTGTGTGTGTGTGTATCTCTGTGTGTGTGTGTCTGTCTGACTCTGTGTGTGTGTGTGTGTGTGTGTGTGTGTATCTCTGTGTGTGTGTCTGTCTGTCTGACTCTGTGTGTGTATGTGTGTATGTGTGTGCGTGTGTGTGTGTGTGTATCTGTGTGTCTGTCTGTCTGACTCTGTGTGTATGTGTGTGTGTATCTCTGTGTGTGTGTCTGTCTGTCTGACTCTGTGTGTGTGTCTGTCTGTCTGTCTGACTCTGTGTATCTGTGTGTGTGTGTGTATCTCTGTGTGTGTGTCTGTCTGACTCTGTGTGTATATGTGTGTGTGTGTGTGTATCTCTGTGTCTGTGTGTCTGTCTGTCTGACTCTGTGTATCTGTGTGTGTGAGATTGAATTAAGCCCAGAGTCTCCTGCATGTTAGACATGCCCTACTACTGAGCTACATCCACAACTTGTCTTTGACTTTTGGTTTTGGGATAGTCACTAAGTTTCCCAGGCTGGCTCCAAACTTGTGACCCTCCTGCCTGAGCCTGCCCAGTTGCTGGGGTCACAGGTGTAGGCTACCACGTAGTCCTTGTTGTTGGTTAAGGCGGCGGCGCTGTTATATGGTTGCTGGGAACTGAACTCAAGACCTCTGTGAGAGCAGCCAGTGCTCTTAACCGCTGAGCCATCTCTCGCTGGACGGGGGAGGAGGCGGCAAGCAGCAGCAGTCAGCAGGTCCTTAGTTGGTGTATCTGAGTCACGGCACCAAATGTTGGTTATGCTTGTGGCTGGCCGCCGCCCACAGTGGCCATGCTGACGGAGGAGAGTGCTGGAGGAAAGTCACGAGCCATGGCTACCTTTCCAGAGCTTTACTGAGGGAGAGAGGGAGAGAAGAGAGAGAGAGAGAGAGAGAGAGAGAGAGAGAGAGAGAGAGAAACAGAGAGGCCGCGTGGAGGGAAGAGCGTGGAAGGAGAGAGTGGGAGAAAAGGGAGACACACAGAGGGCCCACGCGCTTTTTAGGCTGGGCTGCCGTTGCAGGCTAATGATGTAATTAAGGACAGAATCCTTACACTTGTACTATAATTCTCTCTTCCCAAAATGATGACGAGGCCTTGGAGATCAGGATTACATCTTATTCCTCCTAAGGTTTCTAGCTCTTTAAACGGAGCCAGATTCATATTAGGAAACTCTGTGTTTATGATACTAAATAACCAGTTGATGTTGTCCTATCCCCCGGAGTCTTAGATAGAGGTGTGAAAGCCCACTAGACTTCTAGGAAACCAGGAGGTTAGAAATAAATCAGGCAAGGCGGTGGTGATGCACACTTTTAATCCCAGCACTCGGGAGTCAGAGCCAGGTGGATCTTTGTGAGTTTGAGGCCAGCCTGGTCTACAGAGTGAGTTCCAGGGAAGGTGCAAAGCTACACAAAGAAACCCTGTCTCGAAAAACAAAAAAAAAAAAAAAAAAAAAAAAAGAAAGAACTCAAAAGAGACCAAGCATGGTGGTGGTACACGTCTGTCATTCACAGCCCTTCAGAAACAGAGGCAGGAGGATTTCTGCAAGGTTGAGGCCAGCCTAAGTGCTACATAATGGTTAGCAGGTCAGTCACGCTATACAGTGAGATGCTGCTTCAAAAACAAAAATGAAAAGGTGTGTGTGTGTGTGTGTGTGTGTGTGTGTGTGTGTGTGTGTGTGTCTGAAGAGAAGATATGGTTGGACTATGTGTTGTAAAGTAGCTGGGAGAGATCATCATGTCCAGCAGGACTTGTGGGGCGATTGTCATGCACAGAAACTCAAAACAGAGAGAAGGGGATAAAGAGACGGCTCAGCAGGTCAGATCACTTTGTGTGCAATCACAAGGCCCCGAGTTTGGGTCCCCAGCACCCAGGTGAAAGCTGGTACAGCTGTGAGCACCCGCACTGGGGCAAAGACAGGTAGATCCTGGGAGCTCCCTGGCCAGCCAGGCTAGCAGAAAGAGCAAGCTCTGAAACTTCCGATTTACTGAGGACAATAAGGCAGAAAACAATGCATGGAAGGAGCACATGCATGTATCCCCAACCCTTACACACACACACACACACACACACACACACACACACACACACACACAGGAGCACACGCGCACTAATTAAAGAGGGGCTGGAAAGCAGTGCCTGTAAGATGGCTAGATTCACTTTTCTCTAGGTTTGCTCAGGTTTACTCACACAATTGCTCCATCACATGCAGGAGAAATATAAAGAAAATGCAGACCAGAGGCTGGAGAGAGCTCCAACAGTAAAATGCTCACCTAAAGCATGAGATCTGAATTGATCCCTCGGAACCTGGATAAGAAAGCTCGTGTGGTTGGCCAGCCTAGCCAAATGGGTGAATTTCAAGTAAAAGTGTGAGATTTTCTCTCAGAAAATAAGGTGGATGGTTTCTGAGTAACAACACCGAAGCTTGTGCTCTTAGTCTGTGTGCGTGCACACACACTCACCTGTACACACAGGAACACACAAATATGTGAGCACAGATTTGGAAAAGATATCCACTATACCTCCTGTCTCTTATCCACTCTACCTCTGACCACACTCCTGGTTTGTAAACTTGGGAAGTCACTGGCCCTTGAGGAACCTATTGTTGTTTTGCTATGGTTGTGTTGTCAAGTTGTCTTCTAACTGTCTATAATTCTACCCATGGATTTGTGCTTCTCCAAACCACAGTCAGAGAGGCTTCCTTTTGCAGAGGGTGTTAATGCAGAGACTCATACCTGGTCAGTATGCGGAGAAGTGACAGGGATCGCTCATCCCTAAGTGGGACAGGTTAGCAACCTCCAGAGCTGACCCCAGGCTCAGGAACATCACAGGTGAGGAACAGGAGTGTTGGAACAAGATGCCGAAGAGAGCTATGGAATTCTGCACTCCTGAACTCACAAGGAGCCCTGGTTACCTGCAACAAGCCGCAGTCCAGAAGGGATGGGGAGATGTCCATGAGACCCCACCTCTGGCTGAGGAGGTGTTGGCAGTTGACGGATGCTGGAGGAAGGAGAGGAAGTCTTCTTTGGGGGTGGAGCTCCTGGTAGGTTGGCCACGCTTCAGTAAATGGCTCCACACCCGTGCACAGGAAGGCATAGCACCAACTGGACTTAATGGGTCATGAAAAGAGAGAGAGAGAGAGAGAGAGAGAGAGAGAGAGAGAGAGAGAGAGAGAGAAGGAGGGAAGGAGGGAGGGAGGGAGGAAGGATGGATGGATGGAAGGAAGGGGGAAAGAGAGAAAGAAAGAGAAAGGGGAAATTTTAAATAAGAAAGAAGAGTGAGGTTGGGAAAGCAGGACAGTTCAGAGGTTTGTGAGAGAGGCAGAGTGAGGGAGTTGGGGTGGATGTGACCAATATACTGGATACATGTACAACATTCTCAAAGAATACATAAATATTTAAGTACAACAAAAGCACATGTCCTGCCTAGTTTGTTTTTGTCAACCTGACACAGACTAGAACAATCTGGAAAGAGGGGACCCCAACTAGGAAAACGCCTCCAGGGCCGGGCGGTGGTGGCGCACACCTTTAATCCCAGCACTAGGGAGGCAGAGCCAGGCGGATCTCTGTGAGTTCGAGGCCAGCCTGGTCTACATGTAAAGGAGTCTGTGGGGCATTTTCCAGGTTAATGATTGATGGAGGCAGACAGCAAACCAGGGATGGTGGTCCTGGGTTTTTAAAAAATGTAAGCTGAGCAAGCCAGTAAGCAGCACTCCTCCACAGCCTCTGCCTCCAGGTTCCTTCCTAGAGTTCCTGCCCTAGCTTCCCTTCCTGATGAACTGTGACTGTCAGGTGAGGGGAACCCTTCCCTCCCCCGGCTGCTTCTGACCCTGGTGTTTATCTCAGCATTAGAAAACAAAGTAGGACAGAGCATGCCCACCAGCTACTGTGTATTAATATGCTAGAGAATAAGAACAAAAAACTGTTGGTTTTGTTGTTGATGTTTATTTTGAGACAGGGTCTCTTTTATCTCAGGTTGGAATCAAACTCATCATGCAGTCAAGGATAACCTTGAACTCTTGATCTTCCTGTCTGCACCTCCCAAGTGATGGGATTATAGGCTTGAGCCACTACACTCAGTTTTTCTGTTTGGTTGGAGTTTTGATGTTGTTATTATTTTGAAACAGGGTCTCTCTATGTAGTCCGGGCCATCCTGGTACTCATTGCATAAACCAGGTTGACCTCAAACTCCCAGACATCTATCTGCCTGCCTCTGCCTCCCAAGTGCAGGGACTAAAGGTATGCTCTACCATGCCCAGCATGGACAACACTCGGTTTTACATATTGTTGGGGGCTAAACCCAGGGCTTCTGCATGCTGAGTAAACACTCTGTAAACAGAGCTACATCTCCAGCCACCCAAAAACTTCCCTTGCTTTGATTAAAGATTTATTTATTTATTTTTATTTATTTATTTATTTATTTTAGTTATGTGTAGGGGGAGGTATGTGCACATGCTCCATCCTGTGGGGATCAGTCTGCAGATCCCCTCTGAAGCTGGAGTTACAGGTGGTTGTGAGCCACCTGACATGGGTACTCAGAACCGAACTTGGGTCCTCTGGAAGAGCAGCAACCATTCTTCACTGCTGTGCTCTCTCCATTGCCCCCTCCCCCACGGTTCTTCTGTTGAAAACTTTGGAGAAACTGAGCACAGTGATACACACTTCTAAGGTTCAGCACTGAGGAGTTTGAGGCCAGCCTAGGATACATAGCGGGATCATGTCTCAAAAAATAAAATTAATGGGTTGGGGATTTAGCTCAGTGGTAGAGCACTTGCCTAGCAATCGCAAGGCCCTGGGTTCGATCCTCAACTCCAAAATAAATAAATAAATAAAATTAATAAGTAAAAGGAGAAAAAGATTAGAACCTTACCTCGTGAGGAAGATAACTCGAGGTGCTGTGAGGGTGGAGTTCAGTTCCCAGCACCCTGCCTTAGTCACTGCTCTGCTGCTGTGATGTGACCAAGGCAGCTTGTAAACGGAGACACTGAACTGGACTTACAGTGTCAGAGTCCATGATGACGGTGCGGTGTGCTGACAGGAACAGCTGCTGAGCACTCACATCTTGACTGGAAGCAGGAGGCAGAGAGAAGCACACTGGAATGGCAGGAGTCTTTGGAAACCTCAAAGCCCATCCACTGACTTCCTCATCCAACAAGACCACACCTCCTAGTCCTTCCCAAACAGTTCCACCCACTGGGGATGGAGCACTCACACACATGGGCCTGTGGGGCACTCTCCTTCAGGCCACCACATGTGAAAAGCCCAGTGTGGTGGTACTTGTTTGTAATTCCAGCACCAGAGAGATAGAGACAGGAGGGTCCCTGGGGTCTAGTCAGCCAGCCTTCATGAGTCTGTGAGTCCCAGGTCTCAGTGAGAGACCCGACCTCAGAAAACATGTGGATGGCTCCTGGGAAACAGCACCCAGTGTTGACCTCTGCCCAGCCACATGCACACACACCACACCTAGAATATGCACATACAAACATAATATGGCGCCCAGTGCAGTGGCACATCCATGTAATCCCAGCACTTGAGATATGAAGACAGGAAGATTAAGAGTTCAAGATAATTTTTGGCAACACAGGTTCAAGGCCAGCCTGGGATAGATGATACACCATTGTAAAGGACAGTTGGGGTGGGGGACAGAGTCTAAAAGGGCAGTGTGGGGATTGGCTAGTGAGATGACTTGGCACAACAGTGCTTGACACCAAGCCTGAGTTCCTTGCCTGGGATTCAAAGGGCAGAAGAAAACCAACTTCTGGAAGTGTCCTCTGACGTCCACATGTGCATGTCCCCAAATTCTCAGACGCGCGCGCGCACGCGCACACACACACACACACACACACACACACACACACACACACGTTCTCTAGAAGCCTACCTGCCACAAAAGCATATAGTATCAAGATCTCCTGTAGTTTCAGCAGTTTTTTAAACAACAAAACAAACCTAGCTCATCCTTGTGAGAAGCATTTCTCCCACGGCCTGCTCCTTGCTTTACTGCTCTGCTCAGACATCCCTGAATCTTGCATTTCCTTGTTCTACTAGCTGGGAAGTGTTCTAAGTTACATTAACAAATGTTCTCTCTCTGTCTGTTACGTGGTAGCCCTATACCAGGCCAGGCTCAGGGGTTTTTATGTCCTCTCCAATATTTTGCTACACCTAGTGCTGTATCAAAGTTGTTACAGATGCCATTCCTCATGAGAGCCAGGGCCTGTGTAGCTCACGTTCCTAGAAAAACTGGCTGAGCTAATGGTATGTTCCTTTGTGACTTCGTTGGCCATTGCCAAAATCCTCTCCCTTCCCCCAGCATTCCTGTGTTTCTAACAACAGCAGCGGCTGTTAGGCTTTGCCAATTTGGAAGGTGAAAAATAGCTTTTGTTTTCTTTTGGCTTTTTTGGGATGGGGCGGCCCTCACATCAGTAGCCCAGGCTGGCCTGGAACTCACTATGTGGCAAGGTTTGTGGAGAGCTGGAGATGGAACCCAGGGTCTCCTGCAAGCATTCTACCAACTGAGCTCACCCCAGCCCTCCTGATACTGTTTTAAAGTTTTATGTCTGGCTGCTAGGAGGGAACAGATCCCAGTGAGGTAAGAGAATAAATAAGGAGGGCAGCTGGAGGCTATCGGAACAGCTTCGATCAGAAACCATGCCGGCCTGGGCCAGGACAGTGGTGGTCAAACTTTAGTATGGTCTGAGTCCTCTGAAGAACCACTCCCGGGGTGCTCAATTTCCAAGCCCAGATTTGGTATTGCTGATAAGAATCTTGGTGTCCCTGCTGTTCTTGCAAGTTCTGCTTCAAGGAACATGGAGTGACATATTAGAGTCAGTCAAGGAGGACGAATTGGTAAGACTTACTGATGGACTGGAAGAGGAGAACCAAGGGCGGCAGGGACTAGTTAAATGACCGAGGGAGAAAGTACGGGATTTGCTTAGAGCAGAAACAGAAGGAGGAACAGACTGGTGATCTGAAAAAGGAAGAGCTTTATTTGGACAAAAATTGAGGAAACTTTAAGATATCCCGATACCATCAAACACCGGTCTTACTGTAGATGCTCCAGTGCTGCCCAGAGGTCAGACCTGGGAGCTTCACGGTGGAGCTAATATTTAAAGTGACGAGATAAAGCTGGGTGGAGCGGCATACCTTATAATCCCAGGATTGGGGAGGCCCAGGCAGGAGCTCCCTAATTCAAGCAAGTCTGGGCTACATACAGAGACCCTGTCTCTCAGCTCTAAATGGGACATCCATGCTCTCCTTCTGGAGCTCAAGGAACATCCTAGAAAAGAGAGAATCGAACAAGTGTAAGAGCAGAGGAAGGGCCAGGCGAGATGGTGCAAACATTTAACCCCAGCATTCAGGAGGCAGAGGCCACTGGAGCTCTGAGAGTTCGAGGCCAACCAGGGCTACACAGCAAGACCTTAAATTGTCTTAAAATAAAGAATGGAAGGGAGGGAGGGAGGGAGGGAGGGAGAGAGAGAGAGAGAGAGAGAGAGAGAGAGAGAGAGAGAGAGTAAGCAGGCCCAGGAAGGAGAGGAACATGGGACACTCTTCTCAGGCTCTCAGCAGCTATGATTACCAGCACAAGACTGGCCTGTCAACATCTTCTCATGCAGCAGGGAAGGATGAGGTCCTTCTCTTCTCAGAGGATTTATAGGTAGTGAGTGGTTGTTTGGAGAGCAAGGACATTTTCTTTCAGTGGTGTGGCCATTGGTAAGTTGCCCATGTTCCTGTAAATAGCCCTTCACCTGTATTCTGTAAATAACCTTGGTAGACACATACACTTTCACACATGCACACACTCACTCTCACACACACATGAAAGTATCAGAATGACTTGTTGGAAAGAGGAAGGGGACCTGGGATCAGTGAAAATTGGAGGGGAACAAGAGAGGGTAATGGAGGCAAACAGTACTAAAACATGCGAAAATGTCAGGAGGCGAGCCATGGCTGTGAAAATAAATAAATGGTGTGTCAAGATGAGCTAGCCTGAGGAGAGTGCACAGCAGGAGAGAGGAGCAGGGGTGAAGCCTGGACATCCAATCTGCAGGTCAGTGACTGAGAGGAGACCAGCCTCAGGGACACATGTAAATTCAGGAAGGGGATGGGAACAAGAAGCAGGCAGCAAAGCCCATGTGTGAAAGCGGAGGAGGCCTCTGAGCAACAGGGAAGGCCTGGGCAGAGTGACGGTCTGATGCTGGATATGGAGGCACACACCTGTGACTCTAGCAGGAAGATCAGGAGTTCAAGGCCAGCCTCAGCTACAGAAAAGATCTCAAAATTAAAAAGTGAGAGTGGGTGGGGTGGCACACCCCTTTAATCCCCACACTCAGAAGGCAGAGTCGGTGGATGTTCATGAGTTTGAAACCAGCCTGCTCTACATAGTGAGTTCCAGGCCAGCCAGGACTACATAAAGAGACCCTGTCTAAAAAATAAAAATTTAAAATAAAGGTGACTGACGAGCTTTGCAAGAAGCCACAGGGGTTACAGGGTGCAGCTGGACTCTTAAATTGCACTGAGCCACTGTCTTGTAGAGCAAGATTCCAGGTTTTTCTCTCAGGACAGTAAAACAGGAATACACCACACTTATAGTCTCACTAGCCTCAGCCTTGGAGTGGCTGAGAAAGAAGCAGGCTGTGTCCTAGGAAGCAGCCCTGGGGTCTCAGGAATGGCCCCGATGGCTTCTCAGGCAGAAGACTTGTATCATTCTGGAAACTTTTTGCCTGCTGTTTGCAAGCCCCAGTCAGGCAGTCTCTGAGCCCTGGCTCCACTAACTGTCTCCTCCCTGCCCTGTATTTTTGATGGTTTCCTCTAGCCTGGCTCCTTCCTTCCCTTCAGACTACAATAATGCCACTCCAGCCTAAAGCAAGCCCCTGCCCTCCACCCTTCCTCCCCTGCAACTCCTGCATTCTTTCCTTTTACCCCAAACTTCCTCCTCACTCTCTTCCCAGCTGTTCCCACTGGAACCTGGCCATCTGTCTCAAAAACCCAGCCACCCCCCAGTCACCGGCAACCATCATCCCAGGCCTGCTCCTCAGTCCTTAGCTCAGGTCCTTTGCTGCCTTTCACACTATGGCCACCCCCCCACCCCCCACCCCCCACATCCCTATCTCTCCATCAGCACAGCCTCTGGGATCCATGGCTTTGGATGGGGTGGCGGTTTAATCTTTGATCTCTTCTGGGTGTTCTATCTTTCCCTTCTATGGTTACCTATGACTGAATTGGTCCTGTTGATTCGGTCCCTAAAGTGTCTGCTTTTCTACTACTCTGTTGTAATCCTCTCTCCAACCAACAATAATCTAACCAAGAGATCCTCAAAAGTAGCCTCACACTGAAGTCACCTGGCAGATGTGTGTGTGTGTGTGTGTGTGTGTGTGTGTGCACATATGCCTGCTGGGGCTCAAGTTCAGAACCTTGTGTAAACTAAGCAAGTGCTCTACCACAGCCCAGAATTATTAGAAAGATTTTTTTTGAGACAGAGTCTCTCTATGTTGCCCTGGTTGTCCTGAAATTCACTATGTAGACCAGGCTGGCACCTAACTCAGAGATCAGATGCCTACTTCTGCCCTCCAAGCACTGGGATTGAAGGCATGAACCACCACATCTGGATCTACGGAGATGTAAACAATCCTGATGCAGGCTGGCGAGACAGCCAAGTGGGTAAAGGGTTTGCTGTACAAGCCTGACAACCCGAGTTTGATCCCCAGGGCCAACTGTGAAAAGCACAAACTGACTTCTGAAAGTTGTCCTCCAACCTCTACCAACATACCCACCCCACCCCCCCACCCCCCACCCCCCAACACACACTAATAATAATAATAATAATAATAATAATAATAATAATAAATAAAATGGTTTTTTTTCTAGAGCTGAGGACTGAACCCAGGGCCTTGCGCTTGCTAGGCAAGTGATCTAAATAAAATGTTTTTAAAAAGAAACCGTTGATCCCTCTCCACCCACGTGACTTAAATCAGCATGTCTGAGAGGGACAGACACTGTCATCTCTAACCCTTCCCAGACTGCAATCTCCAACATGTGGAAGACTAAGGAAGGAAGATCACCTCAAGTTAGTGGGCAGCCTGGGCTACAGAGCAAGACTTTGTCTCAAACCAAGAACAATACACACACCAAAAAGAGAAGGAAAAACTTCTGCAGGTACCTCTAGTCATAGTGTCCCATGAGCCCCAGATGGGCCTGAGCTTCAGGGCTACATTGTGAGGCCCTGTATCAAAACAAAACAAAAAACCAACCAGGACCCAGAAAGATGGCTCAGTCATTAAGAGGGTCTGGGTTTGATTCCCAGCATCCACATGGTGGCTTACACCAACTGTAACTACAGTTCTGAGGGTCTGATACCTTCTCCTGGCCACTGAGGGCACTAGGCATGCAGTAGTGCACTAACATACATGTACAAAATACATATACACATAAAATAAAAATATACAAGTCTTTTAAACCAAAAGCAAACAAAACAAACAAAAACCCACACTTGGGATAAGAACACAGGGTTTCTCCGGGCGGTGGTGGCACATGCCTGTAATCCCAGCATTCGGGAGGCAGAGGCAGGTGGATCTCTGTGAGTTTGAGGCCAGCCTGGTCTACAAAGCGAGTTCCAGGACAGCCTCCAAAGCTACAGAGAAACCCTGTCTCGAAACCCCACCCCCAAAAAAAAGCCAATAAAAAAAAAAACCCACAGGGTTTTTAGGGCCACTGTTCTAACATAATGGCTGATGTAGCTGATGTACGTCACTATACATTTGTAGAAACCCACAAAATATACAATACCCAGAATGAGATGTGACCTGCAGACTTCTGGTGATTATGCTAAGTCAGTAGGTTCATTAATTGTATCAAATGCACCTCAGGTGTTGATACATGTTGACAAAAGCAATGATGTGTGTGTGTGTGTGTGTGTGTGTGTGAGAGAGAGAGAGAGAGAGAGAGAGAGAGAGAGAGAGAGAGAGAGAGAGACATCACTGCATTTCTCTTAATATTGCCATAAACTTAAAATCGTCTTTGAAGGGCTGGAGAGATGACTCAGTGGTTAAGAGCACTTGCTGCTCTTCCAGAGGACCCGAGTTAAAGTCTCAGCAGCCATGTTGTGTAGCTCACAACTGCCTGTAACTCCGGGAGATCCAGTTCCTCTTCCGGTTTCCATGGGTGTGCACGAAAGCACACACATTGATGGTATACACTAACACAAACACAGAGTCACATAGTATGCATTCACAAAGCACACACATTGGTGGTATACACTAACACAAACACAGAGTCACACGGTATGCATTCACACACATTGGTGGTATACATTAACACATATTCACACAGTATGCTTTCACACACACAGGAGACATTCTCACAGAAACATAAATAAAAAAACAGAGAATCAACAACAACCAAAAATTAGAAAAGCTTTTTTTAAAAAAGCAAGATTCAGGGCTAACCATGATGGTGCACACTTCAGAGATGGAGGCAGAGCAGTTATTTGAAGGCCAGCCTTGTATCATAGCAGGTTCAAGACCAGTCTGGGCTACCTAAGACCTTGTTTCAAAACAAAGGAACAACTAGTGTCCAAAAGTAAAACACTCCCCCCTCCAAAAAACACCACAAGATTCTAACTTGGAATCCTATTTTAGGATCTAGATGGATTTCAAAAGAGTGTGTACAGAGGGCACATTTATCCATTCTCAAAGGAGTCTGAATAAAAAAAGAAGATGTTTAAGTGGGTGTGGTGGTGCACACCTTTGATCCTAGCACTCAGGAGGCAGAGGAAGATAGAGCTCTGTGAGTTCGAGGCCAGCCTGGTCTATAAAGAGAGTTCCAGGACAATCGGGGCTGTTACACAGAGAAACTTTGTCTTGAAAACAAGACGAAAAGATTTGTAAGAGGCTGCTGTGGTGGCTCATGTCTACAATTCCAACCTCAGCATTCAGGAGGTGGAGAAGGTAGATTACCCTGAGTTAGAGCCCAGCCTGAGCTACGTTCAGTGTGAGAATGTTCTCGTTCTCTCCCTCTCTCTCTCTCTCTCTCTATATATATATATATATATATATATAGATAGATAGATAGATAGATAGATAGATAGATAGATAGATAGATAAATATAGATATATAATATTTCACTATTCAACACTAACTATATGCCAAGCACCGTGCAAAGCCCTCTACATACATTAGCCCAGTAATATTCAAAACTCTCTCTGAGGGTAAGTATTGCACTAGTTCAGAGATGATTATTAGTAACTGCCCCAGGTCAACAAGTCCTTGGTGTCTGGCCTCACATCCAACTAGATCTCCCCCTCCTTCCTGGGTTGCAGGTACAATCAGAATTCCTGAGCATGGCAAACCAAGGCCTCTACCATGTGGAAACCCACAAAATATACAATAACCACATTCATGTGACCATATGCCTAGTCCAGTGCTGACTCTCTGCACAGCCATTCTCTGGAGAAATCCTGTATCATGCCTGGATCATCTCTTCATTATTCTCAGCATCCCACTGCAAGACAAATCCCCCCTCCAACTCTCTAACACAGTCTCTCCCCTCCCCACCTCCCTGGAAGTTACTGACTACAGGCACAACGGACATTGATGATAGACAGTGGAGTAGGTGTCTTCCCTTGAGGGAAGCAGCGTAGCAACATCTTGGGTAACCATTGGCTCTTAGAAGGGGCTCAACGAAAACGGCTTGAAAAGAGTGTAATTGAACTACCTACGCTCTGTCCTTACTAGGGAGGACCCAGGTTCTGACTAGGGGGAATTGGCCTTTGTCTGCTGAGAATGACGTGTAGGATGTTTTGCTGCCAGGATATCCCTACTGATCTGATAGGGTTATTGTTAGGATTTGTTGAAATAGTTATTTTAAAACATTCAGCATTGTTGAACACATGATGAGGAAGAAGGCTCCTTATTAAGTAGTCTCTGCTCATATCCACTGGCTTACTGGCCATTCTGAATATCAGAAAATGCAGACTTTACAGGCACCAGCCAGAGGCCTTCCTTCCAGCTTGTCGCCACACCGGCAGCTCCTCCTCCTCCTCTGAAACACTTTCCTCACTGCTGTGGTATGCTGCCCAGATGGGAGTGGTACCAGGAAGGCTCCATGGAGGACTGTGCTGTACAACTGGTTTGCTGAAATGTCTCAGCACCTCGCCTGACAAAGCGTGAGAGGAGAGAAAGGCATTGTGTGCAGTCATGCAACATAGGCCATGAAGAACCACCTCAGTTCCGTGGTCTCCTGTCAAGCCAACCTTAGAATAGAACGCTTGGGAACCATTTGATTGATGAAAACTGCCAAACTCTGATGAGTCTATAACTTTGAAAAAAGTTAAATTTACTTTATGTGTGTTTTGTCTGAATGCATGTATGTGTACCACATCCATTCCTGATGCCTGTGAAGGTCAGAAGAGGACATTGAACCCCCAGGAACTGAGTTATAGATGGTTATGAGGGGCCAGATGGGTGCTAAGAATCAAACTCAGGCCTTCTCCAAGAGCTAGTGCTCTGAACTGTTGATGTTTGACGTAGACAAAGCTTAAATGATCCCATACCTTCTACATATTCTGTTTGGGAATGGATTAGGGGATAAGATGGGTCTCACGATACAGCCACAGCTGGCCTGGACTTTTTATGTAGACTATGCTGTCCTTGAACTTGTAACCTCCCGGCTTCTGCCTCTCATGGCTGGAGTTATAGGCATCACCACGCTCAGCTTCTACAAATTCCTGGGGTTTGCCTTTTTTAAAAATGTGTGTGTGTGTGTGTATGTTTGTGTGTGTTGTATGTGTGTATGTGTGTGTTTGTATGTGTTTGTGTATATGTGTGTGTATGTTTGTGTGTTATGTGTGTGTGTGTGTGTGTGTGTGTGTGTGTTGAGGGCACATGTATGCCTTAGCTTGAATGTGGAAGTCAGAAGAAAACTTTTTTTTTTTTTTTTTTTTTTTCCGAGACAGGGTTTCTCTGTGAAGCTTTGCGCCTTTCCTGGGACTCACTTGGTAGCCCAGGCTGGCCTCAAATTCACAGAGATCCGCCTGGCTCTGCCTCCCGAGTGCTGGGATTAAAGGCGTGCGCCACCACTGCCCGGCCAGAAGACAACTTTTAAGAGCCGCGTTCTCTTCTACCATGGGCTCCAGGGTTTAGACTCGAGTAGCCTGACTTGCTGGTCCTAGGTTTCTTTTCTTTTCTTTTTTTGGTCATTCACCTCAGCATAATGCCAAATGCCGTTTATTGAAGGAGGGAGGAGGCCTTAAATACAGGCTTACAGCACAAAGGAGAATCCCGGAGGACAGAAGTTCTCTACCTATGTTTTATAATCTTGCATCTAAGCTGTTAACACCCAATATTCAGGATACATAAACAAGGAACTCCCCTTAAGCATTCAGGAGGATGGAACCCGGCAGGGAATTAGCAGAAAATTAGGAAGGACATCAAGGTCAAGGTCAGCAAGCAAGGCAACAGCTACCCAAAACGGGGGGCCGGGGTCCTACAGGTCCCCTCTTTTACTAAAAAATGAGCTTCTGACAGGTTGCGTGGCACATCAGCAGGTCACCTTTCCCATCATGGAGACACATGCCCATGGTCCTAGGTTTTTTGAGACAGGGTTTCATGTAGTTCAGGCTGGCCTCGAGCTTACTATGTCGTTCAAGATGACTTCGAATTCCTGATTCTCAAGTCCTGGGATTACAAGCATACACCACCATGCTTGGCTCTTTCTGTGTATTCTTAAAGGTTCCTAGCTTCCTCACTTGCTAATAAAAGGCTGGGTTTTCATATGCAGGGAATTAACACAGGTCTAACTTTACAATTTTTTCTGATGCTAGGGAAAATGATTAAACTGATGACAGCAGCATATATATATATTAAGAGTCATCAAGTGTAAGGATTTTGACAGTTCACAAAAAGAAGAGAAGTGGGCTGGAGAGATGGCCCAATGGTCAAGAGCAGTGGCTGCTGGATTCTCAGTACTCACAAGGCATCTCATAAATATCTGTAACTCCAATCCTAAGGGATCCAATGTCTTCTTCTGGCTTCCGTGGGTACCAGTCATATATGTGGTATACAGACATACATGCAGGCAAACATTCACACACATAAAATAAGAGTTTTTTTAATTAAAAAGAAAATATGTGGTTGGAGAGATTGTTCAGTGGTTAAGAGCACTTGTTCTTAGAGAAGACCTGGGTTCAATTCCCAGCATCCACATCAGTGGCTCACAACTGTGTGGGGCTCCAGGCCTAGGGCCTCTGGCCCCCTCAGGCCCTGGTACTCACACACACACACACACACACACACACACACACACACACACACACACCATTCCACACATGTATGATTAAAAATAAAATAAATCTTTTTTTTTCTTTTTTTTGGTTTTTCAAGACAGAGATTCTCTGTGTAGCTTTACGCCTTTCCTGGATCTTGCTCTGTAGACCAGGCTGGCCTCGAACTCACAGAGATCCACCTGCTTCTGCCTCCTGAGTGCTGGGCTTAAAGGCATGTGCCACCATCGCCTGGCAAAATAAATCTTTTTTTAAAGATGTATTTATGTATTTTATGTATACAAGTGCTGTATTTACTTGTGTGCCTGCATGGCAGAAGGGCATCAGATCCCACCATGGATGGTTGTGACCCACCATATGGGTGCTGGGAACTGAACTCAGGACCTCTGGAAGAACAGCCAGTGTTCTTAACCTCTGAGCCATCTCTAGCCCCAGCCCCCAAAATAAAATAAATCTTAAAAAAACAGTGTGGCATATATACCCTTTTTCAAAAAGAGAGAGCTGAAAAGCCAGAAGTCTATAAAGAGAAGGTGAAAGAAAACAGCCTGTACTGGGCAGTGGTGGCGCACGCCTTTAATGCCAGCACTCGGCAGAGACAGGCGGATCTCTGTGAGTTCGAGGCTATAGCTGGAGAGCTCTCTCCAGGTCCCACTAAGCCCCAACAGTCCGATAGCCCACTTATAAAATGAACACACAGACACTTTTATTTAAACAGCTTGGCCATTAGCTCAGACCTGCCATTGTCTAGCTCTTACGCTCAGATCTAGCCCATTTCTATTAATGTATACTTTGCTACGTGGCTTGTGGCTTACCTGTACCTTACATCTCGCTTGTCATGGCGGCGACTAGCCAGTCTCTCTCTCTCTCTCTCTCTCTCTCTCTCTCTCTCTCTCTCTGCCTTCACCTCCCACTTCCCAGAATTCTCCTCTCTCCTTGTCCCGCCTATTCTTCCTGCCTGGCTACTGGGCAATCAGCATTTTATTTATACAGAGCAATATCCACAGCACGAGGCCAGCCTGGTCTATGGAGTGAGATCCAGGAAAGGCACAAAGCTACACAGAGAAACCCTGTCTCAGAAAAAAAAAAAAAAGAAAAGAAAAGATCCTGATTCCCATCAGCAGACAGTAATAGCAAAGCTCTTTGCTGGGCTGGATATAGTGACACATACCTGCCATCCCTTCCTTCATTTGGAGGGTGAAGGCCAGAGGATTGCGAATTTGAGGCCAACTTGGGCTATGCAGCAAGCTCTAAGCCTGAGCTTTACATCGAGAACTTACCTCACAATAACAAAAAAATAAAAAACAAACAAGCCAAACACCAATCCTTTACTGGAAGAGTTACAAACTAAATTGTGTCTGTGTGTCTGCATTTAAGTGCACATGTGAGGGTCACTGCTACTGAGCTAGCTACAGCACTTGCCTTGCATGCCTGAGTTTGATTCCCAGCACCCACATGACGGCTCATGTAACTCCAGTTCTGAAGGTCCCCACACCCTCTTCTGGCTTCTGCGGGTACTAGGCATGCATATGGTGCAGTCATTCATGCAAGCAAAACACACATACACATAAAACAATAAAGTGAAAAATCACAAAATAAGTAAAGCAAGAATTTAACTTCTATCTGTTTCAGTTTTATCATAAAATATGTGTTGGTTAAGGAGGCACTCGTGGCTGGCTGCCGCCCGTGGCAGCCATGCCGGGGGAGGAGAGTGCTGGAGGAGAGTCATGAGCCATGGTTACCTTTTTAGAGCTTTATTGAGAGACAGAGAGACAGAGACAGAGAGACAGAGAGAGACAGACAGACAGACAGAGAGAGAGACAGAGAGAGAGACAGACAGACAGAGAGAGAGACAGAGACAGAGACAGACAGACAGACAGAGACAGACAGACAGAGACAGACAGAGAGACCATGCAGAGGGAATAGAATACAGAAGGAGAGAGAGTGTGAAAAAGGAGAATGCACAGAAGGCACACCCGCTTTTTAGGCTAGAATGCCCTCACAAGCTGGTGATGTAATTAAGGACATAATCATTACAATACGGAAGATTAAAGCTGTGTAATTGGTTGGAACCTCCAGCTCACCCATGCATGATCCAGAAAGCCCCATTCCTGTCTCTTGTCTATCTTCAAACCCTTCCCACTCAGAGAGCCTCTGAACAAAGGAAAGGTACCAAAGCCTAGTTTTGCATTCTTGGTGGCTACTGAAGCTCCTCCTCTGAAGTGGCCAGCTGCCCAAGTCCCTGCCTAAGTGCCCAGCGTTTGACCACACTTGGGCACAAACCCAGCTTGGGGCAGACACATCATCACCCCTTGTCTACAACCTATAAAGTCTCCCTGATTTCATTTGTGGGCGCAGCTTTTCTGGCCTTGATCTCTGGGACTGGAGAACCCACCTGAGAGTTACTTTGCTCAAATAAACCTATTGTTATACTTTTTTTCAATTCAGGTTGATCAGGCTTACTGTGTCAGTGGAGAAACCTATTATGGGGGGCTGGGGGAGTGGCAGAAAACCTATTAGTAATAATAACATCCTCCTGTTCGGGATGAGGTATGTACATGACTAGATAGTTTTACAGCACACAGTGAGTATTCATTACTCACTGTTGGCTATTGTTGGTACTGAGGTAAAATCACTGACTGTCCACTGTGTATACGGAGGGACAGCAATCTCCGATCTATGTTCATCCTCCACATAGTCTTCTCCTCACTCACTACCTTTTGATTATCTTCCTTTTTCTTTTCTTTTCTTTTTTTTCCTCAAGACAGGGTTTCTCTGTGTAGCTTTGTGCCTTTCCTGGATCTTGCTCTATAGCCCTGGCTGGCCTCGAACTCACAAAAACCCGCCTGCCTCTGCCTCCCAAGTGCTGGGATTAAAGGCATGCGTCACCACTGCCCGGCTGATTATCTTCCTTTTTCAAGTACTAAACTCTGTTGTAGTTGACAGGTACCAGGTGATAGCCTCTGAGTGTCGTAAGGTAGACACACACACTCAGCATTTTTGCTCTTTGAAATGGGGTCTTTCTATGTAGCCCTATCTGTATTGGTGAAATTATTAAGGCCACTCCACGTAGTTAAAAGGGAGGTTTATTTTGAGGGGTAACTTACAAATGAAGGCATAGGTTGTAGGGTCTGGCAAAGGTATGGCGCAGTCTGGCAGTGTTCTCTGGAGAACTCTGCTCAGTCTACCTCCAGCGTTCAGGGTGCCAGAACCAAGAGAAGTCTCTCCTCTCAATCCTGGGTCTTCAGCTTCCTCCCTCCGCCCCGCCTTGTGGGCGTGACCATTACCGAAGCCTCTATGGGGGTTGGAACTTCCAGGCCAATGCTGGGATGGCTACTCACTACATATCTGGGCTAGAACTTGTTATCAAGAAATTACAGCGATCCTTCTGCCTCCTGAGTGCTACCATGCCTATAACCTCTCAGACCCATAACCTCCCTTTATCAAGTCTTGATATGCAGGCACCCAGTTGGTCTGGAACTTGCTATAGTCCAGGCTAGCCTTGGCTAATGATTCTTTTATCTCAGCCTCCAGAGTATTGGGATTATAGGAAGAGTCACCTAACTCAATTGGCGTATTCTATCTGTCTGTTTGTTTTAAGGCAGGGTCTCTTGTAGCCTAGGCTGCCCTAAACTCACTAGTAGATGGCTCTTGCGCTCTTGAACCTCCTGCTTCTCTTGTCCATACACCGCAAGGACAGGCATGCACCACCACATCTGGCATAGTACAGTCTTTTTTTTAAATTTCATTTTATTTGTTTGTTTGTTTTTGAATGCCCAATGCCATTTATTGAGGTAGGAGGTCTTAAATACAGCACAATGGGAGAACCCCAGAGGGCAGAATTCACTGATGTTTTACAATCTTGCATCTAAACTGTTAACGCAAATATGCAGGACACACAGACAGGAACTTTCCTTAAGCATTCAGGAGGGTGGAACACGGCAGGGAATTAGCATAGGGAGGACATCAAGCTCAAGGTCAGCAAGCAAGGCTACAGTTACACACAGTCTTTTAAAACAGCTGTCTTACCCAAGTTCTGGAAAGTGACTTTCATTAGTTAAAAAAAAAAAAATCCAGGAAAGGTGACTAGAACTAACAGTTCATGGAATGTTCCCTCGTATGCATGAATCCTGGGGCCAATCTCTACATAAAACTACATGACTATAACTCCAGTCCCAGGGAGCTGGAAGTAGAAGGACCGGACATTCAAGGTCTTTCTCGTGTACATAGTGAGTTAGAGGCTAGCCTAGGCTACATAAGGTCTGTCTTAAAAGAAACAAAACAAAAATCCTCATGATTTAGTTGGCTGGGGTAGCTCACATCTATAATCATTGTGCTTAGGAGCCTGAGAGAAGGGGATTGTCTGAAATTTTAGATTAGCCTGTGCTACAGTGAGCCCCTGTCTCTCAAAAAGAACCCTGCTGCCGCAATCACTTGTGATTCATAAAGAAACTGAGAGGTCACACAGAGGTCTGCAAATGCCCAGAGCTAAATTTACCTCCCAGGTCCTCCAGGAATGTACTCTTCTACTTTATTATCTGTGCACATGACCCACTAAAAAGAAAGTCACCCCTGGCTAGAGCTATAGCTGAAGAGTTAAGAGCATTTACTGCCCTCCAGAAGACTGAGGCTCTGTTCCCAGCCCCACAGCGGCTGACAACCACCTACACTAACTCTAGATGTCTGGGATTGGATGTCCTCTTCTGACTCCTGTGGCTCAAATACATATTCAGGCATGCACACTTATATAAGATAAGAAAATACATCTTAAAAAAGTACACCGCTGAAAGCCGGGCGGTGGTGGTGCACACCTTTAATCCCAGAAGAGGCAGGTGGATCTCTGTGAGTTCATGGCCAGCCTGGTCTACAGAGAGAGTTCCAGGAAACAGAAAAACCCTGGGGGGGGGGGGGGCGGGTGTGTGTGTGGGAAACACTGCTGTAACCACATTACATTTAAAAGCTTACCTGTGTCCCAAGACTTTGAGACCGAGCTGCTTCTGATATGTGAAGTGGTTGATGATCTTTCCATTACCACCAACCTGCAAAGAACTTTCTGTGGAAGCAATGAGATCTAGAATGTCTCTAACTCAAAAGTCAAGCGATGCTTTTGCTGTCTTCCGAGCATACAGAAAGACAGAAGAGGTTTGCTGAGAGACTGGGTGGCAGAGAAGGACAGAGGTGTCTGTGGAGAGTCTCAAACACAAAGTGAGGTTCTGTTCTAGAAAGTTCTGAGAACAATGTGTAGTTAGCTGGTCCCCTGTGGTTCAGCCACTTGTCCCATGGGTGGACTCAGGGAAGACACTGGGAGTGTGGGCCCCTTTGGCTGTGGAGCAGTCACCTTGGCATAACTCAGGACCTTGTTCTCCTTAGCATGAAGTCAGAAACATCAGGGATGGTAAGGTTGAGACTAGCCTGTGAGACATTAGACCTTATCTTTAAAATCTTATCTTAAGCTGGGCGGTGGTGGCACAAGCCTTTAATCTCAACAAGGAGGTAGAGGCAGGCGGATCTCTGTAAATTCAAGGCCAGCCTGGTCTACAAAGCGAGTTCCAGGACAGCCATGACTGTTAAACAGAGAAACCCTGTATCAAAAAAAAACAAAAAAACAAAAAACAAAAAACAACAACAACAACAACAACTTGTCTTAACAATAGATATAGACTGGATAGATTAGATTAGATGGCTCAATGGTTAAGAGCACTGACTGTTCTTCCAAAGATCCCAGGTTCAATTCTCAGCACCCACATAGCATCTCACAACTGTCTATAACTCCAGTTCCAAGGGAATCCAGCACCCTCAAAAAAATTTTAACAAGAATGTCTAGAGAGACGGTTTAGTACTCACTGGCCCTGAGTCCCAGCACTCCCAAAAAGCCAGAGGTGCACCTTCAGTCCCAGGAGGTGAGGCAAGGGGGTCCCTTGAGGGTCTGTCGGCCAGCCAGTCGAAGCAAATCACTGAGTTCCAACTTCAAAAAAAAGTGGATGATAACTGAGGAAGACACTCAACATTGACCTCTGGCCTCCACATCCATGTTTACAGACATATGCATACTACAAATATGTGCTCATGAGCATGTGAACACACACGAAAGATGATTTAGTAGGTAATACCAACTGTCCCCAAGCCTGAACCTAAGTTTGATTCCAGAACCCACACGGTAGAAGGGAAGAACCTACTCCCTCAAGTTGTCCTTTGACCCCACACCTGTGATGTGGGCACCCACTTCCACAACATAAATAAATAAACATGTAAATAAATAAGTTTAAAGAAGCCAGGCGGCGGTGGCGCACGCCTTTAATCCCAGCACTTGGGAGGCAGAGGCAGGTGGATCTCTGTGAGTTCAAGGCCAGCCTGGGCTACAGAGCGAGATCAGGACAGGCACCAAAACTACATGGAGAAACCCTGTCTCAAGAAAAAGAAAAAGTTTAAAGCAAATACAGAATAACCTAGATACCCAAACCAGGTGTGGGAGTGGCCCGCATATCATCCCATAATTCTGGAGGCAGAGGCACCTGTGAGATCAAAGCCAGCCTGGGCTCTGTAAAGACCCTGTCTCAGGAAGAAACACTTGGATGTCTTCTCCAGGATCTTGTCTCTCCTGCTTACCTCTGGGGTGCACATGAATCTGCCTGTGGTTTTCTGATGTGCCATCCTTCCTACACAATATCCCTGTGTTTGGTCACCCTGAAAATTCCATTTCTCTTTTAGGATTTGGCTCAGGTGCCATCTCACCACTATGACCCAGAATGGTCTCTCTTCTTGCTGACTAATCCCGAGCCCAGTCACCCTCCAGTCCTTCAGCTATGAGCCAGTGAGCATTTATATTATTCCATTAGCATTGTTTCTACACTTGTTTTAGACAGGGTCTCGAGTAGCTAGGCTGGCCTTGAATTCATAGCAATCCTCCTGTCTCAGCCTCCAAAGTGTTGGGAATGTTGGCATGCACTGGCCTTCGTGTACACTTTGTTAGAGTCTGCTTCAGTGGGACAGGAGCTGCCTCGTGCATCCTTTTATGTTTCCAGTGAACAGTTTCTGGGTTCTAAGTGATGAACGGTTTGCTCTGAATTGGATCCTCAGGGCCAGCCACACAAAACAATTGCTGGGGTACCCAGAGGTAAAGCCTGCCTTCCAGAACTCTGTTACCTTGGCTCTGTCCCTGTCTAAACAACACGGTCATTTGTACACCACACTTGGCTCTTTCCCTGACTAAATAATGATTGAGTTTACACTTAGCCAGATAAATCCTGAGTACTTTTTCAATGTTTAAATACTTGAAGGAGCTGTGGCCTTATTCTTAAGGTACAAGGAAGGTCTGTGAATGCATAGGAAGGCAGGACATGCAACTTCCATTAGTAACAGAGCAGAGAGACACTGTAGCAACTTTAATGGGCTTGCTGCAGTTTATAAGCCCATTAACATTCAGCTCACTACCCCATGGAGAGGCATACCATGGGAAAACCAGGCTGGTTCTCCCAGCTGGAAGTGAAGGCACCAGTACTCTACTCCTTGGAGTTCATGTCTCCCCACCTCAGACCATGAATCTGTCCACACAGGGTTGCTGTGGGCCCCTACCTTTTTTATGTATATCAGTACAAATCAGTGGCATTGAGTGTATTCCTAATACTCTCCAACACTGTCCATTTCTGAACATGTCTATCATCCCGAACAGAAATGATACTCATTAAACAGTTATCTCCATTTCTTCAGTCCCTAGTAACTTCTGCCTTCTGACTCTGAATTTTCCTGCTGTGGGTACCTCATATAATGCTTGCCCTTTGTTGCTATGTTGTTTCACTTTGGACAATGTTCTCAACATTCTTCCTTCTGTAGCACACTATCAGTACTTCAGGCCTGCTTACAGCCAATACTAGCCCACTGTATGTGTACACCATGTGTACACCATACAGCCAATACTATCCCATTGTGTGTGCATACTATGTGTACACCATACAGCCAATACTATCCCACTGAGTGTGCACACCATGTGTACACTGTATAGCCAACGCTAGCCCATTGTGTGTGTACACCATGTGTACACCATACAGCCAATACTATCCCACTGAGTGTGCACACCATGTGTACACCGTATAGCCAACGCTAGCCCATTGTGTGTGTACACCATGTGTACACCATACAGCCAACACTAGCCCATTGTGTGTGTACACCATGTGTACATCATACAGCCAACACTAGCCCATTGTGTGTGTACACTGTGTACACCATACAGCCAACACTATCTCACTGAGTGTGTATACCACGTGTACACCATACAGCCAACACTATCCCACTGAGTGTGTACACCACATGTACACCATACAGCCAACACTATCCCACTGAGTGTGTATACCATGTGTGTACTGTGTCTCATCAATTCTCTTTTCTACTGGGGCATTTCAGTGGTTTCAACTTTCTGGCTGTTGTGAGAGGTTCTGAATTCCCGATTTCAATTCCATTGGCTATAAACCTACAGGTGGAATTGTAGAGTCATATGATAATTCAGTTTAGCTTTTTGAGGAATAGTCAGATTCTGTCACAGTGGCTCTATCAGTTTGCATTCCCACCAGCAACATTCAAGAGTGTGTGTGTGTGTGTGTGTGTGTATGCTTGTGTGCTTGTGTGTGTGCACACGCACATGTAGAGGCCAGGGACCAACATTGGGTGTCTTCCTGACTGCTTTCCATCTTACTTTTTGAGACAGGGTCTTCCATTAAACACCATCTTATTGATTCAGCGGGGCTGGCATCTGCATATCTTCACCCTATCCACAGCCATGCAGCATTGGTGTTACAGATATGTGTCGCTGCAGCTGGCATTTATGTGGTACTGGGCATCAGGATGCAGGTTCCCAGGCACTTCACCAGCTAAGCAATTTTCCCAGCCCATATATATACACACACACACACACACACACACACACACACACACACACACATATATACATATATATGTATGTATGTATATATATATATATATATATATATATATATATATATATGTTTTTACTTAATTAAAAACTGTGTATGTATGATGTGTATGTATGTAGGCATGTGCATACCATGGTACACATGTGGAGATCAGAAGACAGCTCTCAGGAGTCAGTTCTCTCCTTCTGTCCTATGGATTCTGAGAATCAGACTCAAAATGTCAGCCACTGAGTGAGCTATCTTGCTGGCCCTTATATTCTTGTTATTAACTTACAAGATGTATGATTTGTAAGGATTTTGCATAATTTTCTAAGCAAAAAGAAAATACATCCAAACAGCGATAATATAATTAATAGCCATCAGAGCCAGACGTTGATTGGCATGCTTGTAATCACACCACGTGGGAGGTGGCAGTAGAAGATTGGGAGTTCGAGGCCAGCTGGGCTTCATAGCAAGTTGCAGGCCAACCTAGAACACATAGAAAAACTAATTTGAAAGGGGGCTGGAGAGATGGCTCAACAGTTAAGAGCGATTGCTTGCTCTTCCAGTGGACCTGAGTTCAGTTCTCAACTCCCACACTGGGCAACTCAAAACTGCCAGTAACTCCAGATGGCCTCACAGTACACACACACACACACACACACACACGAGGGGAGGGGGAGGGAGAGGGAGAAAGAGAACATACATTTACATAAACATATACATACAAATAAATAAACCTTTAAAATTATATCTATATTTTTTAAAAGCTATCAGAGTGTGATGCCCAGCCTTGGAAATCTCAGATGAAGCCAGTGTTGCCAGCGTGGAGAGATCCTCCCTTCCTGTCAGCACCTTAGAACTACCCACAAGCAACCAGCAGCAGGTGCAAGAGTGGGTGCCCAGCCAGGGCAGCTGTGGGAGGAGGGTGAACAGAGCCCCGCGATGAAGAGCTGCAGAACTGGAGGGCAAGAGCCCTGGCTGCCCTCCCACCCTGCCTGCACCAAGGTTGTTGACCGACAAAGCCTATTTTGGTTTCTCCTTCCCTGGATCAGAGGCATCAGCCTCTGAACTTACACTCTAGTGAGTGCCCCGCCCCCCACCTGACCTTGTTTCTAGTTTCAGGTTCATGCAAAATTGTTTCAGAGCAAGTTTTCTTTTCTCTTTGTTTCTGGGGCCTCCTCCCTCTGGGGCTGGAAATGGAGATGCCCTTGAGATGGGTGGGTGCAAGACACCATGCATGCTCCGGAACAGAACCATAGGGAAGAAGACAGGTTCAAGAGTCCCAGGCTTTGAAGCTGGGTATCGTAGAACCTGGAATCCCCCATTTACGACTTCTGAGGTCTTGCCACATTGTATCAACTCTCTGCACCTCATTTTTGTCACCTGCCAGAAGGGGTGTGATCTGCATCGGGATTGAGGTGAGATTGAATGAGATAGTTCCAGGAATGACCCATGGGGAGGGCTTCATAAGCGCTAGCTATTATCACCCCCTATCTCTTTGGCTGAACGTTCTTCTTAAGCCCTGGGACTGTCATGGCCCTATGACTGACCTCAAATGCTGCCTGACCTTCTTTCTTACTGTCTTCTACTCTGTCTTTCCCAGACAGCTGACTTCACATTCTACAAATGGGTGATGATGAGGCCAATGTTCATATTTGATTACATTAGAAACAGTCATGATGCTGAGATCCAAAGGAAAGGAATCATTAGAGCGGCCCTGGGGAGGACATCGGCAACACTATGTGAGACTCTTACACCGAAAATAGCATCACACTTACCTGGAAACGTGGTATAATTTTGAGGCTGCGGTCAAGAGCCAGGAACAGCAGCACTAGCCAGCTATGGACAAGCTAATGCGCACAGGAAGAGCCGTACCAGCGAACTGGGCCAGAACCCCGTGGCAGAGCAGCTGAGGCATGGGTCCTGGAATTAGACAACCTAGATCACTATGCATCTGGGTGGCCGACTTAGTCCAGCCCTTTCAACCGCAATTTTTATTATCTGTCAAAAGGAGATGGCGTTATTACCCACTCTGTGCTGCTTTAAGAGGATAAAAAGTTAATACGTGTGCAGGGCATAGAACAATGCTTGGCTGTGTATTGAGCACCTCTCAAAATGTGTGACAGGATGGTCGCTCAGTGGGACAAGTGCTTGCCTAGCATGTGTATGGCCCTGCATCCAGCAACACACACACACACACACACACACACACACACACACACATACACACACCACAACACACACTACACACACACATACACCACACACACTTACACTACACCACACACAAACACATACACCACAACACACCACACACACATACACACACCACATATACACACACACCACACACACATACACACAACACACACCACCACTCACACACATACACACACCACACCACACACCACACTACACACTACACACACATGCACACACACACAAAGTGAAACACAGCAGCAGAAGAGAAATGTAGCTATCAGAGAGGGACAGATGGACAGGGCAACCCCAAATCTACCAAGTCCAGCTTGTCTGACAATGATGAAGGAGAAGACAACTTGGTGCCGCACTTGACTGGAATGCTTGCCTTCCTATCACACCAAGCCACCTGCAGCCAGCAGCACAGGAAGCTGAAGGGAGGGAGGGCAAGGAAGCCTTAGGGTTAGTTACTGGGAGTTCTGGGTGGGAAGGACACTCACCCACTCAAGACCTTTCTGCAGAAAGCCAGGTTATATTTGCACATGACCTTAGCATCTTCAGCACCATCGTCTTTGCCCACCAGCCCACCTTTGGCTCAGAGATTACGTTAAGATCAAGTCTCAACCCCATCACCCCTGGCCCGACACAGCTCTTCGAGGCGCAGGCTGTGGCTGGCAGGCAGTGGCCATCAGGTACTCCTTTTTATGTTTCTATCCAGGCATGCAGAGTCGGAGGTTTGTGACTCCACTCAGTGTCCTACAAATACCCCCACCAGGTCCCTTGGGCTTCATGGCAGTGAGCTAATTCTCAGGTTTCAAACGCCTTTTGGTTTGGCATCTTGGCGATGGCTTCCTTCCTGTCTCGCTGGCATTTCCTGGCACCCACTATTATTAAACTCATGAGCTTGCAGCAGCCGCGCAGTACATTGAACAAAAGGACCAGATCGGAGAATCTGCAGGAGGGCAAACCTCAGTCCTCACCGGCTGCGAGTTAGGCAGATTCTTGCAGAGCCTTGCTCTCCTCCTCACCAAAATGGGAATTGCCTGCATTTGCCAGCCCTGTTTGGAGGAGACACACGCGCAAGAAAGAAGGTCTTAAAGCAGCCCTGGCAGAACCGAGCTAGCTCAGCCTGCGCTATTATTAGCAGGCGGGGAAGAGCAGGCCCCAGCCTTGCAGCTGCTCCTCTGCACCCCTCCCGTGCCCCCTCTTTCTGCTCACCGGGTTTAAGAGGGGCATAATTACGAAAGCACTGAAATCTGAGTGGAGGTTAGGTAGGTCTAAAATTACAAACTGACTACAACAAACTACTTCAGCTGTGCAGATTGTGAGGGACCCCGGAGCAGGGGAAACTATTATTTTGGTTTTTGTGTGAAGTAATTTGAGCGTCCCATGGCACACAGAGAAGACCACAGCAGAACCCAGGAAGCGTGCCGGTGACCTGAGGAGAGAACTCTACGGGAAAGGAAGCAGCCCAGGTCCGTGTTCTGACGACCCAGACTGGCGGAGGATGATGAGAGATGTTGCTAGAATTTGTTTTGGGCTCCAGGGAAACCAAACTCTAAACTGTTCATTATTCCGTGCCTGCAAAACAAAACAAAAACCATCCTCCAGTGTGCCACCGCCTCCATCCTGGGCAACTCAGAGAAACAGTTACTGCAACAGGAGCCAGGGTATTTGGTGACCTTTTCCAGGGCTGGAACGTGCTCTACCCAGATCCCTGGAAGAGGCAAAACAAAGAGAAAGTCAGGCCTCTGACTCAAAGGAAAACAGCCCTTATCTCCTTGAGGTTAGCCTCCTCCCTTCTGTCTAGCTGAGTTCATATCAAATGGAGGCCAGAAAAGGGTCAGCCTGGCTCACGCTTATCTCGGAATCCAGTCCGGGCTTCCCTTGCCGAAAGTGAGCCAGTGTTTGGTTCAGGCCGCTCTCTGCCAATGAAACAGATTTTTCTCCCTGGAGTTCACTGGGGCAGCTGGCCAAGAATTCCCTAAAACACCCCCCTACACCCAGTGCTGAGTTCTGTCCTGTTGGTTTCATGAAAACTGGTGTCATGTGGCTAAATCCTGAGTTACAGCTGTCTAATCCCTTCTAGAGCATTCTGTTGAATGGGGGATTCGGGATGCAGAGCGAAAGGGGAAACAGCAGAAATCTCTTTGACATATCTTTGTTTTGGCACTGGGAACTGAACTCAAGTGTTCACCCCTGATACCAATATCGAGAGAGCTCTGCCCTCAGCGGATGCTTCTTCAGGTTTAAACCTATGTGTGTATGTGCCAATGTGAATTTCTGTGGATCATATGTGCACAAGTGCTCACAGGGGTCCAAGAAGGTGTGAGGTCTCCCTGGAGCAGCCATTATAGACAGTTGTGAGCTGCCAGTGTAGGTACTCAGGGTGGAACCCAGGTCCTCCACAGGATGTAGCCTAGGCTAGCCTCAACTATCAGAAAGTAACAGAGTTATGACCTTGAATTCCTGATCTTCCTGCCTCCACCTCCCAAATGCTAGGACAACAGGTGTGTGTTGCTCTATAGGCTGCCCTTTGACCTATAACAGATGTGTGTTGCTGTATATGGGTGCCCTTTGACCTCACAAGCAAGGGCTGTGATCATGCACTTGCAGATATCTTACCTGCTCCCTAAACAAACTTGGCATCTGAGTTCACCCAGAACAACTCCCCTGCTGAAAAGTCTCATTAGTTTTTTTAGTGTTGGTCCCCACTCCCACCCCCTTTTAATTTATATGTGTGTGTGTGTGTGTGTGTGTGTGTGTGTGTGTGTGTGTGTATTCCTGTAAGGCCAGAGGTTGACTATGAGTGTGTGTGTATGTGTGTATATGTGTGTATGTGTGTATATGTGTGTATGTGTGTATATGTGTGTATATATGTGTATGTATGTGTGTATATGTGTGTATGTGTGTGTATATGTGTGTATGTGTGTGTATATGTGTATATGTGTGTATGTGTGTATATGTGTATGTGTGTATATGTGTGTATGTGTGTATATGTGTGTATGTGTGTATATGTGTGTATATGTGTGTATGTGTGTGTATGTGTGTATGTGTGTATGTGTGTATGTGTGTGTATTCCTGTAAGGCCAGGGGTTGACTATCAGGCATCTTCCTCTCCACCTTATCTTCTTTCTTTCTTTTTTAAAACTTTCTTTTTATTTATTCTTTGTGTCTTTCACATCATGCATCTCCATCCCATTCACTTCCCTGTCCCTTAGTATCAACTCTCTGCCCTTGCAATCTTCCCCCCAAAAATAAAATAAAACTTAAGAGAAAAAAAAAAGGGGGGGAAAGGAAAAAAATCTCCTCATGGGAGCTGCAGTGTGGCACAGTGAGTCGCGCAGTAAACTCTTGTTCATACATCTTTACTTGCAAGCGTTCATTGCAGAGAGTCATTGGTCTGGTTCGAGGCCTCTGGTTTCTGCTACACTACCAATGCTGGGCCCTCACTGGGACTCCTCTTGGATATCCTGTTGTTGCCCTGTGTCGTGAAGATCCTGCAGCTTTGGGTCTGCAGGGCTGTCCCCTTCGTGTGCTCCAGCAGATCCTACATGGGGGTGGATATTGGGATTGGCCAACACATAACCCTGGTTCTGGGCCTGGGTAGTTGCAGGGTTGGTTGACCTGCCAGCTCTCCCCTGTCCTCACCACCAGGGCGAACTCATCCGAATTGCCCTGGCTAGTTCACCCCTTGCAGAGCAAGGGGCAGGGCCAGTTCTGCTTTCACACCCTCAGGGTCTGCTCTCCCACACCTGCACCATCAGGGCCAGCTCTACTGTATTGCCCAGTCAAGGTTCAGGGGCCACTCTTCCAAATGCTGCAACTGGTGAGGAGCAGGGCCAGCTCTCCCACCTGCCACGTGAGAGTGGATTGGGGAGATCTCTGTCCCATCCACACCACCATATGAGGGGTGGGACCAGATCTCCCGCACTCACTTTCTGAGGGCCGGTTCACCTGCACCCCTGTCATTAGGACCAGCTCTACTGTGCTGCCCAGGTGAGGTATGGTCCGCTTTCCCAAGTGCTGCAGCTGGTAAGGGGGAGGGTCAGCTCCCTTGCTCACAGCGGGTGGTAGGGGCAAGGTGGGGAAGGCAGCTTTTTCTCGACCTCACCACCACATGGCCTGGGTGTGTGGCCAGCTCTCCCACTCTCACACCCTCAGGATCAGCTCACCTGTGCCTCTGCCTACAGGGTCAGCTCTACTGTGCTGCCCAGGCCAGGAGCAGGGCCCATTTTCCAGACCCTCCACAGCTGGAGGGTCAGCTCGATCATCTGTCGCAGGCATGGAGGGGAGGGATAGGCCTACCTTCTTTTTTGAGACAGGGTCTTGCACTGAATCTGGAGCTCACTGGTTTGGCTAGGCTGACTGACCAGCAAACCTCAGGGATCCTTTAGTCTCTGTGCACCCCAACACTGGAGTTACAGGTGCACCTACAGTTTTTATGCTGTTGCTGGGGACCAGAACTCAGGCACCTCTGCCAGCTGTGCTATGGCTCAGACCTCCTTCTTTCTATCCCCGCTCAGTCTCTAGCTCCTTGGGAAACTAGAGGGCAAATCAGCTCACCACAAGTGATGAGAAGGAGTCAAGAGGGTTCAGAACACCCCAGCTTCGATCCTGCAGAGGATTTCCACTACCCGCCACAGCTTCTGAACAGGGCTGGCTCTACAGGAACATCAAGGGAAGTCTGGAGCCATGTGCTGGCTGCTGAGTGTTTTCACGTGGTTCATAAGCCTCAAGCCAGGCAATACCAAGGGAGGGAGCAGGGATGCAGTTCTTGTCGGCACAGACTACCGGTTCTCCGCAGGCCTTCGATGGCATTAAGAGAAGCAGCCACTGGATCCAGCCCTCTCGGAGTGGCCTTCTGCCGTGGTTCCAGTGGCCCAGAAGTGCTGGATTCAAGACTGGAGCAATTAAAACGAGGTGGATAAGGATAAGTAGGCCCTTGGAGCCCATAGTTCCCAGTGATCATACAACATTGCGTGCTTTCAGACCAAGAGAACCAAGAAGAGAATCTAAGGGAGTTGTGGGGTCACCTTGTCCACAAGTCCTGGACTGGAAATCATGCACCCTCCTTAGGAGTAGGAACTTCTCCCTGGGAGAGGTTGGGCTGTACCTGCAGGATTCCCCACCTGGAGGGGAGATCTGGGACTCCCCTGGGTAAAAGTGTCAGCATTAGCAGCTGGGGTTCCCTGAGACTTCTCTTGGGTTACCCACTCTTACCTTAGCTTTGGACCTGGGGGAGAATTGGAGATTGGAAGAGAAGAGTAGGATGGCCCCCTCCCAGACACACACACACACACACACACACACACACACACACACACACACACACACACACACACACACACACACACACACACACACACACACACACACACACACACACATACACATACACACACATCTAATGTCCCCTCCCAGACACACACACACACACACACACACACACACATACACACACACACATCTAATGTCCCCTCCCAGATACACACAACACACATACACACACACACACACACACACACACACACACACACATCTAATGTCCCCTCCCAGATGCACACAACACACACACACACACACACACACACACACACACACATCTGATGCCCCCTCCTAGACACATACAGTACACACTCACTCACTCACTCACTCACTCACTCACTCACATCTAATGCTGCTGATAAAGGGAACTTTTACCAGGAATGGCTCTCATGGCTGTGATCTCAGCACTTCCAGAGGAGGGTAGAGAGTTTAAGGCCAACCTGGGCTGCATAGTAAAACCCTGTGTCTGAAAAAGAAAGAAAGAAAGAAAGAAAGAAAGAAAGAAAGAAAGAAAGAAAGAAAGAAAGAAAGAAAGAAAGAAAGAGAGAGAGAATTGATCCTAGCAATGGGAAGGCAGAAGCAGGAGAATCTCAGTGAGCCTGAAGCTAGCCTGGTCTACACAGCGAGTTCGAGGACAGCCAGGACTACATAGAGAAACCCTGTCTCAAAAAAGAAAAAAAAATCTTTTATTTCCTTCAAGATGTTTTGCCAGGCCATAAAATGATTTTACTTCATCTTTTGATTGTATTGGTTTTTTTCTGGTATGAGTGGGAGCCTCAACACACACACACACACACACACACACACACACACACACACACACACACTCCACACAGGTCTTTAATCACAGCACTCAGGAGGCAGAGGCAGGCGGATCTCTGAGTTATAGGCCAGCCTGGTCTACAGAGTGAGTTCCAGGACAGCCAGGGCTACACAGAGAAACCTTGTCTTGAAAAAGCAAAAGCAAACAAACAAACAGAAACAGAAAAAGGAGGTTCCCTTTGTTGATCTTGGATGGTGGGACTTCCCTAAACTTGTTTCAAGAGGTCAATCATTTGTTGTTGTTGTTGTTTTTCGAGACAGGGTTTCTCTGTGTAGCTTTGTGCCTTTCCTGGAACTCACTCTATAGGCCAGGCTGGCCTCGAACTCATAGAGATCCACCTGCCTCTGCCTCCCGAGTGCTGGGATCAAAGGCATGTGCCACCACCGCTGGGCAGAGGTCAGTCTTAAACGCCAGTCCTTGAACAATTCCTGGAGCACTGGCTGGTGAGGGGAAACCCCCCTTAGATCCTGGCTTGCCCTCTCCACTCCAGGGTTCCTGAGCTTCCATTTCTGCCTCCTTCACACACACCAACAAGACAATATGCCTTTGCCCAGAGACTGGAAGTCTGTGAGGTTCCATCGGAAAAGAGGAGCGAGAGAGAGCAGCATCCGGGCTGCAGAGAAGCCGTGACTAATTGCACTAATGTACTAACTGCTAGTAACATTTAGCATGCAGGCAGTGTGCCCTCCCTGGAAACGGATTATCCCCCTGGAGGATCACAACATCGCAGGGAGGAGGTGTTACACACATCCCCATTTCACAACCCATGGCACAGGATGGCTGCCCAAGCAGGACAGTCCTGTAAGACAGCTGCCCAGTGCTGGCATCTGTCTTTTCAAATAAGGTCTTATGCATCCTAGGCTGGCTTAGAACTCACTATGTAACCACAGTCCCCAGAGCTAGGATTACAGGTGTGTGCCCTATGCCCACTTTTATGGCTCAAGCCTAGTCTTCATGTATTCTAGGCAACACTCTACAAACTGAACTATGCCCCCAGCTCCCAGGACTGACATTCTAGAGTTATACAGCCCGGTCAAACCCTAATCCTACTAGATGCTGAGCGAGCTGCCTAGAGATCCTGTGCCTCGGTTTCCTTCCGTGCGGATTAGAGATTATATTGGTACCCTGAGTTTATGTGAAGACAGAGACAGGACACCAAGTGCTGAGGAGAGTTCCAAGTACACCATTAATTTTATTTTATGATCTCATTTGCCCAGCTGGGAGGCCACAGATTCAGGGTTAGACTAGATCCTAGCCACTACTGTCTCTGGCCCCTGGTTGTGCAGGAAGTAAGATTCTAGGGAGCCCAGGGTGATGTGAGCAAGCTGGGTTGCAACTTACACACCCTCCAACACATCTAGAGCAAATGAACAGATACAAATTGTAGGTTCCCATCTGTCATGTGTCTCTGTGATGCCCAGGTTTTGTGACGCAAAACCATGCTGAGAGGCAATTCTGAGAGGCTTTGACAGAGCTCTTGGACCTGGTGTCCTGCCAGGCACTGTGCTTGAGACAGACTCTTTCTCTAAGCCTGGCCTTTTGGACACCACTCTTTTCCTTAAACAAGTCAATGAGTTCTTTCTTCAGCCCAGCCATGCATCAGCAAGGCGTGACATGGGTTTGGCTCGCCATCTCCAAACAGTAAGATTGCTGGATTCCAGTCACCAGGGAGGATTCCTGCCCCACTATCTGGTACCCTCATCCTGGTTTGCAAAGAGATTTCCAAGACTAGCGCTAACCCCCACTCCCCATTAAGCAGTTCCTCCTGAGCTTAGGAAAGGAGGCTCAGAATGTAAATTTACTTCACGTTTCAGTCAAGAAACATAAAGAACCACAGCCCCAAATGCTTTCCCCATAGTGTTTGGTCATATCATCATAGCCTACTTCTGTGTTTCAAGCTGTTAGGAAACACCTTGTCTACACCTATTGTCCCAGCATGATTTTTTGTTTGTTTGTTTTTTGTTTTTCGAGACAGGGTTTCTCTGTAGCTTTGGAGTCTGCCCTGGACTAGCTCTGTAGACCAGGCTGGCCTTGAACTCACAGAGATTCACCTGCCTCTGCCTCCCGAGTGCTGGGATTACAGGCGTGCGCCACCACCGCCCGGCCCCAGCATGATTTTAGAAAGTGTTTTGTTAATTGTTTATTTGTTTGGGAGAGGGTCGCATGTGGCCTCAGCTAGCCCGGAATTCCTGGGTGCTTGGAATCACAGGTGTATGCCACTACATCTGTCTTCTGGATAATTTTGAACAAGGTTTCTTTTCTTTTCTATACTGTTCTGATCTGGGCAACAAGCTAATGGAGCCTCCTAATTTTAATGTGTTTGGTCTATGGAAGAGAGTCCTGTCATGGTGCAGTTGGGGGAAGAAGAAAGAAAAAAGATGAACTTGATTTTGGGGCACTGGAATTTACTAGTTAAGTTAACCAAAGACAGAGTCTGCTTGAGGCAGTTGGAGGCACTGCTGGAGATTTGCTCGTCCAGTTGGAGTGTGTAGTTGGGGGGTGAATGAGGCAGGGAGGGAAGACTTCCGGTCAGCTGAACTATGAAGAGACTTGAGCTGGGCATGATGGCTTACATCTGTCATAGCAGCACCTGGGAGGCAGAAGCAGGAGGATGACCCTGAGCTCCAGAACAGCCTGAACCACACAGTGAATTCCAGGTCATCCCTGGCTACCGAGTGAGACCCTCTCTAAAGAAAAGATATGAGGCTTATGCCCTGCAAAAGATACTACTTTAAAATTGTTGTTTACTATTCATTACGATGACTAGTATTACTATTGTGTGTGCAAGTATGTACATGTATGTGTACATGCTATTCATCAGAGGGCAGATTTGGGGAGTTGGTTCTCTCCTGAGACCACCCTCAGATCATCAGGCTTGCTCAGGAGGCAAGTTTACCCACTGAACCACCTCACTAGACAAAATATGTATCTCTGTGTGTTTTAAAGTAAAACAAAGTTTGGGAGACATTCTTACTAGGGACTAGGTCCGGAAAATAAATACACAGATGGAACATTACACTTATGAAACCCAATGAGAAGCATAACCAAGAGACACTAAGAACATAAACAAGCACACAAAATTCTTGCGGGTGAGTACAAGGCGGTCAGAAAGTTAACTGTTTTCCCTCAGATCTGCTCTGATTCCCCTTTCTTCCCTGAGACCAAAAATCAAATCGTGCATCAGCTTTAAAGTTCTCACAATACAAGATACAGAGTTTAGAGAGAATAGGAAAATAAAGGTTTGCTCACAAACTGATGGTTCAAGATTCCCAAAAATGTTCTCTCTAGATGGTAAGAGACAAAGACATTTGTCCTCTGAGGAAGGTTTTGGAACACAAGGCTGCATGGCTCATATTTCCTACTTTTCATCTGACACATCATGGAAAGAAAACATAGTTGTACTTTGAGTCAGGTTGTGCCAAGTATCTGAAGTATCCAACTTCCAGAGAGGGTGGAGTTTGGCCTTGAGTTTGAGTCCTCAAAGTTTAAAAATCTTTCTTGGCAGAGGAGCACCTCATCCGACCAAGATATAGAACATAGATTGGTATTTGAGTTTTCAGAGCAAACCTGGCTTCGAGAGTTGACACACTGATCAGTGTAACATCTGCTTTGATAATCGCTCCGGGTGAGCCAGGGCTTGAACTCCAGACTTCACGGCTGACCCCTTCATGACCTTGGGAAGGGAGTCTCTCTCTGTATCTGGGATGCTTTTAAACCGTGACATGTACAAAGTCCATATTAAGTGATGCTGAGGTTGAGTGCTTCTCAATGTGTAAGGCATGTGCTGGGTCCACTGCATGTGTTTTTAATCCTGTTAGCAATTCCATAACACGCAAATTACTGTACTCATTGAACAGGTAAATACAGTTAGCCTTGGAAAATATGAGAAGCACGCCATCACTCATCAAGAAAGTAGTTAAAGCACATTGAAAAACATGTATATTAAAAAAGCACATGTCACCAGGCAGTGGTGGTGGTGGTGGTGGTGGTGGTGGTGCATGCCTTTGATCCCAGCACTTGGGAGGCAGAGGCAGGCAGATCTCTGTGAGTTCAAGGCCAGCCTGGTCTACAAAATGATTTTCCAGGAAAGGCACAAAACTACACAGAGAAACCCTGTCTCGAAAAACAAAACAAAACAAAACAAAACAAACAAAATTGAATTGTGCGTATGCATAAATACATGTATACATACATTCATGTATACACATGCACACACACACACACACACACACACACACACCATGCATGCTTAGTGCTCTCGAAGGGTGATGGATTCCTGGAAATGGAGTTATAGACAGTTATGCAGCAGTATGTGGGTGTTGGGAATTGAACCCAGGACCTCTGCAAGAGCAACCAGGTTCTTAACCACTGAACCATCTCTTCAGCCCCTCAATAGGTGGTTTGTTTGTTTGTTTGTTTGAAATACTACTGCAAAGGCTTATGCCAGACGTGGTGGCATGCCTGTAAGCCCAACATGGGGGGATTGAGGCTTAAGAGTCAGAGGTTCAAACTAGCCCTGGCTACATAGCAAATTTTACAGCAGCTTGGACCACATGAGACCCTGTTGGGAAGAAAAATAAGCAAGCAAGCAAACAAATAAATAGAGGGGAAGGAAGGAAAAGAAGAGAGAATGAGGAGGGGGAAGAAGAGGAAGGGAAGAAAAGGAGGTAAGGAGGAAGCAGGGGAGAGAGAAAGGAAGAAAGGAAAGAGGAGGGGGGAGGGAAGCAAGGAACAGAGGTGTAGCAGAGGCCACAGAATGGTTCTGGGGATGAATGAACAAGGCACTTGACACATTGCTCTAACCCCAGCACTAAGGAAGGCGGAGGCAAATGGATGGTTCAAGGCCAACCCCATCTAAATCATGACTCTGTTTTAAAAATGAATGAATGAATAAACACAGAAACAGCTAAAAGAAAGAAACATAAGACAATAAATACCACTACAATCGCCTGGAGTTTGCTGAGCATTTGAGTTGTGCAAGGTACTTTAGGAATGGCTTTAGGCGTAGTGTACATAAAGGCAGCAGACAGTCCCAATGTTACTATTACCTACCAGTGTGTGGCAGCTATGATCCCTACAGTAACATTGCTTAAGAACATCTGTTCCGAGCCACACAACCTCAGTGCTTCTCCTGAGACTTACTGAACGTACAAAGTGCAGGGAGCCCAATCAGCAGCAAACTGGCTTCCCACCAGCTTCTCCTGGGGCTCTCCTCCACAGGCACCTGGTGTTGGTTAGTCTCTGAGTTACATAAAGAGCCCCTAATGTGCTTCTTGGTGGGAGGAGGGGGTGGTGTTCTCCAGCTTACTCTCAGTTTGCATAACATACACTTCTCTGTCTGAGGGAGTTGAGAAAGAAGCCACATGGTCTGGTGGCAGGGGCAGATGGGCGCAGTTGTGACTCAGCAGTGCTCTGCAGGACTAGAGCAGCTGCGGCTCTGGGGAGCAGCAAAGACCCCCATCCCACCCCGCCTCTGGCCAGGCCTGGCGGGAGCTTCTGGCAGAAAAAACGTGGGCAAGCAAATTGGGCCACTCAAGCTGTGTCCTGGGAACTGGAACTTAGGGTACTACCCTAGCACTGATAGCTCTTGGAGGAACTAAGGCAACACATGAAAACTTTGCATTGTTAAAACTCCAATGTTGGGGTCCCGGAGATAGCTCAGGTGGTAAAGTTGCTGCCATGCAAATATGAAGGTCTGAGTTCTATCCCCAGAAGCTGTTTGAGAAATCCAGGTATGGGCAAGAGAGATGGCTTAGTGGTTAAGAGCACTTGCTGCTCTCCCAGGACCCACATCAGACAGTAATTCGAGCCTACTCCTTCAGAAACCTGCACTCACGTACATGTACTCATATACATGATTAAAAATAAATCTTATTAAAAAACATCCAGGCATGGTAATCCATACCTATAATTCCAGTGTAAGGGAGATGGAAACAGGCAGTTCCTGGGACTAGATAGATTCTAGATTCATAGCCAGCTTACTGTAATGGTCCAGTACGGAAACAACCAAAACCAAATAAATTCCAACTTTGCTTTAAAAAGTAAAAAACAAAAACAAAAACAAAAACAACAACAAAAAACAGAACAAAAAAACAAAAACAAACAAACAAACATTTGTGGGGCTGGGGGTGAGTAGAGCTCAGCGGTAGAATTCAGCCTAGTGTTCGCAGGCCCTGGATTCAACTCCCAGCACCGTAACACTTACTTCATTAAGTTACCTAACACAACACAAACATGAGCATGAATATACATTATATATATATATAATGTATAACATATATAGTCTAGATATTGATCCCTTATGTGTTATTGATGGTTGTTTTCTCTGGTTCTATGATCCCTTTTATTCTGTTGACAGCACTTTTTTCTCTCGTATCGGTGTTCTGCTGATATACACATGATAGGGTGTTTGTTTGAGACAAGTCTCATGCAAATGTGAACTCAGTTAGGATCCAAGGATGACTGGAACTTTGGATCCTCTTTATGTCCCTCCTGAGTTCTACGGTTTCAAGTATCGGTCCAGTCTGTGATGTGCTGGACATTGACCGAGGCTCGGTGCTCTGCGCTTGGCAAACTCTTCCCCACTGTGCTCAGTCCCCGGCCCCAGCTTCCTTATTTTGCAGGTTTGGGTCCAGCTTTTCCAGTGCCCTTTGTTCTCTTCCCGCTGGACGGTCTTGACATCCTCTTGACAACCACACAGTATTTGAGAAGATTTCTTTCCGGGCCTGCTGTCCTATTCCGTTGGTTTATGTGTCTCCTTTTTGACTTAAGTTGATTTACAGTAAGTTTTCAAAATAGGAAGTATAAATTGGGCATAGTGGTACAGGCTCTCAATTCCAGGTTTTCGGAGGCTGAGGCAGGAGGATTGAGAGTTTGAGGCAAGGGATGGGCTTATAGTTCAGTTGCCGAACATGCATGGTTTCAAAAAATAAAGTTTGAGGTCAGCGTGGGCTACAAAGCTATGGTGGTTTGAAAGAAAATGTCCCCCAAAGGGAGTGGCACTATTAGGAGGTATAGCCTTGTTGGAGGAAGCATGTCTCTGTGGAGACAGGCTTTGAGGTTTCATGTATGCTCAAGCCATGCCCATTTTGACAGATCATTTCCTGTTGCTTGCTGGTCAAGATGCAAGAACCCTCAGCTCCTTCTCCAGCACCATGTCTCCCTGCACACTGACATGCTTCCCATCACGATGATAATGGACAGAACCTCTCAAATATAAGCAAGCCACCCCAATTAAATGTTTTCTTTATAAGGGGGAGTTTTTTTTTTTTTTAAAGGGGACTTTTTGTAAGATGACATCAGGACTCTGGGCAGGTCCCCAAGGGGTGGGTCAGAATACTAACAAGGTTAGTCTTGAATTCAAAGTTAGCCTGGTCTGCATAGTGAGTTCCAAGCCAGTTAGAGCTCCATGGTTAGATTCAGACTCAAAACAAAAGAAAAAGTTTGAAATTAGTTGTTGTGGTTCACACCTCTAATCCCAGCATTTGGATCTGAGTCAAGGAGGACTGCAGCCTTGGGCTACATGGTAAGACCCTGTCTCAACACACCAAAACAGCCTGGAGTAGCATCCAGGTGGTTTATCTCAGCAGCACCTTGGAGGCAAAGGCAGGCAGATCTCTGTGCATTCAAGGCCAGCCTGGTACATGTGAGTTCCAGACCAGCCAAGGCTACGTAGTGAGACCCGCAGGGTGGGAGGAGGGGGGAGGTAAGAGCCAGTTGAAAGGCTCAGAGGTAAAGGTTCTTCCTGCCAAGCCCGATGACCTAAACTTGAACCCCAAAACCCATATGGTAGAAGGAGAGAACTGACTCCTGCAGACAAAGTTGTCCTTTGTCTTCTGTGTTAAAGGACCCATTCAGACACGGAGCAAAAGCAGATTAAAAGAAAGATCACACAATAGGATGCACACTAAAATGGAGGATCCCTTAGGACCATTTTAAAAGCTGCCATCACAATATCTAACATTTTACATCAGGAGTCAGTCATTTCTTTTCTTCCTCTATCTCTTTCTCTTCCTCCCTCCCTCCCTCCCTCCCTCCCCCCACCCCCCACCCTCCCCCCCACCTGTCTCATGTGGCCAAGGCTAACCCTGAACTCATAGATTATTGAGTTTGCCATTCTGATCCTCCTGCTGACACCTCCCAAACTCCAGAATTATGGTGTGTGTGTGTGTGTGTGTGTGTGTGTGTGTGTGCTATGTATATACACAGCTTGCATTGTTTTTAGGATTTATTAACATTATTATTATTATTATTATTATTATTATTATTATTATTTTAGTTTTTTGAGACAGGATTTCTCTGTGTAATTTTGGCTGTCTCAGAACTCCCTCTGTAGGCCAGGCTGACCTCCAGTTCAGTGATCTACCCACATCTGCCTCCCAGGGGCTGGGATTAAAGGTGTGTGCTACTACCCCACAACCCCACGGCCCACCCACCCCCTGCTAGGATTTATTTTTAATTGCATATATTTATGTATGTTTGTGTAGGTATGTGCATGTGAGTGCTGTTGCCCACTGAGCCACCAGAGGCATCAGATACCTTTGGAGCTGGGGTTACTGGTAGTGTGAGCCATGGGTCATGGGAACTGAACTCAAGTCCTCTAGATTGTTTCTCTAGTTCCCTCACCCCTACACCAAGTTTTCATTTTTACTGTTGATTTCACTAATTTTGTGAGTTTCCCCTAAATTCTAGTATCTTCCTACTTTCTTCACCTATACATTTAGTAATCTGCATGCTTAGGATAAAGAGAATGGACGAACTTCCAGCAGGCAAGTTCTGCCCATGTCAACAATGTCAGAACAGGACATAGTTTTTTCTAGAACCGCTTCTCTCCCCGTGAGAAAGCCATCGTGTAGAGCATGTCCCACAGTCAGCTCTGCAATCCGGTCTGCTTTCTGCATCTGTTAGATCACCCAAGCCCTTGCTCTATCTAATCTGGCTCCCTGAGATCTGAGCAAGCAGAGTGCAGGGCCAAGCTGCCAGGAGGAGGCCACAGGTAATGACAGTTCCAAGGAAGAATATTGACTTTGCTTTTTGACCATGGTTCTTTAGCAGTTGAAACTGATCTCATTATTTCACAATGCTTATACCAACCATGTTTTGGATGCACGATGGCCCTGTGACCCTCCTGCAAATAATCTTCCTATCTGTGGGCTACAGTGCCTGGGAAGCAGACCCGCCTGCATTAAACTGGCTCCCACTCTGAGTGGCCGCAGGCAGCTGGAAATCTGATCTAGGACCCACTTTACTGTTAAGGCCCATTGTTTTTGTGTACAAAGAACAATGACCCAGGCTGTTCTTCTTAAGCACTCTAGATTTTATACTATTAGAATGTCCCTCATTTTCTATTCATTTACTTTCTTTGAATAGCAAACACTCTTAGTAATTAGGAACAAAAATAAACACCCCACTGTTTTGTTTGGGACGGTTTTTGTGCATGTGTGTGTGTGGGGGGGGGGGGTTTACTGGGGTTTGAATCCAAACCTTGCTGATCTAAAGTATGGACCTCAGTTTCCAAGCTATGCTCCCAGCCACGCAACTCCTAAACTTTGAACAGTTTATTCCTACTTTACGACTAAAATTTATTTTTAAAAAAATTTCATTCTTCTCAAATTATACCCAAATATTTTATTTTTCTATTTGCCATTATTATTAGTAGTAGCAGCAGTGTGTGTGTGCAAGTGTGGGCACACTTGTGTCCACCTTGTGTTTGAGGCAAGGTCTCTGTGGTGGTTTCACTGAGATGTCCCCCTATAGTCTGGGCATTTGAATATTGGTCCCTAGTTGGTGGCTATTTGAGGAGATTAGGAGGTGTGGCCTTGCTGGAGGAAGTATGTCACCAAGAGCAGGCTTTGAGGGCTTGAAAACTTGCTGCTTCCAGTTCATACACTCTTCCTGGTTTGGGTTTGAGATGTGAGCTCTCTGCTGTAGCTGCTGCCTGCCATGCCTGCTGCTTGCTGGCCACACTTCCTGATGGGATCTGATATTGACCATGAACACCCATCTCTCTGAAACAGTACTCCCCAGAGAAGACCTTCCTTCTCCACATGGCCTTATCGTAGTGGTTTACCACAGCAATATTAAAGTAACAGAAGTTACCAGGGAGTGGGCTGTGCTGTTGCAGAACCTGACCAGGTTTCTTTTCTTGTCTTTCCTGAGAATGTCGAAGATCTTCAAACTTTGGACTGGAAAATTGGTTGAATGTTGTAAGTAAAGCTTAATGGTCCATCGTGGTAGGACTGTGGAAGGCAGTAGAGCTGGGGGCGATGCAGACTGTGGAGGCCCTGCTCAAGAGGTTTCAAAGGGAAAGAATATTAGGGGTGGGTGTTTGGTTGGAACCTCCAGCTTGCTCCTGCATGGTCTGAGAAGCCCCTCTCCTGTCTCTCTAAACCCCGCCCACTCAAACAAACAAACCACTCTCCAAACAAAAGAAGGCACCAAAAAGCCCAGTTCCACATTCTTGACTGCTACAGCAGCTCCTCCTCAGAAGTTGCCAGCTGCCCAAGTCCAGCCTAAAGCAGTCAGCTTTTGACCATACTTGGGCACAGACCCAGCTTGTGACAGACACGTTATCCCTTGCCTACAACCTATATCATCTCCCTGCTTTAGTCTGGGATTGGAGAACCCACCCAGGAGTTCTTTTGATCAAAAATTTAAAAAAAATCTGTTGTTATACTTTTTTTCTTTTTTTTTCTTTTTCTTTTTCTTTCTTTTTTTTTTTTTTTTTTTGGTTTTCCAAGACAGTGTTTCTCTGTGTAGCCCTGGCTGTGTCCTGGAACTTGCTCTGTAGACCAGGCTGGCCTCAAACTCAGAGAGATCCTGCTTCCTCTTACTTCCAAGTTTTGGGAGTAAAGGCCACTGCCATCTGGCATTGTTATACTTTTCAATTCAACTTGATCCGGCTTACTGCATCAGTGGAGAAATCTATTGGGGGGGGGGGCGAATAAACCCTATTAAGGGAACTGAGTTAGAGACTTTTCTTGTGGTATCTTCGCAAAGAGTGTAGCTGCTTTCTGCCTGTGTCCTAAGAACTTGCTTGAGGTTAAATTAAAAAGTCATGGATTGGCCGGGCTGTGGTGGTACACGCCTTTAATCCCAGCACTCGGGAGGCAGAGGCAGGTGGATCTTTGTGAGTTCAAGGCCAGCCTGGTTTACTGAACAAGATCCAGGAAAGGCACCAAAGCTACACAGAGAAACCCTGTCTTGGAAAAAAAAAGTCATGGATTAATTTCTTTGGCCAAAGGTATTTCAAAACAGCCCAATGCTGATTCTGCTGTGTTGTAATTTGTAAGGTCTACAATGAAAAAGAGCAAATGGTGCAGAAAAAAATACAAACTGTCCAAGAAAAAGAGCAAAATGGCCTATTGGTATATCATCTATAACATTTCATAAGCCTTCCTAAATGTTTGTTTCTGCTTTTCTCTAAAGAAATGTAACATTATTGGTCTTCTTGTAGTCCCAGTTGAATAAAAATTTAAAGCTGGCTTTTGAGTTAGAGAATGGCTCTCTCCTTCTTTAGACTCAAGCATGTTGTTAAAAGGAAAATGATACTCCCTGTATCATGCCAGAAGAAAGAGCCATCTTCTGATATGGGACACAAGAAAAACCAAATTAATTAAGGGACTATTCTATTACTACTAATCTCAATTCTTTGATTCTATTCTGATTCTTTAAACTTTTCTTAAAATATGAATTTTATATCAAAATTTACAAGATATATATATGTATATATATTAAACTTTGTTAAGATATTAATGGTCATATAGAGTACTAACTAATTCTAGAAAAAAGGCTTCAATTCGCTGCCTATATATGTTTTTGTGTTCGAGTCTTTATCAGTTTTCTGCAGGAAATCACAGCCAGGCCTAACATCAGCTGAAGTCTCCAGGAAGAAGATGGGGCCCCACAACAACAATAATTCCACGTGGACAATAGTAATATCACTAAGTTGGCAAACATCATCTACAGATCAGCTTTGGACTACAGACTGCTCAGAGCAATTCTAGATGGCTAGCTGAGAGGATCCAGTTTCAAAGGCTCCTTGAATAAGGACTTGAGATAAGCCCTGAACTTTGGCATTGTGTTCAGACTGGACAACAAAGGATATAGATACCTTTCCTAGAATTTGACAATTAACCCAAAATTTTTGTTTTCAGAATAAAGATACCTTCACCCATATCCAGCAGGAAGCAATTTTAAGAATATGACACCCACATTCCCAAAGAGGTAGTGTGGAGCAGGTGATTTTCTGATCTTTTAATGGGTTTTGGGTCTGGGATAATTTTCATTGTTCAGGAGTTGGTTACAAGTTGTTGTTAAGGATTAGGAAAGGGGCTAAGCAAAGGAGATTAGGTTTAAGGTTCTTGGTGGCACATGTCTGTAATCCCAGGGCTCAGGAGGCAGAGGCAGGTGGATCTCTGTGAGTTCGAGGCCAGCCTGGTCTACAGAGCTAGTCCAGGACAGGCTTCAAAGCTACAGAGAAACACTGTCTCGAAAAACCAAAAATAAATAAATAAATAAAATTTTAAAAAGATACATAGAAATGATAGAATAGAAGGCAGATTATTGAATCTACTTGGAAAAATAAAAAGAAGATATAGATATGATATATATAAAAAGATAGATTATTGAATCTACTTGTAAAAGACAATTACTAGTTTTAAATACTTTACATTGGATTGGATTTTGTATATTGTATACAAATTATATATATTGAGATTGATATTGTTAGAAAATACTATACATGTATTTTTAATCTTGTTCAAGATATTGTACTTACACCATTCATTTAATAATGTAATGAAATTTGCTGATCCTTGAATGTTATTATTACCAGCTATTAGGATATATAGAAATGAAAGTTAGTAGTTAGACATACAATAGAACTTGTAGTCATATTAAGTATGTTTTCAAGATTGAGTAGATGTATTTTAGATAGACAGGTTATCCTCAAACCCTTCAGAGATCTGCAGAATATGGCATTTAAAATATTTTAATAACTTAGAAATGTTTTTCCTTTTTTATGACTATGAGACATGTCAACTCCTGGCAGTACCAATCTACTTCAGAGAAAATATGGAGTTAACTTTCATTGTGGCAAAAGTTAACCACTGGACAACAAAGTATCCTCAGATCGACTGCTGACAAACAGGACAAAATGGACAGATAGGACATGAAACAAAGGACTACCAATTCTTGCCAGGACAAGTGTGGTTGTGGCTTTACAAAAGACATCTTCTGAGGCCAGGACAATGTGGCACCACCCCTAAAATGGCCTTTGCAATCTGGAAAAGGTACAGTGCCCTTGTCTTTCTTTCTTTCTTCCTTCCTTCCTTCCTTCCTTCCCTTCCTTCCTTCCTTCCTTCCTTCCTTCCTTCCTTCCTTCCTTCCTTTCTTTCTTTCTTTCTTTCTTTCTTTGTTTTTCGAGACAGGGTTTCTCTGTAGCTTTGGAGGCTGTCCTGGAACTCGCTTTGTAGACCAGGCTGGCCTCGAACTCACAGAGATCCACCTGCCTCTGCCTCCCGAGTGCTGGAATTACAGGTGTGCGCCACCACCGCCCGGGCAGTGCCATTTTCTTCAAAGGCAGCTGAACAGGCAGTGGACCGATGGCTTCTAATGTGCAGTGTGGAACAGCAGCTGAAACAGTTATTCTTGAAAAAGTAACTAAGCTGACAGAGTCTAACCTCTAAATGGTAGAATGGCATTTAATAAAAGAGTTGAAGCCACCCACAAGCCGAGAAGAATGGGATGTGGACATGAAGACACACACACAAGCCAAGAAGAATGGACAGCTGGAATTAAAAAATAAAAAAACACCAACAATTTCCAGAATTTAAAATCTGGAATCATGACATGACATGAGTGGAATTCAGGTGTTTCTGGTACATGGACTGCTCTCACCAAATGTGAGGTCGAACTGTTAACCTTGTGTACATCCTAGTTCACAAATGAGTCTGTCAGATATGCTAAGCCTATAGGCTGAAGATGATGCCCTAACACTGCGGAGAAACCTCAGGTGACTGTCCAGGCCACTGGCTGTTTCTGTCAACTCACATTTTTTGGGAAGCTGCTTGCATGCACTTCCTGGTTTTATTTTTGTTAGGTAATATTATTTCCTTCTTGGGTCTCTGAGGGAGTTTAAGATTAGTTAGTTATAGATGAAGATTAGACAGTTATAGTTATAGTTTTCCTTGTTAAGAATTTCAGAAAAGAAACTCACTAAAGAGGTGTTCAGTGTATAAATTTGAAAGACATGCCGGACGGTGGTGATGCATGCCTATAATCCTGGCACTTGGGAGGCAGAGGCAGGTGGATCTCTGTGAGTTCGAGGCCAGCCTGGTCTACAAAGCTAGTCCAGGATAGGCTCCAAAAAGCTACAGAGAAACTCTGTCTTGAAAAAGAAAGAAAGAAAGACATTATAAGCTAGTTCTGTTAGTAATGTAAGTTAGGATAGAAAGTGAATCAGGTATGTTTTGGACTTACCAAAATAGGATAGATAATAGAATTATTTTCTCTGAATTTGTCAAATGCAAATGGACTAGGCATTGTTTAGGTATTTATTGCTTGTATATATTGTATATAGTTATTGTACTTTTTGTATATAGTTTTTCTTATATTAGTTATAACTTTTTTCCTTTTTTCTTTTTACTAAAATAAAAAGGGGGAATATGGTGATATTTTATTTATGCTTAAATGTGATTTTATTTGTATGTTAATAAATAAAGTTATGCCAGGCTGTGGTGGTGCATGTACTCGGGAGGCAGAGGTAGGCAGATCTCTGTGAGTTTGAGGCCAGCCTGGACTACAGAGGGAGTTCCAGGAAAGGTGCAAAGCTACACAGAGAAACCCTGTCTCGAACCTCCCTGCCCACATAATAAAAAAAATTAAAAATAATAAACAACAAATAAATAAATAAATAAATAAATAAATAAATAAATAAATAAATAAATACCTGGGAGTCAGAGCTAACAGCAAGCCATAGCAGAAGTCTGGCAGTGGTAGCACACGCCCTTAATCCTGGTCACATGACAGGCAGATCTCTGTGTGTTCAAGGATACAGCCAGCATGGAGACACACACCTTTAATCTCAATACCAACCATAGCAGACCTGAAGGTCTGTATAGATGGGCAGTGACGAGGAAGTCATGTGGTTGGGTTTAGAACCAATGAGAAGGCAGGACAGAAAGTCAATAAAATGACAGACACACAGGAAGTAGATCTTTTTCTGAGGGGAAGGATGGCAGAGGCAGAGAAGGGTAAGAAGGAGGTTTTAAGTCTCAGCTCTTAGCTACTGCTCTGACCTCTTGGGCTTTTAACTCTGCATTTGGCTCTGTGTTTCTTATTTAATAAGACCATTACATCCACATTCCTCGATGGTTTCAGATCATTGCTGAGGCCAGGTAATGTGTAGTCTGTGAGGCTCTGTGTGTAGGTCTCAGAGAAACCGTTGGTTTTGAAGCTCTGGAAGTGAAGCCTGGCTTGTACTCTCCAGGGAGACCCCAAGGTGTTGGAGTTGCCAGAGTTGTTGGATGTCTACCAAGAAGAGCTGCGCATAGGGAGTGGAACCACCCTGTTTTGTCTCAGCTACTGTTCTCTTGCTATGACACCATGACACCATGACCAAAGCAGCTTATAAGAGAAAACTGCCACAGACCTGCTTCGGCTGGGTGGGGGGGGGGTGGGGTGATTCAGGCCCCAAAGAGGATGGCGGGGGGAACAACTCCATCTGAGGGTGAATCGGGATGGCTGCCATCAGTGTTTAATTGAAAAAAGAATACACCTTTTATACTCTATAGTTGCATATAGGATTAAATGAGAGAAAAGGGGGCATGTGAGCTGGGGTGTGGCTTGATCAGGGCTTGAGGAATCTAGCATTGACCTTGAAAAAAGGTATGAACCAAGTGTTAACTGGTAAAAGGACTTCTGGGGAGCAGGCACTATACTACAATTTCTTAGTCTTACTATATGGGCCTGTTCCTCTCATATGCTCCCAAAGGGAAGGTCCTAGTGCCTTACTCTTTCCCATTATACCACACCATTCTAATTTCTCTATACTTATTAACTGAATACTTGCCCTTAATAGCCCCAGGCTCTGGATCTGAACTGTAGGCATTTCATCCTTGGGATCAGGTATGTCCAGTAAATCTCTAATATTCCTGTTCTTGGTGAAATTAGGAGGCCACAATGGAATTTCTAGTTCTGCAGTGGCAGGGATTTTTTTCCAAAGAATTATTTTGTTTAGAGATTGTACACATTTTCATCCTTTACCAAAGCCCACACAAAATTCCCTGAAGGGAAAGGCATTAATATTGAGAATCATTAAAAATGAAAGTGAAAATGTGCTGGAGAAGTGTGGTCTTTAATGTTGAAATGCTGGAATTTTGTCAAGCAGCAATGGTCACCTTGTGGTCCATACCAGAAAGCATTTAATTGGGGGCTTGCTTACAGTTTGAGAAGATGGGCCCATGATAATCATGCTGGAAGTATGGCAGCAGACAGGCAGGAATCGGTCCTAGAGAAGAAACTGAGAGTTTACGTCTGACCTGCCGGTTGCAGGGAGAGAAGAGAGGAGGGGGGGAAACTGGCTTGTGTAGTCAGTAGTCCTGTGTCCTGCCTGACCCCACAGCTGCTCATACCCAAATAAACATACAGGTGCTCATATTAATTATGAACTGCATGGCCATGGCCTGTGGCTCAAGCTTCTTGCTAGCTAGCTCTTATAACTCAGCCTATTTCGATTAATCTGTATGTTGCCACATGTTCCGTGACTTTACCTGTGTGCTCTCTGGATAGCAGGATGGCGCCTCTCTCTTCCTGTCTGTTTGCTTGGATTTCTGCCTGCCTCCAAGTTGTCTTGCCATAGGTCAATGCAGCTTTCTTTATCAACCTATCAAAGCAACACATATTCACAGCATACAGAAAGACATCCCACAGCAGGCTTGGGCTTTTGAAACCTCAAAGCCCATTCCCCAGTGATACACCTACTCAACAAGTTCCACTAATTGGAGACCAAGCATCCAAACTTATGAACCCACAGGGGCCATTCTCACTGAACACCCCCCAAAAGGATATTACAGATGGCAAAGCTGAAAGAGGAAGCACTTAGAGCCATTAAGTCTTTTGACACAAAACATGGAGCTACAAGAATATGCACTGCAGGGTTTCGATCCTGATCCTGCTTTGGTCCAGTATTCACTCACTATGCCCTTACTCTTTCCTTTTGGAATGATGAGTCTTTTCCATAACAATATGTTGGAAATATGTAATTTGCTTTTTTTTTATTTTACAGGAGACTTCAATTAGAGATTTCCTTGAGTCTCTGACAAGACTTGGACTTTTAAGCAGTGTTGAAACTGAAAATCTATGGGAACTTTTGAAATTTGACTAAAAACATTGCTTTTTTTTTCATTTTTATTTATTTTTCTATTATCAGCTTGATACATTATCTCTTTTTTTGTTGTTGTTGTTGTTGTTGTTTTTCGAGACAGGGTTTCTCTGTGTAGCTATGCACCTTTCCTGGAACTCACTTGGTAGCCCAGGCTAGCCTCGAACTCACAGAGATCCACCTGGCTCTGCCTCCCGAGTGCTGGGATTAAAGGCGTGTGCCACCACCACCTGGCTATAAATTCTTATTCTAATAGTGATAGTGAAATGTTTCACTGAAGCTTGCTCAGTGATTGTGTAAAAACAAAACTTATTATAAGCCACAGTCATCCTAGGGTCCCCCCTGCTATGTAGCCTCCCTGCATCTGTGGGTGGCAGTCTGATTGTTCTTTGCTTTATATCTAGTATCTACTTATAAGTGAGTACATACACCATGTTTGTCCTTCTGGGTTTGGGTTACCTCACTCAGGATGACTTTTTCTAGTTCCATCCATTTGCCTACAAATTTCATACTGTCATTGTTTTTCTCTGCTGTGTAGTACTCCATTGTGTATATGTACCACATTTACTTAATCCATTCTTCAGTTGATGGGCATCTAGGTTGTTTTCAGGTTCTGGCTATTACAAATAGTGCTGCTATGAACATAGTTGAGCATGTAACTTTGTGGTATGATTGAGCATTTCTTGGGTATATGCCCAAGAATGGTATGGCTGGGTCTTGAGAAAGATCGATTTTCTACCCAATATTCTGAGAAACCGCCATACTGATTTCCACAGTGGTTGTACAAGTTTGCATTCCCACCAACAGTGGAGGAGTGTTCCCTTTGCTCCGCTTCCTCTCCAACATAGACTGTCATTAATGTTTTTGATCATAGCCATTCTGACAGGTGTAAGGTGGTATCTCAGAGTCGTTTTGATTTGCATTTCTCTGATGATTAAGGATGTTGAGCATTTCTTTAAATGTCTTTCAGCCATTTGAGATTCTTGTTTTGTGAATTCTCTGTTTAGCTCTTTAGCCCATTTTTAATTGGATTGTTCAGTATTTTGATGTCTAGTTTCTTGAGTTCTTTATATACTGTAGAGATCAGTCTTCTGTCAGATGTGGGGTTGGTGAAGATCTTTTCCCATTTTATAGGCTTTTTTTTTTTTTGTTTTTTGTCTTATTGACCGTGTCTTTTGCCCTGCAAAAGCTTCCCAGTTTCAGGAGGTCCCATTTATTAATTGTTGTGCTCATTGTCTGTGCTGCTGGTGTTATATTTAGGAAGTGATCTCTTGTGCCAATGCGTTCAAGAGTACTTCCTACTTTCTCTTCTATTAAGTTTAGTACAACTGGTTTTATATCGAGGTCTTTGATCCACTTGGACTTGAGTTTTGTGCATGGTGACAGATATGGATCTGTTTATAAACTTTTACATATTGACATCCCGTTCTGCCAGCACCATTTGTTGAAGATGCTTTCTTTTTTCCATTGTATAGTTTTGGCTTCTTTGTCAAAAATCAAGTGTTCATATGTGCGTGGATTAATGTCAGGGTCCTAAAGACATTTCTTGCACTATGATATGCCATGAAACTATTGGGGGCCAGTGGTGGTTTGAATGATAAATGCCCCCTAGTCTCTTAGCTGAGCTCTTAGGTGTTTCTGCTGGTATGGCTAGTGCTTGCTGCTGCCATGATTCCAATGATGATGGTGATGTGGACTCATCTCTCTAGTACACCACACGCTCAAAACAAGCCAGCCCTTTCTTCTATAAGATGCCTTGGCCATAGTGTCTCATCAGAGAAATGGAACAGTAACTAAGACGATCTCTCTTGCTGTTTCCCAGGCACTGGATGGACACTCATGCTAGCCGGCTTGTGAGCTTCCAAGCCGTTCTGCTGTAGGAGTGCTGGGATACAGATACACATTTCCACATCTGGCTTCTTACATGACTCATCAGGTTTGTCCTGCAAGCACCTTCACCTGGTAGGCCATCTCACTAGCACCTTGCTCTGTGAGATCTGGTCCCATACTGTAAGCCAGGCTCTCCTGGGACTCATTATGTGGCTCTAGCTGTCTCCTGGTAGGCCATCTCACTAGCACCTTGCTCTGTGAGATCTGGTCCCACACTATAACCCAGGCTCTCCTGGAACTCACTATGTAGCTCTAGGTGTCTTCAAATGCACAGCTTCTGCCTCAGGATCCCAAGTGCTGGGAACATGTGAACTATGTGTTCACATACTGTTTAGCAAAGCCTTCCCAAATAAGTAGTGATTTCCCCTAAAGAAGAGGAGTTGATCATATGGTCAATCACTGGTTGAAAGCATCCTGATTTAAATATAGATAAACAAAGAAATGCAAGTTCTTTATATGTTAGTGTTTTAGGGTTTTTATTGCTGTGAAGAGATACCATGACCATGGCAACTCTTATAAAGAAAGCATTTAACTGAGGTGTCTTGTTTACAGTTTCAGAGGTTTAGTCCATTATCATCGTGACAGGGAACATGGCAGCATGCAGGCAGATGTAGTTCTGGCTATGTCGTTGTGACCAGAAGGCAGCAGGAAATAAACTGTCACACTGAGGGAAGCTTGAGCAAAAGAGACATCAAAGCCCACCCCCACAGTGACACACTTCCTCCAACGAAGCCACACCTCCTAATAGTGCCACTCCCTTTGGTGGCCATCTCTCAAACCTCCACAGTTAGTATGCATTTAAAATATTGCTAAATTCTTTTTTGAAATATGAAATAAATACATCATAATTAAGGAAGGATAGTGTCCAAGGGGTCCCTCCTGGTCCAACCTATTATCAATGTAAATATTCCCTGCTGGTAAAGTCTAGTGACAAGACAGCCTTCTGCTGCATGAGACATTCCATGTCATTGCCAGTAACTCTGTTAGCGAGTCATTAGAGGTCATGCACATGACTCTAGACTGAGTGTTCTGTACAACTTAAAAAGAAAATCAAATATAAGGTGGACTAGAGGGAAGAAATGGAGGTTGATAGAATTATATTCCATTGTATACATATATTAAATTCTCAAAGAATAAAAAAAATATTTTAAAAAATGTAGTTCTTGCCCTAAAGAAGATACCTTGTTCACAAAGGTCAGGCAATAACTGTTACAACATCAGACAAGATATTTAAAGACCCACAGAATGGCCCAGACCCAGCCTGGCAGAAACTCAGGAGGTACTGTACTGACGTGCCTGTCTGGCTGAGAGATCTCACTGACCTCACCCTGAATGTCATTATAATTTCTCGTTTACCTGCTGGAGCTTGACACTCTATGGCCAAAGTGATCCAGAGAGTCAATAGAGCTAAAATGCTTGTTTTAAACTGGGCTCTGTAAATTAGTTGTCTTTGGGAGGAGCAGTATTTTACTTTGTAGCTCAGGCCTGCCTGCCTGAAGTTTACCATGTAGTCCAAGCTGGACCAACTCAGGATCCTCCATCTTCAGCCTCTCAAGTGCTGGGATCACAGGCCATATCAGACATTTTCAGAACATGAACCTGATCTTCTCTGTTTGGCCACATGGTCTTGAGCAGGCTTCTGTTTCTGTTTTCTCCTTTGTGAAAGGAGTAATGGGTGAGCTACATGACAAGCTTAGATGATTTACTAACATGAGTCACTTAAGCATCTTGTCCACCACCTCAGATAGTGTCTTGTTTACACACACACACACACACACACACACACACACTAGAATGTGGACCTCTTACCACTTTGCCTAGGCTGGCCCCCAGTGCCCGGTCTTCACCTCTGTCTCTCTAGTAACAGAGTATAGGCTGTACCACTGTACCCAATTCTATTTTCCCATTTTCCTTCTAATCTATTATCACTCTTTTTTTTCTTCTTGTTTTTGATTTCTGAAACAAGGCTTCTCTGTGTAGCTCCAGCTGTGATGGAACTTGCTCTGTACACCAGGCTCATGGATCCCTGAGAACTGGAATTACACATGGTTGCGAGCTGCCATGTGGGTGTTGGGAATTGAACTCAGGTCCTCGGGAAGAGCAGCAGGTGCTTTTAGCTTCCACGCCACCTCTGCAGTCCCCTTGCTTTCTACACTTGATCTTGCCAAAAGGCAGAGAACCAGTCAACCCCCTTCCTTCATTCCCTTTTCTCTTTCTCCCCATTTTCTTCTTTTGTTAATTTTTTATTTTATGTAGATGGGTGACCTGAATGCATGCCTGTTCACCATATGTGTGCCTGGTGCCTGAGCATGCTAGAAGAGTGTGTTGCACGTCCAGGAACTGGAGTTACAGTTGTGAGCCACCATGTGGTGCTGGGAACTGAAACGGGTCCTCTGGAAGAACAGCCAGTGTTCTCCAGCCCTGTTGTTTTGAGCCAGAGTTTCTTGTAGCCTGGGTTGGCCTCAGACTCAATGTTGACCTCAGGTATTGGAATTACAGGCATGTGTATCCATACCTATTTTATATATTGCTGGTGGTCAAACCCAGGGCCACCTACATCCTAGGTAAACATTCTACCAACTGAGATACACCTTCAGCCCATCAGAGTTTTGGGGGTGTTGTTGTTTATTTTGTTTTGTTTGTGTGAATAACAGAGGACAGCTTGGTGGAGTTGATTCTCTCCTGCTGCACGGGTGCCTGAGATTGAACATAGGTTCACAGCCTTGGCAGCAGGTGCCTTTACCAGCTCAGCTATGTCCATGGCCTTGATACTGTTATTAACAATCATTTAGGCAGCAGAATTAGTTCACTGAAGCTAAGCTACTTATAAAAGAATATAGAGCAAACCACAACTCAAGCAGAGAAGTTGACTTCAGAGCCTCTGTTTTCTAAGCCCCCACCACAACTGCTAGGCTATCTGCCAGGCAACTGTTTGAGATAAGAGAGCTACAAATCTATCTGACTATGTGTTGTGCTACCCCACAAACAATGTACTGCTATGAGACAATGCCTGGCAACAGAATGCAAATGAAATTAATTTTCCAAAGTTTGCTAACTTCCAAAGAACACAGGGAAACATAACATCAGACTTATGGGTCATGTAAATTGCATTTAATTTGTAAAACTGGATTATCAATTTGGCCTCTGACGTAGATTTCTAAATCAGTCCCCTTAAATTAACAGTGAGTAATCTGTTGTTTCTTGAAGTAACAAAAGACGTCAGAGTATTGCTTATGACTCGCTTATCACAGAAACCATCCAGGTCACTCAGGAAAGTTAAAATGCTGACCTATATCCAGTGACACACACAGCCACTGAAATAAAACAGGACAGTTTTAATTTCCCACACTTGGAGCTGAAACCAAGCTCTGGTCCCCTTTGTTGGCCATACATGTTATCTATAGATAGATGTGAATCTGGCTGATGGCTGGTGCTGGGATGCAGGGAACTGCTACACCAGAATGCCATATGACCCCATTGATCTGGCCCTACATTTTGTAGAAATAAATACATTACAAAAGTAATCCTTATGCAAGGTGAAAACCAACCCAAAAAAAGGAATTACATTTATAAAATAAAGGAATACTGATGGTATATGTCTTTAATCCTAGCACTTGGGAAGCAGAGGCAGGTGGATCTCTGAGTTCAGGTCAGCCTGGTCTACAGAATTAGTTCTAGGACAGCCAGGACTACACAGAGAAACCGTCTCAAAAAAAAAGGGGGGGGGATACTCTTTTTACACATTCATTTCAGAAGGAACATTATATAACCTGAACTTTATTTATACCTGGCAAACAATATTTTTATTTTAACAATATTTTATTTTTAACAATATTTACTATTATGTTTTTGCTATAAATTACTACCAATATTTGTGGTATATGTGTGTGTATTTTTTTTTGCATATTATAGTGCATACATGGAGACCAAAAGACAACTTGTGGGAGTCAGTTCTGTTACCTGTAACACATGTGCACATATGCACGCACACACGCACACACACACACACACACACACACACAATCTGTAAAGTCTCAGGTTGCCCACACTGCTCTCTATTTCACTATGAAGCAGAGGATGACTTTGAACTCCTGATTCTCCTGTTGCTATCTTCCAGGTTCTGATTACACATGCAATAGTATACCTGACTACCAGAGATTCTCCATTTTGTTTGTTTGTTTGTTTTTTGTTGGCTGCTTTTTGGCAGTACTAAGGCTCCAACCTGGAGCTTGTACATACTAAGCAATGTTTTACCTCTGAGCTGCACACACTCCCCTCATGATGTTTCAAAATGTCAATATTTTACTCAAAATGTATACATTTTGTGTTTCTATAGAATAGGGAATACTCTAGTAATTTCTTTAGTAATAAAAATTTGCATTAACAACCCCCCTCCCATCAACAGGGTCTTGCTATGTAGTCCAGGCTAACCTTAACTTCTGACACTGTCCTGTTTTATGTTGCTATAACAACATATCACAGACTGGATAATTCATAATGAATAGAAATTTATTGATGCATAGTTCTAGAGGTTGGGAAGCCCAAGATGAAGGGGCTGGATCTAATAACGACACTCTTGCTGTGAGATCTCCTAAGAAATAAGGAGGTCTGGAAAACGAGAGGAAGGTGGGGGAACTGAACTTGTCCCCTTAGAAGGAACTTGTTCCCTTCATAATAGCATTTATCCAGCCACTCTATCCTTATGATCTAATTACCTCTCATTAAGCCCCACCTCCTAATGCTGTTACATCAGTGCTTAAGCATTCAATCATAGCCCATTACCTGATTTTTTCCCTCTCTCAATTTCTATTGGTCACATTTACTCATATGACTCCATGAGATTTCTACAAGAGGACAGTGATTTTAGGCTTACCTATTACCTATTTTTGAATGACTTACCTTTATCTATAAATTGATTTAATCTTTTCTATCTGTTGGCACAAAAGCAAGTAGGTTTGAATCAATGAATCAGAATGATCTAAGTGTGAATGTAATTATGATTTTAACCTTGGGGCTTTCTATTTAATAATATTTTCACTGGCACTACCTGTGGCTTTCTGTATGAGTAACCTGACTTGGCAACATAATCCAAATCCCAAACCTCAAACATAATTAAATATGCTGTTCTCATTAGACAGTTATCATTCCGTTAGTTCTCTACTATGTTGTCTATTCCAATGTAGTGCAATTTTCAAGTTTCTATGTGTCCATTAAAAGGTAACATTATTCTTTCAATTTGAACACGCAAGTACTCATTACATGGCTACATAGTTTCAATTAATGTTGCTGACTCCTTCCTGGTGCAAATATTGGATCAGGCCCTAGTCCAGTGCCCTACCACCAGGAAAGGACAACATTCCAGACTCCAGCTGTTCATCACTTGAACCTATGCACCCCCTACCCTCCTACGCCACTGACATTGTGCAATGGAAGTCTCAAATAACTTCTCAGACCCTTTCCTCCACCAATGACTGCATTTGGTTCTCAAATGCTCTCCTTGTCAAAACTCAGTCTATTCTCTTCCCACCTTTGTAGTGTTTTCTAAAATAGGATTAACTCTCAAAATTGTCTTTTCCAATGCCTATGTGATAAATATCCAAACAATATGAGGTCGGAGTTTATCAACATTATTCCATTTGCTAACACTAGAAGCCCCTTTTCATCCTGTTTCAGGGATATGACAACTCATTCCATATTAGAATGAACACACTGCTGTGGGATGTCTTTCTGTATGCTGTGAATATATGTTCCTCCCATTGGCTGATAAATAAAGCTGTTTGGCCAATGGCGAGGCAGAATAAGGGTAGGTGGTACATTCAAACTGAGGATGGAGATGAAGAAGGGTGGAGTCAGGCAGAAGCTGTGAGCCACTGACAGGAGAAGCAAGATGTGAAAGAACAGGTAATGCCATGAAGCCATGTGGCAAAACATAGATTAATAGAAATGGGTTAAGTTATAAGAGCTAGTTAATAATGAGCCTGCGCCATAGGCCATACAGTTTGTAATCAATATTAAGCCTCTGAGTGATTATTTTATAAGCAGCCGTGGGACCTCAGGTGGGAGAGATATGTCCAGACACCAAGGCCAGGTGGGACAGAGGAATTTCTGGCCTCAACACCCTCCTCTTAAATGGCTTGATATTACACTATTCTAATTCTCTACTTCTTCAGCCAGGCCTCTTGACCTTTTCTGCCCATGCCCCATCTCCCTAGCATTTCTATTGGGATTACGCTTATCTTCCATCTTCTAATACTACAACACTTCAATTGTGTCTATAATAAAGACTCCCAAACTCACATCCAAAGGCTCTACATCTCCCATTTCCAAGGACTACCTGAATGTGGGTCTTTCCTTTGAGGCAGGATCGCCCATCACCCATGCTGGACTAGAACTGGTCTTAAACTTACGGCAATCTTTCTGTTTTTTTTACCCCTCCCCTGGTGCTAGGCTTACAGGCGTGTACCACTATATCTGTTTTGGCTGATTTGGGGGATGGGTTGGTATCACTGTTGTTTTGAGAGAGGGTCTTACTGTGTAGAGCTGGCTGGCCCGGAACTTGCCTCCTGCCCCTGCCTCCCCAGTGCTGGGATTACAGGTATGAACCAACACGCTGAATTTCTTAGTAAGATTTTGCTTGTTTCTGCCAAACTATCTATCTACCTCTTTGCAATCCACTGAGTAATCTTTTAAAACATCTTTTTACTTGGGTATGGTGACATGCTCCTATAACCCTAGCAGTAGGGGAACAAAGGCAGGAGGACTGGGAGGCCTGGGCTATGAGTGAGACCATGAATCAAATAAAAACAGTACATATCATGGGTGTTTAGACACCTGTATGATACGACACTATGAGTATGATATTCTGTATTATGTCCCTTTTTGTTTGTTTGTTTGGTTTTTCGAGACAGGGTTTCTCTGTGTAGTTTTGCACCTTTCCTGGAACTTGCTCTGTAGACCAGGCTGGCCTCACAGAGATCCACCTGCCTCTGCCTCCAGAGTGCTGGGATTACAGGTGTGCGCCACCAGCGCCCTGTGGTGATATTGTGTTCCCCAAAATATTGTGTACCCTAATAAACTTATCTGGGGTCGGAGAACAGGACAGCCACTAGATATAGAGCCCAGAAAATAGTGGCACATATGCCTTTAATCCTATCACTTGGGAGGCAGAGATCTGTCCAGATCTCCGTGAGTTCAAAGCCACACTGGAAACAGCCAGGCATGGTGACTCGAGCCTTTAATCCCAAGAAGTGATGGCAGCAAGCAGAAAGGTATATCAGGCATGAGGACCAGGAACTAGCTGGTTAAGCTGTTAGGCTTTAGAGCAGCACAGTTCAGCTGAGAGGCTTCAAGTCTGAGGAAACAGGATCAGCTGAGGAATTGGAGAGGTGAGGAAACTGTGGCTTGTTCTGCTTCTTTGATCTTCCAGAGTTCACCCCAATACCTGACTCCAGGTTTGATTTTATTAATAAGACCTATTAAGATCTGTGCTACACGGCCCAGCTTATGTCCTTATTTAAAAGGCTTCTAGAATGAAAGCCAAGTTCTAACCCCTTCCTGATCTCACCTTAATGGAACTTTTCATTCTCCTTTGCAACCAACTATGCCTCTAAAGTGGAGCTGGAAAGGCCTCTCTGTTTCCCAACCTACCCATTTCTGTGTCTCCCTTCACCCGTTTCCTTTGCCAGATCACTGGCTCTCGGAACCCGTTTCCCTGGAACACAAGCCCTAGGATTCACTCGGAACTGTTTCCTAGGGAACCCTCAGTTAACTGAAGTTATTTCTTCCTTCTACTTAGTTCCTTGCAACACTTACCTTGTTATCTGCCAACAATTTGGTTGTTTTAAGCATGTTCCATTTCTCCTGCTCTAGTCTAAGAAAATATCAAATGGTGTGTTCAGCAGGGAGGAACCTCCTTGGGAAGTTGCTGGGTTCTGATCAGAAGTCACTAAAAGTGCAGGAGGCTGAGTGTGGTGGCTCATAGCCTGGAACCTAGCACTCCAGAGGTTGGTCAGGATTGACATGACTTCAAGGCCAGCATAGACTACATATTAACACACTGTCTCAAAAGAGGAAAGGGGGAGGGGAGGACGGAGGAGGAAAAAGAAAGCTAAGATAGTCAAGAAAAACAGGGAAGAACAAAGTCAGGAATTGAGCCCACAGCTCCCAACTTCCACCCAATGCTCTCTACTTCTGAAACATTCTGGCTCTACAAGATCTGCAAGAGCTCTTTCTTCCTTTCCATTTTGATGATTTTTAATCACTGTGCTGCTTACAAGTTAAATGGAGTGAAAGAATGGGGCAGGGAGGGGGGGGTGTTCGGAGTCTGTCTTACTTTAAAAGATCTTAGCCTTGGAGGAGCATCATAGCATGGCACAGGCCTGTAATCTCAGCCCTAGGGCTGAGGAAGGAGGCTGGTTAAACTGGAGGTCAGCTTAAGCTACACTGTACAGCCCCGTCTGCCAGCGGCTCCCATTCATTTGTGCTGAGTTTGGAGTTGCAAAGCTTTAGCGGGGGAGGTCTGAGTGACAGCTAGTGCTAAAAGGGCCTTTGTTTGTTTTGCTTTTTAGAGACAGGGTTTTTCCGTGTAGTTCAGGCTGTCCTGGAACTTGCTCTTTAGGCCAGGCTGGACTTGAACTCAGAGATCCACCATCTTCTGCCTTCACTATGCCCAACTAGAAAATGGTTTTTATTTCATCCTCCTACCCCACAAGGCAAGGACCTGACCCAGGGCCTTGTGCTTGCTAGGCAATTGCCCTACCACCGAGCTAAGTCCCCAGCCCCAGGAAATGGCTTTTAAATGTGAGAGAGGGGAAGAAAACAAAAACAAACGAAAAACCCCAAAACAAAAACTTAAAAGCTACATAGGTCATCTTGGTTTGGTAATAAAAGTTATTCAAAAATAGAAAAGCTGTGCCTGGCGGTGATGGCACATGCCTTTAATCCCAGCACTCGGGAGGCAGAACCAGAAGGATCTCTGTGAGTTCGAGGCCAGCCTGGTCTACAGAGTGAGTTCCAGAAAAGGGGCAAAGCTACACAGAAAAACCCTGTCTCAAAAAACAAACAAACAAACAAACAATTTAAAGTTTAGGCCAGCAGTAGCACACGCCTTTAATCCCAGCACTCAGGAGGCAGAGGCAAGGAAAAACTCCTGAGTACAAGACAAACCTGGTCTACAAAGCGAGTTCCAGGACAGCTAGGGCTGAGAAACAAAAGAATAAAATAAATCAAAATGGGGGGCTGGAAAGATGGCTCAGTGCTTAAGGGACCCAAAGGACCCAGGTTCAAATCCCAGCAACCATATGGTAGCTAACAACTGTCTGTAACTCAAAGATCTGACCTGCAGGCAAAACATCAATGCACATAAAATAAAAAGTAAATAAAAAATTACACACACACACACACACACACACACACACACACACACACACACACACATGACTACAAAAGGGAAATACAGGGTGCTAAAGAGATGGGCCTTAAAGTCGTGTAACTTCGGCAATGTCTTCACACTGGCCCTGTTTTAATAGGGCTGGGACTGCATCAACCCTTTTTGAACATGAAGACAAAGGAAAGTCACACTTAAAAAACATTCTATTGCACCATATTGCAACCCGCGAACCCTGAGAAACATTCTGGCGCGATCAAAGCCTCTGTAACCACACCGGACTGGTCCTTGATAGCCACTGGGAAACTCGTTTCCATAAAGGAGCTCCGCATCCCGCGGAGAGGCGGGAACCTCTCCCTCGGAATACGGTCCCCGGGCACAGTGCACAGTGGCCACACAACCGAGCTGCACGGAGAAAGCCCAGCGATGGCGCTCACCGGCCTCCCCTGAAATACAGGTGTCGCCCGGCCGAGGACCCAGGACGGTGCCGGAGGCTGCGGTCAGCATGGACCAGCCGCGGGGCTCACAAAGCGGATCGCTGGCTCCGCTAGCATGGAGCGCAGGCGCCGCAAGGGCGGGGGCGCGCTCGGCGATCGGGCGGGCAGCGCGCCCTCGGCCCCGCCTTACGCGTCAACCAGCCGGCTGGGGAGCGGCGGGCCGCGCGAGGGCGGGAAGCGACCGGCCGGCCGGCACCTGCCAGGCCCCGCGGTCCGCGCCCTTCGCTCCCGTCACTGCGCAAGGCTAGCCTTCCTCTTCCGCCCCTCCCACATTCCCCGGCGGCAGCTGGCCCCACCCCTCTCTCGCGGCGGCCCGGCCGTCTGTGACGTCGGCAGGCCCCGCCCCCTCGGTATAAATACTGGCGTCGCTGGCGCCGCCTTCCCACACTCTCTGGCTCAACTCTCGGCCGCGGTGTTTCCGTTTCTCTCCCTGGTCGTCGCCTCCTGCTCGGCTCTTCTCCTCCTTCTCGCTCTGCTGCTCTGCGGTGTGACGAGGCTGAATCCTCTCCCCACTCAGTCCGCGCCTTCCCTCTCTCTCTCTCTCGCGCCGCCCCATTTCTCCGGTTCGGCTGCCGCCGCCACTGCTGCTCAGCTGGTGTCGGTGCCGCGCGTTTCCCCCACGTCGTCCCCGCAGCCTATGGCCCAGGCCGCCTTGGGTATTTCTGCTCAAGGTAACCACATCCCTCTTTAAAAATTCCGCCGAAAAAGAGAAGACGCTTTACCCGACTCTTTGGGCCGTTATCTCACGTGAGTACCGGGCTTGAGGGGCGCGGGAGGGTCGGGCGCCTCGCCTGGGCCACGCCGCCCTCGGTGTCCCCGCAGTGCCCCGCAGCCGGCGGCCGCGAACATGGCGGCCGGCGGCGTGTGTGGCGGCTGCCGGTGGCCCCGGCGGCGGCGGCCGGCACCTCGCGAGCCTGGGCGGCCGCCGGCAGCCGCGGTCGGGCGAGGGGGCGTGTGCGCGTGGGGCCGCGCTCGGGGGCAGGCAGGCGGGGGTCGCCGTCCCTTTGCCGGCGGCAGGCGGCCCCCACCCCGCTCCCGTGGTGCATTGCTGTTTCCGGGGAGGGGGGCCCCGGCGGCAGCCCCGAGGGGCTCGGGTCCCGCCGCCCGCCCCGGGTCTGAGTGCCGGCTGGGGGCTGTGATGCCGGCGGGCCGGGCAGCGCGACGGGCTGCGGCGGCCGGGGCGCCGGGTTATGAATGGAGCGGGGCGGGCCTCGAGCCGGCATCTGGTGACAGCTGGGAGGAGGCTGGATTCTTGCGGGCGGAGGGGGAGTGCGGAGAGCGCGGTCCCCCTCTGGTGGAGGGAAGTTGACCTCACTCCGGGGCCCGGCGGCGGGGAAGCCCGGGTGTCAAGTAGCAAGCGGGTAGGCCTTTGGCCCCTTCTGGAAACCTCGGCGCTGCTGCCCCGCCCCTGCGGCGCTCCTGATTGGGCCAAGTCGCTTTCATTTACCCCAGTCACCCTGAAGCCTGGAGATTAGTCACCATGGCTTCGTTTTCTGGTTCTCGCAGTGATCGCAGGGCAGAAAGAGGGCGAAGGGTTGGGTGGATGCGGCTTATCAAGTCCTGTGTTCGCTGCCAGCAGTTAGTGAGGACGAAAGTATCATGTATCTTGAATGCGTCGGTCGGGGACACTGTTTACCTGCTCGGGGTGCTTGAACAGACCGAACTCAATTTTGTGATGGGAATGGTATGTTAGGCTGTTCAGTGTTCTGCCGTGTTTGTCCATTATTAAATGCTCAGTCTGAGTGAGAGCTGATTAACTTCTTTATCCCCCACCGAGTGCTCAGGAAAGGAGCGTGTGGACTATACGAACTAGCCTGGCAGAAATAGTCTGACATACGAGAACATGGTTGTACTTACAGGTCATGCCATTAAGGCCTGAGGCATTCACCTTAAGTAGGAAAGAATGTTTAAATAAAATTGTAGATAGTAAAGATAAATCAGATAATCAATTTGTTTCTCTACCAGGGTTTTATTTAATATGATTCTTAACAAAGGGATTGGAGTGGCAACAAGGCTCCCCGGCTAACATTGTGCTGTAGTTGTCTTAGCTCCCAGCCGTTTTACTAAAGTGTATTAGAGACCTCAGAACCGCAAGAGCTAAACTTTTAGTATTTCCATATATTAAATACAGCTCCACACTCTGATTTTTAAAGCCTTACTTTGTAGCCCTGACTGACAAATTGCTAATTTGCTTCCCACCTCAGACTAGTGCTGGAATTACAGGTTTAAGGCAAGTCTGGCTTCTGTTAAGTTTTAACAAAGAAGTGATGCACAAGGTTGTACATCTTAATTCCAGGAAGTTTTTGAAGCCAACCTTGGCCACATAATAGCAAAATCCTGTGTCTGGAGAGAGGAGAAACCGCTCTATAATCTAAATCTATCAAAATGTAGAATATTGCTAACACCCACAAAGTTCCCTTGATAGTTCATGTCAGTTCCTGTAGAGGCCTGCCTGGTCGTCCCCCCCCCCATCAAAAAACTTAAATGGAATCAATAGATAAGCATTCTTTTGTGTATGAGGCTTTTACTTAGCATATTTTTGTATATTAATCAATAGGTTGTTCCTTAGTAGTCATCATTGTATGAATATATGTCTGATTAAAAATAAAACCTTTGCTGGGGGGTGGTGGCACACACCTTTAATCCCAGCACTTGGGATGCAGAGCCAGGCTGATCTCTGTGAGTTCAAGGCCAGCCTGGTCAAAGAGCGAGATCCAAAACATCACGAAGAAACCCTGTCTTGAAAAAACCCAAATAAATAAATAAAACCTTTTTTTTTTTTTTGGAAAAGTTGCAAAGATAGCAGTAACATTTGTAAAGATGATGCCAAGAGAAAAATGATTTTGGGTGTCAAAAAGGACAAGGTGGGCTGGGCAGTGGTGGTGCACACCTTTGATTCCAGCATTTGAGAGGCAGAGGCAGGTAGATCTCTTGAGTTTGAGGACAGCCAGGGCTACACACAGAAACCCTGTCTCCAAAAAAAAAAAAAAAAAAAAAAAGACAAAGTGGAGCTGGATTTGTATCTTGGTCAGGTACTTGCCTGGAATCACAAGCCTGGGTTGATTTCCCATCACCCTCTAAACAGGTGAATAGGTGACCCTGTAATCCTAACGTCCATTTGTAATCCCAGCACTTGGGAAAGGAGGCAGGAGGATCAGGATTTCAGTGTCCATCTTTGACCCCACAAGAGTTCCAGGTCCAGCCTAAGTTTACGTGGCCTTTCAGCCCATTCCTACCTCCCTGATTTACACAAATTATAAATGAGAGTGGTGTGTTTCTTTCCTCCTCCTCTCCTTTGTGGTTTCTCTGTATAGCCCTGGCTGTCCTAGAACTCAGCGTTAGGATTAGGTGGAACTCAGCCTGCCTGTTCCTTTCCAGTGTTGGAATTAAAGACATGAGCCACAACTGTCTGGCTAATAATTTTTTTTAAAGGATTATTTATTTATTTATTTATTTATGTTTTTTTCGAGACAGGGTTTCTTTGTGTAGCTTTGCACCTTTCCTGGAACTCGCTTTGGAGACCAGGCTGGCCTCGAACTCACAAAGATCCGCCTGGCTCTGCCTCCCGAGTACTGGGATTAAAGGCGTGCGTCACCACCGCACGGCTTAAAGGATTTTTTTAAAGTTTTATTTATTATGTATACATCATATATGACTGCAGGCGGGAAGAGGGCACCAGATCTCATTACAGATGGTTGTGAGCCACCACATGGTTGCTGGGAATTGAACTCAGGACTTCTGGAAAGGCACTCAGTGCTCTTAACCGCTGAGCCATCTCTCCAGCCCATAATTTGTTTTTTAATACTGTCTTTGATTTACATTTCACTTACCCTTCCTTTATGCTTTCTTTTTTCAGATAATAAACGCTTGCATTTATCCTATTTGTAAATGTGCATCTTACCCTGTGTACCACTTTCAGTATCTGTTAAAATGTCTTTGGAATTAGGGAGCCTTTATTCCCTAGTAGTAGCTCTGTTAAATGAGAAAGTTTAGCTATTACTAAAGAACATTCGTGAATGTCCAAAGTTTAATGTCCTCAATGTTTCACAGCATTTATCTTGGGTTGCAATGGCCTCAAAATAGCTGTGAATAAAATAGGAAAAATGAATAATGTCTCATTCAGGATAATTGTTCCACTCATTAGGATAGTTAAGAATGACCTGATTCCCAGCATGATTTAGTTTTTTTTTTAAGATTAAGTGTTTGAAGAATCAGAACGTTTATAGATTAAAACCTGGGAATATATAGCTCGCTGGTCAAGTGCCTGCATCCATGATGGCCATGGGTTCAATACACAGCACTGCAGCAAAAAAAAAAAAATTATAGGTTAGTATACTATTTGGATTCTAAAGGTCATAATCGTTTTTACAAGTTGTATTGAGATAGCATCTCATGTAGCCCAGACTAGCTTTTAACTCCTTATATAGATGAAGCTGGTCTTCAACTCAACTCCTGATCTTTCCGTCTCTACTTTCCATCATGTGCTGGGGATTAGAGCTCTGGGCCACTCATTGTTATAAATCAGACATGAGTTCTTTCCCTCAGCAACCATGAGTGTTTTTAAGAGTGGTCAGTTTTCCTCACTGGGCAGAACATTTTTATTTTGCTCAAAGTTGCCTGGATCCCTGTTTAAGTAAGATACATGGAGTACTTCTAAGAGTCTATAAACTCTTGATCTTATATATAGTTTCTAGTATTTCTGGCTCCCTACTTTCTACCTCTTCCTTAGAAAATATAATCAGACTGTAGTAACCATTGAAGCACAAATGAAGTGTAGGTGTATATAGCATCTCTAAATTTTTAGAGTAATAGTCAAACTATTACTGGGTGGTGACATTTCTAAAGCTAGTATGCCAAGTTTCACATTCATTTGCTTCTGGTGATAATAAAATAGATCTAGACGGGTTGGATATGAGGAGAAAAACTTTACAGACTTGCCTAGGGCTTATCAAATTACTTTTCTTTTTGGGACAGTCTCATGTCTTCCAAGCTGGTTCAGGCTCTTGTTCTTGACTCTTGGTTCTTGGTCCCTTGCCTCTGGAATCACAGGTGTATACCAGCTTAGTTGATAAATCTTTTTAGTTTGTAGTAGGAATTTGTAGCATAGGAAAATTTGAACTTAACCTAAAAGGTATTTCAGACAGTTCCAAGACTGCTAGAACATTAAGCATTTAAAGTCATTTTTGTCATTTTGTTTATTTAGGACAGGATCTTGCTATGTAACGTAGGCTGGCCTTGAACTCACAGTAATCATCCTGCTTAGCCCCCTGAGTTTTGGGATTACAAGTATATGGTACCCTGCACAGCTGGAATGTCACTTTAATAGAACACTTATTAAAAAACTAAAACTTTATTTAGTCATTTAAATTAACCTGTTTGAAGCACAACCTCATTTTTAAAACAGAACTTTCTACTTTTATTTCTTTAGGGCGAACTTTCTGACCGAGTATACAACTACCCAGAAGGCCTAGGAGAAGTGCTGTATAGAGAGCAGTTCGACTTCAACGCTGAGCCACCTTGGGAACCTAGCTGATGATAGGGGGGTTCCATCTCCTAACTTGTCCATGTAAGTGGCTTCACATCGGGGGATAAGATGGAAATGGTGCTTCAGTGTTTTTCGGATTTTGAAATTATGTCTACCTCTTCGGACCCTTAAAAACTTAAGTTAGAGCTTAGTTACAGGTGTGACTGGTAAGGTTGTTTGTGTGCATTGTTTACCATGATAGGATCACTTATAACTTTGACTTGCTTGAATAATGAGTGACAGTACTATATTTAGTATATTAGGAAATTGCACTGGGGTCTGGAGTGGTTAAGAGCACTTGCTGCTCTTGCAGAGGACCCCAGTTAGGTTCTCAGGACCCATGTTAGGTTGTTCACTAGTGCCTGTAACTAGCTTCAGAGGCTCTGTCGTTTGTCCCATTTGGGGACATAATTGTACTAGCCTGGGTTTTAATATAATTTGTAGAGTGGATTTTGAATTTAGGATATAGTTTACCATAGTCAATCATTTACTTAGGTATGAGTATTGGCTGAATCAGAAGAGTCAAAACTTAATTGAATCCTGGGCTCAGATACAGATCCTCGGGCTTGGGAGCAAGTGCTGTTACCTGTGACCTATCTTGTCAGGCCCCTTAGGAAAGCAAAAGAATCTGGTGCTATTGCCCTTGGTAAAGCTGTATCTTAGAGTGTGAGTATGAAAGCAATTTCAGTTCACCGTTTCCTAATAACGATCATTCTGCCAGTCAAGGTTTTTTGTTTGTTTTGTTTTTTCCTTAAGAAGGTTTCATATACTAAGTTTTTAGAAAACCGAAGGTTTTGGGGAGTTTTTTGGAAAGATAATACCTAAGACTTGCAGTTACCTCATTCCAAACAACCAAGGACATACTTGATATTCTATGCGTGGATTATTTTAAGGCTTGAGCCACTGTATAAAATGTAATTCCTCAGTAAACTAGTTTAAATTAGACAGGTCTATTTACCTACCTACCTACCTTCCTAGAACTCACTATATGGACCAGGCTGGATTTGTACTCACAGAGATTCACCTACCCCTGCTTCCTAACTGCTATGATTGAGGGTATACCAACATGCGCAGCTGGTCCACACCTGTAATCCAGTGCTGGGACAGTGGAGTTAAGAATCCTGGGGCTCACTGACCAGCCAGGTCAGCCTAATTGCTAAGCCCCAGGTTCAGTGAGAGGTCGGTCCTATTTGAAAATGTGGACAATCCTGACACTTGACATTTACCTCTGGCTTCTGTGTGTACACAGTGACCTACACCTACAAATAATAAATATATTGTAAACATTAAGAATTCCTTTTCTAGATGTCATGGAATTGGAATGTGGGTTTTGAAACTTAAGTGGGTGGGTTTCACATGGGCAGATCCAGTGTAAGAAATGAGGAGGGGCAGTTTTCAAGCTACTGCCCAGCATAGTACTCCTTACAGTGTAGTCAATAAAGTATTCCTTTGAAAAAAGAGAATTTTGGGGAAAATGAAATGTCAAAGTAATGTTTCTTTATTTTGGTTATAAAATAGATTTTTATTGAATACAATGGTTGTTCTAGAGCCAGGCATAGCTCTAGAACACAACTATACTCTGAGCATTTGGGAGGTAAAAAATGGATCAGGAAGTCTTGTGGCTTGTCTGGGCTACATGAGACTGTGTTTCATTCATAAATAATTTTAGACTCATTTGCCCCTACCTCCCAACTACTGGGATTACAGGCCTGTGCCACCAAACCTTGCTTAGACTAGTTCTTTTGGTCCTAAGTAGGCACGTTGATTTCTCTTTTATTTATGTAGTCCTTATCTTGGTATGGGTGATAATAAGTGTGAGAATTCAACAACCTGAATCAACAATCTGCATTGTTTAACCAGGTGGTTCATTTGCCACTTAATAGCATGCTTGCTACCAACTATTTCCAAGCCACGTATCTAATTTCTATTAATTTTAATCTGTTCTGTTTTTGATTTATCAAAATGTTCTCCCAAGTTGGCTTTTTTGAGACAAGGTTTCTCTGTAACAGCCCTGGCTATCCTGTAGACCAGGCTGGCGTTGAACTCACAGAAATTCACTTACCTCTGCCTCCCAAGTGTTCAGATTAAAGGAGTGTGCCACCACACCTGGGTAAATTGGCTTATTTTTAAGCATTTTTTGGCACCAAGAGACTGGGGCAAAATGTTTGGAAGTTCAAGGCCTTTGTAGGACATACAGCAAGAGCTTATCTCAACAATAGTAAATATGTGGGTCTGGTTGGCATTATAATCATTAATAGATGGATTTTTTTTTAAAGATTTATTTATTATGTATACAGAAGGGGGCACCAGATCTCATTACAGATGGTTGTGAGCCACCATGTAGGTGCTGGGAATTGAACTCAGGACCTCTGGAAGAGCAGTCGGTGCTCTTAACCTCTGAGCCATCTCTCCAAGCCCAATAGATGGATTTTTAAAATTCATTTTGATCAGTAGACAACTGCCCTCATTTTTCTCTTTCCACCATGTGAATTCCAGATATTGAACTCACTCAGGTTTCCAGGCTTGCATGGCAAGTACCGTTTCCTGAGGAATCAGTGCCAGCCTGTTAAGTTTTTTAACATTTTAGAATGGGATGAATAGCTGGGCGGTGGTGGCACACACCTTTAGAGGCAGAGGCAGGCAGATTTCTGTGAGTTCGTGGCCAGCCTGGGCTACCAAGTGAGTTCCAGGAAAGGCGCAGAGCTACACAGAGAAACCCTGTCTTAAAAACCAAAAAAAAAAAAAAAAAAAAAAGATTTATAGAAATGCAGGTGCTTTGGGAAAGAGGAGAGACATGCCCAGGTATGTACTTTTCAGAGAAGAGTAGCTGTAAGGTAGAAATGTAAACAAAACAAAACAACCTGTTTCCTTTTTTGAGGACAGGGCCTCTGGGTTTCTTTGTAGCCCTAGCTGCCCAGAGACTCTGTAGACCAGGCTGGGCTGAGATTCATAGAGCCTACCTCTGCCTCCCAAATGTTGAGATTAAAGATTTACTACCATGCCTGACAATTTATCTTTAAAGGAAGAGAACATAGTAAAAGATAAACCTAACTCAAATTTCCTGATTCAGTAATTAAGTATTGGGCTTTGTTTATATATTGTGTGCAGATGATATTTGTTTATTGAGCTGTGTGTGCGCAGGCATGCGTGCATGCGCACGCCTGGACATGGGCCACAGACAGGACAACCTATAGGAGTTGATTTCTTACCTTCTCTCCCGTGGGTCCTGGGAAGTGAACTGAGATAGATGTCAGGCTTACTGCAAGTGCTAAGGCATCTGGATGGCCAACCCTGACTCATTTGGGAGAAAAGCTTGACCTGAATTTGTGCTGACAGTGTCTATTTAGTGTTGATGTTCTTGAATTTTACTGTAGAAATACTATGTTTACAGAGAGCTGACTCAATCTCTTGTAGAGTGTTACATAATATCTGAATGTACTATATGACTGCTCTGAAACTTGACAAATGAAGAGATTCAAAAAGATACATTGTTTCAAGGGTTTCACTAGAATAATAAATACAGTACCTCAGAAATACAGTATCTTTGTGTGTGATAGTTTGTGTCACTGGACACTGGGATCCTAGGAATAATCTTCTGGGAAGCAACATACTTTTAGGAGAACTTCAAACATTGGCCTTCATGGAAATACTTCATAACATTGCAAAATATGGGACTATATGAACTGTATTTAAGCTGTGTTCAGTACTCCATTAGGATTTTTGTGCAGGTATAATAGGCTCTAGGATTGGGCATCGGGATGAGTTTTCGTTTTCTCCCTGGCCTTTTTTGTGTGAGGGGGAAGAAATTGCTGAATCCTGCTTCAGACTCCTCTAAGTATTGGAATTACAGGCATATATCAATCACCACCACACCTGGCTTCAGGATAAGATTTTGAATCAGCCATTAATTTTAAACTAGTTCATTCCATTAAGTATCTGAAAACTAGAAATTCTCACACAATGTTAGTCTCTCCTAGTTCCCACCCCCCCCCCCCAAAAAAAAAAAAAAAAAAAAAAAGTCTTAGGTAGTTAAATTTGATTTTGAATCCAGATTCTAGCCTAAGTCTAGAATTACAGGCATACACCTAATCTAACAGAACTCCAGTTTCAGGGGGGATTGATTGGTTCTCAAATTTATTACAGAGGAGAATAGTTAGGATGGAAGAATTAATGTATGTACTTCACCATACTTTTTTACTGAGCTGATCTTGTTTTAGAGGTTTGGGTTTGGGGTTTCCCCCTGCTTACCTTTACCAAAAATCATATTTTGTGAGATTAATAACTGATTATGAAAAATGAGGCATTATGTTAAGAGAAAGGTTTGAAAATGTAAATACTAGGTAAATTGGTTGGCTGTTTTAGGATGACCATTTTTTAGTTAACCTTATAGGAATAATATTCCAGGATCATCTGTGCTAATTTGTTAACATGCTCACTGAAGCAGGTTTCTTTGTTTGCTTTGTTTTTGAGACAGTTTCTCTATGTAATCCTGACTAGCCTGGAACTTGCTATATAATAGACCAAACTGACCCAAACTCTTAAGAGATCCACCTGCGGGTATGCACCACCATATCCAGCCAGAAGCAGAATTTTATCTATGCTTTTCTCTGATAATATTGTTACTTTGTGGCATGAGTAATTTTAAGTGTATTGAGGGCATGCTGTGGAGTTGTATTTATTACTTTCTAGTTTTGAAATAGGGTCTCATTCTGTATTGCCTGCTGTCCTAGAACTGCTCTGGGATAATTGCTATGAATGGAGTAGCATTAATTATAGACTTAAAAATGGCTGTTAAGGTGATATAATTATCACACTCAGACTCACTGCAGCTATGGTTACCCACATAAGACCTGAATGAGATCAGTCAGTATGCCAACAGGAAGCACTAATTGGACTCAGTGGTTTCAAAAATGGGGAAGGAACATGAGAAGGGAGGGTATTTGGGGGAGTGAGTACCTAGGGGGATTTGGGTGGATATGTCAACATAATTGTTTACATATATGAGACTGTCAGAAAATAAATGAAACTAGGTGTTTTGTATTTTTGTGGGATTTTTGTTGTTGTTGTTGTTTTAGCTATCAGGCATGTGGCACACCTTTATTTATCCTGGTACCAACGAGGAGGCAGGGGCAGGTGGATTTCTGAGTTAGAGGCCAGCCTGGTCTATAACAAGATCCGGGACAACCAGGGCTACATAGTGAGACCTCACCTATTAATACACACACACCCACACCATATCTATCAGCTGTTAACATAAGCCATAACAAATCCCTCAGGTTTTCCTGGCTTGTACTGGTTTTAGGTTGTATGTTCAAGTTGGGATTTTTAGGTCAACCTTTTTAGAATACTGCATCGTAAGACTATGGTCATGTAGACTGAAACTAAGTATTAGCTATATGTTGTAAGTTAAATTTTTAATTTACTTCTTGCTGAGCAAGATATAATAATTATTGCAAAGATCTCACCCAGTTTGTAAAGAATTATTAAAAAACAAGAATGGTTTTGGGTTGGTGCAATGAATGTCTCAGTTGGCAAGGATACTTGCCACTGAGAATACAAGACTGATGGCCTGAGGTCAGTCCCTGGAAGCCATACAAGATGGAGGAAACAACCTGACTCCTCAGAGACATCCTCAGACCTCTACGTGCCTGCCATGGCATATGCACACACAATGATGAGTAGAGTTAAAATGTGTATTTTAACTTTTTTGCTTTTCATTTGTTTTTGTTTTTGAGACCAGTGTCTGTATGTAGCCCTGGCTGTCCTATGTAGACAGGCTGGCTTCAAACTCAGACAGCCACCTGCTTCTTCCTGCCTCTCAGTACTGGGAGTAAAGATGTATGCCACTATGTCTGGCTGTCTATATTTTCTTAGCTCATAGTCTAAGCTCAACATAATTATTAACATGTTAAATTTGGTGTGAATAAAAGTAGGTTGATATTTCTTGCTATGTTCAACATGACTGATGAAAGCCATAATAGTCTTGAGAATCTTCTGAATGAATGCTTTTGTCCCATCAAGCCCTGAAGAGCTCTGAATTAGACATACCCATTTTATATATGTATAGTGTCAGTGCACAGTGGGAAAACAAGTAAAAGACTTCAGCTGTTTGCACTCACAATCTTAACAGTTTTCCTGTTGTTTGCCCCAGACTCTTGAACACTTAATCTAGTTTACCACTGCTTGTACCAGACTATAAAGTGGTATATATCCAACAGCAGTTCCACGTGCACAAGTATAGCATGACTGTAAAAATTCTTTATTTTGTCATTAAGGTATTTTAATATTTGAGGCTTGGGGGGTGGCTCAGTAGTTTAGAGCATATATTGTTCTTGCAGAGAACCCAATTAGAGTTTCCAGGACGCACCTGTGACTGGTAGCGCACAACCACCTGTAACTCCAGCTCTGGGGCATCCCAATGCCCTCTAGCCTTCCCAGAGTTCTATGTTCATGCACATAGCTTAAAATGAGTTGGGTGGGGGAGCGGAGGGCGCAGACAACTGGGGTAGTGTTCAGTGGTTACAGCACTAAATGCATTTGCAAGGAATCCGAATTGGATTTCCAGCAACCATATCAGGTGGTCTTTATACCAGTCTGCGTATCTGTCTCCAGGGGGGCCAGTTCTGGTTTCTATAGGCATATACTCATGTGCTGCATATAGATACAAACATGGACACATTATTTTATTGAGATAGAGTTACTATGTAGACCATGCTGTCCTTGACTAGATCTTGCCTCTGCCCTTCAAGTACAAATGTGCACTGCCAGTCCTGGGAAAATATAAATCTTTTAACAAAGATTATTTGAAGTAAGCTGCGTTTATTTCCTTGTTCACTTCTTCCCTATCTTCTGCTCATTCTTGTTCTCTTTTAATATAACGCTTCATTGAAATGGTTTTTGTCTAGGCATAGTGAGTTGACTCATCCCTAGAAAAATTATTTTATTGCGAGTATTAGTTTTCCAGTTTCTGTGTGTTGGGAAACCCTGTTCTGGATATCATGAGTACCCCATGCAGGTGGGTTTTAGTCATTCATCACAAAAGTACTACAACTTTTACCACCCATTGGAGCATCTCTGCCGCCCTGTTCAGTGTGTAGCTTCCTGGAGCCGTTCACCTGCTGGCACCAGTCATCCTTCAAAAGCCTCTTCTAGTGGTTTCTAGTCAGTTACTTCCGAGTTACCTTGTGTGGTCGGTCGGTAACATTTTCTGTTTAGGTTAGAATGCAGAGAGGGCCTTAGATGATACCCTTGTATATTTTTAAAGCTGAGTGCTGAGCCAGCCAATGCTTACATGAAATAAAGTAGAAATGCTTGTAGTTAGGCATCTTTACAGTAACTGTAGTAGTCTACATATCAAAATACATTGTTCTCATTTTTAGTGAATGAATAAAAGTTCTGTTGAAAAGCACTTGCGCTTCCTGATTCAGTGTCTGTGAAACAATACTCTCAACCTTTCAGCTCTCCCTGTTCTACTTCCAGGGAGGTCTTCACTTCAGAAACCCAAGACTCTATTCATCCAGCCTGGTGTCAAGTGGGCTGTTGCTGCCAGAATTGTCTTGTGATTATATGAAAGATGTGTCAGTTTCTTCTGAAGTGCAATCAACTATAGAAGCCTTTGTAGCAGGTGTGTAACAAGGCAAGTGCCCGGCTGCCACCACCATTCCTTTTGAAAGGACATGAGGACTCCACCTCATGTAAGACTCCAGGGAATGAAGTGTGGCCCTTCGGAGCCATTGTTTCTTTTGGCAGCTTCTTCATGGAGAGTGTATTATCAAAACACCAACATACAGGTGTAAATAAGAAATGTTACAGTTTTTTTTTTTTTTTTCTGCCGTGAGTCCAAAAGGAAATGATTTACAAAAGTAGTGTTCTGATTTCAGCAACATTAAATGAGCTTTCTTCAGTCATACATTAATAAAGGTTTTTAGTTGCTAAGAGTAGCTTTCAACATGGTAGTGACTAGAAAATGCTTTTTATTAATTGTTCAGTCCTGTCCAGATGTTCCCCAGTGCTGGGATTACAGCCCTGCACCAGCACACCCAGCAAGTCGGTATTCCTAGTGAAGAGAATGGGAAGGCTTGCAAAACAGCTTCTTGGAGCTGATTAACTTGGACTTTCTGACATGTGGTATGAACTATTCCTACTTCCATCACCACATGAATGAACATTTATGAGAATGGAGTTAAAAAGTTATTTTTGTTAAAATGAAGAAAATTGCTTAGCAACTGGAGTTGCTTGCTGCAGCCAAGCCTCACAACCTGAGTTAAGTTCCCAGAATCCATATGGTAGGAAGAGAACCAACTCCTGCGCAGGTGTACACACACACAAGTAAGCAGATGTTTTTTAAAACTCAAAGTTGAAAGCATTCCTGGGTCTTTATACTGCATTTTAGTGCTCCTTCAGTGAAATATGGTGTAGTGGAGGTAGAAAAGATACAAGAGTTCAGGGTACCAAGACTCTACTTAATCCCTTTTCAATTGTTTAAAACACTGAGCTGCCAAATGACTTTGGGACTCTGTGCTGCTCAGGCTATCCTCCAAGTTACTATGTAGCCAGCAGTTACCAGAAACTCCCTGTCCTGCCTCTCCTTAGTACTGGATGGACTGTTCGCGTGTGCTGTCATGCCTTGTTTGTGGTGGTCCAGGGATTGTATCTGAGCCTCAGGCATGCTAGGCAAGCACTCTACCAGCTGAGCTGAAGGACGTTTTGAGTTTGTTGATTCAAGAGTATCTTAGAAAATTGGTCTCCTGTGGTATATTCTTCAGTTTTTCTGGACCTAGTATGTAACTTAATAGTAATAGTAATTGGTGGCTGAGTTTGTCACTTATTTACTTGTGTGATAGATAAGGCTGCAGAGTCAACCTTCTTTTAAGATTGGAGAAGATAGATTTGCTTTTGTTAGTTTTTTTTGTTGTTGTTGTGACTGGTTTTCATGTAGCCAAGTGTGGTCTTGAACTCATGTAAACTGAGGAAGAGCTTAAGCTTCTGGTCCCCTTGCCTTGGCCTCACCCACCAGTGCTCGGCTTATAGGTGCATCAGCACACCAGCTTTTTGTGCTGGGGAATCAAACCAAAGCTTGATGCTTACTAGGCTGAACTTTATAAACTGAGCTACACTACAAGCTGTGGGAGGTGGACTTCATAATTACACAGAGACTTTGTTGTGTTACCATCTCCTAAGTTTAAGACCTTCCAATATGGCTAGGGATACGGAAGGAACTTTATTTTTATTCACTTTTTGGTTTTGGAGACATGGATTCCCTGTATAGCCTTGGCTGTCCTAGAATTTGCTCTATAGACCTTGAACCAAGCAAGATCTGCCTGCTCCTGCTTCCCAAGTGCTGGGATTAAAGGTGCGAGCATGTGTGTGCGCTCGAGCACACACACACCCACCCCAACACACACCCACACTCTACCCCATACCCCATACCCCACCCCACTAGAACTCTTTTTTGAGCTGAAGATCAAACCCAGGGCCTTGCACTTGCTAGGCAAGCACTCTACCACTGAGCTAAATCCCCAACCCTAGAACTCTTTTATTTAATACGGAGTTAATTGTCCACATGTCCCTGAAATTCTGGTCTGGACTCAGTTTGTGGGAATCTCAGAAATGAAGATAAATACATGAAAGCTTTTTTATAGTATTGATCTTAGTTATTTTATTGTGGTTCTCAGTGTAAGGAAATCAAGTAACATTAGTACCACATTTATATTTGTTTTTGTGGTTTTGGGTGTATAGTAATCAGAATTTTTTTATTTTATTGAGACAGGGTCTTTCTGGGTAGATTAGGCCGCCCTTGAACTCACAGGATCAGGTTGTCTCTGCCTCCTAAGTGCCAGGATTAAGGGTGTGTGCCAACACATCATCTTTTCTAACAATCTTAGGCAGGCAGGCATCCCTCACCTGAAAATGTGTGTGTTTGGGAGAAGCTATTAAATAAAGCTGGCTGTTTGACAATCAAGTGATGTAAACTTAATTGGAAATTCCTTACCCTTACTCTTTCTAATGTTTACCATAACGTTCATCTTTTTGATGGAGTAACTTTCTTTCTATTGCTCGTAGTGCCTGATTGATTATATCCCTAAAATTGATGTCCTAGCTGGAGTTATACTGCTAAAAACAGTGTTCATCCTTAGCCTGAAATGTCCAGTCTCAATGAACAGATTTATTCCGGTTCTAGTATAGCAACGTTTTGAGAATGTCTAGGTAGTGATTTCTCTACACTGCATCTTATACATTTAAACTAAACTTCTTTAATAAAAGAAAAAAATCATCCTTAGTTTTTAGTCTCTATCATAGCAAGAGTTTATTTATTGAACTGAATGTAGTTGTCTTGGAAATGAATGCTAGTGCCTTCCAGGTTTAAACTGGATGTTATTTGTGTTTCATGCAATTTTACTAATACTACAGTTTATTGATATTGTGAGTAGTTGATTTTGATGTAGTCAAAAAAGCAGACACTGCTTAAGAGCCGTTGAGTGGAGTATATGTTCAGGCCATCATCCAAGGTGATATCTAAAACGGGGCGATGGGGTGGGGGTGGGGGAATGGCAGAAGGAACCAAGCACCTGAGAAAGGCTGTCCATGTCTGTGTTTTGTCTTGGGTTTTAATGTCTGTTGTATGAAGGACTAAAACGGATCCCAAATGCTCACCAAATGGTTATATTATGCAAGGCATTTGTAACAAAAGACAAAGGAAATTCTATCTATTGCATGAAAATCTTCACTTCAGCTTCAATCAGAGCCATAGGCACTTCAAGCCCATGAACCTTCCGCTGCCGATCAGTCATAGCTAGGCCAGTCTCTTAGGAGTTGGTGAGGGTTGTTGCATAGGTCATTAGCTGAGTTCTCCATATTCTTAATCCTAAATTGCAGGTAGGCAGATTTCTTTTTTTTTTTTTTTTTTTTTTTTTTGAGCTGAGGATCGAACCCAGGGCCTTACGCTTGCTAGGCAAGTGCTCTACCACTGAGCTCAATCCCCAACCCCAGATTTCTTAAACATTGGCATTAGTTAATTGTGGTTAATGATGCCTTGGACAGTGGTCTTCGTACCACTTCCCTGTTGAATTCTTATCTGGATAGGGTTTTCAGTGCCAGCAGGAAGCAGGTCATCGCCCTTACATTAGCAAAGGGGAGTGGAGAGTCTAGATAGCAGGCACTTAGATTCCATCTGTGGAAAGGTCCTGTGTGTATGGGAGTGCAACTCTAAGAAGGTAGGCAGGCAGGGGAACCGGAGCAGTGGGAAGCAAGGCAGTTTCGGGGAGGCAGCTGGTCTGTGTCCTTTATTAGTGTACCATGTTGATGCTGTCATTTCCTGAGGTAACCCAAGGACAATGAAATTCAGCAAGGAAGTTCAGCTATTATGTCAGGGAATACAGCCCCTGAGAAGTGTTTGTCCTGAACCCAGAGGAAGAGTGAAGGTTTATTTGATTGATTGAGTCAGAAGAGGATTTGTCCTGAAGACCGTTTAAAAATTGGGACCAGCTAGGCTATATAATAAAACAAAGTTCGGGGGCTGGAGAGATGGCTCAGAGGTTAAGAGCACCGACTGCTCTTCTAGAGGTCCTGAGTTCAATTCCCAGTCAACCACATGGTGGCTCACAACCATCTGTAATGAGGTCTGGCGCCCTCTTCTGTACACATAATAAATAAATCTTTTAAAAAATTAAAAAATAAATAAAACAAAGTTCATTTACGGTACCTGGCCTATACCAATTGCCTGTTTTATTTTATGAACTGAAAATAAATAAAATCTTGCTATGTATCTCTGGCTAGCTTGCTCCTACCGGGCCTCAGACTAGCAGGAATGCTCCCTGCCTTGGGTTCCCAAGAGCTGATAGTATAGATGTGTACCACCACACAGACTTAGTTTTGCATTTTGGACAGTTCACACACACACACACACACACACACACACACACACACACACACACCACAGACAGTTGTGTGTGTTGTCTGTTTCATTTAGACCAGGGTCTCCTAGGCTGGCTTCACTCCTTATGTGGTTGAGGAAGAACTGGAACTTAGGATCCTGCTGTTGTCACCTCTTAAGGGGCATGTTACAACTACTGTATGAGAAGTTACCAAGTCACAACCTTGTAAGAGTACCATTTTACCTACCCATGTAAGTGTGTGTGTGTGTGTGTGTGTGTGTGTGTGTGTGTGTGCGTGTGTGCGTGTGTGCGTGCGTGTGCGTGCGTGTGCGTGCGTGTTTTACAAGTTTATGTGAAGCAGAGTCTCATTTTGTACAGTCTGGGAAAGCCTGAAACACGGTAATCTTTTCTTGCCTTGGCCTTCCAAGTGCCCAAGTGCTGGGATTACTAGCACGAGCTACCAAACCAAATTGTCTAGAATTTTATTAGAATACAAGTATCTGTACTTTTTTTGTTTGTTTATTTGAGACAGGGTCAGCTTTGGCTGTATTGGAACTCAGTGTGGCTACAAGTATCTACACTTAGTTTACAGTGTTAAGTCATATGACATGTGTGGGATTGCCTTTTCAGTAAGTTATATTGAACTTATTTTAATTTTTTATCTGCCTTTAATCATGTGGTAATGTGGGAGTGGCCAAGGCTACCCTTGAACTCTTGATCCCTCCTGTTTCCACCTCACAAGTGCTGGGATTGTATGCCTGTATACCTGGCCTTTCTGTGTGTAGACATGTGTGACTATGTAGATCAGATGTCAGCGCTGGGTATCTTGCCCATCTCCTCCCCCACACACACCCCTGTCTCTCTTTCTCTGTTTGAAGCTTTAGAGCCTTTCCTGGAACTCACTCTGTAGACCAGGCTGGCCTCAAACTCCCAGAGATCCACCTGCTTCTGCTTCCCAAGTGCTGAGATTAAAGGCGTGCACTACTGTCACCTGGCTCCATTTTACTCTGAGATAAGCTTTCTTACTAAGCTCACCCGTTAGCTAATAGACTGGCTCCCCAGATTTAGGATTGCTTGCCTCTACTCCCACCTGACATTTCAATGTGGGTACTGGAGATAGGAATGCAGGACCTAGTGCTTACACAGCAGGAGCATTACTAACCAAGCCATCTCCCCAACTTCATTGAATTTACTTGTGAAACAGTGTTAAAAGTCCAGTGTTTCTGGAAGTGTTTAATGACACACTCAATGCATCATGTTTTCCTTATTGAAATAAATGCAGACTTTGATCTAACTTCTATTTTGACAGTTTGTTGCATATTCTAAGGACCCAGACATAGGCTTGGTGGCCCGTCTCTTGTTTTTCTGGTTTATGACTTTCGGCTTTGTGGAATACGGCTGAGATGAAAGGATTTATTGACGATGCAAACTACTCCGTTGGCCTGTTGGATGAAGGAACAAACCTTGGAAATGTTATTGATAACTATGTTTATGAACATACCCTGGTAAGTGTGCAGTCATATTTCCAGACTTAAAAACAGATTGTTGGTTATGTTTCTCAGGCATTGATCTAATAAAATGACTTGGTCCAGTTAACATTTGCAGCTTTATTTTCAAATGCTCTGACCTTGATAGAATTTGATCACTTGTTCTGGTTTACTGTCTACTCTCCGAGGAAACTGCCCCAGAACCCTATTTAGTAATAATTTAAGTCATTTGTCTTCATTTTGTTGTGTGATTGTTTCCATTTATTTATGTGAATAGTGTGGCAAAGTTTTTGTTTCTTTGTGAAAGAGATTTCTTGTGTCCTCAGTTGTTGAGTTCTAACGTTACTCTAGTTAGTTTTCAGTAAAAGTACTGGCTGGGCGGAGGGTGATGCACGCCTTTAATCTCAGCACTCGGGGCAGAGCCAGGCCAATCCTCTGAGTTAGTTCCAGCACAGCCTAGTCTACAGAGTGAGTTCCAGGACAGCCAGGGTTGTTAACATAGAGAAATCCTGTCTTGAAAAACCAAGAGACCAAAAGAAAAAAGGAAAAAAAAAATGCCCTCACAAATATGATCAAATCTCCTACCAAAATTAACTTTTTTCTCTACCTTGTCATCAGGTGCTTGAGGGAAGGGGCCCTGGAGGATGCTAGAGCTCCTGAAAACAAAAGCTGTTGACACCATGTTGTTAGAAAACTCCTAGTTCAGTCCTGATTGATGACTTTAGTTACTTGCTTTTCTTGGGTCAGATAGAAATACTACTTCCATTCTATTCCACATTTATAGTCATGGAGTATTTAGTGAAAATTCCCACCCTTTACTTTTACTGCTTAATTAAGCGCAGTGGGTATACTCTTTCCCAGGCATCTTTTCAGTGTTTTGTTTTTTTTTTTTTTAACCCTTTTTCTTTTTCATTATCATTAACAGACAGGAAAAAATGCTTTCTTTGTGGGGGATCTTGGGAAGATCGTGAAGAAGCACAGTCAGTGGCAGAACGTGGTGGCTCAGATAAAGCCCTTTTACACAGTGAAGTGCAACTCCACCCCAGCTGTGCTTGAGATCCTGGCGGCTCTTGGAACTGGATTTGCTTGTTCCAGCAAAGTAAGTATTTCTTTTCCACTAATAGCAGGATTTAAAATACTAACTCCTCGCTACACTCACTGGTAGAACAAATGCAAAAAGTTTGTGTGGGTTTTTAAATAACTATTTAAATGTAATCCAGCATCTTAGAGTTTCTATTGCTGTGAAGAGATACCAGGACCACAGCAACTCTTAGAAGGAAAACATTTAGTTGTGGTGGCAGCTTATAGCTTCAAAGGTTCTGTCCATTATCATCATGGTGGCACATGACATGACATGACATGGTGCAGGCAGACATGGTGCTGGCTATATCTTGATCAGAAGGCAATAGGAAGCAGAAACCTCAAAGCTTGCCTATACAGCGACGTATTTCCTTCAAGGAGGCCACACCTCCCAATAGTGCCACTCCCTTTTGGGGCCATTTCTCCCCCTCCCCTTCCCCCCAGCTAAGGACCGAACCCAGGGCTCTAGGCAAAGCTCTCTACCACTGAGCTAAATCCCCAACCCCGGCCATTTTCTTTCAAACCACCAAATCCACCATGGACATTAGACAATAGTCATTTTTCAGGTGTATTAATGAAAGGGATGTTACACTGTGATGACTTTGGAGAGACTTTTTTTTTCTTTTTTCTTTTTTTAAGAAACTTCCTTTTTCATCAAATTTTTAAGAAAGATTTTTTTATTTTATATGATTTTTTTTTTAGCCCTGTATGTATGTATGTGTCACATTGCTTGCCTGGTACCCACAGAGGCCAGAGTGGGTGTTAGATCCCCCTAGAACTAGAGCTGTGGAAGGAGTAAGCTTCCATAGTAAATAGTGGATGCTGGGAATCAAACCTAGGTTTCTGCAAGAGTAGCAATGTTCCTTTATAGCTGGCTGTGATGTTTGAGTCCTTTAATCCCAGCATTTTTCAGATAATGCATTTTCAAGGTTAATCTGAGCAGCCTAGTGAGTTTGAGCCAACCTGGGGTGTGTGAAACCCTGTCTCAGCAAAATGTCTTCGTTCTTAGCTTGTCTTCTCTTTTCTCTCTTTGTACTTTTCTTTTGAAACAGGATCTATAGTTCAAGCTTGTGTTAAAATTCCCTATGTAGCTGAAGATTGCTTTGAATTTCTGTTCCTCTTGCTTCTACCTCCCAAGTGCTAGGGACAGGTATGGGCTACCACACCCAATTTGCGGATCAGATCCAGGGTTTCAAACATGTTAATTAAGCAAACACTTTGTAGCAACTGAACTACATCCCCAGTCATGTTCTGACTACAGTAAATGTTCATCAACTATGAGATTGCTCTTGTTAAAAAGCTTTTTGTGGGACTGAAGATGATGGTTAATTACTATTTTGCAGAAGAGACCTAAATTTGATTCCTAATACCTGCACCCAACAGCCCACAACTACCTTTTTCCAGGGGATCTAGTGTATATGTCTTCTGTGGACACTTCCACACTTTAAATAATTTGCATGTGGGAGTTTGCAAGTCCCTTGGTGCACCTGTGGAGCCAGGACCACTCATGGGGGATAGGTTCTTTTGTTCTACCATGTGGGTTCAGGGGATTGAACTTGGGTAATCAAACTTGGTGACATGTGCTGAGCTATCTCACTGATCCTGTTTGTTTTTTTAAAACACAGGGTAGGGAAGCATTACCAAAATGAGAATTCTGTGATATTATTTGATTTAACCAAAAAAAAAACTAATGCATGGAATTGTCTAGAATGTATGTGGTTCTGGTTTTAGTCCTCAGCATTGGCAGGGAACAGGATAAGGTACTCAAAAGCAATTAAAAATTTGCTGTTAAATGATAGTGTTAAATCTTTTACAGAATGAAATGGCTCTAGTCCAAGAATTGGGTGTATCTCCAGAAAACATCATTTACACAAGTCCTTGTAAGCAAGTGTCTCAGATAAAGTATGCAGCGAAAGTTGGAATAAATATCATGACATGTGACAATGAAATTGAATTAAAGAAAATTGCAAGGAATCACCCAAATGCCAAGTAAGTATTTACCCAACTTGAAGATACTGTTGCTAATTAGTATTAGACTTTGTCTCCTGGAGAAGTGGGGGGAGCTTTAATGGCAGAGCCAGTGGTGTATATTGTAGAGTAACCTTATTTAGAATTTATGAAAAATGCTAGCAGCATTTTCTTTACTGCCTACTTTTGATCCTTTTTATGGACGAGATACAATGAAGCACTCTGGGATATGACTTAATTAGCTCATGGAAGAAAATTTGGTATGATCATCAAATTAAGGCCATAGCATGTGTGCTCCTAAAAGCTTATATTCTCAATCTGCGAGTCTCAGCCCCTTCAGAGGGTGTCAGATAGCCCTTTCACAGACGTCACCTAAGACTATTGGAAGACACAGATATTTGTATTAGGATTCATAACAGTAGTAAAGCAATGAAATTAATTTTATAGTTGGGGATCACTATAACATGAGGAAGGCTGAGAACCACTGGTCTAACTTGGTGGCTTTGGTGGTGTTCAGGCATTTATTACCCTGAAAATTTTTGGATAAAGGCCTTTGGAGAAAAGTTATAGAGAACAATTGTTTTTCTGAAAAAAAAAAGATATGCCCTGTGATCTCCAGAAGACAAGCTTTGGCTTAGTGGGCATTATTTGATAATTGAGTCTAACTATAAGGAAAAGGATTTGCTTTCATCAAGTCTTGCTTTCTGATCAGGAGTCATTTATAAAAACTCCTTGGAAAGAGGTTTTTTGGGGTTTTGGGGGGGTTCTTTTTGGTGGGGGGTTCGAGAGAGGGTTTCTCTGTAGCCTCGGAGTCCGTCCTGGACTAGCTCTGTAGCCCAGGCTGGCCTCCAACACACAGAGATCCACCTGCCTCTGCCTCCCGAGTGCTGAGATTACAGGCGTGTGCCACCACCGCCTGGCAGGAAAGAGTTTTAAACAGCATTTATGCATTTGTAGCTTTTTAGCAGCTGATCATTACTTAACTCCTGATACTGTTTAGTCAGTATAAATCATCTTATCTTAGTTGTTAGTAGTTTAAAAAGAAATAACTAGATATGAGTCAGGGATGGTGTTGATATGCAGACAATGACCAAAACGTTTAGTTTTTCCCATTAGAAACTTAGGATTTGAGAGATTTGTTAAAGATTAGTTAGCTAGAACAATCTAGGAACTTCGCTAATTTAAAAAAAAAAAAAACCACTATTTTTATTGAAAGATATCGATGGCATTGCTGTTCAATTTAGTCTTTTTGGTAGATTCATGGACTGATGGACTTCATTTGGAAGTAATGTCATCTTTTATTACAGAGCCCAACTGACAATCTTGCTGCTACAACAGAGTTTTAACTTTGCTGCATTTTCCAAAATCCCATCCGTGCAAGCGTCATGCCTTAGGCCCTAATTGCTAGTTTTTTCTCTATACAGGATTGTTTTTCATTAGGTTCACTTGATTCATCCATCGCTGGATTTGGGAACACTGGCAACATAATCAACATACTTCCTACAATCTTCAGGCTTCACATGTGCTGATGATGATGTAAACCAACTCTGCCCCAATCATCTTCCCCTTCTCTTAGGGTCTTACTACATATTGCAACAGAGGATAATATTGGAGGTGAAGATGGTAACATGAAGTTTGGAACTACACTGAAGAACTGTAGGCATCTTTTGGAATGTGCCAAGGAACTTGATGTCCAAATAATTGGGGTCAAGTGAGTATTTATAATGTTTTTAGTACAGAAAAGAGTTGTTTTTTTGCTTTTTCAGACAGGGTCTTTCTATGTAGTCTTGGAGCTAGCTAGCTAATGCAGCTGTGTAGACTGGGCTGTCCTCAAACTTGGATAGCTCTGCTTGCCTCTGCCCATGAGTGCTGGGATTAAAGGTGTGCACCACACTGCCTGGCTAAATATGTCTTTTCTATACTGTTTAATGAGGTTATCTATCTCCTTCCTCCTAGTAAAGTGACACACTAGCACAGGATGATGAAATCTGGTGGTTTGGGTTTTGCTATGTGAGGCATTGGACTCAAGCCTTTGCTTTATTATCCCATGTCTACACCATCTCTTATGATTTTCTCTCTCTCTCTCTCTCTCTCTCTCTCTCTCTCTCTCTCTCCCTCTCCTCTCTCTTTTTGAGCTGAGGATTGAACCCAGGGCCTTGCACTTGCTAGGCAAGCGCTCTACCACTGAGCTAAATCCCCAACTCATGATTTTCTTTCAGTGTTTTGAGGCAGTCTTACTATGTAGCTCTGTTTGGACTGAACCTGAGATTCTGCTTTAATTTCCCAAATGCTGGAACTATTTATGAATGTATCACCAGCTAAATTATCTTTTAATTTAAATGGGAGGAATTTGCTCCCAATTCTATTGCTTGTTAAAGTGACATTCAACCTATAAGTTATAGATTTCATTTTGTTTCTATTTCTAATGATTTTTTTTTTCCCTCTCAATCCTTCATTGGCACTTCAATAGTAAGTCAAACTTTGAAGCCAGGAATGGTGGTGCCTACAGTCCCAGCATTTACAAAAGACCATGTCTCTAAAAACCAAAAATAGGGGCTTTTTGTTGTTTGTTTAATATGAGGAGACCAAGATTCAAGGAGGTATTTTATTTAGGACAGTCTCACTCTCTATCCCAGCTGGTCTAAAACTAAGTCAGGTGATTCAGTATCAAATGAAGGAGTTTAATGTCATTTGATTGATGGTGCTTGTTACTTGCCATAAACATAAAGCAAGCTATGCTTTGATCCATGGCTCCAAATAACTACACAGAGACTTATTAATTGCATAGGTGATCACTTCGGCTTGTTAGTACCTAGCTCTTATATCTTAAATTATCCCTTATTTCTTATCTATCTCTGCCTCTCCTGGTGATCTGCCCCTTCTTCATCCCAGTGTTCTCTCAATCTGGCTCTTCCACCTAACCCCTTCCAGTTAGTTCTTTATTAAGCCAATGAGAGCAACACATCTTTACAGTGTACTGTAAGACTAATTGCTAAGTGTTGTTATTAATAAAAACTCAGCCGGATAATTGGGGTGAAAAACTGGGAGGAATAGGACAAGCCACAGACCACCTCACCTCACCGACACCTCAGTTTCAGAGACCTACTTCCTGTCTACCCACGCCTATATATCCTTTCAGTTCTGCCATCTCCTCTCTCCGCCCAGCTCTGTCACTGTCTGTCTGTACAGGCCTCCAGACCTTTATGGTTAGTGCTGGGATTAAAGGTATGTACCACCACACCTAGGTCTGTTCTGGGTGTGGCCTTGAACTCAGAGATCCACATGGATCTCTGCCTCCCAAGTGATAGGATTAATGGCGTGTGCTACCATTGCCTGACCTCTGTTTATTATGATGGCTGGCTTTTTCCTCTGATCCACAGATTAAACTTTATTAGGGTGTACAATATATTGAACACAACATATCACCAAAGTATACAACAGGATTATTTCATGGCAAAGTGTGATTGTTCTGTGTTAGCTTTCTGTTGCTATGATAAGCAGTTGGGGAGGAAAGGGGTTTATTTGCCTTACTGGTCAATCAGGGAAAGTCAAGCTAGGAATTTAAGGCGGGAGCCTGGATACAGGAACTGAAGCAGAGAGACCACAGAGGAATGCTTCCTGGCTCACTCTGCGTGGCTTGCTCAGACTGCCTTCTTATACTATCCATATAATGACATTATTCATAGTGGGCTTAGAATGTGCCCCTGTGCCCCACAGACAATGCACATATGCTAATCTGATGGAGGCGATTCCTCACTTGAGTTTCCCCTTACCTAGGTAACTAGTTGGTGTCAAGTTAAAGCAAACAAACAAGCAGAAACAAAACTAGCCAGCACAGTCACTGATTCAGCCTGACTTACTCAAAAATACTTTTGCTTATAGACTTAACAGTATTGTCAAAGAATTGCATCATTATATTGGGTAGATTCTAGCCTTGTATCAAATATTTGATAGTTTAGTTAAAATTATTTGATAGTTAAAAAATACACTCTAGTGTCATTATACTGAGTGATAATTGAAAGGAATTACAGAAAGTGCTACAGAGCCACGCAGCTTTAAATTATTACTGCTTTATTTCTTTCAGATTTCATGTTTCAAGTGCTTGCAAAGAATATCAAGTATATGTGCATGCTCTATCTGATGCTCGGTGTGTGTTTGACATGGCTGTAAGTTCTTCATTCTTTTACTTTAAACTAGGGTGTTATTTCAGAATCATTTTCAACTAGTATGAATTAGTTACTGTTTAAAGTTAGTAATACCAATTTTAAAAATTTTTAGGCTTTATGAATGTGTTTTGCTTATGTATATGTATATATATGCACCATGCTCATGCATAGTGTCCATGGAGATCAGAATGTGATTGTTGTAGCCCCTAGAACTAATGTTAAGGATGCTTTAAGCTGGGAACTGAACCTGGGTCCTCCCTAAGAATAGCACATGCTCTTTCTTAACCATTGAGCCATTTCTCCAGTCCTGCATACTTTATCATTATTATTGTTGTTATTATTATTATTATTGTGGTGGTGGTGATTGAGACAGGGTTTCTCTGTGTAATCCTGGCTGTCCTGTGAACCAGTTTTGCTCTGTAGACCAGGGTGGCCTCTCATCTGCCTTCCTGTGTTGTGTGCCTCTGGGATTAAATGGTACCACCACAGTTGGCTTCCTGATATTACTACTAGAAAGCTTGAGGGTGACACACAATAATGTTTTATTTTAAGTGGACAAGAGATTGAAGTAGCAATTTAATGAATGTCTTCATTCAACAAGCAAGGGTGAGGAGGCAAAACGTGTGTAACATTTAATCTGTTCCTGTTAGTAAGAACCAAAGAAGCTGAGTTTGATAGCAGAAATCTGCTAGTAACTTGAGTACTCAGGAGGCCGAGGCAAGTTAGGGTTAGCTTGTCTGTCTGACAAACAAAACAAAGCAATAAAAAAGTTAAGAAAACAGAACTAATTGGTATCACTAAAGGCTTCCTACTTAGGAAGAAGGGATTTTTGTTTATTAATTTATATTTGTATGCATTGCAGTTTTGCAGCATGAGGTTTTGGTTTTTTCCTCTAGGGAGAATTTGGTTTTACCATGAACATGTTAGACATTGGTGGGGGCTTCACAGGAACTGAAATTCAGTTGGAAGAGGTAAGTTTTTCAGGGGTCGCCAAATTGGGATAATCTTCTTTCTTTGCTACATAATTGGTAGGTGCATAGACCAGAGCTTTTATGCTAACACAAACTAAAGCCTGTTATAACACTTGTCTTATAATTTATAAGAAAATAAACAGGAAATTAGACCTAACTTAAATTACTTTAAGATTTCAAATAATATGAACCTTATCAGATCACAGAGTAGGCACTCCCTTTACTTATTGATTTATTGATGTGCTAAGCATCAAATTCAGTCTCACACAGCTACACACGTGTTCTACCACTGAGCTGCCCCATAGCCCACAAGAATTATTTGAGTTGTGTTTTATGCATTAGATGTCACGTGAGTTCCCAGTTTCACGGCCGTAATAGCAAGATGCACACCACTCCTGCCTTCGCTCTATGATGTCGAGAAGCAGCTATGGATTGGAATTTTACTCCTCTACCACCAATCAGACACAGTATTAGAATTACTGTGACTTTTTTATTGATTGCTATTGTGATTATTAGCAAAAAAGCTGATGTAAAAGCTTGCCTAATTGAAGACCCCTGCTAAGTAGCTGGGTTTGTTCTGTAATTGGAATTGCTTGGTTTTCTTTGGTAACTTTATTTAATAGCTATTCAGCCTAGACTTCCGTGAAACCAGTATTGAAACTTCAATCTGTAATTTAAAACCCACAGGTTAATCATGTTATCAGTCCTCTGTTGGATATTTACTTCCCTGAAGGATCTGGCATTCAGATAATTTCAGAACCTGGAAGCTACTATGTATCTTCTGCGTTTACACTTGCAGTTAATATTATTGCTAAGAAAGTTGTTGAAAATAATAAATTTTCCTCTGGAGGTAAGTTACAGAGTTTATATCTCATGTTTCAGATACAACTGTGACTGTGATCCCTACCCTAAGCCAGTGTTCTGTTGTGGTTTCTGTTGCAGTCTTCTTGTCTCGGATGGGGAATCTGAGAGTTCTTAAACCTGCCCTCACGTCAAACCAACAGAACTGCCCTGAGTCATTGTAGAAATACAGTTTACATTCATAAGACCTGTTTATTTTGTTTTTTCCACTAGAGATAAACTGACTTCCTAACTACTATTCTTTACTGTTTTTCCTTTTGTCTTTGTTAGATTTCAGGGTTTTATTTGTTTGGTTTTTCGAGATAGGGTTTCTTTGTGTAGCTTTTGGAGCCTATCCTGGAACTACTACAAAGTGAGTAGACCACCAGGCTGGCCTCGAACTTAGAGATTCGCTTGCCTCTGCCTCCCAAGTGCTGGGATTAAAGGCGTGCAACACCACTGCCTGGCTCCTATGTATTTTTTTACTGACATTTTTGAAGAGTAGATTTGTTTGGCTTGGTTGGGTTCATTCCAGGGTTTGGGAGTATTCTCTGTGTATAACATTAATAAGCACATGGTAATGGTCTGTTCTAATATTGGTGGTGTCAGGTTTGGACTTGGTGGATGAGTACTTGACTAGTTTTGTTTGGTTAAGATTTTTACCCGTCTCTCTGTGATAGTGTGTGTGTGTGTGTGTGTGTGTGTGTGTGTGTGTGGTTTGTATGTGTGTTTGCTAAAGTGAGTATAGGTGCCCAAGATGCTGGAGATGTGGGGTCCTCTGGAGCTGGAGTGATAGCCAGTTGCGGCTGCTGCTTTTCAAGGTTAATAGAAGCTGAACTTGGGGTCCTCTGGAAAACCAAGCAACAGCCTATGCTCTCAGCTGCTGAGCCATCTCTCTAGCCCTCTATCTAGGTGTTGCTTTTTTTTATTTAGAAACTTGACTCTCTTGAAGCACAGGCTGACTAGGAAGTCTGTGTAGGAGATGCCGGGATTGCTGATGTGGACCACAACACTTGGGTTATTGAGTAGAAGTGCTGTGTATTGAGTAAGGGGTGTTGTTTTCATCTTCCTCTTCACTGTTTGATTTCAGTAGGAAAAAATGGGAGTGATGAACCAGCCTTCGTGTATTACATGAATGATGGGGTGTATGGTTCTTTCGCGAGTAAACTTTCTGAGGACTTAAATACCATTCCAGAGGTTCACAAGGCAAGTTTGTATGTTCATTTTTTTCCAAAACATCTTTGATAGTGTAAAAAAAAAACAAAAAACAAAAGCTTGCTAAGATGGCTTAGTGGGTAAAGGCGCTAAGCCAGGGGCCCACGTGGCCTGATGGGTGCAGGTTGTTTTCTGTCCTTCGGCCATACACTCACTCCTGAGCGCGCACATGCGCACACCGTACACAAAGGAATCAATTGTAATTTTTTAAACAAGTTTTTAATGCAGTGCATCAGTACAGCTCAGAGGCCATTTGCCTGTCCTAGATTCAGTCACCAGGAATCCTGCCTCCTTAAACCTGTTTACCATGTCTGGAGTGTTTTTGTAGGAATCACGTTCTTTTCTCTTCAGTTTATTTCCTTGTTGTGAAGCTCATAATAACAATTGAGACATACCTAACCCTCAATCTCCCATAGATGTATGAGATCTGAGAAACTGAAATTGCTTTTTATTCACCTGCAGATTCAGTACCTGAAAGAATTTGATAAATTTTCCTTTTCTACAGAAATACAAGGAAGATGAGCCTCTGTTTACAAGCAGCCTTTGGGGTCCATCCTGTGATGAGCTTGATCAAATTGTAGAAAGCTGCCTTCTTCCTGAGCTGAATGTGGGAGATTGGCTTATCTTTGATAACATGGGAGCAGATTCTTTCCACGAACCATCTGCTTTTAATGATTTTCAGAGGCCAGCTATTTATTACATGATGTCATTCAGTGATTGGTAAGGTGATTTTATTTTATTTAAAAGCAGATAGGATATTGGAAGTGACATTTTGGATTTGCTAATACCTTATATAACAAACATCCATAACTTGAAGTAATACAGAAAAGAATCATTTAAAAAGAACATTTCAGGTAAACTTTACAGCTTGACAGATAAAAATGATAATTTCCTTTTTCTTGTTGTTTTTGTTTTGTTTGACTCAGGGTCTCTTACATAATCCTGGCTGTCCTAGAACTCAGTATTTATTTGCACAAGGCCGGCCTTGAATTCAGAGATACAGCTGCCTTGGTCAGGTTTAAAAATCATCTGGGATTAAAGGCATGTGCCGTTAGGCCCATTGGTAGTTCCTTCTAAATGTGTATTCAGCCTGTGCGTTAAAAGTGCATAAGTCTTGAGGCTAGGGAGATGACTGCCACAGGTTAAAGTTAGTTATCAGGTTTACATGGCCCGCACTTTACCAGCCATCTCCCTGTCCCAGAAATAGATCATCTTTTAGGGGGGACTGTGGAAGACTAGTTGTTACCTGTTTCCGTTGTGTGGTTTTGTAAATATTTAAACCCCAACTTCTGCCTTTTTCTTCTTAAATACAGGTATGAGATGCAAGATGCTGGAATTACTTCCGATGCAATGATGAAGAACTTCTTCTTTGCACCCTCTTGCATTCAGCTGAGCCAAGAAGACAGCTTTTCCACTGAAGCTTAAACAGGCATTAACGCTTCTTTAGATTTGAAGTCGCAGGTTAAGCTTGTCTGGTCTACATTCCAGTGTGGGGAGAAAATTCAATCAATCTTTTACTCTGTTAATTATCTTGGAAACAAATTCATAGTAATAGCTATTTGGGGACCAGACAAAAATCAGCTTTCATCTATAATTCATTGGGGTAATGGGGATTTAGATAATGTATCAGATTTAAACATACCAGTTTGACCCACCCCTTAAGCGTTTAAAATAAAATATGCAACAAAATGGATGACTTAGTGGAGATGGAAGCCCATTAACTGGGTTCCCCATCAAATCGTTTACATACAAGTACACAGTTTTTATAATAAGGATTCCTGTTAAAAGTCTTGTAAAGTTGATGTCTTTCACCCAGATATATCACATGTGAGTGGAAGACCAGTGTGACTTCATTAGATACGTTTAGTGTATTTAGAATGTGTAAATTTGTGCTTTGAACTGTAGTTTAATAAATGTAAAATTGCATCATAGTATTTGTTGTATTTGACCTAATGTAACCCTTGTATGATTGCAATAAAACTTTGTGTAGATTTTACTGTTTTTTCAGGCTAAAACTTTGGGAAAGGGGCTAGCTAGCAAAGGGAGTTTTGAAGTAGTTGTGTGTATGGTTTGTTTTGAGGGTTAGTTTTCTTTATAGCCCATTTAAGTTTGGTTTGGCTCAATACACTTTTAGTTATTTAATTAGTAATTTAAGTAAGTGTTTGGTAAATCATTGTGAAGGTGAGATTTATTATGGAGAGTTGATGTGCAGTAAGCATGATGTTTAACAATTTTAACACCAAAAATGTTAATCCTGCATAAAGCAATTGTAATAATGGTAGGTGTTTCTGTATAGATAGGATGCATAGAGTACTTTAGTAAACCTTGGAGTCACAAATCTTTTGGCCGATAGAGAAGATTTTATTGAACACTGAACTTGGTGTGGGGAGTGAGGCTGCAGAGGACTGCAGAACCTGACCTTAGAGAAGGGCTATGTCTATTTCCAGAGTCCCGAGGCCCCTGCGCATAGACGTTGACATGCAGAGGGCTTTGGGGAGGTGAAGTGCACTCTGTTCAGTTGCTCACTTGTAATGGCATCAAATCAGGGGTTTTGTTGTTGCTTTGAACCTGGTCCTTTAGTTTCCTGTTATTTCCCTTTTGTTCAGCCTAGTAGTTCTTTTTGTACTAAATAAAGCTTGGTGGTGGGGAGGGAGTCAGCGTCGCTAACCTGACACTCTGGCCAGGAATTTGCTTTGTTCACTGCTAGTGTGTTAGTCCTAGGTCTCAGAATCACAGTAGGAATGAGACAACTACAGGGGTCACTTTTCCTCACTCTACGTTCACATGTGGAATTTCTGTCCCCAAGAGGAAATGTGACTTCACTTTGGTGCCAATGGACAGAAAATTCTACCTGTGCTACGTAGGAGTAGTTTGGGATGCACTTCAATAGCTGGGTTTTCCACCTTCCTCTCAGGGTGGAAAGAAATTGATCATGAATCTCTAATTTCAATCTCAAACCAGTAGGTGCTTAATATTTTTGATTTGACTATTGCCCACTTGAATATCATGGGTTATGTTAATTAGAAAAAGAACTAAGAACCCCAGTCCATTGTCATCTAGCTGCCCTTGGACTTTTTTCCAAGGTGTAATAAGGGGTTTTAGTCAAAATTCCAAGCTACCATGTAACTTTGAACTAACAAGGAGGAGGAATTGTTCCTTACCTCCTTCATATTATGCATTGTTGTGATCCAGAAATGCCAAAACTTTAAAAGGATGATACAACTTGAGTCCTTGGCTTGACTGTATGGGCTTGGGCTTTGTGGCCTATCAATTCTGCCATCTGCATAGGAGAGTGGTTGTATGTCAAACAGCCCAGAGTTGCAAATCTCACATGTGAATGATAGGTAAACTTAGCGTGTCTGTATTGTATTTGAAGACTGTTTGCTATAAATCTAAAGGTAACCTATGTATTTCAATTTGGAATGCTTAAGAATAATTAATGTAAAATCTTTTTTATATGATATTGTAATCTCAGTTCAAAACTTAATTATAAAACCCAAATGATTTCTATATATAGTAAATTGAACTGTTAAGGTAACTTGTGTGATTCTGAATACACAGATAAAATGTTTTTATTCCTCATGCTTTACTTCGATGGCTTCTATCATGAAATAGACCTGAAATTTTATGAATTGTGTGTATATTGCCCACGTTCTTTCAGAATCTATTAAAAGTAAAGTGATCTGGGAATTGCCTAGCTCAATGAAAGTTTTGATGAGTGGATATTCATGGGACCAACTTGGGTGAAGTGTATCACTCACTATTCAGTATAAATTTAGATTCTTAAAAAAAAAAAAAAAACCGTTAATTACTAAACTGTCTTGGCCTGCTGAAATGAACGCTTCAGTTTCTTGGTTCTGGGTAACCTGATAGGAAATTCATTCTTAGTATGTTTCCCCAGAAGGATTCATTAGGTTTAAGCAGTATTGTTTAGGTAACAGAGTAGTCTATAGGCTGGTCATTAAAAGAGGTAAACTGGTTTCATCCTGCCTGCTTCTGGCACTTGCTATTCCAGCAGAGGCCAGACACCTAAACCTTGCTATACTGATAGTACTATGCATAGGAACTAATGGGTCTAGTGGTTGCTAAGGTGCCAGGTCACTGGGGGCTATAATTGTTTTATCTGCCAAATGGTTGCAAATGACAGGAGTCATCATATACTCTTCCTTTCTGCCTTGGCCTACTGTACATTGCTGCCTTGTATTTAAATTAGATGAATTAACATTAACTTGCAGTGTTATCTAAAAGCAGTCATTTAGTTATGAATTGCTTGACGGCCAGTTAGACAGTATTGCATGGGTTTATGCAATGCAGCTTTCATAGTGAGGATGAACCTGGCCAGGAATTAAAAGAAAGCTATTGGTTAGATTTGGGGTTTTGTTGTTGTTTGTTTGCCATTGTAGCCCAACCTGGCCAAAAAATAGGCACTAGGTAGCACAAGGGTAGCTTCAAACTTAACAGTTCTGTCTTTGCCTCCTGAGTAATGGTTCAACAGGTGTGCACTGCCATACCATGGGGAAAACGGAATTTGCTGGAGGCTGATGTGGTTTTGTTTTTGGTTTGTTTTAAAGTCTAAGCTTAAGTAGCCTTTAACTATGACTGTTTTCCTCTGATTGAAATAGTTTTCCTTGAAGAAATCACTGGAAGAACTAGGCTAGAAGTCATCCTGCCTGTGGTATAACCAAACCACCTTTTACAAGAAGACAATGCCTATGTGTGATGTGACCACTGGAGGGAGTATAAAGTGTTTTGCATGAATTCCCTAGCCACAGAGAAAACAATAGATGCCTACGGTTGATGTCCCTTTAGGGGCAGGATGTTGAGTTAAGACAGGGGTAGTATTCTTTCCCAGTTTCTGGCATATTTTCTCAGCTCTAAATTTCAAGCCTTTTTATCCTTAAAAACAAACAAACAAACACCTTGGGTCTTAGTAAGTTGCACAGGCTGACCTCGAGGAACTAAGAATGGCAGATGTGAGGATTTTGCAGTCCCGGTCACCCTGGGTAGTTGTGCGCTTTTAAAGTAATTGGTACCTTTCCTGTTAGGTGTTTCCCAAATATCTTGTAACCCTTTGTGTGTGTGTGTGTGTGTGTGTGTGTGTGTGTGTGTGTGTGTGTGTGTGTGTGTGTTCTAAAGTATTAAAAAGGCTTGAGTATAACTTGTCAACTGAAAAAAATATCTGCCCTGGCAAATTAATTGGTGAACAATGTGTCATTATTGTGAAGTCTGCTGTTGTCAGCCATCTTTATATCAGGCTGCCTGAAGGATAATGGCCCATCTGGCAGCATTCTTGAAGCCCAGCAGGGTAGGAGGGTTGGTTGGGCTGAAGGCTCGTCATTGTCAGTAGAGTGCCCCTGGATGAAAGCACACTCCCCACCCACTGCGCAGACCTTGCTAGATGGCAGGGCGGTGCCAGCTGTGCAGTGTGCTGCCCGTGCAAGTCGGGCTGCTCCAGTTTCTAAAATTGATCTTTAATATGCGTCTGCACATGTGGCATTTGTGGGGTGTATATTTACTCTGCCAATGTCTGGCTCCACGGGTGTGTGCACAAGGTTTTCTAGATACAGAGATACTCAGCAGCAGCAGCTTCCCATAAAAAGGAAGCAGGGAAGGGTTAAATTACTGCTATATGGTGGATGGTGAGTTAGCCTGTGTGGAAGGAAGGGGCTTATCACACTGAATTGAAGTAGCTAATATATAATTGAAGCTTCTTTTAACTCATGTAAGGGTGAAACTGAGTAAGGGCACACATAGGTAATCTCAGCCCCCAGAGACCAGCCTGGGCTATAGCCAGTTCCAACCCAGTCTTAACTACATAAGAGAGACTCATCAAAAAGGGGGATTGGAGTAGCAAATTGCTTAGTAACATAGGCGGGGCTTAAATGATCCACAAAACAAGCTGCACAGTGGTGATGTGTGCCTTAGTTCCAGGTAGGGGAGGCAGAGGCCAGCCTCATCCAGATGGTGAGTTCTAGGACAATGGGGTTACATAGAGAAACCCTGTCCACCACCACCACCAAAAGAAAGTTATACGGAACAAGTTTTAACTGCAGGATCATTTCTGAGGCCCTGCTAAATGTGTGTGCAGGCTGCCCTTGGGGCACAAAGAGATCGTGTGCTGTAGCAGCCGATAATCCCACTAGATGGCGCTCGCAGACCATGTTTGGTACCACACCTGGGCTGTGTAGTCGTTCCTAAGGTTCTCTTCTCATGTCATAGTGCCTCTGCCTCCCAAGTGCCAGAATTTAAGTCAGGTGCCACCACTGCCTGGCTGCCTCCATCCTTTGTATGGCTCTGTCGTGCAGTGTCAGGAAGCCAGGAGGAAGATGGATTTCAATCTCACTTCCCCTCCCAACCCAAAATACACACCCCAAAGAGCAAGAGCTTCCACAGGAGAATATTGGGATGATGTCCTGTGTCTGAAACAATGTAAACAGAGGCTTTACAAATCAAGCCTAGAAGGATGTCATTGAACCTTGGGTTGCAGTTCTGGCTGTTTCAGATTGGCAACCATCTTCAGGTCCTTCAAGCCTACCAAGGACGTGGGCATACAAGGCCAAGTTGGAACCCAGGACCCCTTTTTTCTCCAGTCAATAATGGGGTTAAAGTTTTTTGTGGGTTCTGTGGTTGAGGGGCTTGCAAAGCAAAGCGTGCCTGGCATTGGTTGGTTGGGGAAAGGGAGGATCTGGCTGATTAATTCAGGGAGGCAGTTTCTGTATGTCTGTGGGGGACAGTCTTGACTAGTAGAAACAGGCAAGTCAACAGGGCATATAGGTCTGACAAAGCTAGTCTGTCTTCTCACATCTAAACACACAGACTCACAAAGGTGAGCCATTGCTTGCTGTCCACCTTCCAGACACCTTTTTCTTTTGGCGGTCCACATTGGCCTTCTGTTTTAAAGTGAATTTTCCCATTGTTTTTCACCCCTTAGGGAGGTCTGCCATTGTTTATGACAGGCCTTTAATCCCAGGGTTTGAGGCCAGCCTGTTCCACAAAGAGAGTTCCAGGACAGTCAGGACTAAACAGAAACCCTGTCTCACAAACCCAAGAGAGAGAGGGGAAAGCTCTTTCCATGTTGCCCAGGCTGGACTTGAACTCTTGGGCTTGGTCCATTTTCCTAGATTTCTTGAGGACACAGACTGCAGCTTTTTAATATCACAGGAGTCATGCATGCTAGGCCAAGTACTCTACTGCTGAACCACATGCCCAACCCACTTTGAGGCTGAGGTGGTACTGCATTTTCTCTACCTGCATATCTAGTATGTTCAGGGCCAACCTAGGCAATGGAGACCCTGTCAAAAAAGTGGGACTAGAGGTATACTCTACGGGAGAGTACTCAGCATGTGCAAGGCCCTGGGCTTGACCTCCAGTGCCTCATAAATCATGTGGTGTGATGCACACTTGGAACCCTGAGAGGTAGAGGCAGGAGGGTCAGACGTTCAAGGGCATCCTCCACTACACAGATAAGGGCAGCCTTAGCTATGTGATACTGTCTTTGGGGGATGGGGGGACCCAAACATGCTGGACCTGTTGGCCTGGTCAGGACCTTTTCCTAGGGAATTGGCAGCAGAGAGCTCACATCTTGATCCACAAACATGAGGCAGAAAAGAGAGCTAACTGGGGAAGGTATGGGCTTTTGAAACCCCAAACCCCACCCCCAGTGACACACCTTCAACAAGGTCACACCTCCTTTCCTTCCCAAACAGTTCCACTAACTGGGAACCAAGCATTTAAATATAGGAGCTTCTGGAGCTCCCAGAGCATCCCAAAGTCTTCATGGACATCCAATTTTACAAGAAAGGGGGTTACATTATTGTTTTGATAGCTTGGGGGTGTGGTATATGTTTCAGAGCTGCCTAGTGATACTGCAGACTGGGTCTCTGTGTAACTCAACCACGTATTCCACAGGGATTCATCCAGCTTCATCTAGAAGACAATTAGAATGGGCCACACCAAGGCCAGCATTGGCAGTGGGGAGCCTAGGCTCTCCTGTTGGGATCTTATGGGAATTGTGTAGAGAAAGGACTGCTTCAGGGGTAAATGTGAAAGGTGGAGGAGGTCAAAGAGGGAGGAGTTTCTAGTGTGTGTAGCTGGATGGGTGCCTGATGACCTCAATCACTGTGACAAATAAGAGGACAGGTTTGCAGGGGAGATGTATGGCCTTGGGCATGTGTGAAGTGACGGCAACTGAAATCAAGTGGAGATGCTAGAAGAAAGATCCAGTCTGAAGATGGGCCGGGGCAGCACAGACATTACCTGGAGGAACTGACTTGTTTGCTTCTCATGCTTTCTATGAGAAATTACAGCCTTTTGGCCACCGAAGTGTCCCATGTAGGGGGAGGCATGCTTGCTGTAGAAATCTCCTTTTATACCACATGGCTTTTGGCCTTTTGAAATCAGAGCGGCTGTGCTTGTCTGCACGGACCCTCACAAGGCCAGGCACATAAATGTTCTCCCATGAAAACAGAAGAATGGGTGTAGGAAGGGAGTGTTTAGGGCTTTCCCTGTAGGGAGTTCACGAAGTCCTGAAGGAATGTTTGGCATGGCTTTGCCATGTCAAGGACCAATGCCTCAGCCCCATGGAAATGGCAAAGCCTTCCCCAAAGCTCGGGATGGCAAAGTCTTCATCTGGTCCAAGTGCAAATGTTGACTTTGTGCAGAAGCTAGCCACTGTAGCCTCCACCCTCCCATCCTACTCCCTGCCATGCTTACATCCTTAATAACTGTTCCCCTACAGAGACTCACTGAGATTAGCTAAACCTGCCTCCTTGTCTATGGGTATGAACTAACTGCTGCATGTAATAAGCATGCTGAGTGTGGTGGTTTGAATAAGAATAGCCCCATGGATTCGTGTGTTTGAATGTTTGGCCCACAAGTAATAGCACTATTAAGAGGTTATGGACTTGTTGGGGGAGGTTTGAGGTCTCATATGTTCAAGCTACATCCAATGTGGTACATAGTCTGCTGCCTATGAATCAAAATGTAGAACTCTCAGCTCCTTCTCCAGCACCATGTCTGCCTGCATGCTGCCATGTTCTGCTATGGTTATAATGGACTGAACCTCTGAAACTGTAAGCCAGCTCCAATTAAATGTTTTCCTTTATAAGAGTTGCCATGGTCATGGTGTCTCTTCACATCAATAGAACTAAGACACTGAGCTCCCAGGATCCTGTGGCCTCACCATCAGAGAACCCAGTCTACCAATCCTAGCTTGTCTGTGTGTCCATGTGTCAGTTCTTCATTCCCTCCTTGCCCTTGCCCTTAGGGTTCTAGGACCTAAGCCACATCAGGACTTGGCACCCCTGTCCTCAAGAATATAGCAGTTGCTGGCTTAGAAAGAGGTGCTACTTGTAAATTACCCATTTCCATAAGTAACCACTCACCTGTGTGCCTGTGTAGCCCGAGGAAACTCACTGGGTCCCCAGGCTAGCCGGGTAGGATTCTTTGATCTGTTGTTAGTGCTGTACCTGGAGTGAATAGACAGCTGTTGATGTTTTCCCAGGAAAAAACGTGCAACAGCTGGCACCCAAACAAGAACATAATGGAACCAAAGATGGTTTGGGGATCCAGCCATAAAACACGCAACGGAAGCACGGCAATCCAAGGATGGGGCTGTCTGTGGAGGGGGTGGGGGGAAGTCCAGAGTGGCCATCATCCTCCATGTGCTACAGAGTGATGCATCTTGATTTTTCCTTTTTTCTTTTTTTTTTTTTTTCCAAGACAGGGTTTCTCTGTAGCTTTGAAGCCTGTCCTGGAACTCGCTTTGTAGACCAGGCTGACCTCGAACTCACAGAGATCCACCTGCCTCTGCCTCCCGAGTGCTGGGATTACAGGCATGTGCCACTACTGCCCAGCTGTGATGCATCTTGATAAATGGGGGTTTGCCACATGAGCACAACGCGCCCCCACATGGCTAGTGTACTAGAGAACATATTGCAATATCTCTCAGTTGTATGTATGGGAGCAGGTTATAAGCAGGTGTGGCATCGGTGTGTGGCTTTTACTGTGGGAGATCAGACGTGCTGCTGAGGCTGAAGAGCTTGCCTGTGGAAGGAACGCAAGAGGAGCCATGCAGATGCTGTTCCCAGTACTAGCCTCTGCAATGGCCGGGACAAAGGAACACAGGAGGAGGTGATGGAGGGGTCAGTTTGCTGTTTTCTATGGGGAGCGGCAGCGCTAATCAGAACTGCGCTAAAAGCGGTCCTTCCTGATACCCCAAATCTCGGAACAGAGATTTGGACAGAGAAGAGAACATGGTCGAGGTGAGAGGTGACACTCGGGTCATCCTTTCACAGAGAGGACAGGAAATGCATGGGTCAGTGTGCAGACAGGACTTGACCGGCAGACCAGTTCGGGAGTCTGACAACCAGGGGACACACCACCTGGGACCTGCTTGAATTGACCCAGCAGGAAAGACAGACAAATGAAAGAGCCTCTCCCAGCCTAGCTTGTAAGGGTGAAGGACAGACGGGTGGCTGGGACCGGTGTGAGCACTGTGGAAGTGAAGAAACTAAGAACTATCCAAGCTGTGTAAACTGAGGCAATCTGAGGGAAGTGGAGGTTTGAATGAGATGCCCCCACCCCCAAGGCTGAGGCATTTGAACAGGTAGCCCCAGTTGGTAATGTTTGGGGAGGTTCTGAGGTGTGTCCTTGCTGGAGGAAGTGTGTCACTGGGGGATGGGCTCACACCATTCCAGCTGAGGATGTCTCAGCTCCTGCTCCAGCTCCTGTCTGTGGACACCCAAATAGAGTCTCCTTGAATTTGCCTTGGTCACAGTGTTTTTCACAGCAACAGAAAGTAACTAATACACAAGCCATTACAGACACTCGATTGTCCCGGAATAAGATTCCCACAAGTATCAGGGACTGGGGACACCAGAGGAGGGACAGGATCAGTGCCACCAAGTCTGATGACCAGAGTTTCATACCCAGGACTTACATGGAGATGCAAGATGTTCTCTGGTCTCCACAGGAGAGCTTCAGTGTGTAGCCATACACATTCACACCCCCACACCCCCACCACCACACCCACCTTTTGTTGTTTTAAAGAAAGGACTGGCTCTCCTGAGGGCAGTAGGCCTGTATTGAGTAGTGGTTATGGTATTTGATGCCCACTAGAGAGGACTGTTGTCCCACAAGAATTAAAGTATTGGCAAGCTGGCGAGAAGGCTCAGCAGGTCAAGGCACCGGTCTGGACAGTCTGAATTTGACCCTTTTCTCACATGGTGAAAGGAGAGAATGACTCCAGTAGTTGTCCTCTGGCCTCCACATGTGCGCTATGACATGTGTGCCCGTATACATACAGAAGTATAAAGAAATCAGTGTAATTTTTAAAAAGGAATTTAATTCATCAGAGACCTTGGGGACTGGTATGGAGTCATTTGGGGCTTTGCTGAGTCCCAAAATGGGTCATGAGCTTTACAAGGTAGAAAAGGCTCCAGCAGGTTTGAATGATGTAGACTGTCATGTAAACTGGGTTTACACAGAGCTAATGTAATGCAAAGAGAAAGAAAAGGCAGAGGAGCCTGGGTCACTCAAATGTGGCAAGATTTGCCTTGCCAGAATTCATAAGAAAGACGTTGAAAGCCATGTGTGAATTTATGTGTGTCTGCATGGGTTTGTGCATGTGGTATTTGTGAGGGCCAGAAGAGGACATTGGGTCGCCTAGAGCTGGAATTACAGGTGGTTGTGAGCCACCTGACTTCAGTGCTGGGAAATGAACTGGGTCCTCTGCAAGAGCAGTATATGCTCTTAACCACTGAGCTATCTGTCCAGCCTCCAGTGATACCCTTTTGAGGAAATAATTGATACAAGTAGTGGAAATGATAGGATCTTTTTGTACCCCCTTCTCCCTGCAGCCTACCTCAATAGCTGCTGAATCCCAAAATCAATAGCCCTTGTTTAGACTATCAGAGGTAGGTAGGCTTCCAGGCATCCTGCCCAGCCTTCATCACAAGGTTTCATTGTGGAGGATATGACACCACTCTGTGTTACCAATCTAGAAAAGCACCTGAAGATGTGCAAGGCACCTAAAGGAGTAAGATGGGAAATCACTTGGTCCAGGGTGCAAGGGTCAGACATTGCTCTTGGAAGTTTTAAGGGTGGGTAGAGTGTAGATGATACCCAACAAGCGGACTGAGGGAAAAAATTCTATGTCTAATAATGTAAGGTGTTCAAATGCACAGGGCACCTTGAGTGACTAGGAAAGGCACACACAAGCCCTAAGACTAATTGGATGAAAATCCCAGTGCAGGGGATGGGTAAATTGTGGGCCTGGTAAGCCCATGAGGCTCCCAAACAATTCCAGATATTGCTGCTGCTGCTGTTGCACACCAGAACTAAATGGTAAAACCTATTCCAGAAGAGTTGCATGTTTTTGGTTGCAGGACTTGGAGAAATTGAGCTAGGACTGAGCTGGACATCCCTGCCCCCAAGCTATCAGTCAGTTCAGGAAAAGCCACCTCATACAGCTGCTCTCCTTCAAAAGCCCCAGGTGGGGTCTCCAGGGACAGGTTAGTCCTAGAAGTGGATCCAAGCTGAAGGGAAAACCACTCCGTGTTGGTCTGCTGGTTTGAAGGAGGTAGGCAGGGGGTGGAGAAGGCAGCTAGCTAGCCACATTCCCCAAATAGCCAAAGCCTCCTGGGATATCTCACCAGCAGGGAGCGCTAGAACACAGGGGCAAGTTGGACAGACTTGCTCACCGTGTCAACCTCTCCAGGGCACGGAAGGTGTGCAGGTCCACCCGAGCTTCCGGCTGCAAACACACTCTGGGAAACAAGACTTCCTTAGTGTGAAACCCTTGCCCTTTTGCAGACCCCTATGAGTCCTTTCAGTGTTATGTGTCAAGAAAGGATTCCTGCAGTGCTCCTCAGGCTCCGGGCCACACTACTGCTTTGAGAGACGTGCTGGTCCTGGCACCCATTTGTCCTACTCAGCGTGAACAGTCATACATTCTGCTGTAGAAATTGGGCGTGTTCGATTGCAGGGTGGTGTTCCCATACCCCGCTAGGGGACAGGTCATCTGATGGTCGTTGTGAGCATTCTTCCATCCCAAATCCATCTGGCCTCCAAATCCTAGTTAACCTGGCTAGTGGGCCATTTTACATCAGCTTCGTAGGTCCTCACAACCAGGGACCAGGCAACCACGAAGGAAACATAGTACGGTGAAATCAGTCCTAGTCGGGCAAGACTTGATCCCATTTCTACAGAAACAATACATGTTTTGTTTTTTGAGCATCCCCATCACCAAAATAACGTCTCTGCATTCTGTCTAAAGAAATCATCCAGGAGTGTGTGATGGCAAATATTGTAATCACAGCCCTCAGACGCTGAGGCAGAAGGATCCTGAGTTCAAGGCCTGCCTGGGCTATGTAACAAGACCCTGTATAAAAAAGCATATGTATAAATTTGCAAATTTTTCTAGAAAAAGGCATGATGACTTCTTTCTTCACATTTTAAAATGCCCTGCAACGCACACGGCTCGTTTTCCAATTCGGCTCTCTTCTTCTTTTTTGCTAAGAAGAAGGCAGTTATTAAGGAGTGTCTGCTTTCAGAGCCCCCTCCGCAGCGGCTCTCCGCTTGGCTCCGGGCGGGGGGGGTCTCTGCGTGGCTCCGAGGCCTCACCAGCAGAGGGCGCCGCGGGTTCGGGGCGGGGCGGGGCGGGGCGGGGCGCGCTTTTCTCCCCAGCAACAGGGCCCCGCGCTGCGCTCGCTCGGGGGCGCGGCCTGCAGGCTTCCCCGGCCCCGCCCCGGGAGCGCCAGGCTGGGGCGTTGCCTGCCTCGCGGGGACCTCTCCCCTAGCGACCCGGGCGCGGCAGGGCTGGGGACCACTCCCGTGCCCGCCCCCCGCGCAGCCTTCCCACGGGCTGGCCGGGCCGCAGCTGGCTCGCACTTCGGAGCCGGAAGGGGAGACGTGACCGCCGAGACTCGGGCGCGCCTGGAGCGGGCGGGCGTGGGAGGGGGAGGCTGGGCTTTGGGGCACCCTGGGGCAGTTCGGGTTCCCCGGGGAGGGGAAAGGGAAATGGGTGCCCCAGCTCCCGGCGCTGTGCGTCCCGAGTGCGCGCGCCGAGACTGATCCTTCGGTTCCTCTTTCCGCTTCAGAGCCTGGCCTGGAGTTGGGGGTCAGGCCGCCGGTCCTGCCCCCCGCAGTCACCGGGGTAAGAATTCTTGCATTGGAGTGGATTGACTTCATACGTTGCAGTAGGCTCACCAGTTAGGGACGGTGGGGGCTCACTCCCTCCTCAATGTCCTGATCTACAAAGTGAGAACCATCCAGGTTGACGCCCGCCCTTTCACCCCGACCTGCAAATCCGAACACGGAGAAGCTCTTGGTGTTTCGTGGAAAGGGTCCGGGAGGCAATCCCAATGGCAAAATTACCAGAGTGTGTCTGCCGCCAGTTTCCAAGGGAGCCAGTCACAGCTCTGATTAGGCATCTGGGGTCGCTTCTGCATTTCCCCAAAGGACCCTGACTTCTACCCCACCCCATCCCTACCCACCCCACGCTCAGGAAACACTCTGCTGTGGGTTAGCTGCTTTTCAACCACAGGCTTTCTTGGGTTTAACACCCAAACCCGTATGACCTGTTGCCAGGCGTGCACAGAAAACAAAAAGCCCCAAGTCCTTGGAGTCAAAGGTCGCAGAGAAGTTGTCCAGTTTCTTTTAATGCTGGTCCAGTCCCAGCTCTGGCACTTGCTGCTCCAGCAGGGTACAGGGCCTCAGCCTGTTTCCTCAGCGGACGAGGGATACTATACTGCTTGGCAGTGACCAGACCTGGGGCTCACGACCCCCCCCCCCTTTTGCAGACCCCTATGAATCCTTTCAGTGTCGTTATGTGTCAAGAAAGGATTCCTGCAGTGCTCCTCGGGCTCCGGGCCACACTACTGCTTTGAGAGAACCTCTGCTCACCCACTTGGTAACTAGTGTCTTGGATTATTTTTTCCCTTGCAGCAGCCTAACTATAAGGACTTAGATGTGGCTTCAGGGTCTTTCTCAAACCCATGAATCAAGAAATGGGAGAGGGGGTTAAACAAACAAACAAACAAAAAACACCTCAAGGAGGAATCTTGCCCAGATTGGGAGTCTCCATAAATTTTTAAAGTTAGTTACAAGTAAACCAGGATCAAGGGAACTATCCCCATGCTGAACACAGCTGGAGAGTTTACATCAGGATTCCATCATCACCCAAAGCCCCTTTAGTACCTGCCAGGTATGCATGGGGATGTTGTAACATGGCTGCCATTGCCTTGGGGGTTAACTCCCCACCTCAAAGAGGCTCCTGGTAGTTGTCACTAACTAGAAATACCATCTGGTTCTTGTCCTGCTTCCTATTAGAACCTTTGACCTCAGCCGGGGTGGATGCTGGGAAGACACAGCTGCTCCCATTGGCCAGTCAGCACTCTTACCAGCCTATCAGACATGAAGACTGAAGGCCTGATCCAGACAGCTTTGATGGTGACCATCTCAATCAGTGGTTCTGTGAAATCACATTTTGGGGGGTGGGGTGGGCTCTCATACAACACTTCTTTCATTCTTTTCAAAAGCACCTCTAGGAAATTCCACAGTGCTATCAGAGTTGAGAAGTGTTGGTGTGGGCCGGCACAGTGACCAAAGGACAGAATAGGAAAAGAATTTGAAATCTGGACTAAAAAGGATCTGCACTAGGCACCAAATCATACAAAGCCATCCGAGGCCGAGGCTCCTGCAGCAGTGACTGAGCAGGGCTGGGATTCTTGGAAGGCACTCATGTGTCTGGGAATGGGCATGACTACACGCTGGGAGCAGTAGGCAGAACAGTCTTCTCCAGGTCCCTCTGGGCCACTGTGCCTGCTTCTAAGTGCCGCATCTATGCTGCTGTGCTGGGGCACCTAATGTTCCGGGCTTTTCCAAGCAAGTGGGACTGCTTGCTGTTTATAGATATAGAACTTAACGTACTGTTTCCTGGGGCGCCTGGCATTTCCTTCGATGTGTTTGGAATGCCCTTTCCCATCTGTCCAAATCATTCCTACCAATGTCCCTACCCTACCACCATGCAGCTAGGGTTTCTGCGACTGTTTGCCATACCCACCCCACCCCTTTCATAACTGCCTCCGGTGCACATGTTACACTGTATCTGCATGCCTGTGAGGTCTTATCAGATCCTGCAATATTGTCCTACCTGGGGTGGGAAGCCTTGCACAGAGGAGCCTCACATTTCTTTAGTTAGAAAGTTTGTCCCTGTTTAGGACAGGGTGGACACCACACAGACAACTCCTCCAGATCCACACCCCTTTCTGAGAATTCTCTGACCTCTGGCTGCATTTCCTGAGTGCCACGGGGCCTTGCGGTCAGCCTTCAGTGACAGGAAAGATCTGGAGCCAGGCTTTGAGCCAGCAAGTGGCGTCCACAGCCGCAGTGTACTTCCCTAGAGAGGGCTAGGGTAAGAGGAAGGCCAGGAAGGAAGAACCCAGTCCCTGGTACTGATGCATGCTCTGCTCTCCCCAGATAGACCTGCAAGTCTTAAGACAGGGGGACAAACACCAACGACCTCGGCTAACACCCCAGCCATCGTCGCGGCCTAGGAACAGCTCTGTGACACCAGGGAGGGAACTCGCATGCTTGGCTGCAGGCTCTCTCTCTCTCCCTTTCTCTCTCTCCGGGCACAGGAAACCACGGAGTGTGGGCAGGGGTGGGGGATGGTCCAGCCTACAGCGGCTCGCAGCCGACCGCGCTGCAGGTGGCTGGAGCAGCTGCCAGCCATGCGGCTTCCCGCTGCCGTGCCCGCCCGCGTCCCAGCCCCCTTTTTGGGGGGTTTTCCGGCTCCGGGCGCCCCAGAGCCACCCGGGCCGCGCACAGCTTTCTGATGAGTCAGCAGCAGCCGGGAGCCTCGGGCGGCCGCGGGCATCTGCTCCGTGACGCACCGTGAGTCACGGGCGCCCGGGCAGCCGCAGCCGAGCGGCTCCGCTGCAGCGCCGCCCCCACGGCGCCCACCGGGCCGCTGGCCCGCACCCGCACGGCCGCCCGCGCCGGGCCTCTCCTTCGCCTCCCCGCCGCGGCCGGGCTCCGGGCTGACATCAGACGCTGGCCGCCAGGCCACCCTCTGAGTCAACAGTTTCCGAAGCGCGGCCCGCTGCCAGGGCCGGGAGACGGCGCAGCCTCCCGGGGAGGCGCGGCCCGCAGCGCTCGGGCCGCGGTGGAGGGCGGAGGTGGGTGGGGACGAGCGGGCCCTTTACCAGAAGTCACGAGGGCGAGGGAGGAGGGAGGGCCACCGCCACCCTGCGGGGCAGCTGGGCGCCGAGGAAGCCCGCCGCCCCCAGCCACGTGCTGCAGCCCGCGCTGGGTGGCGGGGCTGGAGCCGCCCCGAGGCTGGCGGGGCTGGAGCCGCCCCGAGGCGGGCGGAGGGGAAAGGCGGGCCCCTTGCTGGGAAAGGCCCCAGGCCAAGTTTCTAGAAGCAGGAAATGCGCCTCCCTAGAGACCTCTCTCCGCCTCCAGGGACCGACCAGGGGACGGACGATCGTGGCCCAGACCTGGCCTACAACCCTTTGATGGGGGCAGCTTTGAGTAAGCCCTGCTGCTGGGGTTGGGATCGGACCAGATGAGCTCACCTTCCTCTCTCAGCAGCAGACCCTGTAGTCAGCTTGGGATGGGGGAAAAGAAGAGGCACGCCCTGGCTCAGCTGAAGATGTGTATTCAGATAAGAGTTAACAGAGCCCTAGAAAATGGCTGGCAGGTGGCTTCCTACGAAACTGGGCAGTAATGGTATGAAGAAAGGCATAAAATAAGAATTTTGAGAATATATTAAACAAATACCACTAGAGGACATCATTCTTCATCCTGAAGCAGGTTTCCAGAAGCTGGGGGTGTGGCTTGGTGGTAGAGCATTTGCCTACCCACAGGTCTAGGTGTGTGCCGTTGAGGGTGAGGTGGGGGGATTGAACTTCTTACCGATGCCCACATATTGTAGAATAATCTGGCCTTCCTCTGTGTAGCGAGGCTAGGCATCGGTACTTCGAACTGCCTCGGAGTCTGCCCAGTAACCAATCTGAGAAGCTGCTCAGTTTCCAGGCGGCCCAGGAGAGCAAAGCATGTGCTCTGGGGACTGAAGATGTTTCTTGATATAACGCTTCCCTGGCAGGCTACCACATCTAGCTTTGTTCTCCAGCCACAAGTGCAACAGTTAAAAACAGCAACAGCATAAGAAACATCTACCATCGGTGAACTGCAACTCTGGAAGTTTTCCCTTACCAGGTCAAACAGGAAGGCAGGCTAGGGAGGAGCCAGGACACTGAAGGCGGCAAACGTCCCCCGGTGTTTAGTTTTCTCCTTCCCACATGGGCACCTCTTTGACCCGTTCATGACCCCAGGATGAGTAAGACTGTGGGCCTCCAGCTGGAGTTCATCCTGGGCCCCTTTCCTGGATTTGACTTGCTGTTCTTTCCAGAACCACCACTTAGCAAATAATGCCAGTCGGGGAGGGAGGCATCAGTGTCTCGCCCTAAAGGCAGGAGCAGAACAACGTCTGGGTTTTCAGAATGGACTTGGGTCGGATCTGCATCGGTCCTGTCAGTAACGTTTGAGAGGGACCTTGTGAGCTTCTCTTTGCCCTGTGTGACCCCCATCTAGACTCAAGCAGAAGAGAGTTCCCCATCTGCATTTGGTGTGCATTCCAAGGGTGGGTGGCTCCTTTCTGGCAGTCCAGTCCAGCTGGAAATGGCATCGAAGCAGACCTCTGGGAAGCCCTGTGCTGTTTACTTTTTTCCTGCAGAATAGTTAGGAACTTTTGGGAAACCAAGTGGTCCAATTTGCTGATCTGGGACAAGATGCAGAATCCTGTGACATCAGAGGAAGAAATGGTGGCCGAGGATGTGGGACTGGAAAGTGGTAGTGGTCAAGGCCCTAGGCCTGTGTGGTTGCCCTTCAGAGAGTGTTGTGGGCTTGACCAGCGAGTGTTAGCTTTGCAGCTGAGGCCAGGTGCAAGAGGGGCTGCTGCTGTTGCTTACACCGCAGACTCCCCAGCTTGTAGCTTCCTCACTATCCAGGCTCACAATCCAAGCTCTCTTAAAAAGGGTTTCTTCCACTTCTGTCTTAGGCCCAGACCAGGGGACACCTGCCTACCCTGTGTAAAGCTGAGTTTTAAAGGCCCTGGCATCTCCACCATGGCTCCTAATATGCCTGGCTTGCCCTGCTGTGTTGAATATTCCCTTCTGCCCAGAGATCCTAAGAAGCAAGAGCTTCATCTGTACAATTTACCCATGCTGGAGGAAGTGAGTTAGCTGTCAGCTCTGCCCCTCCTTGCCTCCACACCTGGCCTTGGAAGCATCCTTTGTGCCTGACAGCTTCCTGTTGGCTGTGGCTGCTTACCAGGCAGCCTTGTCTTGGCTTTTGACACCTCCAACTCTTCCTTGTCTGACTGGCCGCGGCAGCCAATCAGATGGAAGAGTCTCGACACCTTCTTTTCATAGCTGGAACCAGGGCAGGGAGCCAGTGCTGTGTTATCTGCCCCTCACTGAAACAGTCGTTCAGGAGCAGAGGTGAGCCTCACTCATCTGAGTTCCTCACTGGCCTTGGCAAAGGTCAGATGTAAGTCTACATCTAGAACATCGAGGCGGGCTGCTTCCCATCACAAAATTTTCCCTGAAGATCTTGTAGCTCAGTGGTAAATCATGTGCTTAGCATGTCCAAGACCTTAGTGCCCTAGCATCACTTAAAAAGAATAATAAACCAAGTGAATGTGATTTCTCATACGCACAATGAAGGGCACCCTCTCCTGATCGTTTTCTGAGAACAGATGGTAAAGGTGAGAGGCAATATGGGATAATTACAAATTGTCGATAGTCGCATGGCAAAAGTCTACATTACCTCAGATGGCAGAGAGGTGATGGTTGAGGGAACGAGGGAGATCTGCCACAGAAGGTTTGGGGCAAACATTCAAAGTCCTGGCATCCCTGGTTAGTGTTTGCATCTGTACTGGAATAGTGCTCCCAGCCTGGACCATCCAACGGAGCAAAGCAGAGATGCAGGGTCTCTATTCCATCCCTTCATGAAGAAGTGCTGTCAACATGGGCCATGTGCCGGGGGTTTTTTGCTTTTGTTATTTATTTATTTATTTATTTATTTTGCCTGCGCTATGTGCAGTATCTTTAAAGGATAGAAGAGGGGTTGGTCCCCTGGAACTGGGGTTCCAAACAGTTGTAAGATGCCATGTGGGTGCTAGGAACTGAACCCGGGTCCTCTGGAAGAGCAGTGTTCTTGACTGATGGACAAAAGACAACCTGACTGGGTGTTTTGTTTTTTGATTTTTAAGATTTATTCATTTATTAACATACAGTATTCTGCCTGCATGTATGTCTACCGGCCAGAAGAGGGCACCAGATCTCATTACAGACGGTTGTGAGCCACCATGTGGTTGCTGGGAATTGAACTCAGGATCTCTGGAAGTGTTCTTCACCTCTGAGCCATCTCTCCAGCCCCCTGACTGTGTTTTTCTAATTTGTAAAACACATCATTTTTTTCTAAGCAAAGGGAAAAACATAACCCTCTACTCTGTGACCAAATATAGGGGGTTTCCCACAGTAAGCAGCCGGGATCCCCACCATTTACTTCTGTTCTGACACTGTCTACCTGGCATGAAGCCAGATCTGTAAGTTAAAGGCTCAATGTCATAAAATTGTACCCCTCCTTCAGATGCCAATAGGAAATTCCCCTCTGAAATGTCTACCGGCTGCTCTAATAAACCGAAGGTCCTCCTTGTACTCTGAGCATTGGTCACAGAACTCAGGAAAGCATTCGACTTATGTGTACCGTTAAAAAAGGATGGTAAAGACTGGACATGGTGGCACATGCCTTTAATCCCAGCACTCGGGAGGCAGAGGCAGGAGGATCTCTGTGAGTCGGAAGCCAGCCTGGTCTACATAGCAAGTTCCAGGACAACAGAGCTACATAGTGAGACCTTGTTGCAAAAGGGGGTGGGGTGGGGGCAAGGATTGTGGAGGACACTGAGAGCAAGATGAATTGAGGTGGGAGAGGTGTGTAGAACAAGGTACAGGGGAAGGCATGTCGACCTTGCATGCCTTTGTGAACCTCCAGGCCTGCAGCATCCCGGGAACTCTACAGTCCTCACTGTCCAGGGATTTTTAGAGAGGCTTCATTGTCATGGCATGCTCCGTTATCACCCGCATTGCCAGCTATGACTGAAGTTCCCAGCTTCTAATCATGGCCTGGACCCACTGGAGATCAGGTCCTGTCTAGGAGACTGTAAGACTCCCCTTAGAACAAAAGACATTCGGAGAACCCAGAAAATTCCTAAGTGTCAAGAGAGGAAAAACTATCATCCAAGAAATGCTGAGATCTGAGAGCTCTGTGCTAGGAGCTAGGGACAGAGACCAAATACATATTTTTCAAAACCGGTGTTTTGCTGGCATGGCTCTGAACAACCAACCACATGCATGCCTGGTGCCTGCAGAGGCCAGAAGAGGGCACTAGATTCCCTGGAACAGGAATTACAGATGGTTATTAAATGCCACGTAGGTGCTGGGAATCAAATCCTGAGTCCTCTGGAAGAGCAGCCAGTGCTCTTAACCACTGAGCCATATTCCCAGCCCCCAAATATGTATTATCTCATTCTGCCTTGTAAAAGCTCTAGTGAGAAGCAGAAAAGGTCAGTGAGACCAAGTGGACAACTCAGTTAAGAATTGCTTCAAAACTACACATGTGGCTGGGGCTATAGCTCAGTTGGTGAAATGTTTGCTTACAGACATGAACCTGTGGATTTGATCCAGCATTACATAAGCCAGGGTTGGGGGTAGGTATATACCTACCATCTCAGCACTTGGGAGGTGGGAAAGGAGGCACAGGAATTCAAGATCATCCTCAGTGTCTTCATTCATTACTTATCTCATTGCTGTTAAAAATATCCTGACAAGCAGGTGGATCTCTGAGTTTGAGGCCAGCCTGCTCTATAAAGTGAGTTCCAGGACAGCCAGGGCTACTCAGAGAAACTCTGTCTCAAAAAAACTAAACAACAAACAATAAAAAATCCCAAATGTCCTGACAAAGTGAGGTAAGGTGGGAAAGGCTTGTTTTGGCTTATAAGTCGGGGATGCAGTCAGTCACGGGCGGAAGACATGGCGGCAGGAGGTTGAAGCTGCTGGTCACATTGTATCTGTAGTCCGGAAGCAGCAGTGTTTGGTTGGCTGTCTTGGTATTCAGTTTAAGACCAGAACCTAGGGGATGGCACCATCCACTTCCAGGGTGGAGCTTCCCACTTCAACTGGTTCCTTTTTAAATTTTGGGTTCTGGGGAATCAAACTCAGAGCCCCATGCGTGCCAAGAAAGTGCTCTCCTACTGGCCATGGGTGAGGGGTGTCTTCAGGTCTAAGTTTGTTGAGGATAGAGAAGGCTGACCACATGGACCCACCTTTATGAAGCCATCATGAGACCAGCATTTTAGGGGAAGCGAGGCATTTAGGAACAGCATAACCTGTCACCCCACTCAGTGTTCCCAGTGGGAGACTAACCCAGAGACTAGACCCATCAAACTAACAGCTGAGGACAAAGGTGACTTCCCTGACAGATATAAGGTATATACAAGAGCCACTAAAAGAAAGCTTTAATGTATGAGGGGCTGTGACAGCCTAATACTCTATGTGTCTAATGCAAGAGTTCAAAGGAAAAATACCGAGTTTATGGTGTCGTGTGTCCTGTGAGATATAGCTACATGTAATGAACAGTGGGACCTGGAGTCTGGAGACATTGCTGTTTTTCCAGGGACAGACCTGACTTAGGCAGCAAGGGAGTGAAGAAAAGACAGACAGACAGACAGAAGACAGAAGCTGGGATTGGGTGGTCTGGCCTCAACGTGTGTATTATATGAAGTGGACTGGGGGTCAGCATTATTGCATACAGCTGGACAAGAAGGCGGGATTGTTGCACATAGGTAGGGAGGGAGCATTTGTGGTGTGCAGCTGGTTCCAGGAGGAGGCTTGGCTACTCTCTGTAGCAGAAGTCTCAGTAAGAGAGCAGTCTTCAGGCCAGCTATGAGGGTGGGGCATGGTGGCCGTTTTCTACACACATGATCAACACTTGGACTTTGCCATCCTTCTGAGCCGGTCGGGGGCTGTGGGGTCTTTGGCATGACTCTGCTCTGTTAACAACGCGTTCACAAAAGTGAAATCCTTTATCACAGCTTGTGGGCCGACTGTGGCAAACACAGGGGTATTCATCCACTCCCTGCTGATGAAGCAAGCTGCAAAAATGAGCAGGAAGTTGGTGGTATGTCCACTAGGAGCCTCTAAAACATCCCCACCCCCCACCCTTTTTTTTAGTGCTGGAGAAGTGAACCTAGGACCTTGCACATCCTAGGCAAGTATTCTGCTGTTGAGTTATGGCCCCAGCCCACATTCACATCTTTGAATCCATTTCCATCTAAATGAAACAAAAAAGAAAAGAAAGGAAAAAAGAAATGTTGATAACGACTGACCCCCAATGGTAGGGTGGTTGCTTAGCACGCGCGATGCCCCAGGTTCAATTTTTTACTCTTGTAAAAAAAATTTTTTTTTAAAAAGTTAATTTTACAAAGAAAGTTGATAAAAGAGGACAGGCATGATGGCATGTGACCTGTAATTTCAGGACTCAGGAGGCAGAGGCAGAAGGCTCAGGAGTTCAGTGTTAGCCTCAGTTATATAGTGAGTTCAAGGCTAGCCTGGGCTACTTGAAACTGTCTCAAAGAATGAACAAAGAAACAGGGATAGAGCTATACGTCAGTTAGTAGAGTGCGTGCCTAATGTGTACACAGCACTGTATATATCAGTGTGGCCTGGTACCACTTGGGAGGCAAAGGCAGAGCTGTCCAGAATTTAAGGACATTTTCAGCAAGTTCTAGGCTACCCTGGGCCACTTGGGACCAAGTCTCAAATAACAAAACAAAAACTGATTAACAAAAAGTTGATAATACGTTATACACAAAGATGTTTCATCTAATCGTTGTTCAGTTATTGAGAATAACTTGGATGTCCAGGGAAGGATTATAACAGTAAGACTATCCACTTAATGGAGACATTGTACAGACCTCAGAGTGACTAGTTAAAAAAGTACAGGTGACATTAATATCAAATCATATATTTACTGTGTTGTCAACTTTATTAAAAAAAACATGTAAGGAAGAAACAGCATAACATTACCAACCGTTCCTCCCTCCCTCCCTCAGTGAGGATCACAAGGGTTTATTATGGCACCTTCTGAGCTCATGACATTAATTATGATGGAGGGAGAAGAAATTAGTGCTATTTTAAAAATAGAAATATAAATAATTTCTTAGAACATAATTCTGGGAAAGCTCCGGCTGGGAGGATGAAGGCAACTTGTCCAGCAGATTCCCGTTTCAGCTGCAGTTTGGATCCACATGGAATAGTGTGGTCACTTGTCCAGAATTACCCATGATGCTTCTTAAAAATGCATACCACTGAGTTCCCCAGATCAGTCAAATCAGAATCTCTACCAGGGGCTCAGGAGTTTACATCTGTCTTCCACCCCTCCATGATTTATTCATTTATTTTGAGACTTACTGTGTAGCCCAGACAAGCCTAAAACTTGAGCCTCTCACTGTCACCAACCAAGTCCGGGGATCACAGGCCTGTATCACTCTAGGTGAGGCATTAGCATTGTAACAGGTTTTGACATTTGAATTGTAGCTCTCACCTCCCCACACCACCGACAATGAGTATGATAGTGCACACCTGTAACCTTAGAGCTGGGGAGGCAGAGGCAGGAGGATCACTAAAAATTCATGGCCACTTTATGAGCCTAGCCTAATTAGTGAGGGGAGGTTCAGACCCCTCAGCACGCACTACATAGTAAGACTTTGTCTCCAAAATTTAAAAAAAAAAAAAAAAAGGCCAGAGAGATGATGGCTCACTGGATTACTGGACTTGCTTTGCAATTACGAGGAGCAGGAATTGTACCCCAGAACCCATGTAAACAGCGGGGTCAGCTGGGCAGTGGTGGCACACAGCTTAAATCCAGCACTTGGGAGTCACAGAGTCAGACCGATCTCTGTGAGTTCAAGGCCAGACTGGTCTACAGAGCGAGTTCAGGGCTACACAAAGGGGAAAGGAAGGAAGGAAGGAAGGAAGGAAGGAAGGAAGGAAGGAAGGAAGGAAGGAAGGAAGGAAGGAAAGAAAGGAGGGAGGGAGGGAGGGAAAGAGAAAAGAAAGAAAGAAAGAAAGAAAGAAAGAAAGAAAGAAAGAAAGAAAGAAAGAAAGAAAGAACAGGAGAGTATGGTTGCATGCACTGGTGACCCCAGCTTTTCCAGAGGTAGAGATAGGAGGTGGGGAGACCCTTCACAGGAAATAAGGCAGAAAGTGATAGTGCAGGACACCTGGCGTCCTTCTGTGGCCTCTGTATGTGCAAAGGTACATGCACCCACACAAATAAGAGTTGGCTCAATACGAAGACGCCCCCCCAGAAAGAAAAGTGACTTCAGTCCTTTTGTGAGAGGCTGCACACTCACCACCGCCCGGTGTGCCCCGCCCAGTCCTTTCCAAATGCTGGAGTGAGGGTCCTGTGTCTCATTCACTTTGTCCAACCTCCTTCCTCCATATTGGGTATCAAACCCAGGGCCTTGCACGTGGTAGCCGGGCACTCTACCACTGAGCCCACTCCAGTTCATCCTCAGGTTCTTCCAACATCCAGCATTGCACCTGGAAGACAGAAAGCAAGTAATCAGAGAAGTTGCTCTTTTTATAAAGCCAGTTCTTGGTGAGGTCTATAAAAAGGTGAGCGTGCTGAAATGCCATCATCACCTGCTTTCTTTAGATTTCTTTCCTTACTCATGCTGCATATTTCTGTTTGGTTTGACACTCACTAGTTAGCCCAGGCTGGCCTCCGACTCATGACAATTTTCTTGCCACAGCTTCTGAACACAAAGGTTATAGGAGTGCATTATTAAAAATTCTCTATTATTATTATTGTGTGTGTGTGGGGGGGAGGGTTGTGGAGTTGTTTCTTTCCTTCCACCTTTATGTGGGTTCAGGAATGGAACTCAGGTCCAGGCTTCTGTGGCAAGCACCTTTACCTGATGCTGAGCCATCTCCTTGGTACCTAGCTTCCATTTTTGTTTTATATTTTTGTTGTTGTTGTTGTGTCTCTAAACAAGAGATTGCTAAATTGTCCAAGTTGGCCTCAAATTTGTGATCCTCCTGCCTCAGCCATCCAAGTTCAAGATGAAGCTACAGCACAATTACTTTTAGTCAACCTTGAGGTCTCCTTTATTGAGTGGCATAGGGAAGTGTAGTGGATAGCCATCCCAGCATTGGCCTGGAAGTTCCAACCCCCATTGAGGCTTCGGTAATGGTCACGCCCCCAAGGCAGGGCAGAGGAGGAAGCAGAAGACCCAGGATGGAGAGGAGGTCTCTCTCTTGGTTCCGGGACCCTGAACGCTGGAGGTAGACCGAGCAGAGTTCTCCAGAGAACACCGCCAGACTGCGCCATACCCTTGCCAGACCCTACAACCTATCCCTTCATTTGTAAGTTACCCCACAAAATAAACCTCCCTTTTAACTACGTGGAGTGGCCTTAATAATTTCACCAATAGGGAAATGATATTCGGGACATAGGATCCTTCATTTCAGCTGTACCCTAGTTCAGGAAAGGGTTGGGCCTAGAAGGACCTTCCAGCTCTGAGACGCTGTGACTTGTCAAGACCCAGAGCAGCTGCAACAAGCCCTGAGATGTCCCAACAGCCACACAATTAGCTCCTCCTAAGTCGGTGAAATCCAACACCACAGAGGGCAATGGTTCAAGGTATTAGCCCACACTACTTCCTGCATCCAGAGTTGCTCATAGCTTCTTAGGAGAAAAATTGAGCCATCCTGGGAATGGCAATGTCTGTCTGTATACATGTGGAGCAATCCGAGAAGGAGGAATGTTTAAAAAAAAAAAAAATCACAGGAACTGTGTGGAGCTCTGCTTGGAACCTCCTGGAAGAAAGAGTCACATTCTATTCCTGGGCCTTCAGGAAGTGATCTTTACCCCTTTCTCTCCTTGAGAGCATGAGGACTAGGCTGTGGTGGGGCATGTAGGTAACAGGTCAGGATCCAGCACTGGCAGAGGTGGAATCTCCTAAGGGTGAGAAATGAGGTCTGGCCTGGGAGGATGCCTCTGGCATCCAGCAGGCAGAGGCAGGCTCCTGGTAGCAGAGGGCTGGGGGTCAGGCAAGTCCATCTTCTCTGCATTCTGGAATGAGGGACAGGAAAGAGCCGAGGGGTTAGAACTCATCCAGAAGGAAAATTTGTTCAAGGAAGGTCTGTGTCTTTTACACAATGCCCAATTAACTCCCAGCAGAAGATGCCATGGATTCATAATAGGAGCCGACATCGGGGAAGGAGACTGACAAGCTGGAGGTTCTTGTGGGCTTTTTAATTTAATTTTTAAAGGAAACAAGAACAGTTGCAATTATAACTGTGGACCTTTAGTGATGGTGTCTCCCAGCAACAAGCAAGATTGCGCTGTATCCCACCCTCTTCCTGGGCAGAAGGAACCGCCTGCTACAGAGCAGCCCCATTCCAGCCCTGACCTGGGCCACCATGTCCTCGTCTCTACTCTGTGCTCCCTCAGCCTGTGACTGTCCCCTGAGGCCTGTTCTCTTTACGACAGCAGCCCTTGAAGTCACCTCAGCCTCCAGCCTGGGGTTCTCTGGGTCATGTTCCTTCAGAACTCCTCCTGAGTTCCTGCCCTCGTTAGGGTGGCTGTGCTCTGGGAGGAAGGGAGGGGAGAGGAAAGGTGGGGAGCCCCAGGGTGTGGTGGCTGGAGGTAGGCAATGCCTGGCCATCTGCCAGAATCAACAGGCCACCCCTCTCCCAGGCACAAAGGGCTCTCTGTGAGGACACTCCCAGACCCATATGGAATCCTGGAGGCTCAGATTTCTTAACATAAAAGGTGCCCATTCCCAGCCAGTCCTGGGTGTGGCCTGTGGTTTGAATCCTGGTGGGCGGGGCTTGTGGACTCCCAGTGACCCATCTGGATGGTGTCTGCCCTTGCTAAGAGCTCTTCAGTGGGGAGAGGCCAGGCAGCCAGCTTCTCTTGAAGGACATGGATAGTTCTGCCTGCCTCTGGACTGAGCCTTCTGGTGTCTGCTTCCTCACATCTCCCCAGTGTCTGTCTGTCTGTCTGTCTCTGTCTTTCGCTCTCATATGTATGCACATGCATGCTCAGAGTCTACATGAGAGAAGATCTCTACTCAAACTACACCTAGATGGCCTTCTCTCCTACTTCAAGCCATTGTCACAGAGAAATTAAACTTGGCTTCAAGGAAAGTAGCCTGTAACCAGAAAGTAGCCAGACCCTTTGTTCACAGGATGTACCCCCCAGCAATGCCTGACGCTCCTCTGGATGCCTGTGGGGTGCACTGTTCATGGGATGCATCCCTCAGCAGTGCCTAAGGTTCCTCTGGGTACCCATGGGGATGATGGAGTGTTCAGGATGCAGCCTTCAGCAATGCCCAAGGCTCCTCTGGGTGCTTGTGGCATGGACTGTTCAGAAGGTTGCTCAACCCTCAAAGCCTCTTGTGGGCTTTTTGTCTGCAGGTGAAAGAGTTGGCACAACATTTTCAGGTCTCTTCAGTTCTCAGCCAGGCCTCAAAGACATATGAGTGGACAACCAGCCACCAGAATCTGTTGCCACAGCTCTTTTGTCATTGTCCCTGAGGCCTGCAGCATGAACCTTGGAAGTGACTGGTGTCATTCCTCCCTAGACTGCAAATGAGGCAGGATCCTTGACCATGTGGCCTCTGTCTGTCCTGTACGTTTGGCTGTCTGAACTACAAAGGAGACATTTAGTGATTGAACAAACTTTTCTTTTTAAAAATTTTATTTATTTACTTTTGTGTATATGGGTGTTTTGCCTGGACCTATGTCTGCACCGTATGTGTGCCTGGTGGCCGCAGAAGCCAGAAGAGGGCATCAGATCCACGGGAACTGGAGTTACAGATAGTTGTAAACTGCCATGGGGGTGCTGGGGTTTGAATCTGAAGCCTCTGGAAGAGCAGCCAGTACTTTTAACTGCTGAGCCATGCTCCAGCCCAGACCTTTCTTGGGCACCAGCTATCAGCCAGTAAATGAACCCTTCAATAGCCAGCTCTCTGGAGCTTACATTTGAAAAGATACAATTCCTTCCGTTCCGGTTTGCTAGGTGGCCTTCACAAGTCCTCAGTCCAGGTGGTCTACAGAAAAGAAACACTGTCCAGCTGGTCTGTGGGCAGCTGACTGCAGGGTCATTTCCTCCCAAAGGCAGTGTGGGAGGATCTGTTCAATGCCTTTCTGGGAGCTCCTGCCTCAGGGTCTGGAGTTCCTTGGCCTGTGAAAGTATCACTAAGACCTCTGCTCCATCTTCACAAGATGTCTTCCTGCCTGTGTGTTTGACTCTTTGCCTGGATTTGTTGTTGTTTGTTTTGTTTTGTCTGAGACAGGGTTTCTCTGTGTAGCCGAAGCTGTCCTGGAACTCACTTTGTAGATCAGGCTGGCCTTGAACTCAGAGATCCACCTGCCTTTGCCTCCCGAGTGCTAGGATTAAAGGTGTGTGTCACCACGCCCAGCTGAATTTTTCTTTTTTATAAGGACATAGTCATTGCATCAAAGCACATGTTAGTGACCGCATCCTAACCTGATCGTTTACCTGTTGTGGAATATTAGTCGAAGATGTGTTACATTTGTTTATCCTGTGGGACATTTGTTTAATGATGCAAATATTTGTTGCATTCTTTTATGTTACATTTGTTTAACTCTGTGAAGCTGTGTTACTGTGCCTGTCTAAAACACCTGATTGGTCTAATAAAGAGCTAAATGACCAATAGCAAGGCAGGAGAAAGGACAGGCTGGGCTGGCAGGCAGAGAGGATAAATAGGAGAGATCTGGGAGGAGAAGAAGAAAAAGCAAGAGAACAAGGAGAGGACGATGCTAGAGACCAGCCACCCAGCCAGCCAGCCAGCCAGCCAGCCAGAGAGTAAGAGTGAAAGTAAGATTACAGAACTAAGAGAAAAGTAAAAGCCCAGAGGCAAAAGGTAGATGGCAAGAAACAAGCCAAGCTAGGGTCAGGCATTTATAATTAAGAATAAGCCTTGGGACTGGAGAGATGGCCTAGAGGTTAAGAGCACCAACTGCTCTTCCAGAGGTCCTGAGTTCAATTCCCAGCACCCACATGGTGGCTCACAACCATTTGTAATGAGATCTGGTGCCCTCTTCTGTATACATAATAAATAAATAAATCTTAAAAAAAAAAAAAAAGGAATAAGCCTCTGTGTGTGATTTATTTGGGAGCTGCGTGGTGGGTCTCTCAAAAGAGCAAAACCAACTAACAACATTTACTGGGACCATTCCCTGACAGGATGTCTTCTGGGATGCTGAGAGTTAGGATTCCAGCATGTCATTTTAGGGGCAAGCATAGCACCTTCCCTGGGAAAGTGTAAGATGATGTGAAATGAGTGTTGTTCCCAGAAGGTTCCAGTTTTTGCTTCTGACAAGGTCTGCTGTGAACTCTTTTGATTGGTAAAACCTGGTCTCCTGTAGGCTCCTCATTGTCATGCTAGCTGGGAGTTTAGTCTGACTCCTACCTGGGGCGGGGCGTGGGAGGTAATGTGGGCTTTCCCTTGGTGCAGGAAGAGCATTCCAACAGCTCGTCCAAACATGGCCACGAGCAACAGAACTCCACTGTGCAAGGAAGAAGGACTCCTTCCCAGGAGCCCCTAGGCAGGGGTCAGGGTAGCAGCTTCATCTTCTGACCCCTCCTTAGTGTCTAGGCTTCTGTGCCGCTCCCGCCGGGGAACAGCCTCTCCCAGTTCATAAGCATTTCCTATACGCCAGGCTGTGTTCTGCTTTGTCGTTTATTTACTTACTTATTGGCTCTTCGTGTCGGGCACATGTGTGGAGCTCAGGATTATTTCCTCCTTTGGCATTTGTTCCAAGGATGGAACTCAGGTAGAGCAAGTTTTCTGGTCTCTTGTATCGCCTTTTGGAATCCTCACCACAAGCTCCTGAGATGGGTTGACCCTGCTCTCCTCTCACAGAGGAGGAGGCGCAGAGAGAAACAGGACCTTAGCCTGGCAGGTGGCAGAGGCACAGGGGATCCCAGTGTCATCAAACTGGACTCACCCACAGTGCTCATGACCAGGCGGACATGATGACAAGCCTTCCTTCATGGGTGGGAGGCGAACACTGTGAAGCCACTGTCCTGCGTCCACCTGGCAGCCCCACAGAGCTGCCCCTGGGTGGCATGTCCACTGTGAGTCCCTGAGCCAGGTGGCTGTGCTGTGGGCATACAGCAGCCTTGCCTCTTGTAGGCATTCTGTCCGAGAGCTTGAGAACCCTGAGAGGGAGGTAGGGAGAGAAAGAGGAGGAGGGAAATGCACGGAGGGTTGGAGACCAGCCTGGAGCTTCTGCCTGCATAGGTGGCTGAGGAGGGACTACGTCAGAGGGCTGGCTCCTGAACTTCTGACCCACTGGGTGTTCACAGATGGCTCCTTGCAAGGGCAGGAAGGGCCTCATGCTGGTCCCTTGCCAGGGTGCTGCTACACACTGGGCCAGACTGTTCCCAAGCTCTTCCCTGGGGACCTGGGTGAGGCCATGTGACCGACAGAGCAGACCTTTCTAGCTGAGCTGCATTGGGAATGTGGTTCAGCCCCTGCCACATGTCTACAGCAGAGACTTGGGACCTCTGCCTACTCAGAAGGGGCCCCGGTGGTCACACTCCGTCCTGTGGCCTCAGATGTTGGACCACTGGCTTTTCTACTTTGGAGAAAAGGTGGGAAAAGGAGAAGGAGGCAAAAGTATGAAAATATCCCCACAGCCCTATGACTGCCAGCGGAGAGCCCCTGCGGCCCCTGGCCTGTAGAGTTGGGTTTTGAGTCTCACTGGACATACAGAGTACACAGCACACTTTCATGACTACGTTTGCACTTGGGACATCTGTCACTGCAGGGAGTTCCTCACTCTAGTGCTGGCCTTTCTGCAGAAAACAAGGCCCATATTGGCATGTTGGAGCTTGGGGTTTGTAGGTTGGTTGACAAGGCCTGTTGGCATGTTGGAGCTTGGGGTTTGTAGGTTGGTTGCTTCTTGTGGTTTCTGCAGTAGCGCTGGTCTTCCGGCTCGCACACGGTCCATTTCCACTGAGCTACTGCGCTCTGACTTTAAGGTAGGTGGGCGGGAAACAAAACTGAAAAGGGCCAGGCATGGTGGCAAGTACCTACAATCCTATCTGTTTGGGTGATGAGGCAGGAGGATTATATGAGCCCAGAAGTTTGGGTCTAACCTGGGCAACATGATAACAAAAGATAACAAAAACCTCAAACAAGGAAGAGAAAAGGACGTTTTCCTTCAGCAGCCTTGACAATCGGGTAAGAACAGAATAGCTCCCTATTTGGTGGCAGTACATTTCTATCATACAGAAGTAAGAGAAGGAAAAAGGAAATTATCCACTGAAGTCTTTATTATAAACTATGAAATATGTAGTTAATAAAAAGTCGCAGAAATGTTTCCAAAAAATAATGTTCCAGAGTTTTAAAACTGGATTAATTTCATAATAATGGGAGAATATTAATGTGTGATGTGGGCTCTTATTCCTAAATGTCTCCCCACAGATCTGCAGAGAAGAGGGACATTTATAGAATTTAAAGATAAAGTGGGAGCCTGGATTTCCAGGCATGCTATTCAGTGTGAATTCTTGATCAGTACCAGCCCCTTTTAAACATATCTCAAAGATTGTATGGGAGTGTGCCGGTATTATAAAATTATTTATCTGATGGTCAAATCAAGCAGCCACCCAGTGGTTCTCTTTGTTCCAACAGGCCATCTTAGGTCTGTTCTTGAATGCATCTGGAGGTGGGGTCGGCAAAGGAGTGAGAGTTGAAACAGCTGTTGGGGACCCCAGTCCCCCTGAGGCTGGCCGCAGGGCTCCACCTCGGGGCCTGGAGGGAGCAGGCAGGCCCCACAGCAGCAGTGGGAAATCTCTGAAAATAACCTGCAAACAGGTCAGACCAGACGATTACGTGAGTCCAGGAATGGGGCAGCGGCCAATCAGTGCAGGAGAGACCAGGCTGTGTGTGGAAACGTGTGCAAGTACACCAGCGCCCGCCTGTTTGCAGGTCTGCCTGGCTCCCGGGGACCTGATGGGCCTGCCTTGCCACCACGGAGGCCAGTGACACTGATCCTCATCTCCGCTGGCCCAGTAAACTCCAAAGCCCTGTCTGACCTTCCCTTCGGGGCCAGCTGTTCAGCCCTTCCCCTTACCAAATTCCCCCACATTCTCCAGAGCTGAGGTCATGGAAAACTCCCGGGGTGGGGGTGGGGGTGGGGCTGCCAGGCTGAAATACCAGTGCAAGGGATCAGCAGGGTGACTGGTCATTTGTTTATCGGTAGAGGGGTTGTGTAGGCTCCTAGGAGCCAGGGAGAGTCCAGCAGTTTCCCCCAAACAGGAGTGCAGCAGCCTCTGTGAGGACTCCTGTACTCCAGCTCCGAAGGGCAGGTGCCCTGGGCCTTCCTGCCCGCGCTGGGCCGCGGGAGCTGCTCCCGGTCCTTTCTGGTGGACAGCAAAGGGAGGGTAAGAGCAACCACAGGCCTGCCTGGGAGGCTTCCCGGGGCCTGGGAAGGAAAGAAGAAAGGGTAGCCACATTGTCTTGGTGGGGATGCCCATGGCTCATTTTTATAGACTCACAGAAGTTGGGGGGTGGCTTTCTGCACTTAGCAAGTGATGAGAAGTCACCCCAACGCTAAAGCTGGGCCTGCTCCATTGCTCTTTGTGGCTCAGGGAGACCCTGCCTTCCCTCAGAAGGAAAGGCTCCTGTCAGCCCTGTCTGGTTACAAAGTCATGTTCCCTGCTCCCTTCTACTTCTGTAGTTGGTCTGTAGCTGTGAAGTTTCCACAAGAAACTACAGCTGAAGGGAACCAGCTGCACCTGTGTGTCCACGCCAGCAAGGCTAGCTCTCGGGCTCTCCACCTCTTCCCCGTTGGCGCACTGTGTGGGCTAGGCTTCAGAGGTTTGGTGTGTTGGTGACTGTCCCCATCTCTGTCCTTGGGAGTCTCATTTGAGAGGCCCTGGCGGGCTTGTCTACGCGGTTGGCTGGGTCTGACGACACAATGGGATATTGGCCTTCCTTGTATCTCCCCCAAAAGGGACCCAAGGGGTCGACCCTGACCCTGTACCCTCTTCAGACCTGCCTCACACAAGGGTCAAGCCTCACTCATCCCATCTTTCTTGCCTTGGATTGTCTCACATTGTCTGACACCCCACTCCCCTCTGGGTGCTCTGCTTCCTCTAAACTATGTCCCACAGTCAGATGACAAGAAACTTCCAGTAGTTCTGTGTGTGTGTGGAGAGAATCAGAGACAGGGTTGGGGATTCTCAAGGAGGGAGAGTTGAGGGGAGGGAGCAGGCTCAAGGGCTTCTAATCACATTTGCCTGGGAAGATGGATGCAGGATGTGGCAATAGGAGACACACACACACACACACACACACACACACACACACACACACACACACCCTCACTCCTCACACCCCTCCCCCCATCCCTGCCCAGTCTACTCAGAGTCTAACCAAAGGAGGGCAGGCTGCCAACCCAAGGCCAGTGCTCCCACCCCTCACAGGCTCTTCTTGCATCCTGCAGCAATTCTCTTGAAACACCTGCCCACACAGTGCCCCCTCTTACAGTGTGGATTTTAGAGCCAGAGTGTCCAGAGTTCAAATCTTGGCTCTAAATCTTACCAGACTTGGAAGCCTTACTTAATTCTTTCTGCCTTGATCCCTCACCTCCAAAGTGGGGTTCTGAGATCCAGCAGCCTGGGGGGCTGTTGGTGACTGTTCCCTGTGATGACTGACAGTTGTCTCTGCTTTACCCTTCCTCCCCCATATTAGCCCAATCTCTGTCAACCACGCACAGCTCTCCCATGGCCTCAGCAGCCTGGCTGAGGAGATCCACCCAACCGGTGGTGACAGGGGGACACAGGTGATTGGAAGGGTCACGTGGAAATGAACCTGAGCATGCAGGTGACCCTCCATGTGACCCTGAGTGGGATGGAACGCTGTTTCCGCTGACTAGACTAGAGAGGAAGGGACAAGCTCCTGGGAGACACAGTGTGCCTTAAGACAGGTGCAAAGAATTCACAATGGGTGGTTGTGTCCACACAGCACAGCCAGCAGTTCAGGTCTCTGGTGGGGCCTCCCTTGTTCTGACCCCCCAAACCTGTGGCTGAGACCTGATTTTGTTTGTTTGTTTTTGAGACACGGTTTTTCTGTGTAGCTTTGTGCCTTTCCTGGAACTCACTTGGTAGACCAGGCTGGCCTCGAACTCACAGAGATCCGCCTGGCTCTGCCTCCCGAGTGCTGGGATTAAAGGCGTGCGCCACCACCGCCCAGCCAGACCTGATTTTGGAAAAGGGTCTCTGCAGATATAATTAGGAACTTCAAGCTGAGATTATCCTGACTTCTGTGGATGAATATTAAGTCTAGTGTCTAGTGTCCTTATAAGAGCAGTGCAGGAGAATTCACAGGAGGCAAAGGCCAGAAGAAGCAAGGTGGAAAGTGAGCTAAGCCACTGTGAGGCAGGGAAGGCCTGGAGCCACCAGATGCTGAGCAGGACAGGAAGGGGCCCTGATGACACTTAGGTTATTCACTTCCGGCCCCCAGAACACAGACACATTTCTATAGTTTTAACCATCCAGTCTGTGGTTGTTTGTTACAAGATTGATAGGGAATATACATTAGCTTTGACTGCCAAATCCCTTAGAAAAAGACAGGGCTCTGTCCTAGTCAGGTTGGGAGTGTGTCCTGGCTAGTTTTCTGTCAGCTTGACACAAGCTGGAGTCATCTGAGAAGAGAGACCCCACCAGACTGCCAGTGTCCAGGGGTGGGGGGAGCGGTGCCACACCTGGGCCAGCGATCCTGAGTGGCGTAAGGAAGCAGGCCGAGCAAGAGATGGGGAGCAACCCCAGCAGCGCCCCTCCATAGGCTCCGCTCCAGTGCCCACCTTGAGCTTGTACCATTGTCCCTTCATGAGGAGCTGGGCTGTAAGCTGCCAGTGAAATAAACCCAAGTTGCTTTGGGTCATGGTGTCTTACCACAGCAAAAGGAAGCAAATCAAGACAGTGTTATAACAAAAGTACCACAGAGTGGCTTTAGTGATAAATACTTCTCTTAGTTCTGGAGGCCAGGAGTGCTGGGGTGGTGAAATTATTATTATTTATTTATTTATTTATTTATTTATTTATTTATTTATTTTTTGAGACAAGGTTTCTCTATGTGGCTCTGGCTGTCCTGGAACTCACTTTGTAGACCAGGCTGGCCTCGAACTCACAGAGATGCACCTGCCTCTGCCTCCCACGTATTGGGATTAAAGGTGTGCGCCACCACCGCCCGGCTATTAGAGGCCTCTTCAGGGTGAGTTCTCCCATAGTCTCTCCATTTTGCATGCACACAGAACTCTGGTTTACCATCTTTTTCAGTTCAGTGTGTGCCCCCCCCCCCTTTGAGTCAGGGTCTTGTTATGTAGCCCAGGTTGTCTTTGGTTATATTCTTCCTGCTTCTACCATGACACACATGCCACCGTGTTTGTGTGTGTGAATGTGTATGTGTAGGTGGTGGTGGTGGAGGTGAGTCAGGACAATTTGAGGGAGTCAGTTCTCTCCTACCACATGGCTTCTGGGGTGGAACTCAAGTTATCAGGCTTGGTAGCAAACACCTTTACCTGAGGAGCCAGCTTATGGGCCTTAATTTAATTTACTTCGTTAGTGTGTGTGTATGTGTGTGTGTGTGCACGCACACATGCACACGCAGGCGTCTGTGTGCCACTACACACGTGTGGTGGTCTGAGGGGAACGTGCAGGAGGTGGTTCTCTCCTCCCACTGGTCTGACTCAGGCAGTCAGGCTCATGAGACAAGCACTTCCCCCACGGAGCCATCATGCCGGGCCAGCTGTGGCATCATCCTTGAAGGACCTGGAGACATGCCTCTGTGGGAAAGGAGGGCTCAATACCATCGGTCATCACTCCCTCTGACCCAGCACAGCTGGGCACGGCAGGGAAAGCACTGAAGAGTAGAGGAAGGAGGATTTCTCTGACCAACCAGCCGAATCAGAGATCCCTAAGTCCCCAAACACAGTAGGCAGCCCCTCAGGCACAACCCCTGAAGTTGACCTCTGGTCTTCATACAGGCACATGTGCACATGCATATGCTTCAGCGCACACAGACACATACATACAAATGCACAATCTCAAACTGGCCGCAGATCATGGGAACATGCCTTATTTGTAGCCTGCTCCCAGGTGATCCTGGTGCCCAGCTGAGGAGGCTAAGTGGCTATGAGCTTACCAGGGCTTGGCACTGAGTTGGAGCATTTGCACTGAATTAATCAGTGGGGCTGAAGTGACCCTGCTGTTCCCCTAGGGACCCTCCTCTGAAGGCACTCAGCCCTGCCACCCCACACAATCCACAGAGGAGATTCTGCAAGCTGAGAGATACACATGATCTGATCTATAGGGGCACTTCATGGGCAGGAGAGCAAGACTCCTTCCAAGGCCAGCTCAGCAGCATGGTGCTGCTTTCTGACCGTGCTTGACAGGCCCTGTGCCCTGCCCCAAGGAACATGGTGGCAGAGCTTTCGTTCTGGCCAGGACTTCCCACACTCAAGTCTGCAGCAGACGGGGCCTCTCAGCTTGCTGGAGACAGTCATCATAGTGCTAAAAACCTGCTCCCCAGGGCAGGAGAGATGCTCAGGGGTTAACAGCACCTGCTGCTCCTGCAGAGGGTCCAGATCTCCGCTCCCACAGGGCAGCCTACAGGTCTGTAACTCCAGTTCTAGCAGATCCCATCCCCTCTTTCGGCCTGGCATTGCAAGCGCATGGTGCTCGTACATACATGCAGGCAAAACACTCATTTACATAAAAATAAATAGTTTTCTTTGGCATCAGAGTCTCACTGTGTAACTCTGACTGGTCTGGAATTCACTATGTAGACCAGGCTGGCCTCAAGCTCACAGAGATCTGCCTGCTTCTGTTTCCCAAATGCTGGGATTAAAGACATACACTACCACACTGGGCACTGAAATATGTATTTGTTTGTGTGTGTATGTATATACATATATACATATATACATACATACATACATACACACACACACACACACACACACACACACACACACACACATGATTTTTGAGACAGAGTTTCTCTGGGTATCCCTGGCTGTCCTGGAACTTGTTTTGTAGCCCAGGCTGGCCTTGAACTCAGAGATCCACTTGCCTCTGCTTCCCCAGAGCTGGAATTAAAAGTGTGCGCCACCACACCTGACCGAAATATCTGTTTTTAAGAACCTGCTTGTAAAATCACCTAGGGTCACCATGTGCTCACTGGTAGGCCCTTTGTAGCATGGGCCTACACAGCACTACCCAAATAAAGCCCCCAAATCCTTCCCCACCAAACCACACCAGAAAGTGGCCCAACATATACAGACAAAAAGCACAAGGTTTAGGGGTGGCTCTGTGGATAAATGCACTTGTCATACAAACCTGATGACCCAGGCCCTTTTCCCAGAACTATAGCAGGCTTTCTTCGGCCACCAACCCGCTCCCAAATCACTACACAGGGCATGGAGACTCATTATTAGTTATGAATGCGTGGCCTTATCTTATGCTTGTCCCACTAGCTCTTATAATTTAATTTAACCTGTTTCTATTCATCTACGTTTTGCCCTGGGGCTTTTTAACCTTTCTTTCATTCTGTATGTCCTACTTTCCTGCTTCTTCCATGTCTGTCTGTCTGGCAGCTGCCTGACTGGCCCCCAAGTATCTCCCTCTTTTTCTCCCTCCTCCTATTTACCCTCTCTGCCCACCAGCCCCGCCTGTCCCTCTACTCCTAGCTATTGGCTGTTCAGTTTTCTATTAGACCAATCAGGTGCCTTGGGCAGGCAAGGTGAAACAGCAGCACATCTTTACATAGTTAAACAAATGTACCATAAATTACATAGTTAAGGTAATGTTACATAACACAGAACCAATGTCAAGGTGGACAGAGAGAATAGACTATAAAGTTGTCCTCTGATCTCCACATGTACACGGTGGCACATGTGTGCCTCCCTCCCCACCACACACACACACACACACACACACACACACACACACACACATACATGCACGCACGCACATTAATAATAAAATACTTTAAAAGTATGTAATTCTTAAAATAATAATATGCTTGGGTGCAGCAAGTCAGAGCAAAGTTCAGTGAGATAGGTGAGTGAAAAGACCGTAAGGAACACTGAAAAGTTAATAAAAATAAAGCCAATAATATCTAATTCCTAATCTTCCACTGGTGTACGTGCAGCCCATGCTCTTAGCTTGGTCGAGGTTAGATGGAACCACAGAGTGGTCTTTTCGTGTCCTGATCATCACAGGCACCTGACCGTAGCCTTCAGTGATGGCAGTATTCTGTGAAATCATTTATGCTCAGCAGGTCACCTGGCAGCCTGTGACAGACACTGTCCCTGGGACAGACGCTGCCTGGTCCTGTACCCCAAAGAGTAGCTCCACTCTGCCCTTCCCAAAGGAGGGGGTGCAGTGTGTGTGTTTGGATTGGGTGGAAAGCAGTGTAACTCAAGACCTTACCCCAGGATCCTGGCGGCAGGAAGCACAGCATGCTTGTAACAGTAGGTGGAGGCCACCTGGCCTCCTGCTTGGTGGGGTTCCCTAGCAAGTCCTGGAGCTCAGCTGAGTCCTTTTAACAGCATCCAACCCTTGGCCACTTGGAGTAGTCAAATTGAGATCAAGATCCCTGGCCACAGGGTAGCGCACCCCCTGGGCCAGCTAGTCCCACATGTATCTGTAGTGGGTAGCCATCCAGCATAGGCCTGGAAGTTCCAACCCCCATTGAGGCTTCGGTAATGGTCACGCCCACAAGGCGGGGCTGAAGGAGGAAGCTGAAGACCCAGGATGGAGAGGAGAGGTCTCTCTTGGTTCTGGGACCCTGGACGCTGGAGGAAGACCAAGCAGAGTTCTCCAGAGAACACCGCCAGACTGCGCCATACCTTTGCCAGACCCTACAACCTACCCCTTCATTTGTAAGTCACCCCTCAAAATAAACCTCCCTTTTAACCACGTGGAGTGGCCTTAATAATCTCACCAATATGTATCCTTGGTTTTTTCCTGTATCCCTTCCCTTGGCACCCAGTCTCTAGGTCACACCAGCATCAGGCTGCCAGCTCTCCCCTGAGGCATCTCTCTCCTCCACATTCTAGACTGAACCTCTTTAGGAACTAAAAATTGAGGTTACTGCCCCCGTACCAGGGCTGCATATCAGAATCAACACTCTCAGTACCTACTGGACCCCTACCCCCAAGGTCTCACCCACAGGGCTCACAGGGCATGAAGTTTCCTGTGGGAAACCACAGCTTTAGATAACTGTAACTCCCTAGCAGGACAGCTCTATCACCCCAGGCAGCTTCTCTAGGTGGTCACAGAGGGGAGGAGACCCTGTCCACTCCTCAGCCAAGAGAACCCCTAGCTATGTGTGCACAAGTGAAGGGATTTGGTAGGTAGAGTGCTGGTATCCAGTGACGAGGAGGTCTTGGCAGGGGAGGAGGGGAGAAGGTGGGAATTACAGCCTATCTTTGTTCTGCAATACTCAGTACCCCACAGAACTACATGGTTGGCCAGGAAGCAACATGTGTCTCTATTAAAATCCCTTCTAGAGGGCTGGAGAGATGGCTCAGTGGTCGGATGCTTTCTGCTCTTTTGGAAGGTCTGAATTAAGTTCTCAGCCCCCAGCCCCGTGGCTTCACAGCTTCCTGTAACTCTAGCTCCAGGGTACTCCACACCCTCTTCCATCCATGCACACACACACACACACACACACACACACACACACACACACACACTAATAATGATAATTTTTTTAAGGTGACAATGAACGGACACAGGATTTCGTTGCTCTTTGCTTCCTGACGGTGGAGCACCTGTTCCTGTCACCGTGACTTTTCTGTCATGATGAACTCTGTCCCCGGAACTGTGATCCAAAATAAACCCTTCCTTTGTTAAGAGGCTTTTTCAGGTGCTCCACTGCAGAAATAAGACAAGTGACTAATGCCTTCTCCCAGGCTCCTGGACTGCTGAGCCAGCAGGGACTTATGGGAAGTGACCAGCCCAGGGCTGAGGCAGGGGGCTACTCCAGCCATGGAGGAATTACAAGATGATCTGACCTCCACCAACCTAGACCAACATTCTCAAAAAGGTTCTCAGTGTGAACACAGTGGAACTCCAATTCACACTGGGCTCTGTTGCAGGGTGTCATATGGCACTCGGGGTGTTGTGTAGTAACTGTAGATACTGGACACATGATAGATCCTGTGTGCAGGGGACAGGGCTGCAGAATAGCACGTTTGTGTCACTCTGGTGATTTACAGGAGCCTTTTAGTCCCCGCAAGAGTCCACATTCACCAAGGTGCAAGGACAGAGATGGGATTCCACGTCTAGTGGTTTCTGCCACTCTGCAGCGTAACCGGGTCCCATTTTACTCACGGTTCAAGGGTCATCCCTGCCTGCAGCAGCGACTGTCCCTTCACTTACCCACTCACTCACTCACCCAAATCTTAGTACTCAGGTGGTGGCACCTAGAACACTTCAATTTTTGTAGTAAGATATATATATATATATATATATATATATATATATATATATATATATATATATATATATGGGGCTGGAGGGATGATGGCTCAGTGGTTAGTAGATCTTGCTCCTTACCAGAGGACCTGAGTTCAGTTCCCAGCACCCACATCAGGTGGTTCACAAATACCTGTAACTCTAGTGTCAAGGTGCCCAAGGCTCCCTTCTTACCTTCATGGGCATCTGCACAGGCATGCACATAGACACAGACATACACATAAATAAAACTAAGTAAATCTTTTTAAAAATAACTTATAAAAAAGATACATATAACATCAAATGCACCAACACTTCCCTTCTCACAGTGAACAATGGGTGACATTTAGTACATTTACAATGTTATATGACCATCGCTACTATCTAGTCCCAGAATATTTTTCACCACTCTCCAAAGAAAACCCCATATCTGCAAAGCAGCTATTCCCCACCACCCCTCCTCCTAAGCCCTGGCAATCACTAATTTATGTCTCTGTGTAATTGCCTATTTTTTTTTTTTTAAATCAAACAACATACAGCTTCTTTCACTTAACATAGTCTCTGACATGGCATGGATCCACACCTCATCCCTTTTTATGACTGAGTACTATGTCACTAAATGTACCATATTACATTTGTCCATTCAGCCTTGATGGACATTTTGTTTGTTTAATCTTTTGGCTATTATGAATAATGCTGTTAAATTTTTTAAAAAGACAGTTATATGAATTTATTTTATGCATTTAGTAAATTTTTATTATTGATTGATTGATGTGTGTGATATATATTTGTGAGTGCAGATGAGGGCATGCCATAGAGCATGTTTGGAGGTCAGAGGTCAGAGACAGTGTTCAGGAGTCAGTTCTCTCCTTCCATGGTGAGTTCTAGGGATTGGTCTCAGGTTGTCAGGTTTGAGTGGTGAAGGCTTTTACATGCTGCTATGCTTTGTGTGCAAATTTTTGCTTGAAATACCAATTTCATTCATCATGGTCTACATTTAGGGGGGAACTTCTGGGTGTCATGTGGTAACTCTTTAATGTTTTGAAGACTTGCCATACTGTTTTCCAAAGCAACTGAACTATTTAATCCCAGGAGCAAAGCATATGGCCCCAGTTGCTCCACACCTCACTGACACCTGCTGTTTCTTGGTATTGCTTGTGGTACTTGGGCTCAGATCCAGGACCTTGTACCTTCTAAGCAGTCCCCATGTGTCCAAGCTTCACTTCTCATTAAAAAATATCATATTCACCAGTATTAGTCAGTTAGTGTGGGCGAAATAATGTCAGTGTGCTGTGTATCATGCCAGGTGCTCTAGCTGCAGAGGACACAGCTGTCCTGCTCTCCAGGCAGCTCCATTCCAGTAGGGACAACATAGGAGCGTGGACACAGGAAACCAGACATCGGGACGATGGTGCCGTCGACTGCAGCTGGGGAGGCTCAGCTAGGCTGCAGATCCAAGGCTGTTTGGGCATGGCTTAGTGTGTGTGTGTGTGTGTGTGTGTGTGTGTGTGTGTGTGTGTGTGTTTCACTAGGGTTGTTTATAGAAGCAACAATGGACACTTGACCAGTGGCTTTTACACTACTGAGGAGAGTGTTTCTCCCTCTCCCGTCAACCTTTAACTAACTATATAAATCCCTCGGGAGAGGTGGGTCCCATGAACCCTTCCTCTCTTCCTTTGCAGGGTGTGGAGATGTCGTGTAGGTTGTCATGGCCATGAGTCTGAGAGCACACGAGCCATGCCATGTCTGGAGATCAGAGATCCACACCTCTTCTCACCTCCTCTGCCTCTTCCATCCTTTCTCCTGAGATGGTCCTTAAGCCTTGGAGGGGGTGATGCAGATGCCGCATGCTGGACAGCTAACAGCTGTTGACTCTCAGTAGTGCTTTGTGCAGTTATGAGTTTTGCTGTCACAGCTGACCACTGTGAAGAGAACTCTGACCAAAGCAGACGGCAGCAATAGTCTGTGGGCATAAATACAGTTCTTTAGAAGGCGTCTGTCCATCTAGCAAAATAATAGTAGCTTCCCCTCTAGAGCCTATGATCTCTCCAGCCACAGACTTCTGGCAGGGTTCACAGTACCAGCAGACATGAATGCCTCCTGTGGAGTGGACATCAGTCCCATCAGAAAGCCGTTGGGTACCTCTCAGTGACTTACACTATTGCGCTGTGGCCTTCTCTTACCTGACCTCTAATAGTTGTATTTTAATGGCATCAGTTTGAGGGATCTGGCCACTAGCTTGTGATCTGAATCAACAGTCACTTCTCTGGTGAGGAGTTTCTTCCACAGTCTCAGAATTTTGAGTATGGGCCTGGGAATCTGCCCCTCTCCCTTCCTGCACCCCTTTAGACAGATGGGCTAATGCACACCAGAACTGACAAGGAGGAAAGCAGCCTCCGCCACTGGAGGGCTGAGCGGCAGGATCCTGTTACCTGTTTGCGCCTGTCTGAGTATCCCTTGGCCTGGCCCCAGTTTCTCAGGGCAAACAGCCTTGCAGAGCAGGCATTCCTGTGTGCCAGGGACAAGGTGGGGTGGACAGTACCCCGCCCCATGCCTTGCTCTACTCCATAGTCCACGTGGTGAGACATCTGGCCCAGTGGCTTTTACCCTAGTGGGCAGTGCACGGCATTCTCGTGCCCGTTGCTTCCCGGTGAATGTTGTCTGGATAGAACCCTGGCCTGGGAAGCTGGCCTAAACAGATTCAAGTTCTATGAAAAGGTTGCAGACAGCCTGGGTACTGACAGACAGTGTTAAGCAATATGTTTGCAGGTCTCTGGATTTATAACCACAGCTGTGGTTAAAACTAATAGGTCTTGCTGGGGGGTGGTGGTGCATGTCTTTAATCCCAGCATTCAGAACACAGACACAGGTGGATCTTTGAGTTCGAGGCCAGCCTGGTTTACAGAATGGGTTCCAGGACAGCCAGGGCTATGCAGAGAAGCCCTGTCTTGAAAAAACAAAACAAAACAAAACAAACAACAACAACAAAAACAAACCATCCACCCACCCATCCAACCGCCCCCCCCCAAAACTAGTAGGTTCCTGTTGGAGTCATCGGTTCTGAGAAATACAGGCTTCTTTCTAACAGAAATAATCCCCTCTCTAGTTCATTTGAAGCCCCGACAAATACTTCACCTGGTTCACAAGGCATCCCACAATACCTATGACATTAATTCCAGCCCAATATACACAGTTTCCAGGGTTCAAGGACCCTAGACAGGTTTCTTCCCCTTGTGTCCTTGGCCAGTGCTCACAGGGTTGAGGAGGAGCAAATATATGTGTTGGCAAAGACAGCCAGATAAAGGAAATCGAAAACTACAAATGTTCATCTTTATAGAAATAATCATAGCTGGGCAGTGGTGGTGCAGGCCTTTAATGCCAGCAGAGGCAGAGGCAGATGGATCTCTGAGTTTGAGGCCAGCCCGGTCTACAAAGTGAGTTTCAGGACAGCCAGGACTATACAGAAAACAAAAACAAAACAGAAAGAAAGAAAGAAAGAAAGAAAGAAAGAAAGAAAGAAAGAAAGAAAGAAAGAAAGAAAGAAAGAAAGAAGAAAGAAAGAAGAAAGAAAGAAGAAAGAAAGAAAGAAAGAAAGAAAGAAAGAAGAAAGAAAGAAAGAAAGAAGGGAGGGAGGGAGGGAGGGAGGGAGGAAGGAAGGAAGGAAGAAAGAAAGAAAGAATCACCAAAAACTATTCATCCTGGGGCCAGCAATATGGCTCAGTGGGTTAAGGCACTTGCCACCAAGCCTGATTATCTGAGTTCAATCCCCTTGACTCGCATGATAGGAGAGAACTGATTTCCACTAAATGTTCTCTGATCTCTACATGTACTGTGACATGCATGTTTGTAGGTTGTGTGTACATACACACAGAGAATAAATAAATATGTTTTTGAAAGTTCAAAATGAGGTGGAGAATGGCTTAGCAGTTAAGAGTGTTTTCTGCCCTTCGGTGGGCCTGGGTTTGGTTGCACCCATATTGGGCAGCTCGCGATCACCCATAACTCCAGCTCCAGGGTATCCGACACCCTTTTCTGTCTGTGTACAGGCACCGGCACACACTTGCATAGACTTTCATAGACATAGACATTCACATAAATAAAAATGAAGACCTGGTGTCAGGGCACACACCTTTAATCCCAGCACTCAGGAGGCAGAGGCAGGTAGATCTCCGAGTTCGAGGTGAGCCTGGTCTATAGAGTAGGTTCCAGGACAGCCAGGGCTACACAGGGAAACCCTGTCTCAAAACACCAAAACCAACCCAAAACAAAAAGCCCACTACCAACGATCCATTCACCCACAGGCCCCCAAAGAGCTTATGTTACTTTTTCCAATAGAAAATAACAAGGAACAAATTAATAAGCGGTGTTTCTAGGTACATTTCCATACCTACAGGATCCATTTAAGTGAAATCTTATACCTAGATTACTCGGAGCAAATAATTTCAGGTGTTGAGAACAACGATCAACATAAACTGTAACTTCTATAGCAGTTACAGTGATCTTAATACCTGTAATAAATCATGAAACGTGGTAGAGACCGTGAGCAATTACAGTAAAAGCTGCTGCTGCTTGTGGACCCCAGCTACGGGCCAGGCATGGTGCTCAGCCCTTTGCTCGGGTCGCTTCATTTCAGCTGTATAACCTTAGGCGACTCCAGTCAGACCCTCTCCAGCAGGGAAGTGACTTCTCAGTCCTACAGGTAAAGAAACTGAACCTGAGAGGGTTGGAGGAGCCAGAGGGTGTACATGGCTTACATGCTTACACATTTGGCTCTTGGACGGCCCTCCCAACCTCTCAGAGAACTCATTGTTTTAGACGCAGACTTGTTGTTTCTGGGTCTCTGGTAGGGGTACCACGTGGTGATGACAATGAATGTGTAGCACAGAAAATTGCTCACTTTGTGCTCTGAAAACAAAGGGGAAAGAGAAAGTATCACAGGAGTGAGCTGGTTCAGGAGCTACAGGTGCCTGGCACTAAGCCTGATGGTCCGGGTGATTCCCAGAATCCCCCTGGAGAGAGTCGATTCCTACAAGCTGTCCTCTGACCTCCACGTATGAACAGTGGCACTTGAACAGGCCCCTCTACATGTGCAAAAATTCTAAAAATGGAAATTAAAAAATAAAAGTGCCTTGTAACCAAGCACACAGGACTGAAGCCATACCAGTGTCTGGGTTGTGAATGCTGCACTAACCTGGCTGATAGCTGGCCATGCACTGGGAGACGTGGCACCAGGGTGTAGCAGGCATTCTTAGACCACTGGCCCCCAAATCATGACACAGAGACTTATTATTTATTATGAATGTTCGGCCTTAGCTTAGGCTTGTTTCTAGCTAGCTTTTTTTCCTTTTACTCTAATTACCCATTTCTATGCATCTGCATGCTGCCCCAGGCTCATTTACCTCATCTACATACTATCCACCCTACCTTCCTGATTCTTCTTCCATGTCTGGCTGGCTGCCCCACCCCCACCAAGCTGTCTATCTGACTCCCCTTTTCTCTCTTCCCACCATCTCTGCCTATCCCTCCTCTCCTAACTATTGGCCGTTCAGCTTTTTGTTAGACCAATCAGGTGCCTTAGACAGGCAAGGTGAAACAGCAACACATCTTTACATAGTCAAACAGATGCAGCACCAACAAACGCAACACATCCCTCCATAGTCAAACAAATATTCTGCAACATAAACAAATGCAGCACATCTTTACATAGTTAAACAAATATTCTATTTCACAACACCAAGGGGCACGATTTTCCTGTGTGAGTAATGTGTCAAGGCCTTCAAGACACACTTCCTAGTGTGTATCCACCTGCGCAAGTGCAGTGAGGTCAAGGCTTGCATTCGCAGCCTGTGCCTCTGTGCTTCCCATCAGTCAGGCTCTGGGCCTGTTCCTCCCTCCCCCCCCCCCCCCCCCCCCCCACCCCCACCATCCACACTGACTGACTCTGCAGTTAAGCCAGGCAGAAGCCCCAGGTGGTCAAGTACCTGTACAGGTGCCACTCAGACCAAGCCAACCCCAACCAGGGTGTGGACAAAGACCTGGCCACTCCCACAGTGCACCTGTCTGATGTGCCTTCCTGCTTGTCAACACCAGACCTGAGGGCCAAGATACACAAACTGGAACTGGGGCTCACCTGAGGAACTCAGCCTAGGGAAGGACTGGCTTTGGGATGTTCATATGACCAGACTCCACCCCCACCCCAGGGCTCTGGCCATAGTATTTGAAATAAAGGCTTTTATATAAAAGACAGACATGGACCAAAGCAACAACAACATGAAGGTAAAGGACAGGTCCCATCCTTTCAGGGCCGTGTTCCACGGAGACTTGAGGCCCTTCCATTAGACCGAATTTTCTGTTAACACCCAGCCTGAGACCCAGCCTCTACTACAGGAGAGACATTCACATCCAAACTGGAGCATCTCTGAGCCTGGGCGAGCCTGGGAAATTGCCTCCCTCAATCAAGTGCTATGCTGCAGAGTTTCTGTGTGACTTCTGGGACAGATCGATCATAGCAGGTAAAATGGCTTTGGTTCACCTCTCTGCACACGTACGTTCAGAACCCGAGCCAGTGGGGAGAAGGCTGGGTTTCCAAAGCCTCCACATACAGGGAACCACATGGACAGGCTGCACAATGATGTAAAGACATGCCCAGGAAGTCTTAGAGGTGTTAGCCCCCAGCAGGCTGCACCTGCTCATGCCCTGGGGGACGGCAGTCCCAGGGTAAACTCCCAGCTGCTTCCATCAACCCGACCAGCCAACCCCAGTCCAGATCCTACAACCCGTGAGAAACAATAAATAATATTCTATTTATTATTATTATTGGGATTTAAATATAACATCATAGTATTAAGATTAATTTCCAGCAAATATCCTGAAGTTTTATAGATACTGACATCTTATTTATTTCTATATTATTTTTATATTTAAAAAAAAAATAAGGTCTCATGTATCCCAGGCTGACCTAAAACTTTCTATGTGTCCACTGCTCACCTTGACCTCAAGTGGTCCGAGTACAGCCTCCCCAGCACTGTGTGGTGCTGTGGGCCACCTTATCAACCATCATTTTAGCTAGGTGACGACTCCCTTTGGAGCCTCATACAACCTGGAAGTCCCTCACACTCACCTGTCCTCAGCCTGACCTCAGTCAGGCTAGTGTCCTCTCTGACTTCACCCATGCTAAGGTCCCCTTAGAGTAACCTGCCCCCACGCTTCTTCCCTCCCAACTACATCATCTCCCAGTGTTCTGGGAGACCTGGACCTGTGGAGCTCCTTCTCACTCCCAGTTAGCCTGTAGCTGTGAGGACCTGAGCACCCAGAAGGGCTGCTACTCACCACTTCAGGAGCTGGCTCCTCCCTCCCACCACCCTTGAAAGAATCCGAATAGAACCCACCACCCAGAAGATTCCCCCCTTCCCACGACAGGCTGCCTAAGAGTGAGCACTGACCCAGCAAGACACCCAGCATCCTCTTCTGTGAATAGCTTCTCAGGGAAGCACAGAGAGAGGGAGTTTGTTTTTCATGGAGGCTTAAAGTAGCTTTGGAGCTGTCAGAAGCCAGGTTTCCGGTGACGTGTGGGAGGTGAGAAGAAACCTGCCCACAGAGGACGGTGAGGAAAGACAGACCGGAGGCGTCCCTCTGGCTTCTGACACACCTGCATCTGCCTCTCTGCCACTTGTCATGGACAACTCATTGCGCGGCCCCCTTTGGTCTCTTTTGTCCTGAAAGGCACAGAGATGTAGGAAGAAGGACCTGCCGAGTTTGAATCGAGTGTGCCAACCTACGTCTTTTTGGGGAGGTTACTCAGTGACTTTGGAAATTGGGACAAAAATACTAAGTTCTTGGAGTTTTGTTGTTTTTTGTTGTTGCTGCTGTTTGGTCTTGTTGTTTTGTTTTGTTTTGTTTTGTTTTGTTTTGTTTTGTTTTGTTTTCATCGTTTGGGATCAAACCCAGGTCCCCCCTCATGTTAGACCAGTGTTCCACCACTGGACCACACCTGCAGCCCCTCACCTAGGGTTATTGCTACAAATAAGCGGCTGATGTGCAGAGGTCGTGGCCGGGAGGAAGTGAACAGCACTGTCTCTGCTAGGACGTTTTCCTGAGCTGGGCATGCTGTCATTTTATTTGAAAGATGCTTGAGCAATGGAAAACTTTTCTAGCTACCTCCAGTTTGAATGTTCCCCAGCTTCCATCCACCCCAGCGACAAGGCATCACCAAGCCATTCACATGTGCCCCAGACAATGTTTCTCACATGCTTGGGCATCTGCCACTTACCTCTGGACTGTCTTGGTCTTACACATAAGGGTACGGACCACATGCCTCATCTTCCTGCTCCTTTGCCCACGATGCTGTTTATAGGCTTCAACCCTGTGCTTTGGAAACCGGAGCCCTCCTTCCTGAGTGCTGGCCTGGGCAGCAGGACCTGGCCCTGCTTGGGTCTCTGTACCTTCAGGAAGCCAGATGTGAGACTAGCTTACCAGAGCATAAGCAGAAAATAGTTTGTTTCTTCCTAACTTTGACCATTGGTTTGGTTACTTGGCCTCTGTTAAGTATCTATGACTGACCACAGCTGAGTAACTGAATTAGGAGAACAAAGAACTTCTGGAAAGAGACAATGAGAGGAAATCCAACCCAGTGGGGACTTGTGAAGTCCACTACATGAAACATGGGAAGGAGAGGGACTGACAGACATCCATGGGGACAGTGGCTGGTAATGACCCACAGGGCAGCTTCCTGCCAACCTGTGGCTCACCTCCAAACCTTTTGGCCTTCCAGGAAAGACTTGGAATATTCTTCTGGGCATGGACATACTGGGAAGGAATGCTGGGGAGGGTAAGCAAAAATAAAGGGCAAACGTCAAGGCCAGAGTGGCGGTCCCAGGCGGTCCCAGGAGAAAGGCTGGGCAATTGCATCACACCCGGATAGGCAGGGAGTTTCAGGCCAGTTGCTGTGGATCTGCTTTGAAGGAATAGGATGACATTGAATTTCTAATCCGAAAGAGAGGGCTATCACACTTCCTCAGAACCAGCTTGAGAGGGTGGGAGGGAGCCAGAGAGAAGTCAGCAGAAGAGTCTGGCTCACCTTGAAACGTTCTGGAATGCCTGGAAGACAGACAGGTTCACCTCTTGCCAGACACCATAACCCTTGAGCCAACAAGGTCAAAAGGCAAACTTTATAGCCAGGCAAAGTGGCACTCGCCTATAAACCAAACACTCGAAAGGCAGAGGCAGGGGGATTGCCGCACCATTGAAAGCAGCCTGGCTAGTCACGTGAGAGAGATGCAGCACTATTTGTTTCCAGAGAAGCTGAGAGGCATGAAACCCCCTTCTTATGTCTACATGTATTTAGGCTGGATGTGCTGACCCTCGGAGGCTCCTCCCTTTTATAGTCATTCATCATGAGTCATGATTTGGTGCGGTCACCTGCTCACCCCTCGTCTCCCAGGCTCCAGTGTAAGGCAGCGTGGGAGACATGCAGCTTCCGTTCATACGAGTTGTGCAGGCACCACAGATGTCTCCATTCATTCTGTGTCGTCTGTAAGGCAGGCCATCGATTCTACTCTGACAGACTAAAGACCTGTTACTTCCTCATGCGAAAGGTGTCTTGGGTGCTCCTTTGTGTTGGGCACTGTGCTTGGTTCTGGGGAGAGACCCAGGTCTCCTTGTTCTTGCTACGTCTGCCAGGGAGAGAAGAGTGTAGGGACAAATGAACTCATATGAGCTGGTGACGAGCATCACAACAGAGGTGGGTGTGCTGCAATGGAGGGTGGGACAAGGTGATGGTGATCATGTCTTCCATGCTCAGGCCAATCAAAGAGAATGTTAGGATATCTGAACACCCTGTGTACTGCTCCATTAGGCGCTGACAGGTTATTTAGTATCATAAGTTCCTAGGTCATGCAGCATTTGGTCAACAGACGTCATGAGGGCTGCGTTACAGAAAGCGTGTACTGTGGACCACTCAGGGTCATTATTCTTTCTGAGTAAGTAATTCTTCTTCATTTGCTTGGTTGATTGGCTTGTGAGTTTTTTTTTTTAAGATCTGTTTATTTATTTATTACATGTACAGTATTCTACCTGCATGTATGCTTACACACCAGAAGAGTATGCTTACTCATTATAGATGGTTGTGAGCCACCTTGTGGTTGCTGGGAATTGAACTCAGGACCTCTGGAAGAGCAGCCGGTGCTCTTAACTTCTGAGCTCTCTCTCCAGCCCCTGGTTTGTGAATTTCTAAAGTTACACTTATGTGCATGTGTGTGCGCACGTGCGCGCACGCACAGAGGTGGTGTGTGTATAGATGTCTACCTTCTCTCCCTCTTCCCTGTGGGTCCTGGAAATGAAACTGAGTTCTATAGACCTGTAGTGAATGTTTTAACCACTGAGCCATCTTACTGGCCTGGTTTGGCTGGGGTTTTGTTTGTTTGTTTAAAGATTTATTTATTTATTATGTATACAGCATATGTGACTGCAGGCCAGAAGAGGGCACCAGATCTCATTACAGATGGTTATAAGCCACCATGTGGTTGCTGGGAGTTGAACTCAGGACCTCTGGAAGAGCAGTCAGTCAGTGCTCTTAACCTCTGAGCCATCTCTCCAGCCTTTGGTTGGGTTTTTGAGCCAAGGTCTCAGTCTGCAGTCTAACCTGGCCTTGAATTCATAGCCCAGGCTGGCCCCTCAGCATCCTAAGCTCCAGGATTGCCACCATGCCTGGCCATTTGTAGAGAACATGTTCATTTTTGAAACCTCAAGAGAAGCACATAGCACCAGATAGAGAGGACACACACTACACATTGCAATAAGGCTCCCTCTGTCCCTGGCCCGGAGCGCCACACCAGTCCTCCTCACGTCCCCATGTTGTAGGATATTCCTCCACACTGTGTGAAGGTGTGTCACTGTGGTTTGTGTCACAATGCGCTTTAATAAAGAGCTGAATTAGCTAGGCCGGACTTCTGGGAACAGAGAGCTCTGGAGGAAGAAAGGCAGAATCGCCAGCAGACACAGAGGAGGAGGGATGGGCAGTGCAGAGTAAAGCTAACCGAGCCGTGTAAAAGAATGTAGATGGAAAGATATGGATTAGTTAGAGTTATAAGAACTAGTTAGAAACAAGCTTAAGCTAAGGCCATGCTTTCATAACTAATCACAAGTCTGTGTGTGATTTTTGTGAGCTAGCAGCCCAAAGGAAAAACCTGTTACACCCCCATGCCACCTGTTTAGGATCAGATAATCTCAAAGGATTTGTGCTGATTCTATGTTGATCAATGGCTTCTCCCACACACGTGAGCTGATACTGTACAACAGTGTAGGGGGCTACTTGGCCCCTCCAAGGAAGGGACCTGTTACTACTGAGGCCCAGGTTCCAGCAAAGGAACATAAAAACGGCAGAGCACAAATAGGTGCTGTCTAAGGCGGGGCTGAGTCCACCCACGCTGAGCATGGGTGAACAGTCGGTGGACCTGCATGCAAATTCTGCCTTTTCCTCTGCCCAGCTGAAATGACTTGGGCAAGTTACAGGCCTCCCAGGCCCAGTATGGTCTGTGACTGGGGAGGGAGCTCCTGAGAGCTAGTGTGGTGAACACTTGGCCATACTTAGCTAAGGTGGTGGTTGTAATAATCACTGAGACAGCTCTAGACATCTCTAGAGCCAATGTTGGTATGTGGGAGTGTACTCAGGTCAGTGGGCATTTGTGTGTGTGTGTGTGTGTGTGTGTGTGTGTGTGTGTGTGTGTGTGTGTCCCACCACCGCCTGATGCAAGTTACAGGGCATCATGGGTTTCGGTTTTCTCATCTGTGAGATGTCCAGATTGCTCTCCATCATCTTTAAGTCTCTTCTGTGCTCACCTGCGGGAGGGTGAGCATTGCCTCAGAAAGGTAAACTGAGCATACGTCCTCTTGGCTGTGGCCTCCAGGGAAGGAACTTTCTTGCTCTGGCTGTGGTAGAAATGGGCTCCAGCTCTGCTTCTCAAGCCCAAGCAGGACCTCCTGACTCCTGCTCCCTTAACCCTCTTTTCTCTTGCTCACTGCGGCTCCCAAGGGCGGGGCTGCTACCCCTGGGCCCTTGCTTGGCCTGGAAAAAGTCCTAGGGAGGAGGGGAGGGCTGCTCCGGCGGAGGCCTGTTGGGCGAGGCACGGTCTGTGGGTCAGCTCAGCATAGGCTCAGGAGGGACAGATGGTGATCCTGGAGAGGCACAAAAGCCACTGTGGCAAATCACCGCCCATACCTGTCACCCTGGAGCTTGGCTCCCGGCTGCTGCTGTCAAGAGAGGAGAGGGTTGCTAGGTAAACAAACCCTCTGCAGCTGGCAGCTTCTGGGCAAGCCGCAGACTTGCAACTGTGTTTGACAGAGTTGTGTTCCTGCAGGCTGTGAGGCAGAAACTTGCCAGCAGGCCAGAGACTCTGTGATGCCTCTTGGTAAGGGCACGCACCTCTCTCAACAGTGTGACGGGAAGGAAGAGAGTCATGTCTTACTGTGCCCGTGGTTTGGACTGGAGAACTGGAAGAGGACTCTGCCGAAAGAGAGGCACTATGTGTTTCCTATGTACAAACCAGAAATCCAACAGGAGTGTACTTGCGGGGGGCATGTGAAAGGTCAGGTTCATCCCTGGTACTGCACAAACCAGACACAAGCCGGCAAACTCAAGAAAGCAAAACCAGCATTCCCACGATGTGTCCCCCTTGTGTGGTCACTAACTGTCCATGGCTGTTCCCAATGCGCAGCAAGCAGTGGGTCACTGAGCTCAAGCCACACTTCCCAGCAGCTCCCTTGGCCTCTCTGGCCCGGCCTGACTCACAGTCTCAGGGTCTTGTGTCAGAGATGCTGGTACAAAAGACAGTCGGGGAAGGAGAGCCAGGGCATGACATCAGCAAAGGAGGAGCTTCTCCAGAGGAGGATAACCAGAAGCCAGGCTTCTGAGGTCCCCACACACTGACACCCTTATCCCCCCAGTTCCAAGCTGTCTCCTAATGACCATGTGCACAAAGGGACGGGGGTCCAGCCAACTCCTATCTTTATGGCAAACTATCCTGGAGCCAAGTCTTCAACACAGGGATATTCAAGACCCCTGCAGCACTCTATAGTAGGGAACACTCTGATGTGAGCCTCTCTCACTGGGCCACACCCCACTTGCTATGGCCTGAAAGAGGACTCCCCAGAAATCTTTTTTAAAGTTTTCAGGGCTTTACCCTATTTCTTGGTAGTTAATTAATTGATCAGCTTTACATTTTGTTTATTTATTTCTGTATGCTCATATGCTGGGCACTTGTGCCTCCATGCACGTATGAAGGTTGGAGGACAGCTTGTAGGAAGGAGTCCCTTCTGTCCTTCCACTGTGTGGGTTCTGGGGATTGAACTCAGGTTGTCAGGCATGGTGGTAAGCACCTTCATCCACTGAGCCTTCTCGCTGGCCCTTAGTTCTTTTGTTTGGGGGCAGCTGTCATGTCTGTTGTCTTGTGGGAAAGCCAAACCCTCCTGGGAAGAGGCTGGCAAGCAGGACAGGCCTGCTTTGGAGAGGAGCTGTGGACCTCTATCCCCCAAGCACCTCACCCTGCTTTCTGCACAGATCCAGGACAGTTGCAGTGGGAGGAAATAGGAAAGGGCTTAAGAGCAGGTGGCCTAGGCCTTTAAAAATGACCCAGCTCCCTTGTATCCACACTATGGATGGAGTTCTATTGGTTCCTAGGGTCCTTTCCCACCCTTTCTAGGGATGAGATCTCCTTAGAGCATTGTGGTCATCTGAGTAACAACCCACAAAGATTCTGGTGTCCAGATCTCTGGAACATGGTCCAAAGGACTTTGCAGAAGTAATGCAGAATCTGGAAATGGATTTTCTTAGATCACCTTGTGCAGCCAACATATTACAAAGCTTTTATAAAGGAGGTGAATGAGGAGGACAGATTAGATGTGGCTGGCCATGACAGGAGGGGACAGTGAGCCAAGGAATGTGAGCGGCATGTGGCCGCTGAAGAAAAGCAGGCGGACAGACCTGTCCCCGGGGTTCTGGAAGGAACGCAATCCCTGGTGACTTGAGACTTCTGACCTGCAGAACTGCCAGAGTAAGTGTCCACTGTCTAAAGTCACGAGGTATTCATTTGTCACAGACAGAAACATGAAGAACGATACTGTCTCCCACGTTTGTGGCTCTTGATTATTGGGTCCATAGAGACAAGCAGCTGAGTCGGGGTTCTGAGCATGCTCTGAGACCCAGGGTAGCTGGGTTCACATTTAGTTCTACCACTTAAAGTGTGTGACCTTACATGACTTTGCACCTCTGTGTTCTCACTTGTAAATGGGAACAATGACAGTATGTTGAGAGTCATTAGTCAATGACTTAATATGCCAAGTACATCAGAGAGACGTCTGTAACCCACGGAAACAGTTGTTTTGAGGGGATATTTTTAGTTTACGTGTATTATGCTGCATGCATGTCTGTCATCCACGTGTCTGGGGTGTCTGCAGAGGCCAGAAGAGGGTGTCACATCCCCTGGAACCGGAGTTACAGAGAGTTGTGAGCCTTCATGTGGGTCTCTGGAAGAGCAGCCTGTGCTCTTAACTGCTGAGCCATCTCTCCATCCCTGGGATTGTTTTCTTCTTCCTCTTCTTGAGACAGGGTTTCTCTGTGTAGCCCTGGCTGTCCTGAAACTCACTCTGTAGACCAGGCTGGCCCTGAACTCACAGAGATCCACCTGCCTCGGCCTCCAAATGCTGGGATTAAAGGTGTGCACCCCCAACCCACCCCCTACCCCCACCCTACAGCCCACCCCCGCTGCTAGGGTGGGTAGTTTTCAGTCCTGCCCACTGGACTGTACTTCCGTTTTTCTAGTGTGGTCTAAGAATACCAATGGTTTGGAGAAGGTATAGCTGCACGCCTCAAACATCCACACTCTCTTTAGTGGTGTCTCAACCTGCTCATGAAGCCACGGCCAGTTCAGCTTTTCTTACTGGATCCTGCCAGCCCGAATGAACTCCAAAGGCAGCAATATGCTCAATCCAAGAGAAGTCATACCTGCTTTAAATGTGTTGGGACAGGCTGGAGTTTGCCGTGGCCGGCATGGGGCTGATTGTAGCCATTAGATGCAGGTAAAAGTCTCATGGTGGATTTCTGGGGAGGCCTGTCATTTCTCCATAAAAGGGTGTTTAGTTGTGGTACCGTCTGGACGACTGATAACACTTGGGTGTGTCTAGCAATAAGGTTCTTTGTACAGGGATTAAAAGGTCACAAAACAGCTGGCTCTGGGAAGGAAAACCAAGGCCCTGTGTCCTAGCGCTCAGAACGGCCGATTACTTTGCATTTAGAGCCAGGAGGTTGTGGACACCACCCTGGTGGAGATGGCAGCTCTGTAGACCACAGCCAGGGATTTCCATTAAACTCCAAAAACTACCGCTAAATATCAAGTTTGCGCCTCTCTTTACTCTTGCCCATCTTCCATGACTCTCATTGGAGGGATCTAGCAAGGGATTCTGGGATTTGTAGTTCTCATGCACTTGGCCTTATTTCTCTAAGAGGTCTTATGAGAAAGCGAAGGCTGAGTTTGCTGAGTTAGCAAATGTTCTTCCTTTCCTACCTTTGCACTAAAAAAATCAGGACCAGAAACATGAAACTCCTGTGGTCCATCCAGTCAATGATGACAACTCATTGTAGCAGTTCAACACATGCCTAGAAAGACTAGGCCGAGCCAAGCCCTTGGCCTCTGCTTCCCACAGGCCAGCCCCTAGTGTGCTGCCCGGATAGTGAGAACCCTGGCAATTGTAATTTTTGTTTCATTTTGTTGATACAGGATTTCTTCATGCAGTCAGTCCTGACTAGCCTGGAGCTTACTGTGTAGACCAGGCCGTCCTCGAACTCCCCTGCCTCTGCCTCCCCAGGGCTGGGATGAAAGGCATGTTCACCACATCCAGGTAACAACAGTAATTCTTAAAAGTTTTGTTATTTGTATTATTATTATTATTTGTGTGTGTGTGTGTGTGTGTGTGTGTGTGTGTGTGTGTGTAGCACCACGTGTGTAGGTCAGAGGACAGCTTTGTGGGGTCAGTTTGCCCTCCTCCTCTAGGTGGGTTCTGAGGTGCAAACAGGTTGCCAGGCTTGTGTGGAAAGTGTGTTAACTTGCCAAGCCATCTTGCTAACACACATTGTAAATTTTAAATACTTTTTTTTCTTTTGCTAGATACCATTCTTCACATTTTGTGTCTTGTTACAGCTATTTCATCCTCATCCATACCAAGAGATTTTATACACACACACTCAACACTCATGTTCACAATCCATGTACACAGGCACACACACAAACACTCACAAATACACACTCTTTGAGACAAACATTCATATACACATTAACACACATACACACTCAAAACTCCTCCACAACTCACTCATGTGTTCACATGTACTCACACTCATAGCACAAAATATACATATACAGTACATATATATCCTCACACAGTTACTAACAGACCCAGACACATACAGACACCAATAAAAATGCACATTCACAAACACGTATTTCACACTTATGCACAAACTTTCACATTCACAAATACACACAATTTGTACCCATACTAAACCAAATGTACATATAACATGCACACAATCCCTGAATGCTCACCCTTACACACACACACATGTAAACACACACATTCAAGCAGCAGAGTTCTTTTCTTTCTGGGTGCTGGCTGCTTGCTGCTGAGATGGGAAAGTTCATGAAACCTGCACTGGCCGGATGCCACTCCAGACACAAGGCTGGCATTGTGGAGGACGTCCACTATGATGGAACCCCAGACCGTCCTCACAGCCCTCTCTCAGCCCTCCCAGCCCTCACAACCCTCCCTCCCAGCCACAGGGGAGGTGGTGGGGAGGGGAGGTGGGGGAGGGGACATGGTGGGGAGGAGAGGGGAGGTAGGGGAGTTCTTCAGCCTTGAGAAAGTACAGGGCATGTTTAGGATTTTGGCTGGTGTTAGGCTTCCGAGTTAGAGGTCAGAGAAGCATTCAGGCTTAGCAGCAAGGACCTGGTGGGGGGGTCCCAGCTCACTGTGGGGAGCTCCCAGCACTGAACTCTTGATGTGTTACATTTTTCTTTCAGACTTCCGATATTTTTATTTAAAATTTAGGTGGTGAACAAAACAGTGGGTTTCATGATGACATCTTCACACACATCTCATTATGCCCTGCTCATTTCTAACCACTATTCCTTCTTTTTACAGTGTTTTAACTCTTCCAGCAGCCCTGGAGTAGGTTCTGTGATCACTATGCTCTTCACGTGCTTGAGCAGGTTGGCCAGGAGCAAGGCGCGCGGCTGCTTGTAGGCACTGTGGTCCAAGCTACACCAGAGACACGGCACGGCCCTTTCTTTGCCTTTTTTTTTGGGGGGGGGTTGTTGTTTGTTTTTCAAGACAGGGTCTCTCTATGTAGCTTTGGCTGTCCTGGAACTCACTCTGGAGACCAGGCTGGCCTTGAACTCACAGAGATCCGCCTGCCTCTGCCTCCCGAGTGCTGGGATTGAAAGCGTGTGCCACCACCGCCTTTTCTTTGCCTTTTTAAAAAATAATGTTTCTAAAGATAAATAGAAGCATTTCCACACAGAAGGGAGTTTGGCAAATTATGATTTGTTCTTCAAAACCCAACTCCTCTTGGAAGTTCCTTCTTTTCTCTCTTCTGGTTTCGTCTCTGATGCTGTGATAAAGCATTCTGACCAAAAGTGACTTAGGAACGAGAGGGTTTATGGGTCTTGGAGTTCTAGGTCATTGTCCGCCATTATAGGAAGTCAAGGCATGGACTTAAAGGCCGGCCTGCTTGCTAGTACACACACCAACTCCCACCAAGGAACTCAGTCACAGCCAAGAATAAGGAAGAAACCTTGGTGGTTGCTTCTTGGGAACTAGCTCAGAGGCCAGCTTGTTCTCAGCCAGGTTTCTTAGCTCATGACTACCTGTCTGAGGAACGGCACTGTTCACAGTAGACTAGGCCCTCACACATCAATTAGCAATCAAGACACTCCCCCACAGACACACCCACGGTCCAATCTGGTCCAGGCGATCCCTCAGCTGAGGATCTCTTCTCAGATAGATGACTCCAGGCTGGGTAAAGTTGATAGTTCAAGCTAATCAAGACATCATCCCAGGTCTTCACTTAGGGTTTCTCTATCTCTGTATTTATACCAAATATTCAATATAAAATTTATCCCCAGGAAATATTTGATGATTGACTATACCCCCAAAGCACCACAGGACTAGCCATTCTCTCCTGCCTGTCAGACAATTTGTCCTAAAACCACCTTTTAAATGTTATTTCTTTGCTCTCAGCCTTTTTCAGATCTGGATTCCTATTTTCTCTCCCTGTCATATGTGAATGCGCAGCCTCACCCTCCAGAGGCTTCCAACTGGCCTCTCTTCACATAACCAGTCTCATGGTGCTTCCAATCCTGCCATCTGTGGTGACTCAGCCTCTGGGTGGCTATTTGCTGCACATCTGCACGTCATTGCTCTAAACCCTAGAATGAGTTGTGAGGTAGGTTTCTGCTCCCATGGTTTACCACACGGTCTCCTGCAATAGCCCTGCATCTGCTGTGCAGAGACAGCAGGTCACATGGTTCCACCCTCAGCAGCCCTCCTTCTTTCCTGAACAGCAAAATAAATTCACCAGCCTCCAGGCACGTGACATGGAAGTTACCACAGGCCAGTGGGCTTTCTGTGTACAGGCTTCTGTGCTAAACACTCCTCACTTCTTGGCATTGGTATTTTCGGTTGTTTGAGGAGGATTTTCAGTCTCTCTGGCTATCAGTGGTCCCTTTTGTGTTTCAATCCATAGCTTCTCGACTCCTGCAAATGGACATAGAATGGAAATAATGTTAGTGCATGAAAAGGTTGGCCCTAGAAGCCAAATGAGGAAAATGGCCACCTCACTCATTGGTCTTGGGATAACTGGAGACCCATTTGAATAAATAAATGTGTTACAGCCTTGCTCCATGTGCCAAATGAATTGCAGATGACTATAAAATATGAAACTATTAAAGCAGCAGAAGAAATATGCTGAAATTGAGAAAGCCTTTGCCAGCATGATATCACAAAACCCAGTTCTCGTAAGGAGTTGATTGACAAGTAGAATTATGTGAAAAATTAGTCTCTGAGTAATAGGGCTAGGGGTCAGTGGTAGGCTTAGATCCTGCTACTGGAAGAAGACAAAACCGAGAGTAGACCCACTAACAACAAAAGCTTTCTAAATAATGGGGAAAAGAACACACACACACACACACACACACACACACACACACACACACACACGATTAGGGGTGGGATAGTGTGGACTGGAGTCTACCAACTGGAAAAAAACATCTGCAATATGTATGACAGTCAGTGTTGTAATTTTGTATGATATGTGAAGGGCTCTCAATGTTCAATAAGGAAAAAGACTAAATTTATAAATTTCTATGTAAATTTATCACTTATAAAGAAAAATGATACATGATTTGCATAGACAAGAAGAGAAAATGTAGATATGGGCTGTAGCCATCACTCAGCTGAGGAGCATTTGCTTAGCTTTAAGGAGCCCTGACCTTGTCCTCAGCATCACAGGCAAAACAACCAGGAAACAGACATTAAGTAAACAGAGATGACCAGACTCACTAATAATCAAAGGAATAAAACATAAAAGAACAACGAGAGAGGAGGATCTTAGTTGTGCTTGCCTACTGTAAACAAGTCCCTGGATTTGAACCCCAGTCCTTAGACATCAAAGAAAAACAAAACAAAGCAACAAAAACAAACAAAACCCAATGAAATAGTATAGTGATGAAGATTTTAGGAAGCTGTTGACATCCAGTATTGGGAAGAGACTAGAAACTGATGTACCCTTTTGAGAGAAGACATTTGGGAGGATCCACTATGTCCAAAATTGCCTTTCCTTTAACCATCACTAGAAATAACAACTTCAACTTCAACTTCTTCTCCACCTCCTCCTCCTCCTCCTCCTCCTCCTCCTCCTCCTCCTCCTCCTCCTCCTCCTCCTCTTCTTCCTCTTCTTCTTCTGACAAGGTTCCTCTGTGTAGCCCTGGCTTTCCTGGAACTCATTCTATAGACCAGGCTGGCCTTGAACTCAGAGGCCTACCTGCCTCTGCCCCCACCACCCGAGCTGGGACTAAAGGTGTGCACCACGAGATCCTGTATGGAAACCGACCTTCTGTATGTACTTGAACTACCTTCCCCCCAGAGAGCCCCCTTCAAGAGGACACAAAGAGCCTGTGGGAGTCAAGCTTTGCTCTGGGGTGCTGTCTGTGCCGTTCCTGTTTGTGAGGGTCAGTACTGCTTGTGTTGGGCCTCTTCCTTCTTGACAGCACCCATGGCACCCATTTGGCCTCTACTCCTGGACATCCCTCCTGACCAGTCACTTGAACTTATAACCCAGGTCTGGACCTGCCCATTCTGACGTCTCAGCTATGGCTGTGGAGTTCACTGTTCTTTGACCTTGTGTTAGCTCTAGGGGCCATCTCCTGCCCATCTGACACAAAGCGAGACCCCAGCCATTCCTCACTTCTCCCCAGGACGGTGTCACAACCGTTTCATCACACACACAAGGCCAGCGGATTCGCACCTCTAGAGCTTCCTGACATGTGTGTTACCCTCTGTGACATTTTCAACACTTTCTTTTTAATTTTTTTAAAATTATTTTATTAGGTATATGGGTGTTTTGGTTGTATGTATGTGAGTATACCATGTACATGTATGTAAACATACCAGAAGTACACATCTGGCTCATGGAGGCCAGAAGAGGGGCATCAGATCACGTAGGTACTGGGAAGTGAACCTGGGTCCTCTGGGAAAGCAGCCAGTGCTCTTAACGACTAGCCATCTCTCCAGCCCTTCCCCATGCTCTTTTATTACTCAAGCCCTTCTCCGACCTGGAATGCTCTTCTTCCCTGTGAAGTCTCGTCTGTGACTCCAGTTTCTTCGTAGCGCTTGCTATGCAGCCTAGGCTAGTCTTGACTGGTGATGATCCTCCTGCCTCTGGCTCCCAGGTCCCAGAATCACAGGTGTGCTCTACCATGCCCGGCAAGATTGTAGTGCCTTACTATAATGCTGGATGAAGGTTAGCGGTGTTCTCTTAGCTACGTAGACAAATCTGACCTAAGTGAACTCACAGCGTATTCTAGCCACATTTGCAATTCTTCTCTCTTCTCTCCTCACAAAGGAACAGAAATGCAACTTGAATTTGTTTGATGGGGGAGTGTAGCTCAGTGGTAGAATTCTTGCCTAACATACAAAAGGCCCTAGGTTTGATCTCAGCACCAGAACAAAAAGTATGTCTGGAGAAGCGTCCTGTGTAGAGCCAACCCCAGTTGGCTCAGGCTGGGTCTGATGCCATTCCTGTACTGATCCACTGGGATCAGGTGTCAGAGACGCTTCCATGGTGACCATGGTGGCAGAGAAGATGAAAAATTTCCCGGAAGGAGGGAGAGGTGTGGGTGTGGATTCTGGGCAGATGAAATAATTTATGTCCACTACCCTCACACCTGCCTGGGACTCTGACCAGACCTGTTTCTCCTTACCCAAGTCTCACCCGTGACTCATCCTATCCCTCGTCAGACAGTGATCCATTCCCGGCTTCTCCTTCTCCCAGCTGTCTGTTGTTCTGTCTGCACCAAAGCGCCTGTGCTCTGCTCCTTCTAGTGAACGGCTTCCTGTTCTTCTGTGGGGACCAGCACTTGTCCATAGGGGCTGCCAATCAGTTTTCTTCCTCAGAATTCCTCTCCTGAGAACGACATACCTAAGACCCCAGAGCTGGACTTCGACAGCCACTTTCTAGAGACTTCTGGTTCCTACTCAGCTGTTCCTCCTGCTTCACGATGAGCAGGTGCCTGCAGAGACTCTGACCCAAAGCGGTACCTTCTGGTTTTCTTTACTTCTGGTTCCTGTGTGGTTGTCAGTTGGTCCTCCTTTGTCCGGCCCGGGCTCATTATCCACATCTTCCAATACATGCCTGTGTTTTAATAAAGTATTTATTTTGTTTGTCTATGAGTGTTTTGTCTACTTGTATGTACGTGTACCACGTGTGTGCAGTGCCTGAGAAGGCAAGAAGGGGGACCCCCTTGAACTTTAGTTATGAATGGTTGAGCCACTGTATAGGTTCTGGGTACCAAACCCTGGTCCTCCACAAGAGCAGCAAGTGCTCTTACCACTGAGCCATCATCTCTCAGCCCTTGTTTATGGTTTGGTTTGTTGTTTACAAGGTCTCATGTAGCTCAGGCTGGGCTGGAATTTGCTATGTAGTCAAGGATGATCTTGAGCTCCTGATCCCCCTACTTCTGCTCCTCAAGTACTGAGATAACAGGTGCACATGGCAACACTTGGTTTCATGTAGTGCTGGGGATTAAACTCAGGGCACACTAAACACACCCCAGGTAGGCACACTACCAACTGAGCTGCACCCTCAGCCTAAGTTCCTCTGTGTGTGTGTGTGTGTGTGTGTGTGTGTGTGTGTGTGTGTGTGTGTGTTTCCCTCAAGCTAGAACTGTGTTTTGTAATTTGGAGCCCAAACTTATGAGCTCACAAGTCACCCTACCTTCCAACTGAGGTCCTTACTTCAGTCAAGGCCAAGCCCACTCTTTCCAGCACTGGTCACAGAGAGGCTGGGCCTTAGTTGTGTGTGCTCACTCTGGCCTTGCAGGTATGGCTTTTCCTCAGCTCCACTTGGAGTGGAGGGCAGGCACTCTACAGAGCACCTGGGCAGAGCTGCTTCTGGACTGAGTTGCCCCCTGACAGGCAGGAGCACTTTCCTTTACTCTGACTCTGTAACTACCAGGGCAGCTTAAGGAGCAGAAATGCTCACCTCACAGGAATTGTGGAAGCTGGGAGTTGGAGACGATGCTGACAGCCCGTTGGCTCCTTTCAAAGGCTGTGATCCGAGCTTCTCATGAAGGTTCTGGCACTCTCCTGAACTTTGGGTGTCAAACCCATCTCTACCTTCGTCTTCACTTGGGTTCTGTGTGTGGGTCTGTCTGTCTGTCCAGTTGTCTACTTTTCACAAGGACACAGTATAGCAGACTAGTTCCCAACCTAGTAACCTCATTTTAGCTTGGCTATCTGCAGAGACTGTTTCCAAATAAGGTCATAGTCCCAGGACCTGGGGTTGGGATTTTGCTCTCTTGGTGGGCATAGTTAACCTACCACACCAGCATGCTTCACTCCACTCTCCTGCTGTCCCGTGGCACGCTGTTGGACCCCTGGATCTACAGCTCAGTGACGTGTGTCTGGGCCTCTGCACTTTTGCTCATCTGTACCCTTAGCTGCTTTCTTCTCTCTGTGATGAAACCATGTGCTGACACCTACCCAGGCCCAGTGTGCAGACCAAGTATCACCTCATGTCCTTACAGAAAAGCTGTCGCACCCACATGTGACCACAGCCTCCCAAGCTCCTTGTCACATCTGGTCCAGATGCCTCTTAGGATCTGTCATTGACTGACAAGTATTTGTCTAAGGATTCTTAGTATCCATTCAGTGTTAGTGCATGTTTAGCATATGTTTAGGGACACAGAATTCACACAGAACACTGGCTGCAGACTTGCCTGTACAGGGTAGTGTTTGTATCAACAGCGACTCTGGAATTCAGCACGGACCAGCAATGTCACCTATGTAAAGGAAAAGGGGTTATTCTGGGCTTGAGTTCATTTACTCTCTGTGTCTTGGGGTAAAGGTCACCTCCTGCTTCCTGAGTGGTATCCTAGGCTGTCTTGTAATGTTATTTATATGAAGTCCAGCAGCCTTGCTTTTGAACTTAGCTCTGCCACTTGTGGACGTTGACACTTGCTGTGCCAGCCTCATTTACCTCATCTGCCAAATGGGGTGCTAACAGCAGCAAAAACAGAGGCCACTCAGTATCCAGGAAATAATGGGTAGAAAATGCCCCGAATGGTACCAGTTCTTAGGTCCTTGGTAAACACGAATCAGTTCCAGGGCTGGTGACTCAAACTCAGGATTCAGTACTGGGGAGGTGGAGGCAGGATGGTCAGGTGTTCAAGGCCAGCCTGGGAGATATAGAAAACCCTAGGCCAACCTGGGCTACGGAGACCCTTTCTCAAACTAACAACAAAACTACCAAAGAATGAAAACAAAATAAATGAATCATTAAGACCCTCGGGCTTGACTGTCTCTGCCTTTTGGAAGGTGGGGGTGGGGAGAGAGGAAGGACATCTCAGCAAAGGGAACAGTTTGTGCAAAGGTGGGTGGGTGAGTTGGGAGGGGACACGCATGGAGAACAAGAGCAGGGGAGCAGAGAACTGTGTGGAGCCTGGTTCCCTTCACTGCAACATGGCTTTCTCACCTCTGCCCTATCCCAGAGCTCACCAGTGCTTATTAACTGAATGCAACTTTTGGGTTCGATTCCCTCCTGGGTCAAACTCGTTCTTAGACTGGGAAAGTGTGAGCCAGCAGTAAAGCTCAACAGGCTGAGGCCAGAAAAATGCAGGGCAGAGGGTTGCGGAAGGCCTGGAGCCTGGAGGGGAAGTGGGTGAGGCCTGGCTGAGCAGTGGGGCTCCTGGCTGCCTAGGAATCCTACCGTTTTCCAGTCCCTTCCTTTCTCTGTCCTCAAGGAATCGGCAGTGGTGCCCAGGCCAGCTGTGCCTTAGGACCCTCTCCTGGAGTTCAGACTCCCGCTGGTTCGGCTGAAGAGGTGAGAATATCTGGGGCCCGGTATCCATGGTATCGTGACTAGGGAGGTCTGGAGAGCTGCCACCCACAGCCCGGAATGGCTCCAACCTTGCAGCACTGATCTCTGCGCATTTCCTCTTTCTCAAGCCTCTTAATCCCATTTAGGCAAGACAGGTGAGTCAAAAGTCCCCAGGACCTGTGGCAAGCAGCAATTATCCTGAGTCATGTGCCCCAAGGCCCTCTCACTGGAGAGCTCACCTGAGAAAAACCCAAGCTGGTTTCCAACCACACCCCTTCCAGCAGGACAGAACTTGCTTGCCAAGGTCACAGGGCAAGCTGGAGGTCAGAGGGCACATCCATTTGTTCACCCCTAGTTAAGGCCTGGGGATCACCCTGCTGGTGCCCTGGGTCACTCTCTGGCATTCTCTTGAGAATGTTTCACGGAAAATACAGACGACTCCAACTCAACCTTGAGAAGACTTTCTGCCGATTAGATCTAATTGATTTTTATCAGGACGTGAAAATTTTGTACAACATGGTACTAATCACGCTGTGGCGGGTCTGGTGGTGCAGGCTTGCAAGTCCAGCTGCTGAAGAGGCTGAGGAGGGAAGACGGTAAAGCTAGCCTCCCCTAGGCAAAGCTTAAGTGCAGGCTAGACAACTGAGTGAGACTGACTCTGTAAAAAAAAAAAATGGGGCTGGTGTGAGATGGCTCAGCGGGTCAAGGCACCCACTGCCAAGACCTGAGTTCAATCCCTGGGCTCCACATGGAGGAAGAAAAAAACTTGATGCTGTAAGTGTCTTCTGTCTAACCTCCACATATGAGTCCCCACGACAATAGATAGATAGATCGGTAGATAGGTAGATAGATAGCAAATTATTTTTTAAATATTTTTTTTCTTTTTTTTAAAAATAAATTTATTTATCTATTTTACACCCCGGCTGCAGTTTCCCCTCCCTCCTCTCCTCCCAGTCCCTTCCCCCCTCCCCTCTGTTCCCACCCCCAACCCACTCCTCCTCCATTTCCGTTTAGGAAAGGGGCAGGTCTCCCACCAACAAAACATGGCCTATCAAGTTGCAGTAAGACTAAGCACCTCCCCATATTAAGGCTGGGCAAGTATGGGGAGTAGGGTCCCCAAAACCTGTAAAAGAGCCGGAGACAGCCCCCTTTCCCGCTGTTAAGAGTCCCATAAGAGGACCAAGCCGTACAACTGTCACGTATATGCAGAGGGGGCCTAGGTCAGTCCCATGCAGACTCCTTGGTTGTCAGTTCAGATCCTGTGAGCCCCTATGAGCCCAGGTTAGTTGATTCTGTGGGTTTTCTTGTGGAGTCCTTGACTCCTCTGACTCCTCCAAACCTTTCTCTCCCCCTTCTGTGGGATTGACTCCCCGAGCTCTGCCTCATGTTTGGCTGTGGGTCTGCATCTGTTTCCATCAGCTGCTGGGTGAAGCCTCTCTGATGACGAGGCACCAGTCCATGAGTACAGCAGGATATCGTTAGGCGTCACGACACTGACTTTTTTTCTCCAGTCGTGTTAGGTTCTGTCCTAGGTCTGTGGGTCATCCAGCGTGTGGGTCCTGGTGCTCCAGGCATTACCAGGGTGGACTCACTCTCCTGGCATGGGTTTTGGAATGCTTGGTAGCCAGCTCGAGGTTTTAGCTTTAATCAGTCTCTGGTGCCACAAAATACATATAAATGAATATTCTTAAGAGCTGACAGCTGATGTCAGTTCTCAGAGGCTGGGTGGGGTTTCCCTATGAATTCTGCTGTCCTCAGAAAGCTCTGTCCCTGGCCGGGCTCAGCTGTGACTTCACTGGTATTCCTTGGGGTTTTTCTATCAATCTTCCGTGATCTGAACCCTAGCCCAGAAATAAGGTAGGAGGCAAACACCTGATTCGTCTCTTCCTGGGCCAGCCTCAGCTCTGGGCCCTTGGGCACGTCACATGGCTTCCCAGGGCTTTGGTCCTTCATAGTGTTTATGACCTACTGACTGTTCATACCCATCTGCTCAGTGTGGGTACTGGAGTCCACTGACATAAGGTGTGGTCCCCTGGAGACATAAAGAGCTCTCCAAGCAAAAGCTTGGCCTTACAGAGGGCAAACTTTCTCTTAAAGTCGCGCTGGCTGGAGATGGGTAAAGTGAGGGCACGGTGAACCAGGCCACCTGTGGTGGAGACAAGTTTATCTGAGTTGCCAAGGTTCTCTCTCCCGGGTCAGAGAGGACAGACAGCAGAAGCACAGGAGAGTCTTGACAGTTTCAAAGAGCAGCTAGCTGCAGGAGGGAGCCTGCTGCCTGGAACAGTGTGGGGACTAACATGGGGCTTTGATCTGCCCAAGCTTGTTTGAGTTAATGAGAAACTAGATGCCCTCCCCAGAGGTGGGGGGTGTGGGGGTCTGTGGGGTCTGTGGGGGGCTGTAGGGGTCAGATAAGAAAGTAATGGCTTTTCCTGAGAAACAGAAACCCACTTTACAAGATTTCTGAGGAATGCTGACTTTGAGTAGCTGTCCTTCTGTCCTTCTGTTTGTCTGGTCAGAGTCCGGCCTGAGCTGAGCCCTGGCTGTCATTTAGGACACTGTCAGTGGCACTGTCATTTGGGGGGTTGGGACCTGACACTCCAGCCTTTTGTTGAAGATAATCTCTAACTTCTTCGAGCTGGGCAGGGATGATGTTGTGGGGTTTTCAGAAAGGCTGGAATGTCAGTCAAAGTCGGTGTGTGTGTGTGTGTGTGTGTGTGAGAGAGAGGGGGGGGGGGAGGGAGAAGGCCTGAGATAGGACACTTAGGGAAATTCTATGCACAGATGTTAGAAGCATTTGGTTTACTGACTGTTGGGTAATTTCATTAATTCTCTCCTAAAGGAACCTGAAGAGTCAAGGAACAATCACTATAAGAAGTATAGAAATTAGTGGACACAGGAGGGGGAGGAGACAAGGACCCAAAGGAGACCAAAAGGAGAGCCCGATGTTGGAATTGGCCCCTGGAGGCCGTAGTTTGCAAGCCAGTTCATCTAGGTTTTTAATCCTCTCTTCCACTTGGCCGGATTGGTCCACAGAATAGCAACATTCTTCATTGGGAAGGAGGCAAGTCTGGGGTTCTTTGGTTCTTCAGGACCACTGAGACTGGGGATGTGAGCTGGTTTTGGAGTAGTTGCAGGCTAAGGTTGAGTTTTGGATGGTGTCCGCTAGCTGGGTGGAAATCTGCTGTGATAGTCAGAGACTATGACCCAACCTGCCCATGGCCAAACCTGTAGCTGCTGCTGAGGCTGCCAAACTGATCCCGATCATGACTGGGAGCCACGGCCCTCAGTTCCTGGGCATGACTTGGAGGAGGGGGCAGAGCTCTCCTTCGGTGTTCAGAGTGATCTGGGGAAGCAGCAAGCCGGGAAAGGAGGATCATGAGTGGATTTGCCCACCCGCTGGTCTAGCTTGGATTGCCACCAAAAGGGAGTTCCTTCCGGGGCTAGTAAGTCCCTGAACCTGAGACTTAGTATGTGCTGACAGAGGGCAGGACCGCGAAGGCAGTTAAAGAGGTGGTCATCTGGTGTCTCCAGAGAGCAGAGAGGTCCTGGAAGTGACGAGGGAGAGAAAGAGGTAGAGGTTAGGGTTATGTGGGTAAGGGGGACTGCTACCTCGAGGGACTCCCCAGAGGAGCACAAAGGAGGCATGAGAGTGCACAGAGGGACCCACTGTCACTGCTGTAGGCGTGGAAAAGACTCGGGGATTCGTTCAGAATAGTCTTCCAGGAGGCCGGGTGGAGTGCAGAATGGATTCAGATGTTCTAATGACTCAGCTGCACCATTTTCAAAAGTGGCTGGTGTCTTCTCAAGGATCCTAAAAATCCTTGAGGGCTTGAAGATAGACCGGCACAGGGAATATAGATATAGATTTATCCCATGACCCCTTGGTCTTATTTTTCATCCCAGGGGCCTGGGATGGTGAAAGTGACCATACCCAGTTGGGGTCCATGGTAGAGCTGTGAGGCTGAATGTCCCATCCTGGTCCCAAGAAATGGCACTTACAGCTCCAGTGAGGGTACCCACCCCAGGAGAGACCAATTGTGCAGGCTGGGTTTGTTTGGTCTTAGGGGAGAAAAGAGTACTTGGGATGGTTAAGGGACTGGAACTAGCTTGTTCAGTTGTGGAATCAGGCTGCCTGGGAATTGAAAGTTCGAGAGCGTTGTGGAGTGGTGGACGGAGCCTGGGTAGAAGAAGCAAGTCATTTACTAGTTTGAATAGCAAACATCTGGGAGGCAGCGAGGACAGAGAGACCCTGATGGGAGGAGGAGGAACTGGAATAAGTGAGAGAGCTCAGGTTTTAGAGGTCTGCCTCCGTCATTACCAGATCTGGGCCTGGAGGCCTCTAGAGTTGTGACAGATGATCAGATGTGGACCCATGGGTTGAGGGCTTGTGGACAAGAGGTTTTCAAACAAACCCAATCTCCTGGTAAAATGGTTTGGTTGGTAGGGTTAGTGGAGGGACAGGGAGGACACCATCAGTGTGTTCTCAGAGAGGGTGTCTTAAGAAAGCGAAAGAAGGTAGATAGTGGGTACCCCCACAGGCTCATAAGGAGTGGTGCTATTGGGAGGTGTGGCCTTGCTGGAGTAGGCATGGCTTTATTGGAGGGAGTGTGTTACTAAGGGGTAGGCTTCGAGGTCTCAGAAGCTCAAAGCCAGGCCCAGTGGCTCAGTCTCTCTTCCTGCTCCCTGTGGATCCAGGTATAGAACTCAGCTCCTCTCCAGCACCATGCCTGCCTGCACACTGCCATGCTTCCCACCATGATGACATTGGACTAAACCTCTGAACTGTAAGCCAGCCCCAATTAAATGTTTTCCTTTATAGGAGTTGCCGTGGTCATGGTGTCTCTTCACAGCAATAGAAACCCTAAGACCATGGGGCTGGTTCCAGAGGAGGTAAATGTCCTGGGAGAGAAGGATGGCTGCAGATCTTCTCAAAAGGGCTGAGGGGTGGGCTAAAGGAAGCACCGGAGAGGGGGAGCCCCAGTGTGACAGGCCTTTGAACAGTTGTTAGGAAGGGCTCTCCTTGAGCACCAGAGGGATAGCATCTGTCTGCAGGAGGAGACAGCCCCAGGGCCCAGCCCAGCTCCCACACCTGCAGTCTGTCTCCAGGACTCAGAGCAGGCAGAAGCTAGATGGGGTGTTGGCTGGCCTTGTTAGCAGCTCTGTCAGCAAAAGGATTTCCCAAAGCTGTGTCTTTAGTAGGGGCCTGGTGGCCTCAACAGTGAATAACTGCTTGGGAGGATCAGTGGCTTCTAGCAGCTTTAGGATTAGAGGCCCACGGGTAAGAAGATGTCCCTGTCCTGCCGCATGGAAGGAAGCATGGTGGTGTAGGATGTGGAGTGCGCATTTAGAATCTGTGTCTGTGCTGATGGATTTTTGTCTCATGGTAAGGTGAGGGCTCCAGTGAGGGCTGCGAGCTCTGCCTTCTGAGAAGCAGAGCCTTGTGGGAAAGGGGAGAATCTGCAACCTGGTCAAGCCCAGTGGAGCTGAGAGATGAGCTTCCATCCATGAACCAAGTACAGTCAGGACACCAGAGGGGACATAGAATGTTGTGGATCTTTGTAGGTGAGTTCAAGTGACTCTAGGCATGAGTGAGTGAGTGAGGGTAGTGGCCTCGGGAAGGAGTGTAGCAGGGTTGAGAAGAGGGCACACCTGGGTGAGGCACAGAGGGGCAGTCACCCCTCCAGTGTCCTGCCTGCCCACAGTTTGGGCAGGGTCTCAGCAACAGGCAAGGTGAAGTGTGGTTCTTTGACACACTTGAAGCAAGCACAGGTTGAGTCCATTGGTGCTCCATCTTCTTGGAGGCCTCGAGGCTGCCGCCAGGAGCTGGCATTTCTATCTATCATCAGGAATCCCTTTCATCTTTTCCTGCTCCTCCCTTTCAGTAAACTCCATAAATGCCACAATCAGCAGCTCCCTCTGAGGGGGCTGAGGGTGGTCATCTGGTCTCTTCAGTTTTCTTCCAATGTCAGGAGCTGGCTGGGAAAGGACACGAGCCGAGGACAAGCATGCCTTCTCGAGAATTAGATCTAGCTTGGTGTGCTGGAGGAGAGCCTCTGAGAGCAGGGTGATGAACTGAGCAGGATTCTCATCTGGCCCCTAGGTGACACCCCTCAGTTTGTCAACATTTACCACCAGGCATTTTGGAGTCTGACCAGGAGACAAAGTAGCCATTTTGTCTCAGGCCACCCTACCAGGTTTTCAGCATTAACCAGGTTATTTCAGAGGGGAATTCCAGTGGCCTAGGGAACAGCCACAGCCCCCACAGGAATCATCCGTGAGGTGGAACATGGTCTGCATGGGCTTGGCAGCCATCCAGAGCCTCCTTTTTCTTGGGGCTGAGAATAAAGAATGACAGAGAGGTCATGTCAGGTGAGGCTCCAAGCCTGGGGAAGGTAGCTGAAATTCTTGGGTAAGAATTTTCCTACCTGGGAGAGAGGAGCCATGGAGTGAGCCATTGGGGGTGGGGTGATGGGGAGATGGGGGGGCAGCCACTTCCCTGAGGGAATAAAGGCCATCTGTGCAGAGTAGGTGTGAGCTGCTGGAGGCAGTGAGAAGTCAGGATAAGGAGGTGGAGCCAGCCAGCTGGGAGGGTGCCAGTGGGTGAGGTTTGGGTGGTTCCCCCAGAGGAGGAGGAGATGCTGGCAGGCTGTAGAAGGGCCTGGGAAGGGGCTTTGTGGTCTAAATCAAGGTCAAAAGGGGAGGGGGCTCAGGGCTCTGGGTCCAGGTTAGTCTTGGGTGGAGGTTTGGCTTTTGCCAGGAGAATCTGGTGAGTATGGCGTGGGGTGGAGACGGAAGGGTAAGAATGGGGGCTAAGCCTGAGCATTGGGGACCTCAGACTACTTGCCTGAGTGTTGGCAGAGTTGGTCAAGGTCAGTGAGAGCTTGAAAGGTGGATGTACCAGTTGACTACTGAGGCTGTTGAGCTGGTGGTGAGGCCATGGGGTGTGGTAAGATACGATGACATGGCCTGATGGCTTCCCTAAGACCAAGGCAGGAGAAAGACTTAAGGAGACAGAGAAGGGGAACTGAAGCATCCAGTTTGGGGTGGGAAGAACCCATGGTTAGTTTGAGGGAGTTAGAGAGATATCCGTAACGGGCGTCAGTACAGAATTTCCAGGAGCAGAGCATGGAAACGGAGACTTAGGATGGGAATGGGAGCTGTACACAGGGGTTCCCCAAGAGGACAGCGATGGTGTAGAAGTGGGGGAGTCTCGGGGAGCACCACGTGGTAGGAGGGGAGTGCCATGGGACAGAATCTCAATCCAAGGGCACCCCCACTTGGGCTGAAACCTGTCAGGGAGATGCCCAGGATCATGTGACATACTGGTACAACTTCCATTGAGGATACAGTGAACAAGGGAGACAATGCAGACCACGGCTCCTCAGAGAGGACGCTCACCCCAGGCGAGGAAAGATGACCACCTGGAGCAGGTGGAGGAGAGAAACAGCTGGAGAGGCAGACTCTTAACATTTGGGGTGGAATATGGTGGGTGGCAGGACCCAGCATTCTTGTTAGAGTAGAGGGGCAGAGCCCCTTTAAGGAGGGTGGGGACCAATGTCTCTCCAGGGCTTTAGTACCTGATTGATGTAGGTGAGGGCATGGTGAACCAGGCCACCTGTGGTGGAGACAAGTTTATCTGAGTTGCCAAGGTTCTCTCTCCCGGGTCAGAGAGGACAGACAGCAGAAGCACAGGAGAGTCTTGACAGTTTCAAAGAGCAGCTAGCTGCAGGAGGGAGCCTGCTGCCTGGAACAGTGTGGGGACTAACATGGGGCTTTGATCTGCCCAAGCTTGTTTGAGTTAATGAGAAACTAGATGCCCTCCCCAGAGGTGGGGGCTGTGGGGGACTGTGGGGGGCTGTGGGGGGCTGTAGGGGGCTGTAGGTGGCTGTAGGTAGCTGTAGGGGGCTGTAGGGGTCAGATAAGAAAGTAATGGCTTTTCCTGAGAAACAGAAACTCACTTTACAAGATTTCTGAGGAATGCTGACTTTGAGTAGCTGTCCTTCTGTCCTTCTGTTTGTCTGGTCAGAGTCCGGCCTGAGCTGAGCCCTGGCTGTCATTTAGGACACTGTCAGTGGCACTGTCATTTGGGGGGTTGGGACCTGACACTGAGAAGTGCCTTTCCCATTAGAAGGGGAACAGTTAGGCTGTGAAGTCCAGGGGATCCTGAAAGGGCAGGCTTTGTGTGTCTGATGTGGAAGACAGGAATTTCAAAATCCAACTTGAATGCCCTTCATGGCTCTTCTCCTTAGTAATGGCAACTTGGTAAGTCCCTCATCTGTCCCGCTGTGGGGCAGATGCACACAGCAAGGCCTGGTGAAGGTTTTCTCTTTTCCTCTGAAGTAGGAGGTTGGGCCTGTAGTGGTTCATAATTTTGAAGGTGAATCAGAGTTTCTGGGTCATAAAATTAGAATTTTAATATATTTTGTTGCCTGGGTCCCATTCCAGTCCAACTAATTACAGAACTTCTTGGGTGGGGCCCAAGCTCTAGGGGTTGTTTTCAAAGTTGCTGGAGTTGTCCCTGAGAGCAGCCAGCCAGCAGGAAGGCCCGTGGAAGGTGGAAAGAATCTGCCAGTGCAGCCAGGCTGGCAGAGCCAGGCTGGCCCCTCACACACTGGGCCTCATTCCCTCCTGGGACATTCACATCTGAGGTCACAAGCCCGCTGTCCCACCAGTCTGGTGGGACCAAAGCACAGCTCTCGTAGAAATGGAGCTGTGGCCGCTGCGTCTTTCCCTTGTTCCATTTTAGTAGCAGAAAAGTGGCTCTCCCCTAAATCCTATATTCTCCCAGCCATTGCACACTTGTTGAGGAAGGCCTACTATGCGTCGGTGACAGAGGTAAGTGTTAGTTCCAGAGCCAGATAGCACTCCAGGAGCCCCCATGAAGGCCTTGTCAACCAAACCATCAAACTGATGGAGATTGGTGAGGACAAGCATTCTGGAATCAAGCAGAGTTTGCTCCCTGCTCTGGTTCCCCTGTGTGGCCTCATGCATGCAATTTTCCCCTGGATCCTCAGGCATTTCATCCACAGCACGAAGCTTGTCATACCCCTTTTTGACTTCACTGTGAAAACTAACAGGGGATGGAAGTAAGGGGCCTGCACATAGTAGGTGTTCAGTCGCTGTCAGAAAGGAAGCCAATGACCCGTGGATGTGCTGAGCTAAGCAGGAGCAAAACTTGCTCTTTTTCCCTTTATCTCGTCTCTCCCCACCCTATCCCAGCCCATCATCCCCTCCCCTCAGCACATCTATCTCATTATCCCATCCATCCTATCAACCCCTCCATCCTGTCAACCCCTCCATCATCCCATTGCTGGGGGGATATCTTTCTGTATGCTGTGAATATATGTTGTTCCCATTGGTTAATAAATAAGCTGCTTTGGCCTATGGCAAGGCAGCTTAGAGGCAGGTGGGAAATCCAAGGAGAGAGACAGGAAAGAGAAAGGTGAATCTGGAGAGATGCCAGCCTGTCACCCAAGGAACAACATGCCAGCAGACCGGTAAGCCATGGAACACATGGCAAAACATAGATGAATAGAAATGGGTTAATTTAAGACATAAGAGCTAGCTAGCAAGAGGCCTGCCATAGGCCACACAGTTTGTAAATAACATTAAGCTTCTGAGTGATTATTTTATAAGGGGCTGTGGGGCTGTGGGCCCGTGGGGCTAGATGGGATGGGAGAAACCTTCCAGCTACATCCCATCCCATCCCACCCCATCTCATCCCATCCCATCCCATCATCCCATCCACCCCATCATCCCATCCATCCCATTATCCTGTGCACCCCACCATCTCAGCCCATCTACCTGCCATCTGGCTTTGTTTTGTTTCTTTCTTCATGCATTTTTTTCCCACTTGGATTCTGAACTAGGTGGGATGTCTGTCTTTCCTTTTCTTTTCCTCCTTCTTTTTGAGACCATTCTCACTATGGAGACCAGCAGGCTTCCTTGAACTCATAGAGGTCCACCTGCCTCTGCCTCCGGAGTGCTAGAATTAACAGTGCACACCACCACACTGGACCTATTTTGAGCAACTCTTGGGATCTTGCTCTTAATTGTAAAAGCACATGATCAAAGTGTTTTACAATTGAAACTTCAGTTGTGTGTGTGTGTGTGTGTGTGTGTGTGAGAGAGAGAGAGAGAGAGAGAGAGAGAGAGAGAGAGAGAGAGAGAGTCCTCCCAGAGCTCAGCACCAAGGCTGTGCACAACAGTAGCACAGTGTGTGTATGTGTGAGAGTGTGAGCTAGGGGTGTACCCCACTTGGTGCTGTCCCTCACTTGGTGCCAAGACATCTGGCACCTGTGGTGTCTGGGCCACTGTCATTTGGTGAGGAGGGGCAGAAGCTGGACAGTGAGAGACCAGAGACATAGGGAGACCTAACTGAACTCTCCTCCTCCTCTCTAGGACTTTGTCCCTGTGTTTGTAGTGAGTCAAGTGTACTTTGGGTTTCTGAAGGCCGGGACTCTTGCCGCTGCGGCTCTGCAGGGGGTAGGTAGGAACTGTTACCAAGAAGGCCTCACTGAGCATCCCTCAGCCTCGACACCCCACCTCAATCCTTTCTGGCCTCCATCCAGCAGGAAGGCTTCTGTGATTACCCTCATGGGCAGGCCCAGACATCTGGATAAGAGGGTGATGTCCACGCAAATTCACCAGGAACCCACAGGGGTATCTCACCTGCAGCTAGTCATAGCAACCATGCAGACCAGTGGGAACTGGAGCCTTCTTAGAGGTTCAGATCCAAGTGCCCAGTTAATGACTGTTCTGCACAAGGCGTCCTCGGGGCTGGCAGCCACCCCTGGACCTGCTAGCCCAGCTGACAGCTCACTCCCTTCCCAGTTCAGCTGCTAATCCTTCTGGAAACCACTCCCTTTATTTACTCCCTTGTTACACTGGAGGATTATAAGCCCAAATATAGTCATCCTGACAAAGGACACCACTGCCGGGCCTGGAGTTAGGTTATGAGGAGGCTCCTGGACGATTCCAGCCCCTGTGATAAAGCAGATCTGTTTGTTTCCAGAAGGAGACAGGCACAGAGGAGCGGCTCCATTCACACTTTCAACTCTTTTAATTTCTCAGCAACTGAGCTGCAGTTCACAAAGGGTGCCTTCTCTATAAGAGCAAAGTGGTACCTAAGCCTGCTCCTCTCTGGAGTCACAGAGCGAGGGCTGCACATGCAGAATGCAGGCACAAGGGAGAGCCTTGAGAGCAAGGAAGGAGTCCTGGCAAGTGGGCCGAAAGGCCAGCCCAGTTGTCTCTGAGAGGCTCGTGAGATCCTCGATTCTCACTCCAGCTGTCGGACTGGTCCTCAAATCTGGTTGGAGCAAACTCTACCCTGAGGATGAGAGGCTGAGCAGGGGCTACACTGTAGACCTGCATGTCCAGCTGGAGCTAGGATCTACTTGCCAGTCTCCCCCAGTCCTCAGCCCATGTCTCACGGTGTGAGCCACCACAATCTACCTGGACTTTCTCCCTAAGAACTCCAGGACTGTAAACAGGGAGAACCGTAGTGGGTGCTGCATGGCTCTCCTCCAGGATACAGTCTTAAGGGCTTCATTTCATCAAGTTCATAGAATCAGGGCCCAGGGCTGCCTTCCCCAGATATCAGGGGCTCTTAACAAATCTGAGACCCTCTTTTTCCCTTCCTTGGGACTGGACAGCCCCCACTCCCTGACCCTCCGGGACTTTTGTCTGTCCAGTTCAACTGGGGCATTTTAACATTCATTCTGTTCGTTTTAACATTCCCTTCCTGAGCGTTCCTCAATCTGGGCCCCAGGGTAAGCAGAACAGTCATTCCTGGTTGAAGCCCAAAGGAGGCCACCATCGATGTCTAACTTTGGAGCCACAGCCCTTCCCCTGACTCTCAAAACACAGGGCAGTCTCCCTGGACATTTCAGCCTTGCTCCTTCTTACTCAAGGCCCTGTACTTAGCCAGCTCAGCAGGAGACTGTCTGATGAGGCCACCCTAGTAGGAGTGGGTGCTGGGCCTCCTCTTTCCCAATCAGGAAAGAGGCCATTCCCACGGTGGCCCTAGTCCCTGTGCTAAGAGGTGGTCAGGACTAGTCTTCTTTGCTTACTGACTGTGTGACTGTGCTGAGATGACATAACCTCTCTCAAGTGAAGAGGTACCACCTAACTCATGTGACTGCAAGAGGGTTTAAGGAGGTGGTGTGTGGAAAGCAGCACCCACACATCCCCAGGACAATGGCAGCTCCTGTCACTAGTGACTTCATTTCTCCTGCTCACCTCTCGTGGTTTGGGTGAGCTGGTCCTCCTCCTTTGACGGGCTGGGCTGCTGCTAGATGCAGTCAGCTCCAGCTCACACCCTGGCGGAGTCCTGGGATCCAAGTCCTCCAGTAGCATTCCTGCAGTCAGACAGCTGCCAGGTTGGAGTTCGGGTGTGGCTGGACCGGCAGAGGAGGGAGGGAGCTGCAGCTGTGGATCTGCCAGCCAGGACACGGGTGAGGCCAGGGCACTGGCTTGCCCAGGCCAAGGACAGGAAACAGGTGGCTTTGCTGAGGTCCAGACAGGGTGGAGTGTTGAGAGGCCCATGTCTAGGTGTCGAAAGGCCACCAGGATGGAAGCCGGGATGGGTGATGCTCCCCTGAGCCCTGAGCTGGGGAGGGCAGAGACTCATGCTGAATGCTGTGTTTGGGGATGCCGTCTAGGACAAGGTGATCAAACAACCCCCCACCATCTACCTCTGTGATGGTGCAGGGCAAGTTACCGTGGTATGAAGATGAGAACTGAGAGCTTTAAGAAGGACTTCAGCTCAGTCTCCTGCAACAGTCTCCTGCAACAGCCTCGCTGCCTTAGGCAGTGGGTGGCCCTGAATCAAGGCTTTTAGGTATTGCCATTTCCTTCTCCCCCAATCTTACAGATCTACCAGAACCAAGGATGGACAAAGCGGGGCTGGTCCCAAACAGAAGTGGTCAGACTCTTCATCTCGTCCCCAGCAGAAGTCCCAGATACCCTCTTACCACAGATGCCTACTGAAAATATTGTTTAGGTTCACTGTTACTTTGAAAGCAGGGCATCACCAGATCCATTGTTGGACTGTTCTTCAATGCAATGAGGAAGGAATGTATGTTTTTGCTGCTAGATCATAACTCAACATGTTATATTGATATAGTCATTTTTCTTCATAAGCTTACTACTTTGTCTCATGAATTTAAGACTAGTGGTCTAAGGGCTACAGGCTTCCTAAGACAACCACAGGGCTCCACAGAAAAGCCAAGAAGCCTTGGCCTGCATGTGCTCTGTTGTTTGGAGCTGGGCCATTGGATGTGGACGTTGTAGGGATGAGGAAGGGTGTAGAAGGCAGTAAACAAATGTCACGTGCATCAGTGGTATGGAGCTGGCTTGCAGTGAGAGCTAGTTGAAGGAAGTGCTGGGAAATGCAGCTGGCAGGAATATGCTGGCAAAGATGCCCTTGCTGAAGAAGAAGGAAGGAAGGACCTTGGGGCAACTAGCAGCTGCCACCACCAGACACCCCACTTGCCCACTTTCCTTCTCCCCAAGTCCATTGCTTCTCTTCCTCCTACCCACTTCAGGGCTTCATCTCTTACCGAGCCCTGCTCTCAGCCCAGCCTGGACAGTCTCCAGCATGGATCCTCCCTCTTTTGTCCCTCCTCCCTGCATGCAACCGTCCTCCCTTCCTGTGTAAGTCCTAGACAAGCCCAGCCCACCGTTCCTCTTACTTCCCATGTCTCTCTGGCATCATGGCTCCACACTGTAATCATTCCTATTATTGTGGGGTGTGGGGGGCCGATGGCATCTCTCCCTCCATCAGAAGCCATTTCTGGACCTCCCCTCCCCCATTTCTGGATCCTGTCCCCTTCTTTATGTGTATCTGCAGGAAAATTCTACCCGAGGTGACCATTTGTGCTTCTCCTCCGCGCACTCCTTCCTACTAGCCCCTCATTTCTGCAGACAGGGTCCCCAGAGGCTGTCTTCTTTTGACCCAGTGACCCCTTCTCCAATCTCACTTTCCCTGAAGGCCACTCCCTCCTTCTGGGGACACTGCGCACTCCTCACCTGTTACTTCTTTTCAGTTTTATATCTCATGTCTAGGTGTTGTCAAGCTTTAGTATCAGCCCTCGGTCAGCTTCCCTGAATCACAAATACGATGGATGACTCCCGATCCGATTTATCCTGCCTTGTCTCCCTCAGGAAGTCCAGCCCTTTGCATCCTGTTCGCCTGGGGAAGATGCCAAACAGAATACCCTCAAACTCGAGATTGACCTGCCTCTCCTCTTCTAGGCTTCCCAGTGACTGGGCCAGAAACACCAGAGGGTCCGCACTCTCTGCTGTGCCCCACAGCCCACTTCTCCTCCTCTTTATCTTCAGCATCAGCTGGAAACGGGTCATTTTCACCGCTGAGTGGCCACCAGCCTGCCCACATCACAACCCTCACTGCCCACCTTCCTGAGATAGTTCCTAACAGGTCGCTCTTGTTCCACCCTGGCCCTCTCAACCCATCAGAGGGATCCTTCTGAAAGGGAAGTGGGATGGGCCACTCTGCCCTCCACCCTCCAAGCAGCTCAGCTCCGCCATCGTTTCCAAAGCCTGCATCGCCCCCTCACTCACCTGACTGACCCCTCTTTACTCACAATGGGCTGCTCTTTCTACATTCCTCCTGCCTAGGGCCTTTGCACATGCGGTTCCTTCCGTCTGGAAGGCCCTGGTTTGGGAGGTCATGTGACTCTTAGATGGTCATGTGACTCTCTCCTTCACCTTTAGGACCCTGCTAAAACATCCCCCCCCCCCCCCCCCCGTCTCCTCTCTCTCTCTCTCTCTCTCACACACACACACACACACACACACATGTGCACACGCACGCGCACACACGCACACACGACTCTGCAGACACAATCTTCCTCTCTTCTTTCTCACACACACACACGCACACGCGCACACACGTGCACACACATGTGCACACACGCATACGCACACATGACTCTGCAGACACAATCTTCCTCTCTTCTTTCTTTCTCTCTCTCTCTCTCTCTCTCACACACACACACACACACACACACACACACACACACACACACATGACTGCAGACATGATCTTCCTCTCTTAGCTTACTGACCTCTCAGCACTTTTCCTTACCTGCCAGACTTGGGCATTATTGTGTATCTTGTCATGGCTCCCCCCCCACCCCCCAGTGTGCAGGCTCCTGGGGGTGGGGATGTTTGTTTGACTCTAGTTCCTAATATAACCAGGCACCACATTTGTCAACTATAGACCAATATAGGACAATGGTCCCATAAAATTTTCATGGAGCTGAAAAATTCTTTTCCACTAGTGAGTCTGTGATATAAAGCAATACGCTCCTAAGGGTGTCTGCTGATGCTCATGTCAATAACCCCTACCTGCCGGTCATATAAGCATGGTGTGTACAATAATGTACATGGCATCATGTTTCATAATAAAAACATGTTACCACTTGACATTTTTACTACACTATGCTTTTATTGCTGTTTTAGAGCATCCTCCTACTTATAAAAGAAGTTTTTTTCCTGCCGGGCGGTGGTGGCGCACGCCTTTAATCCCAGCACTCGGGAGGCAGAGCCAGGTGGATCTCTGTGAGTTCGAGGCCAGCCTGGTCTACAGAGCGAGATCCAGGACAGCCTCCAAAGCTACACAGAGAAACCCTATCTCAAAAAACAAAACAAAACAAACAAACAAAAAAAGAAGCCTTTCCTGAAACAGTATGTTATCTTACAGCAGCAGCCATGCATCTCACATCTATGCGTGCCCCACCCCCCTATCACTGGATCTCTTCCGAGGCCACATGGAGTGGAGTGACTGGCCCATTGAGTGGACTGTTCTTTTCTGCAACTCGGTTTGGTTTCATAGGAACGTTCCTTCTTTCTGTCCCCTCTGAACCCTGGAAAATCTTCCCCAAACAGGAAGTCAAGAGATGGGAGCCCATGAGCTGATAGCTGGTACAGACTGGGCAAGAGCACTCAGCAGTGAAGGTCAAGTACACTCGTCAGTCATCGGGAACTGATTTATTGTATGTTCAGTCATTAATCACTGACTAAGTACTGTATGTTCAGTCATTGTGCATTGACTGAGTGCTGTATGTGTGTGGATGCAAAGATGAGCCCCAGAAAGGCTGACCTTACTGGAAAGACCAATGAATAAATAAATAAGCCATTGATTGCAAGACTTGTCTTCACTCCCTGTTGTGGAGGTAAGGGACGGAGGGGACACCAATTCCAGGCATGGCCCCTCTTGTCTCTGTGTAAGAAGGAGCCAGTACTTGCCAACTTCCGGGGGCACAGAGGGGTCATCGAGGAGCTGATGAAGACCTCTCACTTGCTCAACCTTCCTAGGAGTGTGTCCGTGAGGTCATCTGTAGTTTGGAAACACTACAGAAGTCAGGTCATTATCTTGTAAAGAAAGCTCCTGTGATAACCTTCATTATCAACTGGGCGGGACTTGGAATCACCCAGATATGTATGTCTCTTGAGTGTGTCCATGAGGCCGTTTCCAGAGACGTTTAACTGGAGAGGGATGAGCTGCCCTGAACATGGGTAACACCATCTCTCCACAGAGGTTCCAGACTAAACAAACAAACAAACAAACAAACAAACAAAAAACCAAAAACAAATAGAGGAAAGTCTGAGTGCCACCCTGACATGTCTTCCCAACTATAGATGTGTCACCAGCCGCTTCCTGCCCTGGGTGTCCCAGCTGAGAGTCGTTCTCTAGGCCAAGCCTCCCCCACCGTGACGGACTGTGCACCGTCAAACTCTCAGCTGAAATAAACCCTTGCTCCATTAAGTTGTCTTGGTCAGGGGTGTTTTCACAGCCATGAGAAAGTAACTAATGTCCCTCAATGCTCTGAATGTCAGACCCCACGAGACCTAGGCTAGCTGCTGTGTGGACACAAGGGAGGTGCACAGAGCAATCATCGATAGTGAGTGAAGTGGAGGGGTCATCCAAACGTGCTCTTCATGGACACATAAAGAGCTTGGGGAGCATAGATGTGGCCTGAAACTTGCAAGAGTACTGCTGTGGGCTTCCCTGAGGACTTCGGGTTTGCTTTTGGAGTGATAAAAGAACTAGTCTCTTGAGATGCGCCACTTTAATGATGTTTCTGTGTTGATTCATTGGGTCTTAAGTTGTCAGCTCAAGGCCCCACAGCCACACAGGGCCCCGGCTGGAATTCCCCGTTCCCTAGGATGGATTCTGGATTTCCTCAAAGCTCTTCATGGAGCTCCACTTCCCAGAGCCCGCATTTGTTCTCACGAGGCAGCCCACGGAGGCTAGGCTCCCTAACCCATCCCAGGCAGATGGATCCTCTGTTACCACCGCATCATACATAGCTCCTGCCACAGCCCAGCTCACCAAGGGTGTGTGTATGTGTGAGAAGCAGTCACCCAGCAAATGCAGGTGAAACTCCCACAGAGATGATGCAGTGTGTTGTTCTTTTTTTAAATCAAAGCTGGGATGTGACTATGTGGTGGCAGGATCCTTCTCTGGGCTCACTTCCCAGCTCCCAGAACCACCCAGCCTGGAGAACCTGTCCTCTGGCAGCTCAGAACCTCCGTCCGTCCGTCCGTCCATCTGTCCATCCCCTCTGCGCAGGAACTGGCCTGAGCACCGTGGGTATGAATGAAAGCAGTCACTGTCCTTCGGCCTGCTTCTCCGTCTTCCTCCTCACATCTGCACAAACAGGCCAGAAAAGGAAAACCCTGGAGGTAGCCACCCAGTCACTGGACCCTTCCAGAGTGAGCACTGTTTAAGGGAGCAGGTCAACTACTCTATGCTTTTGTTGGGGGTGTTTTTAAGATCTTGTCCATTGGGTAACATTTTGGGACAAACTTGTTTTATTTCATCCATAGCTATACCCCAACCTCTAAGGGGTCCAGCTGGCAGAAGCAGGAGAAAAATGAACCCAGAAATAAGTAGGAGTCCTGGCATCCGGCCAGCAACCTGTGCCATTGAATATACCACTGACTCAGGTTCACTTCCTGGACGAGCTGTGAGGAATGAAGACAGATCTGAGGTTTCTCAGGCTCCCTGGACTGAGATGCTGCAGCAGAGCTGAGCCTGGAGCTGGCGTGGGATCCAGATCCCTTCCATGCAATGCGTGTGTGCACGGTGCCAGGGAGGGAAACCAGCCCAGGAGGTGGTTCAGTCCGATCACTGCAGGTCAGAGAAGATTTTCCTGCAGACCAGGTTTGCTGCTGTTTGCAGGCCGAAGCGGCATGCTCTGCATGAGTCAGTGGGCTTCTGAAGACTGGACTTCAGGTCTAGAGGGTGAAGCTGGAAAACATCAATATCTTCCCACTCCCCTCCCACCCCACCCCATCTCTCCAACAAGACTCCAACAGCAGAGAGCCCAACTCCCACGCCTCCAGGTTACAGCTGCAGATATATTTGGCCCCAGAATGCACTTTAAAGTGAGCACATTTTCGCTCACATTAAGAAGTAGGAGAATTTATGTAATAATTAGTATTCCTGGCATCTCTGGATGCTGTGAAGATTGAGTGATAGCAGGCTTGCTGTCCCTGTCTGGAGCCCAGCAGCACTGCTCACGCTGGAGTCGGTGTTTACTGCTGTCTTCTGCGGCCTCCGTGGCATCACCTGTCTGGCCCCTGTAAGCACTGAGACTTTGAACAGTTGCTACAGATGTTCTTAACATTTTGAAGGCCATAGGTAGAATTCACGGGGTCCAGGTTGAGGACAGCTCAGTGGGTAAGATACTTGCTTTGTACACATGGAGACCTATGTTTGAGTCCCCAGAGTTCACATAAAGCTAGACATGGTAACCCATGTCTGTAATCCCAGAATACCTTACAAGAATTCTGGGCAAGAATCCCCAGAAGTTCACAGGCCTGCCAGCCTCTTACACACAGCAGAGAACAAGGTAGAGGTGAAGACTGATATTTGAGGTTGTCTTTTGATCTTCACACGTGCGCTGTATGTCTACGTGTCTGCAGACACACATGCAAATGTTTAAATAAAAATTATTTATTTTATTTGACATTTGTAGGAGTTTTGTCTGTAGGTGTCTGTGCACTCCATGCGTGCAGGTTCCGAGGAGGTCAGAAGAAGGCACCAGATCCCCGGAGCTGGACCTGCTGGGGTTTGTGGGTACCATGTGGGTGCTGGGAACTGGACCCGGGTCCTCTACAAGAGCAACAAGAGCTCTTAACTGCTCAACTCTCTCTCTAGCTCGTCACACAACGATTAAAAAAAAAAAAGAATCCGGGGAGTCCAAGAACTGGGGTGAATGTTACTTCTTCATTATCTCCATCATGTGCTAAAACAGAGCATCCCAGGGAAGTGTGGCTGCTGTGGCCGACACCAGGGTCGCATCAGACACTTCCTTATCACATTCCAAACGCTATTTATCACCCGTTCCTTTATCGCCCGTATTAAAGGATGCCATAGACTCTGGCTGTAAAATGGTGATAACCAGGTATGGTAAGAGAAAGAGGGCTGGCAAGATGGATACGGGTGCTCGTCACCAAACCTGAAGAACCCACAGGGAAGGAGAGCACAGATTCTTGCATGCTATTCTCTGACTTCTACCCCCCATAAACAAACAAACAAGAAAACTAGCTTTCTATATCATAGGTTTCTTTGGTAATCCTTATGAGTTTCTTTTATGCTTTTTTTGTTTTATTTTGGTTTTTTTTTGTTTTTTGTTTTTTGGTTTTTTTTTTTTTTTGAGACAGGGTTTCTCTGTGTAGTTTTGGTGCATGTTCTGGATCTTGCTCTGTAGATCCTCCAGGCTCTGCCTCCCAAGTGCTGGGATTAAAGGCGTGCACCACCATGCCCGGCTGTGCTTTTTTAGAAAAACTTTTATTAGCATAGTTAGTTACACATAGTAATGGGCTTCATTATAACGTTTCCATACATGTATATAATGTATTTCAATCATATTTCCCCATTATTCACTCTTGCTTACGTCCTTTCAAAGAACAAAAAACCACATCTTAAACATTTATCTACTTATTTTGAGACACTATCTCTTGTAACCCAGGCTAGCCTCATAGTTGGTGTGCGGCTAAGAATGCCATTAACTTCTGCTTCTCCTTGCCTCCTCTAGCCCAAGAATAGGTGTGAGCCACCACGCCTGTTGTGCTTTGGTCGTGCTAGGCAAGCACTCTGCCAACCAAGCTCCATCTGCAGCCCTATTATACACACCCCCTCTTCCCCTTCCCACAGTGTACTTCTTGGATGCCGGAGAGTCCCCAAACACAGAAGTGGCTCCCATCTTCCCCTGGGGTGTGAAGGCAGTTCTAGCACCTTTTGGAGAATTGAGGCAGGCGCTACACTTCTCCTTGGCGTCCAACACTGGTGGCTTCAGACAGGACCCCAGGTCCAGTTCTGAGTCTGCGGGTCCCCCAGAGTACAGAGGGCATGGAGCCTTTTAAGGGGACTCTAGCAGGAGGTTGGCCCATTCTTTGCATTCAGTAACCCCAGAATGAACTGGGAGGAAGGAAGCTGGGCTAAGCCCCCCACCCCCGGAAGGAAGCTGGGCTCAGGCTCCCCAAGAGGCACCTCCCATCTCTCTCAGACTGGGTTAGCTGAGTGCTGACTCATCATCAAGGCTTCTGCCTGGCCTGGTGCGCGCCCGCCCACGACCTGCCCTCCTTCTGGTTCTCGGCTGCTTCCTCCCAGGCTCTTCCCAGGCGCCGCCAGCCCACGCGAGCATCTCCCTTGTCCTCACGGTGCCATCCCCCATCATCCGTCTTCCTTCTCTGCCAGATCCGGAAATGTGTGGTCTCCCTGAATTTCCTCCTGAATCCGTGCAGCGCCCACTCAGCCGCCCCCTCGTCCTCTAACTCTCGTGAAGTCTACTGAGTTCGTCCTCCGTTGTGAAAGGTCAAGACCACCTTCCCAGCAGGACAGGTGGCCCGGGGCCTCCCACTTCCTGCTCCACCCTGCTGCCCTGCAGCGGCCTCTTCCTGGAGCTGGACCGGCTCCCTCTCCGGTTTCCATGACACTGCACTTTCCCACGTCTCCTCCTCTCCTCTGGGCTCTGACAGCCCGTTTCCTCCCTGGCATCTTCTTCTCCTAGCTTCTCTCGTGGGTGTGCCTGAGGGCTGCCCTTGAAGTCGCTTCCTTTCTGTGCATGCCTACCCGGTCCCCTGCGTGCCCTCCACCTCCGCTACAGCTGCTCTCACACCCACGGCCCAACCCCGCATTGCCAGCCTTGCCAAAACCTTCCACCACCCTTGCCAAGAATGGTGTCCTACACCACAGGATTTGAGACTACTGGTTCTGCAAGTATTGAACCTCCCCACACTTGGTGGGGTGTCCCGGGAGAGGCTTAATATGTAGTTGAGCCCAAAGGAGCTTACAAGAGCTCTGTGAAAGACTGTTCAGCAAGGGCCCCCCTGTGAACCCACTGCCCAAGTTCAAATCCTTGCTGTGAGCCCAGGCAAGTCCATTCATTTGCTCCTCCGTTTGTTCTGACTCAGACAGATTCTGATCTGGGCTGCTAGTGCAGATGGAACGGGAGTGCCCGCCACCCTCCTGGCACGGCTCACACAGCTGTTCGAGCTAATGTTAACGTGGGACTGTGGCAAGCCACGTGAGGGGGGAGAAGATGCCGTGGGAATCTCCCACAAGCCACTGTTCTCAGAGAAGCCAAGGGCAGTTTCCTTGAAGACATGACGTTTAAACTCAGATCCTGTCACGAGGTATGACAGGTTGAGTTGGGTCCCTGAAGATGTCAAACTCCTAATGATAGAACCCATGACTGTGATGTCTCCTGTGGGGGCGGGGAAAGTGTGATTGTATTAGGGGTCGTGAATTATTTGAGAACAGTGTGGGGCTGGGAAGGGCTGTCTTAGTTACTGTTGTTCTCTTGTGAGGAGACACCATGACCAAGGCAACTCTTATAAAAGAAAGCATTTAATTGGGGGCTTAAGAAGCCCTAAAGGTGGTATGGTGTGTGTGTGTGTGTGTGTGTGTGTGTGTGTGTGTGTGTGTGTGTGTGTGTGAAGGGATGGAGCTAGGCTGGCAGACAGGGGCCAGACTTCACTTTCATTGCATCATGTTTCAAGCAGGTCTGGGGATATAGCTCAGCAGTAGGGTGTGCCTGCCTTGGGTGCACAAGGCCCTGGGTTCAATCCCTAGCACAGAAAAACAACATTCAAGCAGCTGTTTATTTGTATCATCAATCCTTTGATGCCCCAGATTCCTCAATGTGAAGGGATGGCTTCATGGACTGTTGAGAAGTGAATGGAATGCAGCTTTTAGAAAGACTGCCTGCCATCCATTTCCCTGCTGGGCTCTGCTGAACCCTGGGAGTTCTATAAGGTTCCTTTGGGCTGCTGAGGAGGGAGCCACAGGGCAGGAGGTGAGTTCCATGCTGATCAGAGCAGCTGAGCTAGAACGCTTGATACTCTGGATGTGGGTTTCACTCCAGACCCTGTTTGAATAAAAGGTTGCTTAGCTATGGTGAAGCTCGAAAGCTGATGCCCTTGTCTGGCTGCTTCCCGTCTGGGTATGGAGGCACACCTGTGACCTCTGTAGTTACAAAGTCAAGCAGGAAAGTCTCTAGTTAAGGAAAGCCTGGGCTACACGGTGAGTTCCAGGGCAGCTGTGGTTACAGAGCAAGTCTTAAAAACAAAAACAAGCAAGAAACCCTGGCTCCTGGAGTTACTATCGCTACACCAAATTCATCTGTAGGGAGCCCTGGCTCTGGACACGGAGCCTCCCTCCTCCGAGCTGTGGGGTCAGCACTGAGTGAATTCTCCCGGTTCCTCCAGCAGTTTGTATCATGTCTAACTGCTTGTTCCTTGCTTTGTGTCGTCTCCCTTACGGGACACCAAGGTCCACTGGGACTGGAGTCCCACCTGTGTGTTCCGCAGTGACTCCGGGCTGCCCCAGGTCTAGCACACAGTCACAACAGAGTCTCTTGTCTTTGTCTCTGGCTTTCTTCCTTCACATCCGTTCATGCACGGTTAACCAGCGCTCACACAATGGCTCTTCAGGTGCATGTTCTCGTTTGTAAAATGGAGCCGGTGATGCTGGTGGAGACGGCAGTGAGGGAGAAATGACTCCTGCAAATCCCACAGTTTCCTGTCTGGAAGGAGCCATAAACCAAGGAGACTGCTGAGGAGGAAAGGTGAGGCAAAGGATTCTTCCCTCAGGCTTCCAGAAGGAGTGTGTCCGTGTTGACCTGCTTCTGAAGTGGAAAGTGATAAATCCGTGCTGCCTCAGGCCACTGGCGTGGTAATTTGTTACAGTGGCGACTGGGAACTAATACACTTAGAAGGATGAAAAGCATGCAGAGGCCAGGTTGGAGATGGGTATCTGTGACCTAAAGATAGTGTGGCTGGTGTGTATGTGTGTGCACATGTGTGTGTGTGTATGTGTTTGTGTGTGCTTGCACATGTGTGTATATGCATACATGTGTGTATGTGCACGTGCATGCGCGTGTGTATGTGTGTGTGTGTTCTCGAGTGTGTGAATGGGTGTGCATGGATGTGTGTGTGCCCCAAGTGTGTGCATGTGTGTATATATGTGTGGTTGTGTGTGCTCGTGAGCATGTGTATATATGTGCATGTGTATGTATATGTGTGTGTGTGTGTGTGTGTGTGTGTGTGAATGAAGAGGTTAAGCAGTGGTTATCACCTCCTTGGGTTTCTGTCCCGGCTTCACAAGGTCACTGCTACAAGCCTGGGGCTGTAATGGATTCCATCCCTCCTGCTGCATCTCACACTCACTCTTTTCCCTCAGTTCCATAATAGCACATCCACCTTTCCAGATCCCTGCTGTCCCTGTTCTGTCTACTCCTCAGCCCGGGCCTGTTTGTCCTTCTGACCCTGGCAGTCTTCACCCTGTCAGGGCCCGGAAGGCTCCTGTAGCAGACATGTAGCATCAAGGGAAGCTTGCTGGGTGCAAGGCCCATTGTGGATCAAAGCGCTACCTGCCCTTTCCCAGGCCTGCTCCAGCATCACCAACAGGGGCTTCTATTGAGCTGTAACTGACTGAGCCAGGTGCGCACACACACACACACACACACACACACACACACACACACACACCCCAGCCTTGACTAACCCCTTTGGTAACTCCTCCAATACCTGTACACATATCTACGACTCTGCCTCTCACACACTGTATCATGCCTGTCCATCTTCCACGTCTATAAACACAGTGTGAGTGTAAGACTTAAGACAAGGACTGGTTCCTGTAACGTCAGCTCTCTGTCACCGTTCCCACTGTCACCTTAAATGAGGCTGTTGCAATCTCTCCCCTCATGTTACAGCCTGTCTCCTGTAGCTTCATTGCCAACAATGAGCACATCTTAGGGGGAATCCTTTGAGAGATCAGATGAGTTCAGATACTCCCCTCCTTTGGGGGTTCCCCAGTACACACCTGCTTCTGCTGTCTCCCCAGGCTCTCTTCCTACACATTCCCCAAGGATGAGCAGACTGGCTTCTGATTCCAGATGTTCTAAGCCTTCTTCCTGTGCCTGAGGTTTCCTCTCCCCTTTCTACCACAGGCTAACTCCCATGGGTCCCAGCTCTTTCCTGAGCCACACTAGCGGCTGCCATGGGCTTCTCTCACAGCTGGAGTACGTTGTGTGCTTTATTGCAAGTGCATGCGCACGTGTGTGTGTGTGTGTGTGTGTGTGTGTGTGTGTGTGTGTGTGTGACATCTCCACTTGCTTGTCAGCTATTTGAGGACAGAGTACATGCCGCTACCACCAGGAGCTGAGCACAGTGCCCCACACATAGTAGGTGTTTAACAAACACTTGCTTAACTGAATTAGACTCCAGAAGCTGTAGTCCCCAGCCGCTCCATGCCGCCGAGTCCTGTGTGCTCTTCCCATGGAAGAATTGGTGTCTAAGGATTGCTGATTGTTTCTCACGAGACTGTCACTCTGCTAAGTGATGTATTGTCTGTTTACCACTTGCAACACACACGTTCTGCACCCAGTTCCTGCCATGCTGTCCCATGGTGTTCCAGACAGCTCAGACACGGCCCAGTTTGACCATAAACACTTCATCCCATCTTCTCTTCCCACACACGTACTGTGCTCAGATTTAGAAAATACCCCAAAACAAAAGACTCCAAGAGGTTTTGATTCAAAGAGTTTTTTTTAATGTTATGTTGTGTTTTTCAAAAATTTAAATGCCCCATTCTGGTTTAGATCCCAGATGTTCCCTGCAGGCTTGTGGGTAACGATGTAGGCTGTGGCTGGGAGGAGGAGGAGGAGGAGGAGGAGGAGAAGGGAGTCGACTGTGAGGTATCTAGGGTGAATAGGAAAGCTAACAAAAGTCTGTCACTGAGCTGGGCGGTAGTGGCACATGCCTTTAATCCCAGCGGGAGGCAGAGCCAGGCGGATCTCTGTGAGTTTGAGGCCAGCCTGGTCTACAGAGAGAGATCCAGGAAAGGCGCAAAGCTACACAGAGAAACCCTGTCTCGAAAAACCAAAAAAAAAAAAAAAAAAAAGGTCTGTCACTGATGGTGTCTGCAAAAAGTCATCATCGAAACAGCCAAGAGTATATCACAAAACCGAGGCCCCAGTAACAGCAAATCTGCACTTATTCCAAAGAGTACACTTGCTGTTTTCGGATTTTGCATGCTAGATTTCTGTCAGTGGGACAAAATTCCAGAGACAGGCAGTTTCAAAGAAGGGATGATCTACTCAGGTGTAGCCTCAGAGGCTTGCTCTCATGGCTCAGTCTGTTATTTCGAGGCCTGAGGTGAGGCTGCCTAACTCACAGTGACCTAGAAGGGGAGGCACAGGGACAAAACACACCCTCCTAAAGCCCTTCCCTGGGACCAACCTCCAACAGGGCTCCACCTCCTACAGTTTCCATCACCCCCAATAGAGCCATTAGGTCATGAGTATCAGTGGACTGACTAACTCAGAGATGAGGTCCGAGTTCTCATAATGCAGCCACTTCCCCCAAGCCCTGCCCCTGAACCCCGCTGTGTTACTGACCAGGCCTTTGACACTAACCCAGTGGAGGAACATTCCCAATCCATAACAAAAGCCCTTCACAAATCCCTACCACACTGATCACACCAGGGCCTGTAATGGACTTTGAAGTTTACCCACTATGTGTAAACACAAACAAGTTTTGGATGCCCCCCCCCCCCATAGGCTACAAACAACACACATTGAATCTACCGTAGTTGGGGCCCACTTCCTCTTCAGAAGGGAGTGATGCTTCACCTCCTGCTTCCCTTCTTTTTTGTTAGTGGGGGTGGGGAGGGGTGCAGGGAAGGGAGGGGTGGGGAGGGGGAGGGAGGGGAAGGAGAGGGGTGGGGGGACGGAGGAGGGGGGGTGAGGGGGCTGCTCAAAGCAGTCCTTGGAGTTCAGCCTAGGTTAGGTTTTTCTTCTTTCCTTTCTTTTTAGTTTCTTTTTGTTGTTGATGTTGAGACAGAGTTTCATGCTGTAACAAAAACTGGTCTGGAACTCAGGGCAGTCCTCCTGTCTCTGCTACCAAGTGCTGAGATCACAGGCCTGTAATTACATCACCATGCTGAGCCTGATGGTCTTGTTGGTGTTGTTTTAACTGAAACATCATTTTCAACATCTGGACTGACCCAGCTCTCTCCTCCCACGAGGAGTGCTGTAAGGCACGGAGCAGGGTTCACCGTCAGGGTCAACACAGCTCTCAGGAAGATTGTGTGGCCTCCTTCCCATCCTCGGAGTGCCCGGCAATAGTGGCTGACCACTGTGCCTGGCTCCTCTCATCCAGGACAATGACAGGAAAGGAGGGAAATTTTACTTCCTTTTCCGGTTGCCGTGACAATACCCCGATAAAAGCAATTTAAAGGAGAAGGGCTTTATTCTGGATCACAGGTCAAGGGTACAGTCCATAATGGAGGGGACATCCAGGGAGGAGGAGCCTGAGGCAGCTGACTACATGACATCTGCAGCCAGGAAGCAAAGAGTGTTGAATGCTTATGCTTAGTTCATGTTCTCCTTATTTAAAAAAATAAATAAATTAGTGTGTGTGTGTGTGTGTGTGTGTGTGTGTGTGTGTGTACACACTATAGTCTGCACATGGAGGTCAGAGGACAACCTATGGAAGGTGGTTCTCTCCTTCTGCTATGTGGAACCTAGGGTTCAAACTCGGGTCATCAGGCTTGGCAGCAAATACCTTTCCCTAAGCCATTTCACCAGCCTGGTTTCTCCTTTCTCTATAATCAAAGACCCCAGCTCAGGGAATGGTGCCATTCCCAGTGGGCAGGTTCTCCCATCCTAATAAACCTAGTTAAGACCTCCCCCCTCCAACACACATAGACACAGGAAATTCTTGATCTTACCAATTTGATAATTGGGATTAACCATCATTGGTGACAACTGGGTCACAAGAGTTCATCTGACTGCAGCTATGAGCTTGGTGTGCTCCCATCAGAGCTGAGGAGAAGGCTCAGTGTGTGAAGGTGCTCCACACCAAGCCTGATGATGTTCAATCCCCTGAACCCACATGGTGTAAGGAAGGACAGACTCTGGCCAGCTGTCCCTCTGATCTCAGTGTGTCACACCCAGGAGCGTGCAATGGACTCAACCATGGGAGGTCATCAGAATCACCTATTTGACATGGACTCCCAGACCGAGTGAGCTTAAGCCGTGCCTGGGTGTGCCGGGCTCCTTACACAGTGCCACAGACGGGATGGCTTGCAGGCACTTTTAACCTGTGGTTCATACGTGGCCCAAGAAGGCTATGAATGCGGCACAGCAGAGAACTGTAAACTTACTCAAGACATGAGTTTGTCTGTCTGTCTGTTTTGTAACTGGACTGTGCAGTCCTCACGCATAAACTTTGGAGATGACACCTGAGTCACAACGTCAAAGGTGGACATGCCTGGAAAACATCAGAAATAAATCGTATCACGGTTCTGCAGGCTGAAAGTCCAGGAGGATGTTGTAGGCAGAGAGCTTGTACTGAGGGACCATTTTAGCTCCCCAAATCCTTGTGGGGTCACCTGAGGTCATCTGGGATGGACTCACAGCTGACCTTCTGCCCACTCCTGCCCCTTTCCCCCAGGTCCTCCAATGTAGTTCTTAAGAACATCATCCCAGCTGGGCATGGTGTCTCACACCTGTAATCCCAGCACCCAGAGGGTAGAGGTAATAAGATTGCTACAAGTCTGAGCTAAGGCTAGCTCAGTACAGCATGAGACCTTATTGGAAAAAAAGAAGAAGAAGAAAGAAAGGAAGGAAGGAAGGAAGGAAGGAAGGAAGAGATAAAGAAAGAAAGAAAAAAAGGAAAAGAATCAACGACAACAAAGCAAAACAAACACACACATCATGTCGAAGAACATGATCCTGAAATCTTCCATGGCTCTAAACTCCAGCATCTCAGCTATTACCCTGCTACAGACTTCTGTTAACCCTTGGTCCTGAAGCTCAAAGAAAACACATTAAAAGGCCAAAGACTTTCTTGACCTAAGGTTTAGCTTCCTCAAGGCTTGGCCTGTCTGATCTGTCTCAAAGGCTTGTCCAGACTCCCTCAGATCACCTGGCTACCATCTTTCTCTCTGCCTCCTCCATACATATTTATTGAGCACCTACTATGTGACAAGTAGTATTGTACACATGGAAATCCAGCATGGAAAAAGCCTACACATGCAGAACATCCCTCACATCCTAACAGGAGAGCAGACGACTACTTGATAATTTATCGAAAGCAGTGTCACATGGTGGTGTCACATGTTGGGAGGAGGTAAATCGAGCAGGGAATGACTCAGTGACATGTGACATATGGGCAGGACTGGAGGAAGTGAGGGACTGAGCCATGAGGGTATGTAGTGAGGGATTGCCAGGCAAGTGCACATGTTGGAGGAAGAGTATTCAGGAGTAGAAGGAGCCCAGTGTACGCCGAGTTGGGGCTGGGGGGTCAGGATAAGGAGTACCATCAGAGATCACGGTAGTGATGGTGAGAGGCAGGTGGTGGAGAACCTTCTAGGCTATGTAGGGACCTTAGCTTGGCCTCTGAGTCGGACGGGAGCTATTGGAAGGCTCTGACCAAACTGAACATTTTAGGGGTCTATTCTGCTGCGAGGAGAAGGACACACAGGATAGGACAGTCACAGGCACTGTCTTGACTCTTGCAGTGAGCTCAGGTGGCTTAGCTGAGGGCTGGGGTCAAGTGTCAGGTTCTGGGGACACTTGCTAGGCAAGGCTGATGGGATTTGTCCTTGGTCCTTCCAGGGTGGATGGTCAGACACACGTGGCTACGGCTGCAGCATTTCTCAGCAAGAACTCTGAGTCCACTGTGGACCTGCTCAGGGTGAGCAGGTCCGTAGATTCTCCAAGTGTTCGCTTCATCGTCGTCTGTGACTTGGGGATGTTAAGCCTTTGGTCATAATCTGGGAAGATGAAACCAGAACGTGTCAAAGGAGTAGCATAGGACAGTCCTGATTTGTGTGTACATGTGTCAGTGTGTGTGTATGAGCTCTTGTGGGGGTGCTTGTGGAAGCCAGAGGTCGATATTGAGTATCTTCCTCAATGGATCTCTCCTGCCCCTGAATCCTGGGGTTATAGAGACCCTCCAGTACCAGGCTTTTATGTGGGTGTTGGGGATCCAGACTTGGGTCCTCCTGCTTGTGAAGCAACTTTGTCAACCTCTGAGCCAACTCCTCAGCCCAAGATTGTTTTAAAATAATGCAGATTCTTGCTAGCTAAGAACAGAAAGAGAAGAGGCTGAATAAGATGCTGGGACTCTACAGCTTGCTGAAGGAGTGACGGGCCAGGAGGAAACGCTTGCTTGCCTTCCCAGTGGGATGGGGAATTCCAAGACCCAGGTCCACCCACTGAGCCAGGTGGCCACTGGAGAAAAGATGGCCAGAAGGGAACTCCCTGGATAAAGGTGGGGCTGTGGAAAACGGGAACACTCCCAAATTCTGGAGAGGGTGAGGTCATCCGGGCTGAAGCCAATCAAAACTCCCCCTTAGGCAGGCAGTGAAGGGTTTACTAGGCCAGGAGCTGTGGAGACTTCTAGCAGCTGCCAAGAGAAAAGAGAGCTCAGCTGAGGCCCTGCGCCCTGGAGGCTCCACCCTGGCAGGAGAAAGAGACTAGGAGGTGCCAGGCCAGCAAGGAGACCTGGAGGCAAGAGGACCCATCTGAATTGTTTAGCAGGGCTCCTGTGAAGGCACAGAGCCAATGGCTGATGCAGCCAGAGGGGATCTGTTTCCCAGGACTCTGCAGCTGCCGACCTCTTAAGGGATGGCAAAAATAGGGCTGGTGGCACCCACCTGTAATATCAGCACTTGGGAGACCCGAGCAGAGCAATTGTGAGCTAGAGGCCAGACCCTGTCTAAATAAAGAAATGTGAGAGCTCAATATCCCTCTAATCTAAGATGCTGCATGGTTTCCTCCTTCACCCCAATATTAGGAGACTGTCAGACATGGGAGACGGGAACTGCAATTCTTAGAGCATTGGCTCTGAACCTTGTAGCTGCATTCCAGGGGAATTATCTTGGGTTTATGTTTGATACCACAGTGTGGTACCTTGGGATTCAATGTCCTTCCTTTCCTGGTGTCAGAAGTAGGCAGGTGAGATAGACCTGAAGGTAGACATAGTGGGCACATAGGCGGTTCCCCAGTGTCACGAAGGTCTCTGGGGCAGAGTCAGGGCTGGAGAGGAGTCTTAACAGTGCTAGTCCCAGAGTGGGCGTGGGACCCTTACATGATGGCTCACAACCATCCATAACTCCAGTTCCAGGGGATCCAAAGAGCTTTTCTGACCTCGGAGGGCACTAGGCATGCATATGGTGCATACATATACATGCTGGGAAACCACTCATACACATAAAATAAATAAACTACTAAACATAATCTTTAAAAGAGTAGGCTCTTGATAAGCCAACTCAAGTGCTGTGCCCTCAGTATTGGGTGGGAAGGTTGATCACTATCTATACACGGAGAATGGCTTAACCTAATCAAGATTCACTTGCTTGTTGATGTGGTGGTGGCTTACACATGTGATCCCAGTACTCAGACAGCTGAAGCGGAGAATTACCCTGAGTTTGAGACCAATTGGAGCTACGTAGTAAGTTCTAGGCCAGCCAAAGCCTTGGGTGAGATACTTCATCTCTGTGTCCCCCAGTATCCTGGGGTGGAGAGTGTAGATGAGTTGGTACAATGCTTGCCTGGTGTGCATGAGGCCCTAGGGCTGATCCTCAGCACCAGATAAAACCAGGCATGGGAGCACACAGCTATAATTCTGGCACTGGAGAGGTACAGGCAGGAGAGTCAAACGTTCAAGGCCATCCTCTGCTATGTAGAGAGTTCCAAGCCAGTCTAAGCAACATGATCCTGTCTCAAGCAAAACAGCGAAATTAAAATCTATCTTCTCCCTGAGAGCCACGGTTGGATGTGGATAGAGACCTGCTGTGAAGGTGGAGATGGAGCGGTAGGTGGGAAGCCATCCCATCCCCACCCATCCTCACCCATTCCCACCCATTCCCACCCCACTCCCTCCCCATTCCCAGGGCTTCCCCTCCATCCAACACTGCTGCTTCAGGTTGTAGCAAACCGTTCAGAGCACGAAACGTCAAGACCTGTCTTCCACTCTTCCTTCCACCCCAGTTGCCGAGGAAACCTGAAGACATCACTTCATCAAGCATCTGTTGAGGGAAGAGAGCCCCAGTGAGAGATGTAAGTAGGAACTGCCGAGACCTGTGAGCTCTGGAGTTGGACTTGAGTGTGAAGCTGTAGGGAAGCAAAGCAGTTTTTAACATGGTGTCTAGACAAGGTGGGAGCCATGGACAGGGACCCAGTAAATCAAGCATTCCATAGTAAATTGTACTATGTGTAGGAGCTGAACACAGCAGCGAATAGTTGGGGCAAACCTGCTCACAGAATCTGCCTCCAGGTGAAGGAGATGGGTATTGCCAGAGCACAGGAGGAGCAGAGAACTGTGACCCCAGTCTATGGGCCCCCGTCTCTCTCCTCTATTCTCATCCTGTTCCTGAACTTGAGTAAGTGGCCCTCCTTTGACTTGGTTATCAGGTACAGTACTGATGTGTCCTGGAACCCTCTCAGCTCACTCTCTAGCTACACTTCTGCGGTGCTTCATCCTTGCCAAGCTCTCCTGATGGGAAGAAAGTGAGAGGGGGTGAAAGGAAGGGAGAAGGAAAAAAGAGGATAGAAAAGCGTTCTAGAAGCACACCCACCCATCAGACTGCATTATTAACAGTGTTGGGAGGGACATAGGCGTATGTGCATGAGTGTGCATGTGTGTGGGTGCACAGGGGTGTTGGTGATTATAGAGAAGTTGACATCAGGCGTTTTCCATGACTGTTCCCTACCTTATGGGTTGAGGCAAGGTCTCCCATTTGAATCATGAGCTCCATGATTCTGCTAGTCCAATTATCAAGCTTGCCTTGGTATCCTGTGTCTACTCCTCAGAGCACTAGGATTATAGGCCATACCACCTCAGACCTACCCAGGGAAGAGAAACCCCTCCTGAGCTCATGCTCTGCTCCCCCTGGGCATGACCCATGCAGTGCTTCATTTCTGGAACAGTCTTCTGAAAGGCCACTGCAGTACTGAGGCCCAGAAACGGTCATGGAGTATTGGGGCGTGTGGTTGGGGTTGGCATTGCCCACTAGGTCCCCACATGTATCTCTTAAAGAGTCACTGCAGTACTTAGGCCTGGAAGTGGTCATGGGGTGCTGGGGTGTGTAGCTGGGGTTGGCATTGCCCACTGGGCACCCACAGGTCTCTCCTGAGGCCTTCATGCCCTGCCAGAGATAGCAGGAGGGGAGTTGCTAGAGGGATCTCTGCCCTGCTTCTCACTCCAGTATAGAACCCCAAAATATGGAGGGTCCTGATTTGACCTTGGCCTTCCAGGGTATTAGGAAGTTATTTGTCAGCATAGATAGACAAAATCTCACCCCTAGCCTCACCCCTAGCCTCCTCCTTCTGTGTGCTCAGATGAGCTGACCTTACACCACCAGCAGGAAGTGCAGAAAATGAAAGTATACTAACTCCAAAGGGTAACCAGGGTGGGGGGTTCACATCAGTTGGTAGTGTTTGCCTCTGTGTTCAAAGCCCTGGGTTCGATTGCTGTCATCCCAGCTGTGGCGGTACATGCCTGTGATCCTAGCACTGGGGGGTGGGGGGTGGAGGCAGGAACATCAGAAGTTGAAGGGTATCCTCAGCCACATAGCAAGTTCAAAGCCAGTATGGGATATATGTATGTGAGGAGAGCATGTCTAAAACAGCCAAGCAATAGTTGAAGTGATTTAATGAAATGTGATGTAATTCCCTGGGAGGCATCAAAATGCATCTCAAGAGATTCTTTGATATGAACATCACACTTCACTGTTGTCTATGCAGTGTGGGTTTGGGGTCTATCAGAACTGAAATCCATGAAGAATCTGGGGAGTCTTCTGTTTCATGCTTCTGAGAAAGAGCTTCTGGAACACTCTGACTGATGTTGGTCCTTTTTAAAAATGACTGTTTCTCAACCTAGATGTCCCTCAACTGAAGAATGGATAAAGAAAACGTGGTACATATACACAATTGAGTGTTACTCAACTGTAATCAGTGACATCATGAAATTGGCAGGCAAATGGATGGAGCTAGAAAGTATCATCCTGAGTGAGGTAACCCAGACTCAGAAAGACAAACATGGTATGTACTCACTCGTAAGTGGATACTAGAAGTAAAGCAAAGGATAACCAGATCACAACCCACAACTCCAGAGAAGCTAGCTAACAAGGAGGACCCTAAGAGGGATGAAATGGACCATCTTGGGAAAGGGAAACAGAGGAGATCTTCATGGGTAAACTGGGGATGGAGGAGGGGCAATAGAGGGGAAGGAATGGGGGATGAGAACATGAGGGAATGGGATGGTCAAGCTGGGGGAGGGATGGAGTGGGAGAGCAATGAAAGAGATATCTTGATAGAGAGAGACAATATGGGGTAAGGGAGAAACCTGGTGCTAGGGAAATCCCCAGGATTCCACAAGGACAACCCCAGCTTAGACTACTGGCAATAGTGGAAAAGGTGCCTGAACTCGCCTACCCCTGTAATCTGATTGGTGAACACCCTAACTGTCATCATAGAGCCTTCATCCAGTAACTGATGGAAGCAGATGCAGAGATCCACAGCCAAGCACCAGGCCGAGCTCCGGGATTCCAGTCGAAGAGAGGGGAGAATTATATGAGCATGGGGAGTCAAGATCATGATGGGGAAATCTACAGAGACAACTAAACCAAACTTGTAGGAGCTCACGAACATTAGACAGACAGCTGTGGAATGTGCATGGGACCGAACTAGGCCGTCTGCATACGGCAGACAGTTGTGTAGCTGGGTCTGCTTGAGAGGCCCCTGGCAATGGGATCAGGATCTATCCCTGCATAAACTGGCTTTCTGGAGCCCATTACCTATGGTGGGACGCCTTGTTCAGCCTTGATGCGGGGTGTGTGTGTGTGTGTGTGTGTGTGTGTGTGTGTGTGTGTGTGCTTAGTCCTGCCTCAACCAAGTGTACCAGGCTTTGCTGACTCCCCAGGAGCCCTTACCCTTTTAGAGAAGGTCAGGTGGGGGAGGCTGGGGAAGTGGGAGGAGGGATGGAGGGGGATCTGTGGTTGGTATGTAAAATGAATTTAAAACATTCTTAAATAAATTTTAAAAAATGACTTTCTTATGACAATGGCCATCCTTAAGTTCCAGCAGCTTTTAGTTCTTTTGCCTCTCCCTGGGGGAGATCCTGGCATCCCCCTGCTATGAACTCCTCATCCTCTGCATGGAGAGACTTGTGATAGCCTCCTGTGACCACCATAACAAATGAACACGAAGTTGGTGGCTTAAAGCAACAGAAAGTTAGTTCCTCATGGCTGAAATGGTGGTATCAACAGGGTGCTCAGTCCCCGGGTTCTAGGGAGGTTCCTGCTTTTCCTAGCCTCCTTGGCTTGTGTCACAGGGCTCCAACCTCTACCTTTCTCGTCTCACGGCCTTCTGCACGAGCATGTCACGCCTCCTCACAAAACACCTGCTTTAGGACCCCCCTAAATCCAGATGTTTTCATCTCAAGATCTTTAACTTCATTACTGTAAAGACTGCCCAAACTTCAAACATTGCTGTGACACAATTCTTGACGAAGCGATTTAAGGAAAGGTTTATTCACAGTTTAAGAGTGCAGTCCACCATGGCAGGGACTCAGGAAGCACAATGGTGAAGAGGAGGCCATGTTGCATCTACAGTCAAGAAGCAGAGACATGAATGCTGGTGTTGACCCCAGACGGTGGGATGGTGCCACTCACATTCAGAAAGAGTCTTCCCTCTCCAATGAAACCTTTTGAGAAACACCTCCCAGACATTGCCTGGAGGTGAGATTCTAAATCTAGCCAAGTTGACAATGAAGGCAAACTGTCACACCACATGAGGTCACACTCGAAGATTCTATGGGCTGGGACTTGTTCTGAACATAACTTTTCCCCCCACTACCCAGTCCTAGATGCAATACTCATTCACTTCTGTCTGTCCAGGCTCCTTCTCAACCGCTGTCTGGGTGGAAAATCCACATTCCCAAAGCAACACAGGAAGTCATGCTAGAAGCACCTCCTCCTTATCCGGTTGGTCACCAAAGGCTGTCAATCACTCCTGGCAGGTCTGGAGTCATTCTTTTCCATCTGGTCTCCACTGCCAAATCCAGCCTTCCTCAAACTCCCACAGGGTCTTCGTATGGACTCTTCCCTTCTCTGGCAAGCTCGTTCCATTCCTCAATTGATACAGGTTGGCCCTATGGTAGGTTCCCAACCAAGAGCCACCATCTTGGAGAAGGCTTCTCTCCCCACCCATCTCCCCACCTAGCCCTCCCAACAGCCCACCATGCCACATCACTCAGATTTTCTTACAGCAATCTTTCATGCCATCTGATAGTTTTTAATTTATCTTTTTTGGGGTGTGTGTGTGTCTCCAGGAGCATGCTGGTATAAACCCAGGGCCTCCCAGGTGCTAGATAAGCGGGGTACCACTAATCCCAGCTCTCCACGTTTTTCTTGTTGCCCTCAGCATGCAATTCTACTGTTTACTTTGGTCTCTGCTTTCTCGAGGTCTCCCTAGTATCAAGTACATCCCACCATTCAAAACAGTACCGGGTCCACCTCCTCAGTCTGAGACTCTTCTGCTGGCAGGGCCCATTGCTTTACAGGGTAGCTCAGCTGGGGCACAGTGTGGTACGGACTTCTGGAAGCTTCGCAAAGCTGTTTGCTTCTGGCCTTCAGAAAGGCTCCTGGTTGTGCCCTTGGGTCATATTTTCTGGAGCTTTTTGGCCTCTGACTCACTGAGGCAACCCTAATCCCCTGTACTTATGTGGGCTTGGGATCCACCTCTTCACACCCTTGCCAGCTACCCCAGACCAGCTGGCACAGGCTGTTTTTCATGTAGTCAGAGCCATGGGCACTGAACCAGAGTGAGGGATGTCCCACAGCCCAGGAGGTTAGTTTCAAAGGCTGCAGAGAGGTGAAGCCTTGGAGAGCTGACTAGGATTTCACTTTAACAGTGACCTTGGAGCTGGTTTTCATAGGGATGCCTCGAGAGATGAGGAGGAACCCAGAGGAAACTGGGCTGGAGATGTGGAGACAAGGTTAGGAAGATCTGTAGTGGACCTGGAGGGGTGTCCAGACTTGGGGATCATGGCCCTTGGTTTGTTGCCCAGATTCCCTCTGGGTCCCCTCACTGTCTCTCACACACCACTTCCCATCATATAGCACTTAGATCCTTGGAAATAAAAAAGGGTTTCTCAGCCTTGACCTTATGGGCATTTGGGATAAGACAATGCTTTGTTGAGCAGGGAATGGGGGACAGATCTGACCCGTGCATTATAAGATGGTTAGCAGCACTCCCAGCTTTTGCCCACTAAATGCCAGCTGCAAACTGTGCTCTGGTGTTTTCCTGGGGACCCCCGGGCATGGGAAGCACTGTGGCAAACACACGAAGGACAAGTGGCTGGGAATCATTTTGTTTTTGTGAAGAGGAAGGAAGGAAAGGATACCCACATAAATTTGAGAAATGCTACCTTAAAAATTAGTTTAACACGGGTGGAGAGTTACTCAGCCGTTAAGAGATCTTGCTTTTCCAGAGGACTCAAGTTTGGTTCCCAGCACCCATGTCAGGTAGCTTACCACCACCAGCCCCGGGGACCTGACGCACTTTTCTGGCTCCTGCAAGTACCCTTACATATTAGCCTGGGATACTAGAGACCTCATCAAAACCAACAGTGATTATCCTAACTTTGAATTCCCTGATAGACATCATGAAGCACCAGATAACATGCCAGATTCCTGAACACACTTCCACACAGAACCCTCTGCCAACGGCTCACCCCATCGTGAAGAAGAGTCGTCGCTTAGAAGCTTATGTGGGAGGCGCTGAGCCCCTTCCCTGCCCACCACAGCTGACTTGGTCTATGGTCCTGAGAAGGTCGGGAACACATAGTCCCTGGCACCCGACCCCACTCTCTGGGTCACAACAGCTTCCTGCTCCTTTCTACTCTTCTCTGCCTCATAGACCCGCCTAGACTGGGGGTTCCCCGATCCACCTACCTCTTCCTCACCTCTTTCTCACCTCCGTACCTCTCTGCTTTTGGTCCCCTTTGGCTTGGCTTGGATTACCCTAGAACAGTGGTTCTCAACCTTCTCCTCTTCCTCTTCCTCCTCCTCCTTCTTCTTCTTTTATTATTATTATTATTATTATTATTATTATTATTATTATTATTATTTTGGTTTTTTGAGACAGGGTTGTTTATTATTATTTTTTTTTTTATTTTTTTATTTTTTTATTTTTTGGTTTTTTGAGACAGGGTTTCTCTGTGTAGCTTTGCGCCTTTCCTGGAACTCCCTCTGTAGTCCAGGCTGGCCTCCAACTCAAAGAGATCTGCCTGTCTCTGCCTCCCAGTGCTGGGATTAAAGACGTGTGCCACCACCGCCCGGCAGTTCTCAACCTTCTTAATGCTGTGCTCCTTTAACAGTTCCTCATGTTGTGTGACACCACCCCCAAGCATAAAATTCATTTCATTGCTACTTCATAGCTACTGTTATGAATTGTGGTGTAAATATAGGATCTCTGATATGTGACCCACAAAGGGTCATGACCCACAGGTTGAGACCTGCTACCCTAGAAGACTCTGAACACAGCCCTCAAGGGAGGGGCAAGGGGCAAAACCATGATAAACAAATAAAACCTTCTATGCACATCTCCAAGGGACAATTAATTAGCAAATCAAATAGACAGATAGATAGATAGATAGATAGATAGATAGATAGATAGATAGATAAAGCAAGCCTTCTGTCACATCTCCAAGGACTCAAGTAGCCTTTGGGATACATCCTAGGAACCAGAGTGCAAAGGGCTGAGGAACAGACCTCTGGAGAGGCCATTGAGAGTGGAGAGTGGTGGAGAGCGTGTGTTCAGAACACAGTAGTCCATGACTGTACCAAGTGAACTGCCTGCTGTCTTGTTCTCGTTAGGTTCTATCCAGCAATATTAACTCAATTAGAGGAAACACCCCACAAAGAAGTACCCAGAGTACTCCTCCCTCAGAGCCCTCAACTCTCAGGAGTTCTTTCTCACTTTCTCTTAATAAATCTGTCTGCTCTGGGGTGGGAGGCACCCAGCTTCCAGTAAGGTAGAAGGAAGGGGGCAGGGAACTTAAGAGTCTGGTATCAACAGAGTAGAAATGGCTGGCCTGGAGGACACGGCTGAGGTCTTCAACTGAAGCTCCGTTATCATCAGAAGGGTTCCAGAGGAGGGTGCGCAGGGGAATGTGGGCTGATGATTCTGAGGTCTCACCAAAGAGGGGCAGCTGACATGAGTCTCAAAGAACAAATAAGAGGGTTGTGTTTGTTTTGTGTGAGGCAATCTGTAGCCCCAGCTGGCCTTAAACGCAAGGTCTGCCTGCCTCTGCCTCACAGAGTGCGAAGAGAACAGGCCTGCTTCACTAGGCCTGACTTGAGGAACTTTCTAGGGGATGACAATCCAGGAACATGTGCACAAGCTATGGAGAAGACTAAAGAACCGGCAGGTCCAGGAACTGGAGAGGCTGAGGTGCTGCTCAGTGGGTAGAGAGTTTGCACTGAGCCTTGGGTTTGCTCTCCAGTGCCGCATAAACGAGGTATGACGGCGTATACCTGTGATCCTAGCTCTTGGGAGATAGAGGCGAAAGGATCCACAGCTGAGGGCAACCTTGGCTCTACAAAACCCCATCTCAAAAAAAAAGAAAAAAATCAAGAAGAAAGAAAACTTGTGGAGTGTGGGAGGAAGGAACTGGAGTGCAGAAAGTGATATGGACGGATGGACAGATGGACATCAATCAAATCAGTGGAACTAGAAAGGACGCCCTCAGCCATCAAGAAAGGGAGTCTCGAGAAAGAGTTGATGTATTCACTTTGGATGTTTCAAAAAGATTTATTGGGATATGAGAGATGGATCAGCAGTTAAAAATACTGCTGTTAGCCGGGCAGTGGTGGCGCATGCCTTTAATCCCAGCACTCAGGAGGTAGAGGCAGGCAGATCTCTGTGAGTTCGAGGTCAGCCTGGTCTCCAAAGCGAGTTCCAGGAAAGGCACAAAGCTACACAGAGAAACCTTGTCTCAAAAAACAAGCCAACAAAAACAAAAACAAACAAACAAAAATATACTGCTGTTCTTCCAGAAGACCTGAGTTCAGTTCCCAGCACCCACCTTAGAGAGCCTGTAACCACAGCTCTGGGATCTGATACTCTTCTGGCCTCCAGGAGAACCACCACACATGTGGCACACACCCCAAAATAAATCTCTTTAAAGGGTTTATTGCTACTTCCTGAATAGTCTTCAATTTAGGGTCTGTTGTACTTTTTTAAATGTATTTTATGTATATGAGTGCTCTGTCTACCTGGACATCTGCACTCCAGAAGAGAGCATTGGATCCCGTTATAGATGGTGGTGAGCCACTGTGTGGATGATGGGAATTGAACTCAGGACCTCTGGAAGAGCAACCAGTGCTCTTAACCTCTGAACCATTTCTCCAAGCTTTTTATTTTTAACTCAAGTTGTTTTGGATAAGTTTTAAAATTATTTCCAGGTGATAGTGACTTTGAATTTACTTCTTCCTTCCTTCCTTCCTTCCTTCCTTCCTTCCTTCCTTCCTTCCTTTCTTTCTTCCTTTCTTTCTTTCTGCCTTTCCTCCTTCTTCTCCTTCTTCTTCTTCTTTTTCTTCTTTCTTTCTGAGACAGGGTTTCTCCGTGTAGACCCAGCTGTCCTGGAACTCACTCTGTAGACCAGGCTGGCTTCACACTCAGAAATCCACCTGCCTCTGCCTCCTGAATGCTGAAATTAAAGGCATTCCACCTCCACACCTGACTGACTTTGAATCTTTTATTATTAAGCCTTGCTCCACTATAATCAGAGAAGAGCATATTGTCTACTTTTGGGAATCTACTAAGGATTCCTTTCTTTCTTCCTTTCTTTCTTCCTTCCTTCCTTCCTTCCTTCCTTCCTTCCTTTCTTTCTTTCTTTCTTTCTTTCTTTCTTTCTTTCTTTCTTTCTTGCTTGCTTTCTTAATATGCATTGGCATTTTGCCTGCATATATGTCTGTGAAGGTGCCAGATCCTCTGGAACTGGAGCTACTGACAGTTGTGAGGTGCCATGTAGGTACTGGGAACTGAACCCAGATCCTGAGGAAGATCAGTCAGTACTCTTAACCACTGAGGCATCTATCTCTCAGACCCTTATGGCCTAAAATGTGGCCAGTTTAGCAAACGGTTCCCAGGCACTTGCATTCTCTATTTTTAGAGGAGGAAGGATACAATCTAGTTCCATCATATTATTTATATATTTTAGCAAATCTTTCATGATTTGCTCACACAGGCATATATGTGCACCTATTTTTTGCTCATACACTGGAAGTCTTCAAGTAAATTCTGTTATCACTAATTAATTTTTCAGTTTCTCCGTTTAGCCTCTGTAGTTTGTTGGTTTGTTTTGATTTTTATTAGTTTTGTTGCTTTTAAGGAGTTTTTTAAAATTAATTTTACTTATTTATTTTGTGTGTATGTGTATGTATCTCTATCCCCTCCGTGTGTGTGTGTGTGTGTGTGTGTGTGTGTGTGTGTGTGTGTGGGTATGGGTGTGTATGTGTATGGTTGTGTGGGGGGGGAGGGTGTGTGTGTGGGTGTGTGTGTGGGTGTGTGTGTGTGTGGGTATGGGTGTGTGGGTGCTGGCATCCTGTGGCTCAGGTGTGGAAGTCTTGGATAACTTGGAGAAATCAGTTCTCTCCTCCCACATGAGGGGCCCCGGGTCTGACCCCGGCATCCCAGTTGGTGGATGCTCCTTACACTGGCCTCTACTGTAACTCTTTGTAGCAGTTTTTAATCCCGAGACTACCAAGATGTTGTCTGAACCCTAGAAAGCTCGGAAAACTAACTGTGCAGAGGAGGGTTGAGACGCTTAGACCACAGGCTCACCAAGAGGCTGTGGAGGAAGTGAAATGGGGTGAACCGGAGCCTCAGTCAGCACATGGGCAGGTAGGCAGGTTGGGAAGAGTGAGGTGAGGGCCCAGGACTCCGCTGGGCCACTAGGATGCCATTATCCGGTGCTTGGTGGTGACACGTGTCCTCGCACTTTCTCGTGATATGGGGTGGCTTGCCTTAGCTCACTCCACAGGAGAGCACGAGCCAAGTCTGCTGGCTGCCGATTGCCTCCCACAGTCCCTGACACATGGTAGAGGTGGAAAGAAAGTCTTAGAATAAGTGAATGAATGAAGTGTCACTGGGTAGCTAAGACCACTAGGGTGGGTGACCAGTGAGCAGTGGGGACACAGATCAGAGACAGATCAAGCCAGTGAGTCCTGGGAAGGGAAAGTGGTCAAGCCTGGTCTAGTGGCACAACACTAGAGGAAGGGATTGGATGGCACTGGGGGAGGGGGGCTGCCCTTCATGCCAGGAACTCCCCTCTGCCTCCAGCCACAGCACCACGCACCAGGAATGAAGACATCAAGGAGGTCCTCTCTCAACACGGTGT